>NW_022436943.1:30623824-31018468 GCF_009761245.1 Sapajus apella | reverse complement strand
AACCCAAAAAAAAAAAAAAAAAAAAAAAAAAAAAAAAAAAGAAATAAGTTGGTCTCTGGGGAATAAAAACTGAGAACCTAGAATACAATTTTTTTTTTTAAGTATCAGTCTACCTAAACATTGGGTCTAAAACATAAGAGGTTCATGGTTTATCACATTAAAAATTTTCATTTGCTTCTATTTATATTTTTTTTCATTTAAGTATATACCTGGTTGCTTTAAAAGAAAAGGTTATTTTTACTTAAATACATTCAAAAATGGCAATTAACCAAAGGAACTTGCGTCTGACACAGATCTTGGCTTATATCTTGAATTGTATTATAAGATTTGGTGCACTGCTATTTCCTTTCCATATTTCATGGATGTCCCACATGTAACCTGAGAGTCCCAGAGGCACCCAGGAGCCTGAGTGAGTATGAATCCCACACTACTGAGGTTTCAAATGACAAGTTCTGGACATGCTTAAGACACATTGGATGTACAGAAAATGTCTGACTGAAGTTCACTATGGTTGTAGGTTAGCCCCAGAGGTTACTTTTAGCTAAATAAGTAGTCAGTCTATGAGAAGGGCACCTTTTCGAACCACAGCGTAGCTGCCTGAAGCTGGTAGCTAGAAAAGCAACGAATAAGAACATATTCTGCCTGTTGCTATGAAATGTGAAAGGAGGTAGCTGATAGCTCAATTTGCTCCAAGGGACCTTGAAGAATAGAAAGGTTAAGCAGCTCAGCTTTATTTTTAGACTAAAATGAAACTGAGTTGTTTCGCAAAGCTTAGTCTAGTGGGGGAATGTAATAAGAGGGAAAAATGAGATCATATTGTCCCTCTATGAACTGAAAAGTCAGGCTGTGGTCTTAGGGTCTGCCACTGTATCAGAATTGTCAAGGTTTTACCAATAGCATTCAGTTGTGGGACCTGGAAAGCCACTTGCATAGGGAGAGAAAGGTCATGGGGAGTGTGTATTTCACTAAAGCAGAGTGCAGGTGCCCCTGGAAAATAATAAAATAAACCTGGTCATCACAATATATACATCTGTGAATGTGGGCTGGCCATTACCAACTAAAATAAAGTTTTGCTTGGAAAATGGGGATTAGGGATGCAAAAGAATTAAGCTCATAATGAGAAAATAATCGGCTTGACACCATAGAGAATACAGGTTGAAATAAACCTATCCTAACATGGCATTTCTGAACAAGCTTTGAGATGGACACTGATGTCTAAATATTTAATCTTCAGTCTGCCTCCCTGTGAACTAGTCTTGACTTTGGAGCCATTTAGATATGTTGGAAAACTAAGGTGAATCTTTACTACATGAAATGTTGCTTTAACCTTGTCACATTATTGCAGCAAAAAGATGAGTGATTCATTTATAGATATTTGAAACTTCAGTTACCAGTCATCCCTCACTTAAAGAAAAATAACTCATAAGGTTTATCTAACTCAATTCACAGACTGTCTTTGTTTATCTCCCCGAGAAGATCAAACTGTTCTTTATTCCTGTGTGTTTGAAGCCAGCTTTTCATACCAGCAAGGTTTGCTTCTATGCAGCCAAATCCTGGCATTCTCCAAGAAGTCATTCTGATAATATTTTTGGTCTCATCAGATTACCATCTTACAGCATTCAGAGGGACTCCATTCCTTTTCTATCTCCCTTTCCTATCTCAGCAAGGGATTTTTAGCAGCTCCATTGAGGTATTCATTTTTCCAAATATCAGACCCCATGAAGAAGTTTTCCAGGTTGGAACTTTACAGAGCAAAGGCAGATTAGTTGACATTTTTAGATTTTGACATGAAAAAATAAGGAAACACGCTACAACAGAAAGAAGAGGAAACACATCACAATTCTTTGTAATACTGCTCTAGGTCTTAAAAAAGTGAATCACTGACACTTGGCCAGCATCACAACTAGTTTTTAAACAGTGTTGTCCATGCGACAGCCTGAGCACTGAGCTGAAGCTTCAAGGTGTCACTATGCACCAGGTATGGACCTTTGAATGCTGAATCTGGGGTATCCAGGTGGGGTGTTGAACATGGGTACATATATTAACACTTTAAGCAACTCTGCTGGCTGTGACTGTGTTTACCTGAATCATATTACTGCTATTTATATCACATGCTGCCCCCCAGATTGTTTATTACAAGATACAACAAGAAACAAGGATGAGAGTATAATCTAGATTCTGTACCTTTGTTGTGATTTCTTATGTGATTGCACAATTTACTTAATCTCTTCATGTCTTAGTTTCCCTTCCATAAGATACTTTTTCCCACCCTAGTCAAGGCATTGTGAAAATACGAGACGAGACTGAAAACTTTCTGATGGAAAATCTGTCATCTAAAAATATTTCTATTACTCTCTAGTATAGCTTGCCATTAAAAAGTTCTTTAGGAATTTTTGTCTTATAACTTTCCTAACACAGTCCATTAAAAATGCCTACATACCAAAGAAGGTCTACCTGTTATCATCAATATTATCATCATTATTATATTGTGTGTGTATTAGATATCTTCAGCCTCTAATAATGCTATGAAGAAAAGTTTATGTTCACTTTTATCACTATCACCAAATCAAGTTCTTTGTTTGTTTTTGGTTTTAGAGATGGAGTCTCGCTCTGTCGCTGGACTGGAGTGTAGTGGCATGATCTTGGCTCACTGCAACTTCCACCTCCTGGGTTTCAGTGATTCTCCTGCCTCAGCCTCCCAAGTAGCTGGGACTACAGGTGTGCACCACCATGCCCAGCTAATTTTTGTATTTTTTTAGTAGAGATGGGGTTTCACCATGTTGGCCAGGATGATCTCAGTCTCTTGACCTCGGGATCCACCCGCCTCAGCCTCCCAAAGAGCTGGGATTACAGATGTGAGCCACCACATCCAGCCAAATCAAGTATTCTTAAGTAGGTTAAAAACATACTCCATCATGGCTCTTGTCACCAAAAAAACCAAAAACAAAACCCATAGTTAGTGATGTTGACTTCTTATATTAGGAATCCAGGGACTTATAATACAAGGATGTGTTAGGTTGGTGCAAAAATAATTGGCTCACGTCTGTAATCCCAGCATTTTGGGAAGCCGAGGTGGGTGGATTACCTGAGGTCAGGAGTTCAGGATCAGCTTGGCCAACATGGTGAAACCCCATGTCTAGTAAAAAATTAAAAAATTAGCCAGGCGTGGTGGGGAGTGCCTGTAATCCCAACTACTTGGGAGGCTGAGACAGGAGAATTACTTGAACCCAGTAGGCAGACGTTGCAGTGAGCCAAGATGATGCCATTGCACTCCAGCCTGGGCAACAAGAACAAAACTTAGTTTCAAGAAAAAAAAAATTTCTGTTTTTGCCATTAATTTTAATGGGATAAACCACAATTACTTTTGTAAGAACCTAATGAATATATATTTACGTATATGCAGACACCTATAACCTGTATATTAATTGAAACGTGACTCATAAACATCAATATTGGCACATTAAATTAATTGGTGAATATGAAATACATATATGTACATATGAATAGTCTATTATATTATGCACATCTGAGGACAACATATGATTTCACAATTCAGCCACTTCAGCAAGCAAAGTTGAGAATAACACATTTGCATTAGCAGCAAAACCTAAAGCTTTGGTGGATAAAAGAATGAAAAGTAAAATATGTACTGCGAGAGATAAACCTGCTTCTTTATCATATCCTTTAGTGGCTTAAGAAAGATTTCTGTGGGAAGAAAAGGTTGTGGGAATTTGGTTGCACATAGCGAAGGATGATTTATGAAAGTTCAATTATAAAGTGACCCCATCTGTGGTATTTGCCAAGAACCAAATGTAGAGTAGAAGAATAAGCACTCCTAAATGAATATTGAGCTTCAAAACAAAGAGTAATATCACAGGAGGCTGCCAAATACAAGTATCTTGGAAGGGTATGATAATTAAATATATCTAAACAGAATTCTAAATACAACATACAAGGTCATTCCAATAAGAAGGTAACCCAGGCATTGACAAAGAATGACAGGGATACTAAGAATGTAGGTGACTGGTTCATGCAGAGGCTAAAAAATTAAGTGTCAGAAGAAAAGATTGAATTCATCTTCCATTCTAATTTTATTGTCATGACAGCAGTTGTACTGCCACTCAACGGCTCAGAGACCTGCCCTCGCTTCCGCATTGTTGATACCTGCAAGTGGTGATGTATAATCAGAAGTAACACTTTGCAAGTCTCCAAAGTTTCTGTCAAAGAGAGAAAAAGGAATGTTTCTTGATTGCCAGGTTAGGAGGAGTAGACCCAGAAAAAAGACATGAGAGCTGAAATTTGCCCTAAGAGATGTCCATCCTCCACCTTAATTTGTCTTTTGACACATAGCAAATAGCTTATGATGTAAGAATCCAGGCATGAATCAAGATGCAGGACTTCAATTCCATTTATTGAATTTCCTCCATGACATGCACAAATCCTTTCCTCTGCAGCTCTACCTAACTGTCTATAAAATGAAGATAATGGTACATTTTCCCACTTTGAACTGTAACCAACAGATGCTTCAATAGATTCTTTTAGGTGGAGAAGCCTGATACAAACAGTGACATAGACTTTAGCAGTGCTTACCTAGATGTTTAGTGAAGCTAGTTGAATAGTCACATTTAGGTTTCATGTCCTAGAAGCTCATATGCACGAAATGCAACATAATTTTTTAATCTTCATTCATTTTCCCACACTACTTCAGCTCCTTTAAAAAGCAGTTTTTGAAAGGCAAAGAATTAAACCATGTAATTCTTTGTATCCGATAAATGCTATAATAATACAATTTATTGAGTACATACCATGGGTCAAGCACAGTTTTAGGTACTTTACACATATTACTCATTAACCTGTAAAATAACCCTATGGCTGATAATAATTTATCCTCTTTTTATATTTAGACAAACCTGTCAAAAGCAGATAAACAAATTGCCCTAGAGGTACTGGTTTTCTATTGCCTTGGAACAAGGTAGCATAAGTTTAACAGCATAGAACAGTATTCATTTATTAATTTATAGTTTCTGTGGGTCAGAAGTCCAGGCATATCTTAACTGGCCTTTTGCTTGGAGTCTTACAAAACTGTAATCAAGTTGTCAGTTGAGCTACGTTCTCATCTGTAGGCTCAACTGGGGAATAATCTGTTTCTATGCTCCATTAGGTTGCTGGCAAAAATCCTGTCTTTGCAGCTATATGGTGAAGGGCCCCACATTTTGCTGACTATTGGTTAGAAGTCACCCTCGGGTCCTATAGGCTACCAGCAGTTCCATGGAGGTTTCTCTAACACAAAGCCATTTATTTCACCAAGCCTGAAAGGAGAGTCTCTCACCTCAAGGAAGGTCCAGTCCCTCTTTTAAAGGCTGTTCATGTCTGGGCATGGTGGCTCATGCCTGTAATCTCAGCACTTTGGGAGGCTGAGGCTGGGAGATCTCAAGGTCAGGAGATCAAGACCATTCTGACCAACATGGTGAAACCCCGTCTCTGCTAAAAATACAAAAATTAGCTGGGTGTGGTGGTGTGTGCCCATAATCTTCGCTACTCAGGAGGCAGAGGCAGGAGAATCATCTGAACCTGGGAAGTCAGAGGTTGCAGTGAGCTGAGACTGCGCCACTGCACTCCAGCCTGGTGACAGAACAAGACTCCAACTCAAAAAAAAAAAAAAAAAAAAAAAAAAAAAGCTGTCCACTTGATAAAGTCAGGCCTGCACAGAGTACTCTCACTTTAACTCAGAACCAACTAATTTGGGAGGGTTAATTATATCTGCAAAATCTTTTCACCTTTGCCCTCTTCCATTGGGTAGAAGCAAGTCACAAGCCCGCCGATGCTAAAGGGGATGGAGTACACAGAGGCGTAAACAATAGGAGGCAGGAATTATCGGAGGTCACCCAGGGTGTTTCTGTGACACTAGGTTAGTGCTCCTCAAACTTTAATGTACCTACAAATTATCCAAAGATTTTGTTAAATGAAGATTCCAAAACAGTAGATCTGGGATGTGGTCTGAGAGTCTACATATCCAACAAGCTCCCCCGTAATGCTAAGGCTACTGCCTTGTCTGGGAACCACCAACACCACATAAAGTTGGGACTGGAACCAGTAGTTTCAGCTTCAGGCCAGATACTCTTAACTACTTCCCCTATACTTGTCAAATCTCCCAGGACTTCATCTAAGGTTGTTACTAATAATGGATATCGTTCTATTTTTGTTCCACATTTATCCTAAGGTAGTCAATGTGGTTGACATCTGATTGGCTTTTTTCACATCTATGGGGTTTTACAGAACAAGCTTTGCACAGTCAACATGGCCTTTGAATCAAAGCTGAGGCATTCTCCAGCTGCCCCTAATGCCCCTATCCCTTTCCTCAGGCAAGTGAGTATCTGCCCCGGGCTAGGTGACACTCCCTAGGGGAAAGACTTGCCTGCTCTGGAGGTCCCATGTTTTTTTTTGTTTTGTTTTGTTTTTTGAGACAGAGTCTTGCTCTCGCGCCAGGCACCAGGCTGGAGTACAGTGGCACGATCTGGGCTCACTGCAACCTCCGCCTCCCGAGTTTAAGCAATTCTCCTGCCTCAGCCTCCCGAGTGGCTGGGACTGCAGGCACACACCACCATGCCCAGCTAATTTTTGTATTTTCACCATGTTGGCCAGGATGGTCTCCATCTCTTGACCTCGTTACCTACTCGCCTCAGCCTCCCAATGTGCTGGGATTACAGGAGTGAGCCACCGTGCTTGGCCAGTCCCAGGTTTTACCTGCTGAGTGTTGAAAAATCATGGCTTTGGATGAAGAGAACTTCCAAACAGGCTTTGTGTGAGCAGCATGGCTGTTTATTCACCTGGGTGCAGGTGGGCTGAGGCCAAAAAGGGCATCAGCAAAGGGCAATGGCATAGGAGTTGGTTTTATAGGCTTGGGTAGTTTTTTGGGGGGTGGGGGTGTTTCAGAGTAAGATCAGTTACAGTGGTGGGGGGTAGGGGCAAGGGAGTATACATGACCACAAGTTCAGTTACAATGGCAGGGTTGGGTGAGAAGTATTTACATTATCATAAGAACAGTTAAGGTGGCAGGGTTGGGTGAGGAGCTTTGAGGCTGGGCAATTAGGGACAATGGCAAACGCAGGTGGGGGTGGGAGACATCAGCCTAGGCAAGCAGGACTTCAGACTTTCAGGCTCCAGGCCTGCATATAGAGACCTGACACTGAGGAGTATTGGACAACTGTCTTAAGCCATCACCTCCTTTCCCTAGATGTAGGAAATTTCTTCTTTTCAAATTGATTTTTCATTATATATATTGGAGATATATGTACAACATGATGTTTTGACATACGTATAGTAAAATGATTACTACAGTCAAACAAATTTACATATTCCTCAAAAGAGTTTCTTCTTGATTTAGAAATTGGATCTCTTAGGGACTTTTCATTTGACCTGCTTTTATCAGAAAAATATTTCCTTCTTTTTTTAGAAAATAAAAGAAGTGAAGGTTTTAAACACTACTTGGCTTTTGAAGAGAATAAATATTTACTTTGAAGAAAAGACTTACAAGGACTTAAAACATCTTACTTAACTAGCTACCAACAGCTCCTCCCTGGACTGTATGTAGGGGAGAAAATCATTCTCACCAAAAGAGTAAGGAAATGTTGAATCAAAGTTTCCCTTTCAGTAATCTCTCCCAGACAGGAAGCTGTTATCTGACTTGTTTTAAAAGTGCTGCTTATACCCTTGCAATTTAAATTTAGCTCTGAGGCAGCCTCTCCTTTCTCCCTGTGGGGTACAAGTGGTGCTAAATGGCAGACAGATGTTAAACAAAGATACCGTCCCACACAGCTTCCTTTGACTCTCTAAGTAAACCCCAATCTCTACTTTTTAAGAAAATTGCAAGATAAGACTGTCAGAGGGCTTGCAATTAACATGATTCAGACCTCCTGCCAGTGTCCTAAATCCTAAAATAGTGAATTACCAATTGTCTGCTAGCAAGCTGCAAGGCTTTCAAAGCAAAGCCAGCGTTCCAAGATTGGAGTAAGCCCTCAATGCTTACCTTAGCACTGGGAACCTGAAGGCAGAGGAACCAAGATAAATACTTCCTTGTATAACTTATATAACTACACATTGAAAAGCGGGAGTCCTCCTAGTCTCTACTGTTAGAGATTGCTAACCACAATGAAATAATACCTTCACATATTTATTGAGCTGCTCTAAGAACTTTTCGTTCCATGCCTCATTCAATCCTTACAACAATCCTGTCAAACGCTTATTTACAACTTCCATTTGGATGGACAACTCAAGCAGAGAGAAGTCAAATAACATGCCCAAAGTCACACAGCTAGCTGCTAGGTTGAATTTGATCCAAAGTAAAGAAGATTAAAAGCACAATAAGATGACAGGAGAAAGAGGACAATTGCTTTCTTCTGAAGTGGTTGAATGATGTTCCCCTAAAAGACAGGTCCATATTCTAACTCCTGGATACTATGAATGTGACCTCATTTGGAAAAAGGGTCATTGCAGATATAATTCATTGAAAGATCTCAGGATGAGACTGTCGAAAAGTTTACGTATATGTTTATTTATTTTTGTATTCCTGCACAACCTATTTGGGTAGCTATGTAGTAGTTCATTTCACCTTTTCCATAAGATAGAATTTAGGTAGTTTTCATTATTTCAAGAGATGTTGTAATGCCTGACTGTGTACAAATATCATTTGAATCCCTTGGACAATTTCCTAGAAGAGGAATTTCTTGGTAAAGACGTCTGAATAAATTATTTTGACAAATATTGCCAAATTGCCTTCTATTGGGGCTTTACTACTGTCTGCCTCCCCAAAACGATGAAGAAGAGATCCTGTTTCTCACAGGTTACCAACAGAATATGATGTCAAACAAAAACGTGTGGGGTTTCTAGCCATTGTGATTAGAAAAAAAATGATAATCTCACATAATTTTAAATTGTCATGTCTTATTTCAAATAAGTCAACATTTTTCATGTATTTAAAAGCCATTTTTATTTCTTTTCCAATAAACTTTTACTTATATATTTTCCCCAATGTAACTTGTAACCAACTGGGAAGCTGGTCTTTCTCTCATCAATATTTATGTACTTTTTACACATGATGGAGATTATTCTGTTTTATGAATTACAGTTTTTTTTCTTGTGTGTTGTCTTTTTAAAACAATTTTCTTTTCTCCTTTCTCCTTTTTTGTTCTTACAGATTTTTAACATATAGTAACATTTACCAATTTTTTTATGGCTTCTGGATTTTTAGTCATATTTTAAAAGATTATACTCACCCCAAATTTAAAAAGCAATTTTATTTTCTTCTAGTAGGCTTATTATTTCTGATTTTATATTTAAGTTTTTGATCTATTTAGAATATATGCTGGTACACAGTGTGAAAGATGAATCCAACTTTTCTTCCAGATGGCTCTCTAGCTTTTGTTTGTGACCATTTTTTGAATGGTGTATTTTCCCTAATGATTTCAGATGACACCCCATCATATATTATGTTATTATATGTCATTGGGTTTATTTATTAATTTTTTATCTTGTTCTGTTTTCTGTTTGTCTGTTCATATGTCAATATAATACTATAAGATAATTTAGCTTTCTTCCTTTTCATGTTTTCTTTTTTTGGTTGTTTCATTTTTTTATGCAAACTTTAGTATCGGTTTGTCTCTTTCTAAGGAGAGAAAAAATTGATACTTTTCATTGGAATAAAGTTTAACTTACCACAGACAGAAATAGTGTTTCAACTATGTAGAATTCTACTATCCAAGGTTATGGCTTTATCTTTTCTTTGTTTGATTGAATTTAGTATCTTTCAGAAGTGCTTCAAATATTCTTCACACCGTTTTTGAACATTTACTAGTGAGTTCATTCATAGGAATTTTATTTTTATTGTTGATATTGTAAATGGTTAATTCCTTTCATTATATAATCTAAATGATTTTGTCAAATATATGGATAATATTTTCTGCATTCTCATTTTCTACCCTCCTATTCAACTAAATTATCTTATTGATTTTAATTTTTTGGTTTATTCTTCTTCTTATTATTATTATTATTGAGGCAGAGTCTTGCTCTGTGGCCCAGGCTGGAGTGCAATGGTGCGATCTCGGCTCACTGCAACCTTCACCTCCCAGGTTCAAGCAATTCTCCTATCTCAGCCTGCTGAGTAGCTGGAATTACAGGCATGCACCACCACACCTGGCTAATTTTTTTTGTATTTTTAGTAGAGATGAGGTTTCACCATATTAGCCAGGCTGGTCTTGAATTCCTGACCTTGTGATCTGCTGCCTTGGCCTCCCAAAGTGCTAGGATTACTGGCGTAAGCCATCGCACCCGGCCTGGTTTATTCTTTTGGTTTTTTTTTTTTTTTTTTCAGAGTGTCTTGGGTTGATATTACACTCTGAAAAAAGTTTTCATCATTGAATGAGTTAACTTTTTCTGGACTAGCCATTTAAATAAGTTCCCATGGCAAAGGAAGGACCAGAGTAGCTTCCAGGTGTCAAACTAAATAACCTTCCACTGCAACCACACAGACAGCTTTTCCACCAATATGACACATCCATGTCATGCATTGTGTGATTTTACTGCCTCTGCATCGTCAAATCCACTGCTTTTCAAAGGTGAAGTCCAGGAGAATTTTTATCTTGAGTCTGGCCACCAGATTTCTTCACTCACTGTAGCAAACAAGCCATGCGGCCACTAGAGGGTGGACCTCTTCCTTTTAGAAAATGTGTTTTGATAAAATCCACTAAAATCCATCACTTCCAGGACTTCTGAGTCCTGCTTTTGACTTCCTTCTAGATGAACTCTAACCAATCTGTTAGTTTTAGTGGTCATTGTTAGAGTCTGCAGATTATCTGTGTCCTATTTTACTGAAGATGGAATTTGAGAGTTTTTTTTTTTTTAATTCTACTTATTATCTTTGTATGGTTTCCAGAAGAGGAGAAAAATCTGGCATATAAACCCATGTTCAATAGGCTATCTCAACTACTTCTCAAAATGACACCCTTGAACTGAAAGGGATACTTCTAGCACAATCAGTTTCAGGATTGGGAGTAGATGATAACCAGATATGAAATATACATGCTTATGTGCGGGCTGCATGAGGGTGGCATAATTATGATTGGCCATTTCCTTCTGGTTTTACAAACTTTCAGTTTCTACCATGAATCCTTCTCCCTCAATACACACACATAAACACACATATGAGTCTGTGTGTGTGTGTGTGTGTGTGTGTGTGTATAGAAGAGGGCGTGTACAAAAATATCCAATACTGTACTATAAAGTTAAAATAAGTGAGAAGTAAAAATCCTCTTGGATTTGGCAATGAGGAAGTCACCTGTGTGACCTTGATTAAATTGAGTTTGTCAGCAGAAACCAGAATTTTTAATGGAGTGAGTTGAAAGGTGAGCAGGAGGTGATAAATTAAGGAGTGTAGACTACTTTTGCAAAACTCTTGGCTATTCAGGAAAGGACAATTTTATGAAATCAAATAGAAAGTCACTGCTGAGAAATTCTATATTTAGATCCTTGTAAGAAGCTTGTTTAGAGACTGATGTCATAAGCTTGTAAAGTCCTGCCCTTCAAAGTGGGGGTAGGGAGGAAGGAGGAAGGAAGGAATTTGTGTTGGAGCATAGTTGTTAACAGCCCTAAACCTAGAGCCAGAGTGCCTGGGTTTGATCCCTCCATAACTCTTTTTTCACACACACACACACACACACACACACACACACACACACGTACATAAAAGGAAATATATATATATGTGTGTGTGTATATATATATATTTTTTTTTTCATTTTTTATTTTTTTGTTTTTTGGAGACAGAGTCTCTCTCTGTCACCCAGACTGGATGGCAGTGGTGCAATCTCCTGCTTACTACAACCTCTGCCTCCCAAGTTCAAGCAATTCTCCTACCTGAGCCACCTGAGTAGCTGGTATTACAGGCCCCCACCATCACACCTGGCTAATTGTTTTAGTAGAGACGGGGTTTTGCCATGTTGGCCATGCTGGTCTGGAACTGCTGACCTTAGGTGATCCACCCGCCTCCCAAAGTGCATGAGCCACCGTGCCCGGCCCCTCCCTAACTCCTGTTGGCATATGATTTGGCATGACTTAGTCATTCTGATCCTAAACAATGCCCTAATCTATGGAGTACCTCAGATCTTTTTCCAGTGGAATTTCAGTCCCTGTCCACTGGATACTTTCCCATGGATGCCCTACAGGCACCTCTGAGTCAAAATGTCCAAAATATGATCTCATATTTTGTTCAATCCCCAAGCTTGTCCCTACTCTTTGTATTTTCATTCTTTGTGAATAAAACCACCAATGACCTAGAAATCCAGGCCAGGATGAACATATTCATCCCAAATGCCTTCATCTCTTTCATATCTGACATCTAATTGTGACTAGTTCATATGAATTCTTTCTTAGTTTCACCTGTAGGACTCATGTCCTCCATTCCAACTTTACTGCTACCATTTTAGAACTGGTTCTAATTATCTCCTACCCAGATTGGTGTTATCACTTCCTAATTCTTATCTCAGCTTCTACTGTTGCCCACACATCATTCCTGAATCATCTACACCATCAACAAAGCGAATGTATTAAAGTTCTATGTTCATCCTGCCATTCTGCAGGTGAAAACCTATATTTCTTATCAGGATATTAATGTTTCTCAACAATCCGATCCTAGCTATGTGACTCTCCAGCCTCAAACCACACTGTATCTCCTTACTCAGTCTCCATTGCAGACAGACAAAAGAAAAGAAGGCACAATTCCACCACCAAAACCCTATTCCTCCTAAGAGGAGAACTTCCCTTGTTTAGAAAAAAGATTTTAACAAGTCTTTTGAATATGTAGGGGCAAGGATGCCAAGTCTGGTGGGGAATAAGGAGGTTAAGGGGCTAGAGCATAAGTCCCTAAGCAGGTGCCAACGTGGAGATCAGTATGACTGGGGCAGGACAAATAATGGGGTGGAGGAGGTGACAGCAGAGATAGAAAGTCAACAAGGCGAGGGAGTTGCAGGATTTTACAGACCATTATGAGGGTTTTGGCTTTTACTCTAAGTTAAATGAAAGCCACAGAAAGGTTTTGAACAAAGTAATGTGATCCGACAATGTTTTACATGATCTGGCTAATGTTGGAAGCAGCCTGTGTGGATAAGAGTGGAAGCAGGGAGACCAGTTAAGTAGACTGTGCAATAATCCATGCAAGGCTTGATGTGGCCTGAGCTATGGATGGCCAGGGTGGGTGGGGTGGAAGATGGTAGATGGTGAGAAGTAGTCAAATTCTGGATGCATTTCAAGGCAGATCCAGGATATAGTTGCAGTGTATCTGGGATACATTAGAAGAAAAGGAGTCAAATATTATTATAAGATTTGTGACCTGAGCAATGGGCAGAACAAAGCTGACTCCAGGCTGAAAAGGAGAACGCTATGAAAAGCTCAAGCTGGAAAGAAGATTGAGAGTTCATTTTTGTGCACATTAGGGTTGAGCTAGACATTAGACAGATATCTTACAGAAATACCTAGCACGTTGTTTAGTATACAAGCCTGAATATAAAGGACAGGTCAGTGTGTGGGAACTGTCATCATAAAGATGGTATTTAAAGACTGACCCCACCAAGGAAGTGAGTATAGATTGAACAATGAAGAAAACTGAGGCTCAGCCCTGCCTGCTCCAATGTTAAGAAGTTGAAGAGAGCAAGGAATGACAAAGGCTGAGAAGGAGCATCCAATGATATAGAAAGAAAGCCAGAGAGAGCTTTGACCCAGAAGCCATGTGAATAAAGCATTTATAGAAAAGGTAAGTGTTCTGATGTGTCCAAATACTGCTGATAGGACAAGTAAATTTAGGACCAATAATTGATCATTATATTTAGCAATGTGGAAGTTATTGCCGATAGGACAAGAGGAGTTTTAGTGAATCATGAAGGTAAAACCTGTTTGGATTGGGTTCAAAAAAAATTGAAGCAGGCAGTACACACAATTCTTCCTTGGAGCTTGCTGCTGTGGGGTGGGGAGAGAGGAACGGGATGGACCATGGGGTCAAGGGAGTGTAGTTTTTAAGACAGAAGAAATTGCAGTATTTTTGTCTGATGGGAAAGATAAAGATAGGTTGAAACTGTGATGAAGGAGAGCAAAAAAGACCTATTACAGCAGTGTCCTGATTGGGGGAGGGGATGTGCCAATGTAAGGATGCCCTTCGTTAGAGCTCTGACCATTCAGCCATAACATCAGGACTAACGGCAGGCTCCACGGACACATGCAGGAAGGTGGGTAGGCTTCAGAGTGGGAGTTCTGGGGTGCTCCTGGTTCTATGTGAAATGGACAGCAAACTGACTAGGTGGGAGTGATGATGGTAGAAGCAGCATTGAACATTTAGAGAAGGGAAAATGTGAAGTAGTCATCCAGGACACTGGAAGAATGAACAGACAAGGGAAATACAGTACTGAGCTGAGCAGCATCTGAGGTTGGAGGTCAACAATTGTAAAGTGAGACAGCAAATTTCCATGTTTCTCTAGTCACTTATTCAGTTGTGTGAGTGTGGGCATGAAGGATGTGGTACCACAATGGGGGTGTTGTGCTGTGCAACTCAATGAGAAAAGAAATCAGAAGTCAGCATAGTGCAGGTTTAAGGTGCTCCTCAGTATTATGAGATACACATTTAAGTTAGTGCAGCGTGGAGTTAACTGGGCATAATGAACCAACTTAGTGTTATTAACATAGCGAAGGCTAAGCAACTGCTATTGAAAGAGAAGTGAGTTTGAGTCATAGTTACAAGACCAGCTTCTGAGACACCATTTTTCCATTTTAAATTAGGTATGCCAAACAATTATGTGTTCGTTTCCTGAATTAAGTCGATGTGAGTATATTTTGATAGACCATGGGATCTTGTGGCATTTGTTCCTTGAAATTTTCTTTAGGTTCTAACAATGTATGTCAAATGGCTGTTGTTTATAACATAAAAGTTTACAATGCATTATTCATACTGAAGTTTAGCATGATGTCAATGAATCTAGGTCATTTATTTACAAAGTGGCATAATTGTCCTCAATAATAGCATAAAAAACAACATCATTAATAGCTTCCATGTGGTGCTCCTTTAAGGGTACTAAGCACCAGGCTTGTCATCACAGACATGGACTCATATAAACCTGATAGCAATATGTTGTGAGGAGGAGGTTGATATGACTACTATTTTCAGGTAAGTCAATCAAGTATCAGAGAAGTTAAATAACTCCTCCAAGGGTAGACGCCTTCTAGAAGAATATCCAGAATGCAAAACCAATCTTCCTGAACTTACATCAGGCTACACTCTTGAAACCTGAATGTCAAGTGTCTGCTAGACCCACAGCACTCCAGCAGCTGGAACCATGGTTCTCAACCCTGCTGCTATGTTTAGATCAAGCTGGTGCCAGAATCCCATGCAGGACTCATCTCCAGAGACAGCATTTTACTATCTGTAGCTTTGAAAGTGCCACAGTGATCCTAAGGTGATTTAAGATCTCAAATTCTCAGTGATCCCCAGTGACTGGAAACCACTGAGCTCTATATTCCAGGAGGTTCTAGGAGAGACTCTGTGTACAACACTCCCAAGTAATTGAGACCTTATCTGACCTCATCCACCAGGCAGAGAGAAACCTTTTAGACATAGCCTTAAAAGCCACACCATAAATTACCTTAAAATAAAACACTATAAATAAGTTTTCCCATGGTGCCTCCAGTCCCTACAGGTGACCCTACATGACTTTCCTAACCTGAAGACTCATCCCTGCCCTGGGTCTGGTATAACTTTGTCCTTGGTCAAAGAGAGTTTAAGCAGTCTTAGTCTGCTACTCCCATGACTTGACATCAAAATATTAATAGTAACCATGTGTCAAGAGTCAACATCTGCCAGGCGTGGAGCTAAGTGCTTTACACGTATTAACTCATAATCCTCACACAGGCCCTATGAGCTAGGTGCTCTGCTAATGCTCATTTTACAGAGGAAGAAACAGAACCTTAGAGAAGTTAAATAATACACCCCAGGTCACTGTGCTAACCAGCAGAGCCTGGATTTTCCCTGGTTCTGCTTGACCATGTGGTCCAGCTTCCTGGTTAATCTTGCTACTTAACACCTCTGCATGCAAGTCCCAGAGATTCCCTAATTCAATATGACAACTTTGCCCTCTGGCCACAAATCTTCTTCCACTGCCCTCTCCCTGGTGTCACTTAACTCAGAAGCTTCTGGATCACCTCTCAGTGACCTCACTCTTGGCGACTTACCAGTTTTTATGTCGTTTTGGTGTTCTTTGCAATGGCTCTCAGATCTCTTCTTTCAGAGCTTCATTTGTTTCTTTGCAAGATTATTTTAGTAATTCCTGTGAATAGTCTTCCTATCCTAGTCTTACCTTTTTCAAATCCAAACCTTACTTTGCTGGCTCTAGATTGATCATTTTGATAACACAAATTTGATACCACATCCAGGCTTAAAATCCTTGAGTGATTCAATGAGCCCTACTTGATAAAACACTAATTTCTTAGCAAGATCCTCACAAAATAGCTCCAACTTACCACTTTAGAGGTATCTCTTACCACTCTCTGTTCCTTGTCTTTACCCTATAAACACTACATTCTCCAAAGGTCATAAATGGAGAGCACACAAGCAGGATCCAGCCCAAAGATATGCCCCTCAATACCAGTGCACATGTGTGTGTGTGCATGCGTGAGTGCACAAGTCTTATCATTTAAGTAAGGAATGGGAGCACTCAGGTAAAAATACACATCTCTTACTTCTTTGAAATATTATTTTACCAGCTGTCCACAATTCTCACCATGCCCTGTTGTGGCTCCAACCTAACTCACTTTGCATCTTTAAGTGACCTGCCTGACATTTGAGACTGTGATCTCTACTCTGGACCATTAGAAAGCCTCTAAGTATACCAGGTATCTTGATACCTTTGTAACATTTTTTGTAGTATTTCTAATGTAGCTGTCTCCTAAGTACTAAAAGTAGTTATATGGATGTCTTCTCCTGGCTCGATTGGGAAAAATCATGAAAGTAGATTCTGCTTTGTTCATCTTTATATCCTATCCCACCTTGTTTACTATCAGGCTTCACCCATTGTATACATTCCAGGAACATTGAGCATAGCAAATTCTATTGCAGTAAAAAGCTCTTTTTACTCTCTCTATTAAAGTCTTTTCATGATCAACTGTATGAAACTAAACAAGTTACTTGTTTACCAAACAAATAGGTCCAAACAAGTAAAGGACTTATTTACTTGTTTAAGGACCTCATATTAAAAAAGATTAATAAAATTATTCTTTCTCAAAAAAAATTAGGAAACAGAATTCAACAACACATCAAAAAGATTATACATCATGATCAAATGGGATCAATCTCTGGCATACAAGGCTGATTAAACATATGTAAATCAAAGATACATCACATTAACATAATGAAAGATTACCACATTATTGTCTCAACTGATGCAGAAAAAGCATTTCCTAACTCTCATTACCTTTTCTTGATAAAAATTCTTAACAGTTTAAGTATAGAAGGAAAGTTTCTCAACATAATAAAGGCTACTTAAGAAAAATCCACAGCTTACATTGTAATCAACAAGGAACAACTGAAAACTTTTCCACTAAGATCCAGTGCAAGGCAGGGATGCCCACTATCACCACTTCTATTCAACATAGTAATGAAAGTACTGGCAAGAACAATCAGACAAGAAAAAAAGAAAAAGGCACTCAAACTAAAAAAGAAGAAGTAAAATTATCTCTGTTTGTAGATTATATTATCTTATAGGCAGAAACCCCCCAAAGTTTCGTAAAAAGCTATTAGAACTAATAAATGAATTCAGTAGTTGCAGAATACAAAATCAGCATGCAAAAAGTAGTAGCATTATCTATACACAAATTACAACCTAGCTGAAAAAGAAATCAAGAAAAACAATCCCGCTTATGATAGCATAAAGAATGAACAAAATAAATTTAAACAAAGCAGGTGTAAGATTTTTACAATGAAAACTATAAAACATTGCTAAAAGAAATGGAAGAATACATAGATAAGTGTAAAGATATCTCATGTTCATATATTAGACGAAGTAGGATTGTTAAAATGTCTATACTACCCCAAGAATATACAGATTCAATGCAATCACTATTAAAATTCCAATGACACTATTCACGGAAATGAACAATACAATTCTAATGTTTTTAAGGAAACACAGAAAAACCCAAACAGCCAAAGCTATACTAAGAAAGAAAAATAAAGTTGGAGGCATCACACTTCCTGAATTAAAATTATACCACAAAGCTATAGTAATCAAAACAGTAAGGTATTGGCATAAAACAGAAACAGACCAATGAAACATAATACAGAGCTCAGAAATAAATATAAATATATACAGTCAATGAATTTTTGACAAGGTCACCAAGAAGACACAATGGGGAAACACTAGTCTGTTTAAAAAATGGTGCTGGGAAAGTTGGATTTCCACATGCAAAAGAATAAAATTGGACCCTTATGCCATACACAAAAACCAACAGAAAGTGGATGAAAAACCTACATGTAAGATCTAAAAGCATAAAAATCCTAGAAGTGAACATAAAAATAAAGCACCTGGACATTCACTGCCCTTGGCAATAATTTTTTAAAAATATACTAAAAGCTCAGGCTACAAAATAAAAAATAATAAAATGGGACTATATGAAACTAAAAAGGCTGAACAGCAAAGGAAACAACACAATGAAAGGGCAACCAATGGATTGGGAAAAATATATGCAAATTACATTCTGATAGAGTTAAGTATTTTGAAGTTATAAATAAAACACAAGTCAATGGCAGAAAGACAAATAACCTAATTTAAAAATAGACAAAGGACTTAGACAGTTATCCAAAGAATATATAAAAATGGCCAATAGGCATATGAAAATGTGCTCAACATAAATAATCACCTCAGAAATGCAAACTGAAACCACGATGAGATAACACTTCATATCCATTAGGATGACTATCATCAAAAAGTCAAGAGACAACAAATGTCGGCAATGATGTAGAGAAAGGCACACTGTTGGTGAAAATGTAGAGTGGTGCAGTCATTACGGAAAACAGTATGGAGGTTCCTAAATAAACTAAAAATAGAACTACCATATGATCCCACAATCCCTCCTCTGGGCATATACTCAAAGGGAATGAAATCATTACCTCATAAAGATATCTGTACTCTCATATTCACAGTGATATTTTTCACAATACCAAAATATGGATACAACCTACATGTTTGTAGATGGACAAATGGATAAAGAAAATGTGGAATATGTATATATGTGTATATGTATGTGTGCATATATATAACATATTTAATATACACATTATATACGTGTGTGTGTGTGTGTGTGTGTGTGTGTGTGTGTGTAAAGAAAGAATGGAATATTAGCCCAAAAAAAGAATGGCGTCCTGCTATTCGGTACAACATGGATGGACAAGAAGGGCATTTTGTTAAGCAAAAGAAGCCAGATACAGAAAGAAAAATATTGCATATTTTTTTAAGAAGGTCAAATATACGGAGTATAAAATAGTGGTTACAGGTGTCAGGTTGGGGGATGAAATGCGAAAGTATAGGTCAAAGGATACAAAGTAGTAGATACGTAGGATGAACAAGTCTAGAGATTTAATGTACAACAGCACTACAGTTAATAAAATTAAAGATTTTAAAGTAGATTTTAGCTGCTCTTATCAAAAAGCAACAATGTGAGATGATAAATATGTTACTTTGCTTTCTTCTAGTAATCATTTTGCTATGTATATTTCATAAAATCATATTGTAAACTTCAAATATACACAATAAAACTTAGCTTTAAAAAAAGCTATTGTGGCCAGGCACAGTGGTTCATGCCTGTAATCCCAATACTTTGGGAGGCCAAGGCAGCTGGATCACCTGAGGTCAGGAGTTCGAGACTAGACTGGCCAGCGAAACCCTATCTCTTCTAAAAATAAAAAAAATTAGCCAGGCGTGGTGGCACATGCCTGTAACCCCAGCTACTTGGGAGGTTGGGGCAGGAGAATCACTTGAACCTGGGGGAAGAGTTTGCAGTGAGCTGGGATGGTGCCACTTCACTCCAACCTGGGAGACAGAGTGAAACTCCATCTCAAAAAAAAAAAAAAAATAGCTATTGTTTCATATAGCTTTAAGCCAAAGTATGTTTCTAAAGTCTCTTTAAAAAGATTATACAGCTGGCTATGAGAGTTGGCTCTACCTAACTACTAAGTGTATCATGCAGAAAAACATATAAATACATCTCCTTCCTCTTTCTAGTATTATTCATATGATCAAAAAATAAATATTATTTTCAAGATACTTTCCTACTTATGACAAACTTCTTAGGTGATAATGACTTCATTAATTAGGTTTGCATCTTCAAAAACAGTTTCAAGATTTCATAGAAAGCTCCATTTGTAAAACACCTATTTTATTTTTGTCTTTGAGATTTTATTTTATTTATTTATTTTTGAGATGAAGTCTCACGCTGTTGCCCAGGCTGTATTGCAGTGGCACAATCTTGGTTACTGCAGTCTCCGCCTCCTGGCTTTAACCAATTCTCCTGCCTCAGCCTCCTGAGTAGCTGGGACCACAGGTGTGCACCATCATGCCCATCTAATTTTTTTGTATTTTCAGTAGAGACAGGGTTTCACCATGTTGGCCAGGATGGTCCCGATCTCCTGACCTCGTGATCTGCCTACCTCAGTCTCCAAAAGTGCTGGGATTACAGGCATGACTCACTTCACCCAGATGAAATTTTATTTTCATTTCTAATATAAGTTAAACAGGAAAATCTGGAACTCCCAAGAATTTGAATTTCGATTGAGATAATGAACGTAACATTTCTATAGTAATCAAAGATGTATGAGAGGTTGCATACAGACCTTGCTTTAGGGAAGAAATGTGAGGAGGAAAATCATGTTACACTCTCTTCTGTAGAGTTTTGAATGAAGGACTGCAGTTGCCACGGAGGCTAAATCTCAGAAGGAATGACCAGGTTCTTTTAGAAGCTGCTTCTGTTTTTCAGCAAAGACCATCTGCTGACATCCCCAAACCCCAGTAGCTGACTGCAATGCCAGTCAAGACGTGAAAGACTGTTAACGTTTGCTGTCTCCATTTCTTCTCCCTCTACCAGGACTGAATCTGGGGCAGGTGTGGACAGGGAAGCAGAAAAATCTTGTTGAAAGCTGTGAATTATCCTGATTCTGGGCTAAGCATATGAGTGTCTTAGAGGAGCTCCTTTCTTTCCTAAGGCCTTCCAAGTGGGATGAAGAGATTCTGATAAGAACCAAACAGGCTGCAGTGAATCTGCATTGCGAGGAGTAATGCCAGAAATTTCAAGCTCAGATTGAAATCTTTGTTTGTAATAGTTTTCTTTCCTTGTGAGCCAATTTCCTCTTAATTAATCAGGAGGGATTATTCTTCTCAGCATTGCTGGCCCTCAGTAAATGTTATCAGATGTGGTTGAATTCTAGAAACACCTCTGACAGATTTGTAGATCAAGTATTAAGTCACTTCCCAATTTTTTTTAATCCTAAGAGGTAAATAACCCACATGATGAAAAACTATCAACTAGTTTTTCCAAAATAAGTGTCTATCTGAAATAATTAACGTTTATACCTTTCTGTGCTCTTACACAGCAGTTTTCAATCAGTATGGTTAACTGCATGCAAGACTGCAGGAAAGGAAATAGTTTTAAAGCCAACAGAACTGTTGAATGAAAAAAATTCTGTCTTACTTTAAGAAATTTTTCATTGCTGAGCCCTGGACATTTTTACTTGGTTTAATACACTGCATAGATGTTTCTTTTTCTGTCCACATTCTTGTCTTTCCAGTCCTTTCAAAAAATACTATCTTTCAGTCTCTGGAGTTTGAGACCAGCCTGGGAAACATAGCGAGACCTCATCTATACCACAAACAAACAAACAAACAAATAAAAAACCCCGAAACAATTAGCCAGGCATGGTGGCTCAGGCCTGTAGTCACAGTTACTTGGGAGATGGAGACAGGAGGATTACTTGAGCCCAGGAGGTCAAGGCTGCAGTAAGCCATGATCACACCACTACACTCCAGTCAAGGGACAGAGCAAGACCTTATCACAGAAAAATGAAACAAAGAAACAAAAACAAAACAAACCAAAAACCAAAGGGCAGGGGTAGGCAGGGGAAGGCAGGGGTAGGCAGGGGTAGGCAGGGGAAGGCAGGGGTAGGCAGGGGAAGGCAGGGGTGGGCAGGGGTGGGGACAAGAAGTGAGCTACCAATAGCACTCATTCATTCAATCCATAGAATTTTGTCCTTAGATGATCTTTTAAAACAAAATATTTGAAAAGATGTGTTCCAATAATAATTTTTAAAATTCAACGTGTATGCAGGTTTTAAAGACATTTTTAAATGATCGGACCAAAATTTTGACTGTCTTCTTGTATTTTAGTATGCGTTATCTATACAATAGTTCAAAGCTGGGACCAGAAAGTAATTAGTCTCTATCTTGACTTTGGTCTTTCTTTTATTTGGGCTTCAATTTTCTCATCTGGAAAATGAAGGTTGGATAAGTACATTTTCTGAGATCTATTTCTAATGGAGTTGAATGAAAAAGAAAAAAATGTAGGATCTTTGATAACTGGAATAAAAGGAGGCAAAAGCTTTGAATGACACAGATGTGGATTTGAATCTCAGATATTTTTAGTTGCAGGAAGTTAGATTTTATTTTATTTAGCTACACAGTGGAACTAATTAGGGGTTATACCTGTTGGGGTTAAATGGGAACAATCCTATAATCTTCCCAGCATAATGTGTACACATATTGTATGTACCTAGAAATGGCAGGACCACATTAAGGTCAAAAAATCATAAGGCTGAGCACATGACTCAATCCAGTAATTTCCACTTTGGCACTTGGAGGAGAAAGAAAGTGAGCATATCACTGTCCCTTACCAGCAGAGATGTCCCTCTGCTGTGATGAAACTGGAGCTGTCATGATTTATAAAAAGAACACCATCAGGGCAAAGGCGCCACATCTTGGCAAGAAATGCTTCACATAGTTTCCATCGTCACCAAGCTCTCCTTCCCACCCCACACCCTGCTTCTATTTAAATCCCAGGCACTCTACTAGGCCACACTCATTTTAGCCAGTGCCCAGGCTATCAGCAGAGAAAAGACAGGTGGGTAGCATGGCTCCAGGCGAAAAGGAAAGGGAGGATGGCCCAGCTAAGAGCGCCCTCCGGAAGATACGCACAGCCACCCTGGTCATCAACTTGGCCCGAGGTTGGCAGCAGTGGGCTAATGAGAACAGCACCAGGCAGGCCCAGGAGCCTTCAGGCTGGCTGCCGGGAGGGATCCAGGACCCACCCCAAGCTCCTAAACCAATCACATGCCCTACTCCACACCGGAAAGCTCAGAGTGTCCCAAAGTCGCCACCCCAAACGCCAGAAGGACATGGAGATGGACAAAGCTCAGAGAAAGCCCCTGAGGTTTCTCACATCAAAAAGAAAGAGGTGACCAAAACAGTGGTCAGCAAGGCTTATGAGAGAGGAGGGGACGTGAGCCACCTCAGCCACAGGTACGAGCGGGATGCTGGTGTGCCTGAACCAGAGAATGACATTGACAGAATCCTCCACAGCCACGACTCCCCAACACGGAGGAGAAAGTGTGCCAACCTGGTGTCTGAGCTGACCAAAGGCTGGAGAGTGATGGAACAGGAGGAGCCCACAGGGAGGAGTGACAGCATAGACACAGAGGACAGCGGCTACGGAGGAGAGACCGAGGAGAGGCCGGAGCAGGACGGAGTACAGGTGGCCGTAGCTAGAATCAAGCGCCCCTTGCCCTCCCAGTAAGTGATCGCATCCTTCCCACTCCCTGTATCAGGATCACTACTGAGTCCCAACCAACTCTGTAAATCCAGGCAGCAGGCGAGGTCCTGCCAGAGTTAGAGTATCTCAAAGACTGGGGAGGCAGTGAGTTCCGTAGAGGAGGCATGTCCCTGAGCTGAAGGTCAGTGCCAACCTTAGACATGGGCCTTTTGGTCAGGGCCTGTGCTATTTTATTTCTCCGTTTTGTTTTGAACTGAACACCCAAATCTTAGCCTCAACAAAGATGAAGCCATCAGAGAGGGATGCCTGTTTTACGCGAACTCTTTAAGTCATTTCTATAATGAGTAACAAATTGGCTTATTTCTTTAGAGATAAGGGTGGTTTCTGGTAGACTCATTGGGAAAATTTTACCTTGTCCCAACTGTCTATGCTATTATCAGGAGATATGTCTGCTTCAATAACACCCATGGAATATAGATCTCTATGACTCTAAACAGGTGGCAGGCTGCTGTCTAATTTGAGAGCAGGCTCTGAATGAAGTCAGACAGACCCAAGTTCAAATCCCAGTTCTGCCCCTAACTAGTCCTTTTTAAAGCTGATTTCCTTGGCTGGGCACAGTGGCTCACACCTGTAGTCCCGGCACTTTGGGAGGCTGAGGAGGGCAGATTACCTGAGGCCAGGAGTTCAAGACCGGCCTGATCAACATTGGTGAAACCCCTTATCTACCAAAAATGCAAAAAATTAGCTGGGCATAGTGTTATGCATGTGCAATCCCAGCTACTTGGGAGGCAGAGCATGAGAATCGCTTTAACCCAGGAGGATGATGTTGCAGTGTGCCAAGATCATGCCACTGCACTCCAGCCTGGACAACAGAGCAAGACTCTGTCTCAAAAAAAAAAAAAAAGCTGATTTCTTCATTTGTAAAATGACAGCAACAGTCAGCTTTTGGGAGAAGTTCTGTTGTACTGGGAAATGTAAATGAGATTAGGGCTACCAAGCACAGAGCTTGTCACATGCTCAGTACATGAAAACCATTATTATTCACATAGATTTGGGTACTTTGCAACTTTTCAAATTTTCAAAAACAGTTTGTCCTATTTGTAAACAAAGAGAAATAATTAAAATATCTGGATGCTAGATACGCATACACACACTCACACACACACTGATGCAAACTGAAACATTTATATAGACAAGAAACATGCTTTTTTTCAAGACAGTAGCTCCACATAGTAGAAAGTCAGGATTTCTTATTCCACAGTGCAAGGGTATCAAAATATAAGAAACAAGTATCTGATGTCATTACACTTACAGACTGACTCCCATTGGGAACAGTTCGATGTACAAGTGTGTTTTTGAAGTCTTATGAAACAATAAGAAAATAAAGAAAAAATAATGGTTACCTAATTTGACAAAAAGCTGTCCTTTTTTTTTGAGATGAAGGCTCACTCTGTTGCCCAGGCTGGAGTGCACTGGCACGATCTTGGCTCACTGCAACCTCCGCTTCCTGAGTTCAAGTGATTCTCTTGCCTCAGCCTCCTGAGTAGCTGGGATTACAGGTGCACACCACCATGCCCAGCTAATTTTTGTATTTTTAGTAGAGACAGGGTTTCACCATGTTGGCCAGGCTGGTCTTGAACTCCTGACCTCAGGTGATCCACCCACCTTGGCCTTGCAACGTGCTGGGATTACTGGCATAAGCCGCCACACCCGGCCTAAAGAGCTATCTTATAGTTTGAGACTGTAAAGATGTTTTGAAAGAATTAGAACTACTACAGTGCAAGCTTTCAAGAAAAATAAAATGGCAAATGGGCAATTACAATAATCCGTCATGTGTTTAGTGTGTGCTGTAGGTGTTTAAATGCTTTGTCTCTTTACTTCTCATAATCTTCTGAGGTAGCTATTCACTCATTTCAGGAATAAAAACACCGAAGCTCAGAGGTGAAGTTTGCCTAGCAAGTTAATGACAAAGTTAAGACTTGCCCTACTCCAAACGCAAGTTAAAGACAAAGCTAAGACCTGCCCTACTCCCAATGCAATGTTTTACAACCAGACATGGTGCTAATTCTCATGCAGTGTCTTGAGGATACATTCAGAGGTCTGGATTTGTGCTTAATATAGGAGTTCATGATCAGAAGTAACTATGCTATCAGAACATGAGGAGCAATATTCCAAATTCTGACCTGTGGATTTCGGGACATGTGTGCCACAAATGGAGTAATGGAGTCCAAAAGAATAAAGCCTGAGGGGGCACAATGACAAGATCTTTCTTTTAGCAGATTTTAAATTAACCAGAGGTAGGGAGGTGACAGCTGGGACCGATCCTGAATGCATAGCAGAGCTAGACATTTTGGGGCACTTGTCTAAGCACTTTTCAAATATTTATTTATTTACTCCCACAATATGTGCATATGATAGGTTATAATCATCATCGCTCTTTGATAGATGGAGACACGAGACGAAGAAATATTAGGGAATTTGTATGAGATTTTATAGTCCATGAGATTTGAACGCAGTCATTCTGGCTCCGAGTCAACTGTCTCACCTAAAAGTGGGGAGTGGGATATAGGACCCTTCTCAGGGTTCCCCAAACCAGTCCGGTACATGGACATCTTCTTAGCATGTTGAAATGCCTATGCGTTGAATAAGAGATAATTTGATTTGAATCATGGTTACTTTGGTAATCCTGAGTCTCTGTATACTCATCTAAAAAACAGATGTGATATCTGATAGTTCACAGGGTTATTTTTATCTTTTGAGAAGAAGTCTTGCACTGTCACCTGGGCTGGAGTGCAGTGGCACTATCTTGGCTAACTGCAACCTCCACCTCCCAGGTTCAAGCCATTCTCCTGCCTCAGCCTCCCAAGTAGTTGGGATTACAGGTACCTGCCAACACACTCAGCTAATTTCTTTATTTTTAGTGGAGATGGGGTTTCACTATGTTGGCAAGGCAGGTTTCAAGCTCCTGACTTCATGATTGGCCCACCTTGGCCTCCCAAAGTGCTGGGATTACAGGAATAAACCACCGTGCCTGGCCTTCATGGGGTTATTTTTATATTACCTATGTAAAGTGATAGACTCAGAGGAGGTCGTTAGTAAGTTGTACCCATTATAGCCCTTCAAGATGCTAGGAGCTTGGCTCTGTAGGTTCAGTGGCAGTGGCGGCTAAATCTCTTCTTTCCTTCTTTGGTTCCTTTCCCTCAGTCTTGGAGTACGTAGGGTACCAGAATGTTGTATGCAGCAACAGCAGCTCTTAATTCCAGTGGTAATCCTAGCTGTGCTCAGGAAACTTCCGCAGAAGCCTCGTGGGAATTTTTGACCAATGAGACTCTCAAATATTGCTTGAGAAATGAAAGCAGCATTACTAAGCCAATTTGGAAAGACTTTTTGTTCACTGATTTTTAATTATAGGCACCATTCTCTCCCTGTATCTGCCAATAAGGAGGCAGCTATGTATCGTGGATATTTAGGTGGAAAGTTTCTTGGTGGTTAAGATATTCCATGGATAATAGAAACAAACAGATCAACTGGGAAAACAGTAGATAAATTCTTTACCAACAGTGGTTTTTCTAACTGGGGTTTTACTATAAAAATGGTTTACATTTTGTCTCACTTTAAAAATATTTAGTCTTTTGATTGTGTGTGACTTGTTCAATCCAGTTCCTTTGGACAAAAGAAATTAGATCTTCCTCCCATAAAAGTGCAAGACTAACGTACCAATCACTTATCCATCCTGTGCCCCATGTTTAATTCAGTGAAAATAATAGCAGTTGAGCAGGAGACTGCCATTTTACAAATAAGGAAACTGGCACACAGATACATTACGAAACGAATAATCCAAGTCACAGAATGAGGAAGTGGTGAAGTTGGGAAGGCTGATGCCAGTGCTTGTGTTCTTGACCACTGCGCTAGACTGTCTCTCTCAGTAGAGAACAGGCTCAAGGAATAAAGTGGAGTTCAAAATGTTGGCTTAATTAATAAAATCCCAGTAACTCCCAAAATTCAGGGGTTTGGTGCAACTGTATTGAAGGACTTCACAAGAAACAAAGGCAAAATTATGCTGTCCTTCTGCCTATGCCCAATTCTAGGGCCACGAACCCTTTCCATAAACTCTGAAGACAGTTCAGTCTGCAAGGAGAATCACAGGCCTGGCTCTCAAACGGAGCTGATAATGACAGGCAGCAAAACTGCTGAGCAGAAATGTCCATATTGCCTTTTGAATGCTCTCACCCTGCTTCTGATAAATATGCTCCTCTTGATGTCATGCTCTCAGTAATCAAATGGGCTAAACTGTCTGTAGGGAAGGACAAGCAAACCAATGCAGCATTTCTCTGAGACGTCCGAAAGGGTACAGACGTTCTTTGCTTTACTGACGGGAGGGTGCCTGTGTGAGGAGGCGAAATGCTCCCTCTACAGGAACATCTATGGAGTTGAAAATGAGAGCCCGTCTTCACTTTCTCCATACACATTGGAAACAGAAGAGAAAACCTCTAGGCCCCCAGGCATTTTGAAGCTAGTGATTCAGGTGAAGGGCAACCACTAGAAAATGTTTTCAGTGCCAGTGAACTTATTGGATTTGAAATATATCTTTTAGAACTCTTATTTCCTGTGGATTTTACTACATATATAATTTACCCATATAATTATTACTCCAAAACACAGAATTATGATAAAATTGGTTCCCATCATCTCCTCATGCTGTTGAAGACCCTTATTGAGATAAAAAATAAATTTCAGAGTTTATTTCAGTAAATGAAGCTAGACTTTCCTAGACAGATTATTTGTAATGTCTAGTAGAATTAGTTATGTTGAACATAGCAGGACAGGGGATAAATTTTTATTGACTATAAGAAATTTTGTTTACTAATAATGAAGAAACTCAGAAGATGGGTCTGGATTTAGTATTGCTATCCTAAAATATGGGCAAGATGTTAGTCTTTAAATATTGCTTTGCTTTCTTTCAATTTATGCTAGGTTATCTTTCTAAAGCTCAATCTAAACTATCATTCACATTTTTCCCTGAAAAATTTAAAAACAACATAATCTGGTATTGATTCTTATAGTATTTATTGAACAAAAAAAAATTTAGTGTATAAGGCTTTCTAACCCTGACTTAAACACAATATACTTTCAGACCTTTAAAAAATTGGAGATATAAAAACAATACAAAATGTTTATAAAATAGAGAAAATTAGATGCCATTAAGATGAATTTCCTTCTTTTTTTTCTAGCCCTATTTTCTAATTCTTCCTTGTAGGACCAACTTTCTTTGGTTTTCTTCCCTCCAATTAAAGGGCGTTACAGTTTGAAAATATAACAAATAGACATTAATATTTAAATGGTGCTTCTTTTAGAAGATATGTATACCATAAAAATATATATACACACACATATATGTGTATATATATGTATATGATATGTATATGTATATATGTATATGTGTGTGTATATATATATATATGTGTGTGTGTGTGTGTATATATATATATATATATATAAATGGAGTCTCACTCTGTCATCCAGCCTGGAGTGCAGTGTAGTGGCACCATCTCGGCTCACTACAACCTCTGCCTAACAGGTTCAAGAGATTCTTATTCCTCAGCCTCCTGAGTAGCTGGGACCAGTAGTTGCGCCACCGCGCCAACTAATTTTGTATTTTTAGTAGACAGGGTTTCACCATGATAGCCAGGCTGGTCTCGAACTCCTGGCCTCAAGTGATCTACCTACCTCAACCTCCCAAAGTGCTGGGATTACAAGAGTGAGCCACTGTGCCTGGCCTAGAAGCTCTTCACAGATTTATTAGCACACACTAATCCCAGCTCTTATTCCAAATGACACTGAGTTTCAGCAGTTAGGGAATCTAAGTTGTTAATTAAAAATTAGAAGGAAAAAAAAAAAGCCTACATCAAAGACTCAGAGTCCCATGTAACATACAGTTAAAATAAATTACCTCTGGATGCAATTTGAGTATTTACCTTTTTTTTTTCTTTGCTTTCTTTGTTACAAAATCAGTATAATACCAACATTAAAGATAATTTTGAAAAATGAAAAGTACTGTTACCTGGATACCAACGTAATTATTTTCAATCGTGCAAATGGTATTGAATGCTTCAGTGTGGTGCTTATGCATTTTACAGAGTTGCGATTGTGCCATAAACCCAAATTTGTGTTACTCTATTTTCATTATGAAATATCTAATAGGTACCTTAAAAAGTGCCTGACACACAGTAGGTATCATAAATAAATAATTCAAACCATGGGAGGGACATAAAAGTGCACAAAAACTCTTTAAAGGCAGGATGTATTAGGATTTACACAATAGGGGCAGAACCACATTTGGTGCTCAGGAGACAAAGTATGAGTTAATAAATCACACTATTCACTTGAATTTGAGATACTTCAAGTCTCTTCTCTGGCAGGACACTTCAGCTGTTAAATCTGGCAAGAATTTTAGGCTCTGCCAAGATGGCCACAGACTTGATATTGAAGAATATGCCTTTGATCAGCATGGTGATCAGTCATTGATCACCATGGCTCCGAAAAGACAAAGTGTTTGCTCTCTTCTTTTAATAATGAGATCGAGGCCGGGCGTGGTGGCTCACACCTGTAATCTCAGCACTTTGGGAGGTCGAGGCAGGTGGATCATGAGGTTAAGAGATCAAGACCGCCCTGGCCAACATGGTGAAACCCTGTCTCTACTAAAAACACAAAAATTAGCTGGACATGGTGGCATGAACCTGTAGTCCCAGCTACTTGGGAGGCTGAGGCAGGAGAATTGCTTGAACCTGGGAGGCGGAGGTTGCGGTGAGCCGAGATCCCGCCACAGCACTCCAGCCTGGCGCCTGTCTACAGAGTGAGACTCTGTTTAAAAATAATAATAATAATAATGAGATCAAGCAGCCCACACTGAGGGCAGCTGAACAGGGAAAGCTGATGGAGAGGCAGAGGATCAACTGACGAGGGCTGAGGGAAATCCATTACACTTCAGCCTTCTGAGCTCCTAGCACTTTTTCATACATATATTTTATAAAGTTGTAATGATTGTGAATACGGTTGTTGTGTGCTGTTTTTTACTAATTACCTTCGTCATACACTTTTATCTATATATGTATAAAGGATAGTAGTGTTATATGTAGTATTTCCAATTCCAATTCTATCTTCCTATGAAACAATGTAGCAAGCACGGGACTTTGGGAAACACCAAGCATAAGAATTAATGAAAGTTCGCCATCTAGTGGATGTCATTTGGTTTTTGAAAACAATCTAAGGTTGTAACAGCCCTGTCTATATCTGTTTGGTTCCAGCTTTTGGGGAACCAGATTTCAGGAAGTGAGTTTGGATGGTGAGGGACACACAAATCTGATCGGCTCCTGGGTTCTGAAGAGCAAATTGTGAGTTTGGATAGCTCAGGCATGCCATTCACACAAGTACTTTCAGCACAACTTGAACATCTCCAATCCCAATGCTTCCAGGCATGAGGCCACTTGGTGTTGGGGAGAAAAAGGAAAGGTGGGACACTTGCAAGGGTGAGGAGTACAAATCTCTTTCAGAGAGTCCAAGAGTTTTTTACCTGTGAAGGCAAAGAGACTGAGGGAAAAAGTCTAGGCAATTGGAGATAGAATCTTTTGAAGTTCTAGGATACAGATGCAGGATGTGCAGGTTTTATTGCATAAGAAAATGTGTGCCATGGTGGTTTGCTACCCCTATTAACCTGTCATCTAGATATTAAGCCCCACATGCATTAGCTATTTATCCTGATGCTCTCCCTTCCCCCAACCTCCCAACAGGCCCCAGTGTATGTTGTTCCCCTCCCTGTGTCCATGTGTTCTCATTGTTTAGCTCCCATTTACAAGTGAAAACATGTGGCATTTGGTTTTCTGTTCCTGTGTTAGTTTGCTGCCCCATCCTAGTATTAGGCTGCATTCTCATGATACTACTACACTCTCCAGAGTTGGTTTTTTATTGTTTTTTTATATAAGAAAATGCATTCTGAATTCCTAGGATACACACATTTAAAATGCAACATATTCCTTTATTAGACACCGTATGGGCCTGCTGAGTGGCATCACTGCATAGTAGAAAGGGCATTGACCTTCGTCTCAGGCAGTCTTGCCCCTGCCACCTATTTAGGGCAGTATTTCATAGTTATAGACAGGTTCTGGAGCCAGCTTACCCTTGGTTCAAAGTCTAGTTCTACCACTTAACGGTTCTGTGACTTTAAGCAGTTACTTCATCTCTCTGGCCTCAATTTCTTCATTTGTGAAGTAGGAATTACTATCTCAGGGGATGGTTGCAGGGAATATTAATAAAAAGTTTTTAGAAAAATGTCAGTACATAGTGTTCAGTAAATGTTACTACTGCTAGTGTTTTCTGTCTGTACAACTTAGTATTCCAAAGTTTCTAGTAGATCATTGATACTAGTCTATATATGCCATCATTGAAAAATCCACATATGAAAATCTGTATGACTAAATATTAAAATGCATGTGTAGTGGTATAGTCCTTACCTGTGGGAAATAATTGGTTTCAGAGGTTCTCTAAGAACTAGGTTCCCATGAAAACCTACACAATTCCAGTTCTAAAATGTTACTAATACTCAACTGTAAGACATACACACTTGTATTAATTTTGTGTGAGGTTTTTTTCTTAAAATGGAGTTTAATGTAACTATAATGCTTAAAATATTGTTCATAGAGAAAACAATCTAGAAACTATGCACCAAACTAAGAATAATGGTGGGACTATGTATGACTTTTCTTCTTTCATTTCTATTTTTTTATATTGTTTATCTTTTGTAGTGAAAAAAAATTATACTTATGTTAAAAGATGCGTATGCGTGGGAAGTACAAAGGGAAAACAACATTTGGTGTTAAAATATCTGTATGTTGATTGTTCACCCTTTCTCTACTTTAGGGTAAATAGATTTACAGAGAATCTCAACTGCAAAGCCCAACAGAAATACAGCCAAGTGGGCAACTTGAAAGGGAAATGGCAGCAGTGGGCTGATGAACACATACAATCCCAGAAGCTCAATCCTTTCAGTGAAGAGTTTGATTATGAGCTGGCCATGTCCACCCGCCTACACAAAGGTGATGAGGGCTATGGCCGCCCCAAGGAAGGAACCAAAACCGCTGAAAGGGCCAGGCGCGCTGAGGAGCACATCTACAGGGAAATCATGGACATGTGCTTCATTATCCGCACGATGGCTCGCCACAGACGAGACGGCAAGATCCAGGTTACATTTGGAGATCTCTTTGACAGATATGTTCGTATTTCAGATAAAGTAGTGGGCATTCTCATGCGTGCCAGGAAGCACGGACTGGTAGACTTTGAAGGAGAGATGCTATGGCAAGGCCGAGATGACCATGTTGTGATTACGCTACTCAAGTGAACTTTCAGAAACAAAAGCCAAATTTGGCCCACTGTTGTCTTAATGCTAAATGCTCATGTATGTAAAAAGAAAATGCAAACTCTCTGTAATAAGTTAGTAAATATTAAACAATTTTTACATAAGTGACTTTCTTGCATTCTATTTCTAGAATGAGGAAGTTTGGGGATTTTGAGAAAGCACACACAAAGCATTTCAGTAAGCACATGTTATTAACATATAGTAATAGTATTAATGGTTGAAATTCCACAGGTTTTTTTTTTTTTTTTGAGACAGGTTCTCTGTATGTCACCAAAGCTGGTCTTTTAACTCCTGGCCTCAAGTGATCCTCTCACCTCAGACTCCCAAGTAGCTGAGATTATAGGCATGAGCCACAGTACCCAGCCACTTATATTTTTAGGCAAAATATTTAGCTATTCATCGCAGAAACTACAACAGATTTTTAATTAAACATTAAATCTAAGAAGAATGCTGATTTTAGATAAATATCAGCAGAACATATAATAATGTGTCTTTATTTGGAAAAAAGAAAATTCCATTAAGTTTGGTAAAACTAAAGTTTTTCAGAAGCTTGACTTTGTATTATTGTGTATATCATAGCATCACTTACAAAACAGGCACATATAAAGTTAAGTTGGGAATATGTTGCTGAAATTGTTGAAGTTCCTCTGTGGGCTTGTATTCTAACAGGTTTCCAGTAAGAGTTCACCTTCCTTCTGTGTGATTTGCGCAAATCACATAAAACCAGTCAGTTGTTGTCTTAGCACCAACAAAGAGGGCAACGTTCACTAAAAGTAGAGCAGAGGTGAGAGATTCAGTTTTACTTGCCTTTGTAGGATTTCTTGGAGTTTATTGTTTCATTACAAAACATTTATATGTCAGCATATAAATGAGTCATGCTACTTGCATTTATATCAATGCGCAATGGAGAAATACAGAAAATCTATGAAGTGGAATGTTCAGTATTAGACGAAGCCCATAGAATCATTGGTGAATCAAAAACTGATTTGAGACAATTTAATTTTCCTCGTACTGTAACAAAGAAAACTTTATGAAATATCAAAAAGTCATAAAACAGCTATATTAGTTCTGCCAAAGTAAAAAATATACAGTTACTATGATGGCAAGGAGAAAGATCATTTGACATAAATGTGTTGCCTATTTTTTTCCTTAATAGATTTAATGTGTCTATACGATCTTAAAAACAAATGGAATGGAATGTGAGACTGCAATTCTTACTGGATTCAATGAAAGTTACTAAAATGCACTGACAGTATAGCACTTTGGTGTTAAATGTAAAAGGTAAAAATATGATACCTCAAAATAATAGGTATTATTGTGCTATAAGAATTATGTTTGTTTTCATGTATGATTCTCCTTCAAACTGAAGGTTCTGATATTAAGAAAGTATGTGTATTTTATTTCCATACCATATTTATAAAGCTACAAATTAATGACCAATATTTCTAAGAGGGTTTCACATAAGATGCACATTTCTATTACAAGTGAAACCTATGCCAAACTTTAAAGACAAATAGCACAAGAATAAAAGATGTTTTCTTATATTTTCTGTTCTTGTTTTTATAGTATTTATGAGTTATATCCCACACGCTTTCTTCTGTTTGAAATACAATAAAATTATAGTGTGTAACTTAGGTTACAATATCAGTAGAATATTAAAAATAGATGAAGGTTTCGAGAGTCTCTTCATAGTCAATTCTGAATAGTAACAATTTATGCAGGCACAGACAAAGATTATTCAAAGTTCAATTTGTTTGAGTGTGAGGATGGAATAAAAGGCCTCTTTTCAGACAGCCTCCAAGACACTAACTAACACTCTTCTGCATAAGGTCTTGCTGTAAAATCAGAAAGCTACATTCCTTAGATAAAAACACCTGCTGAGAAATAGGCACAACTTCATAAGCACTTTGTAGATAGACATCATCATAAGAGGTGTCTTGTGATACCAGCTTGTGGTTTGTAGACGTTTTTCTTACTTTATTGTATATTATTCTTTTGATGTTTTATTTAAGGCCATTTTTCATCTTAATGTTTCCTGAACTGGGATCCAAAAATATCTCCTCAACCAAATGATTATTATCCTAAAAACTCCATGAAATGAATGTCCACAGTTGAAAAACTTAGGATATTTTGACAAAAAATTAAAATAAAAAATAAAAGAACTCAGGTGGCAAATGAGGTAATGAAAATCCTCATATTTTTATAGTCACCAAATAATATATGAAATTACATATTTTTATCATTGATAATTCTAAATTCTCAATAACAGACAATATACAATTAATTTCTCAATCCTCAGGATTTTCCTTTTCCAAGCTTTTCAATCTAGATGTTTGGAGGGTTTCCGTGCTGTACTTTATTACCCCTTCTAGCTCATAACTTGAAGTTGTGTAAGCTCACCTCATCACTCTGCCCACTTAACACTATAAGGAGGGAAGTTCTGAGCGTGGGCTTCTCTGTTCCCACACTGTTGCAAGATGAGGCTGCATCTATATTCTTGGTTTGCCTTCTGCTTTTTCCTTTCCCCTCCCAAGCTCTACTTCCTTCTTTTTCTAATCACTACTAACTGATAAAATGTAAGAATACCCAGTGCTGTTTCTCATATGACATAGAAACAATTCTGTGTAAACTAGAATTGTATGTCAATGGGAACTCATACACTGGAAAAGATGGTTGTACCTTCTGTATTAAATCACTGTTCAGGGCTTATAAGAGGAGCAGACCATTGAGTCCATAATGAAGTGATCCCTTAATGTAGATGCCCCCAGGATTCCTATTAGAACATTCTAATCTCACTCACAGTACCTAGGATATATTTTTAGTATAGGAAGCACACAGTCAATATGTTACTTAATTTAAAAATGTGCTCTATGACCTAACCTCTTAGCCTAGAGGTTTTGAGAGTACTGTGATCCATTCACCAGCTATCATTCCCATAAGGATTATCTAATTACACTGTGTGCCCACATTTGGGGGCCATGTAGTATCTAACAAAATTACATTGCATTTACTTTTTCTTTTTTTTGAGACAGAATTTTGCTCGTTGCCCAGGCTGGAGTACAATGGTGCGATCTCGGCTCACCGCAATCTCCACCTCCTAGGTTAAAGTGATTTTCGTGCCTTGGCCTCCCAAGTGGCTGGGATTACAGGCATGTGCCACCACGCCCAGCTAATTTTTATATTGTTAGTAGAGACGGGTTTTCTCCATGTTGGTCAGGTTGATCTTGAACTCTCAAACTCTGGTGATTTGCTGGCCTCAGCCTCCCAAAGTGCTGGGATTACAGGTGTGCGCCACCATGCCCAGCCGCATTTACTTTTGGACCAATAAATCTCACTCCTAAAATTTCCATGGAAGATACAATTCAAGCAACATAAAAATATATATGCATAATGCACTGTGCCTTTTTAACCTAAAATACTATAAATAACCTAAAACATACAGGAAATGATCAAATCAAGTATGGCATATGCACACAATACATGTAACTATAAAAGAAAATCTTTTAAGAAGTGAAATAGAATTTTCAGTGTCCATACATGTGTATACATTATACACAAAATCTTTTATTTTTTTTAGACAGAGTCTTGCTCTTTCGCCAGGCTGGAGCACAGTGGCACGACCTCAGCTCACTGCAACCTCTGTCTCCTGGATTCAAGCGATTCCCCTGCCTTAGCCTGCTGAGTAGCTGGGACTACAGGCACATGCCACCATGCCTGGCTGATTTTTTGTATTTTAGTAGAAAGGGGATTTCACCATGGCCAGGATGGTCTCAATCTCCTGACCTCATGATCCACCTGCCTTGGCTTACCAAAGTGCTGTGATTACTTTGAGCCACTGCGCCTGGCCCATATACACGAAATCTTATACACACACACATACACACTGTATTATACATGTGTGAATGTTTACAATGTTTATATATACACTCTATATTTTAAAAATAGAGGGTAACCAGAAATAAAATCAACTTCCTGTAGGGGTAGGTGAAAACTAAGTTGAAAGACACAGAAGAGGGATATACTTCTCAGAGTATACCTCTTTATGGGGTTCTGACTTTTGGAAATGTAAATATTATACATGCAATAAAGTAAAATTCAATAAAACTAGGAGAAAAAATAAAATTGGAAACAAAGCAAATAAATTGAATTCTATTTTATATTATTAAAATAAGCACACAGGAAGAAAAAAGAAGCGTACCTAACTTTTGAATACTTTTTGATTAAATAGTTTGTCTAAAGGTACAAAAGAACTACAAAGAAATATCAAATTCTACTTAATTTTGGTGTTTGTGAGACTATAGGCATGGCAATTCTGAAATTATAAGGTCTGTATTATAAAATTAAGCAAGCAAGTAAATATACTGATGTCCTTACTGTGCGAGAAGTAAGGCATGAGGGAAGACCAACAAGAACTCTGTGATATGAGACTGGAAGTAGTGGTATCGGTAGAATTCATGCTGTATTTAGTTGTCTCCTGAAAGGCCCTAAAGCAATACCACCCTAGTAGCAACAAGTGCCCTGATTTCAAAATATGCTTCTCCTGCAAAGAAAATATGGTGCCTTTCAGAAATGGCTGATTCTAGAATTGGTACAGAAAGTACAGATAAATCTAAAACATTTTTGTTACATGAGGAGTAAGCAAGTGCTCAAGAAAATCGAAAAACTCACAGAAGACCGATGGGATATCCCCCTTGGTTACGTCTAGGATAGAAATTGGTTATATAACCTTTTGAATTAAAAAAAGAGAATTCATTAGTTTATACTGATAATACAGATTCATAAATGATGGAGAAAGGAAACCTCTTCCTTATAATAAATGGCAATGGCAACTAATGTATTTGGAATTAAAGAGTTTAATAATATGCATCTCTCTGTATATAACTTACTAATTACACAAGGAAAACTAGTAGCAGGGGAAAAACATGACAGACACTATCTAATTAAATAATCGAAGCCAATATCACCAATAAGGGGAAAAACATACATTATGTGAACCCTGATTTGATGCAGAGGACAAAACACTTCTGTGGTTTTCCTATCAAAAATGCATAACCAAAATTTAAGCATCAGAAATAATTCAGCCAAATCCACATTGAAGGACATTCTACAATCCTAAAATTTTTCAAACATACAACTGTCATAAAATAGTGAATAATGGACTCTTCCTGGTTAAAAGAGAATTTTTTTTTAAAAAAAGGCAGAAAAACTGAATGCAATGCAGAATCTTGGATTGGGTCATGAATCAGTTAAAATAATGCTTGAAAGGATATAATTAGGGTCATTGGTGAAATTTGAAATGGACTGCCTATTAGATATTGTATTAACGTTAAATTTCCTGAATTTGATAATTGTACCATGGCTATTTAGGAGGACATCCCTGTACATAGGAAATGCATACACATCTTTATAGTTAAAGTGTAACAGAATGAGATGCAGTAAAATAATAGGTAGGGTGTGTATGTATATAGGAGGGGAGAGGATGGAAAGTGAAGACAACAAACACATAGTTCTGTAAACATTCCAGCACATCTCTTGGTAAACAAATGTATACATTACTGCTCGGTACATACCAACAAAGTAAATTTGCTGGTCAAAGTCATGTGTATACTTAGCTTTAGTGGATACTGCCAGAAACATTTTCCAAAGTTGTTCCATTTCACATTACCTTTTAAAACAGCTTTCATAGTTTGGGTTTTTACATTTAAGTCTTTAATCCACCTTGAGTTGATCTTTTGTGTGTGGTGTAAGGAAGCTGGGGTGATTCTTCAAAGAGCTACCACTCACCCTAGCAATCCCATTACTGGGTTTGCTAGTAGAAACACAAATACACCCAGAGAAATATAAATCTTTCTACCACAAGGACACATGCATACAAATATTCACTGCAGCACTATTCACAATAGCAAAGACAATGAATCAACCTAAAGGCCAATTAATGACAGACTGGGTAAAGATGTGGTTCATACCCATCATGGAATGCTATGCAGCCATAAAAAGTGAGATCATGTCCTTTCTAGGAACATGGATGAAGCTGGAGGCTATTATCTTTAGCATACTAATGCAGGAACAGAAAACCAATACCACATGTTCTCACTTAAAAGTGGGAGCCAAATGATAAGAACTTATGAACACAAGGAAGGAAACAACAGACATGAGGGTCTACTTGAGTAGGGGTGTGGGAGGATGGAGAGTAACAGAGAAGATAATTGTTAAGTACTAAGCTTAATACCTGGGTGATGAAATGGTATGTACAACAAACCCCTGTGACACGTCTACCAGGTAACAAACCTTCACATGTACCCCAAAACCTAAAATAAAAGTTGGAGAAAACAACAGCTTTCACTCTTATTGGGCACATTCTCACTTTTAATGACATCTTTTGATGAAATGCTTAGAGTTTTCATCTAGTATAATTTATTTTTTTCTTCATACTTAGTGCTTTTTGTGTCCCATTAAAGAAATACATGCTTATTCTAAGGTCATGAAAATATTCTCCTATATCAACTGATGTCTCTATTGTTTTACTTTTCACAATTATTTTTCAATCTCTAATTGTTTGGGGTATAAGATGAGTCAAGGCTTTTTGTTCCATATAGATATCCAATTAATCCACCACCATTTATTGAAAATATCATCTTTTTAAGAAATCAGTTTGTTTCTGAACTTTTGACCAATACACTGTCTTTCTTTCTCAGCTTTCTAAAAAATCATGATTATCTAGTACTAAGACCACATACTCAGTTCTTCTACGTTGCCTTAGCTATTCCTTGATTTTACATGTCCACATAAACTCTAGAATCAGTTTAATTTCTATAAAAATTAGCCTGGGTGAGATTCTCACTGTCACAATAATTTAAGAGAACTGACATCTTTTAACCAATATTGTCTGCCAATAATGAACATGGTATAGATCCTTCCTGTTTGGATCTTCACTTTCTTGTTTTATATCTAATATTTTCAATGGTATTACAAATGATATTACATAAATTTCATATCTGTTTGTTTACAAAAAGTGAAAGTTGTTTTTTGATTTTTAAAGTTCATTTTTCAGAATAGTATATAAAATGTCGCACCCCCAAAATGTTTATTCTCCTGTTTCTCACATCATACTATAATAAAGTCCATGACTAATTTCATTTTGCAATCTGCTGTTTTTATTCCTCTGTGTACCTTGTGAGACACTGACCACCAACTGTGGCGGTCTGGCCTGCAGACTCTGACCCATGACAGATGAATAAACTCACTTTTATACCATTACAGTGATTCAAGTGGGCTATGGATGGTCACTGGCTGCTTTCAGAGGGCAAAATGCCACCAATCGACCAAGACTCCCTCTCCATCATTACATTTATTCAGTAAAAGATTTCATAACAGAGGTTCTAAGTCAACACACTTGTGGATAATTAACATGGTTAAAAAAGTGGTCATACGAAGGATAAAAGCTTTAGGTTCTGGGCCCAGAGTAAACACTATTAATGGGTAATTCCCCTTTGAACTCCTCCGAGAGACCCATCCAGCACAAAGTTTACATGAATAAGTAGAACAGAGACAAAGGGATGTGGGGTAAACAGACTTAAATTGGGAAAGCCTCTTATCATCACTATCCTCTCCCTAACTAATGTACCTGCTGTCTTCGGCCTGTCCCAATATCTTTCAGCCTTCCAAAAGATTTGAGACTAATCTATAACCTTTCCTAATATTTCTTTAACAATTTGCCAGCCACCCCGAGTGAATCTCAACAACCTTGAGCATCTTGATAAATAATACAGCTAAACTCCTAAATCAAAATCCTGAGAGCTTATCCTTAACTTTTTCTGATATCCAATCAATAATCAACTCCTGTTCAATCTACTCATAAATCCCTTCCAAATCCATGCTTCCTTATTACCATTACCACTATTCTTATTCAGGCCTAATCATTTGTTTTTCTGGACTTTACATAAGGCTCGTTTTTCCCTCATCTCTAGTTCTTCCCTCTACTCATCTATTTTTCACAGATATTTTCCTACAGTATATACCTGATCATGTCATTCCTCCTCTCAAATGTTAACTGATCCTATAGGACAAAATATATCAAAATTTCTTGGCATTGCAAACAAAAACTGTTTATGACAAGAGGCTTAGCTTGTTATGTATTCTCTACCCAAAATGAAAACAAGGTGACTTAAAAAATAAAAAATAACTAGGCCAGGCGCAGTAGCTCAGGCCTGTAATCCCAGCACTTTGGAGGCTGAGGTGGATGGATCACGAGGTCAGGAGATTGAGACCATTCTGGCTAACACAGTGAAACCCTGTCTGTCTCTGCCAAAAATAAAAAAAAAAAAATAAAAAATAAAAAATAAAAAAATTAGCCAGGCATGATGGCATGCGCCTGTAGTCCCAGCTACTTGGGAGGCTGAGGCAGGAGAATTGCTTGAACCTGAGAGGCAGAGGTTGGAGTGGGTGAAGATCGCGCCACTGCACTCCAGCATAGGAGACAGAATGAGACTCCATGTCAACAACAACAACAACAACAACAAAAAATCAAATAACTTGTACTTTCCCATGTGTCAAGCACCCTCTCCCATCTATCTCTATTTTAACAACTGTAGTGCTCCCTCTAAGTGAACTCATCCTTCTATCACTATTACTGCTAACACCATGACCACCACCACCACAATGCAGGCTATTAGAAGCATTTAAAAGAAACACATAAAAGATAGTAATAGGCTTAATCAAAGACTTGTTAAAATATGAAAACAAGTATTCAATGAATCCAAACTTGTTTGTATTTCTGTATTTGATTTTATTTGGTATATGCCACTATGACTTTATTGTAGTTGAAATCCATTACAGGATCTTTTTATAATGATTAGTCAACTCCACAAAGACAATAATACTGCTGTGGAAGACCAAAGGGGAAAAAAACCATTATGTTTATTTACAATAAACCTAAATTGTAAACATTTAATCTATATATTGTTACTAACTTATAATGAGACAAGGAAATGATGTCCTGTATTTCTATTAATATTCAGCAGTAGCATATTATAATAGAACATCAGATTTTCTTTTCCATTAGCATTATGCTTTCTTTAAATAATTATCTAAACTTTCAAAAGAACTAAATTTGTAAGTGCTATACAACTAAATCTACTGAAGCCAACATATTTGGCTTATAATTTCATTTTTAGAATAACTTAAAGTGCTATAAGCAACCTGGCAATCAACACTTTCTATAAGAACAAAACTATCTTTAAACATTAATTTACAAGATATACAATGTTTATCTGGAATAGCTGAAATTTCAGCACAAAGTCACTGTCACATGTATAACAGCAGGATTCTTTTTTGCATAACATGAAGCTTTAAAATTAACTGATGAATTATTGCCACAATGGCTATTATTGGTTTCCTACAAAAGAGGATAAGAACTACTAGTGTATTCTATCTTTTCATTTTTTTGAGGTCACTTGACAGTAAGTTTGCATATTCAACAATTCTACTGAGTTACAATATTGTCTACTATAATCATTGCCCTTTATAAGAGCAAATGCTAACGGTAATTAATAACATATACCACTCAAAGAAAATCACAAGCTTTTTTTTTTCCTTTTGAACAAGAATAACCTATATTTTGGGAGCTGGTGTGCAACAAGGCTAAGACAACCAAACTATAAAACAGTATACCTGACATAGTATGTTGAAGAAATATGCATCTGTTTCATAGTTTTTGTACTTACGATAATGCCTTACTAAGCTACACATATGTAAATAGTATGTTTTCTTGCTTAATATATTAAATCCAATAGAATCATTAAGTTCTCATTCTCCTTTGTGATTTGTAACTTTATCAGATAATTTAATGATGAAAGCATATGCCCAAACCTGCAGATCATGTGTACTCTCATCTATTACAACCAGAATTCTCCTCAAATTCCATTTTTCTTAAAAGGAAATTGAAAATAACCTGCAACATCGTTAAAGAGAATGTTGTGTGAATAAAAACTAGATCTCAGTTGTCTATGAAGTATGTATTATTTTGGCATGTGATTTTCCTTCATAAGAATAAGATGAATATGTCCAAATGTCACCTGTGCCAACTTCACAGATACATAAGTATCTAGTCTTCATTTCCTCAATGCCCCAATTAGATTGTTTTAGTAAATGAATCAATATAGTTAAAAAAAATAATAAACCAAAACAAGTTCAACAAAAGAGCACCATCCTACTAGGAGACTGAGATAACGTGAAAATGAACTCATTTGCCCAAATTCTAACAAAACCAAGCTGTTATACTAGTACATGGACCCAGTCCATGGTGTTAACCTAAAGAACTCTCAGACAGGAATAGGATTTGAAAAATAAACTCCAAAATTATACCTGTAGTAAATGGTGATACAGACTAATTTTAAAGCACAAGTGACATGTTACGCTGTATTGCTTCTTGAACTTTCCAAACAATGCTTGTCCATGTCAGGTTTGGGCCATTCTCCCACTAAAACAGAGAGCACTGTATTTATTCAAAAGCCCAGATTTCAATATCTTGGATAAAGAAATCTTCCTTCTTAGAAAGTGTACGATTCCCAAACGTTTTACAAGAATGACTTCTTCCATGGTAGAGATCTCCATCAAGCCAAAGGGCAAATTCTCCTCTGCAATACATACATAATAATCTGTTAATATTTATGCCCTAAGTTGTAAAATAATTTAAATGAGACTTTGAATATCTAACAAGCCTAAAATTATTAATTTTATCAAATCCTTCCCTATTCCTTTCCACATTGACACAATTTTGGTTTATTCTGATTCCATTAAAAATTTATTTATGATACAGACCAAGGAATATCGTCCTCCAAAATAGGATTAGCTTTTGAGACAGGTTCTACACTCTGTAATTTTTTGCCTGGTATTTTTGGGTATATTTTTAGTATTTTATTTTTGTGTTACGTGTGTATCTTTTTAGTACGGTTTTAACATATTTAACATGACTTTCTGAAAGGCACAAAAACTCAGTATTGTCTAAAATAAAATTTGGGGATTAACGTTAAGAACCTAGCAAACAACTCTGGTTTCCTGTGTAGAAAGTTGTTTTCAAAAGAGCTCAATTTGAAAAAATTTTAAATGGGTAAATATGAGATGCTGAGATTCAAGCAGAAGAACTAAGATATAATCTAGGTATAACAGGAACTTAACAGATAGATTATAATGTCCCATTTATCTAATTATCTAATCCATAACCCAGGGGGGAAAAAAACAAGTTACGAGAGGACTTCTTTCCACTCTCTAGAAAATGTTTTCCTACCTAACAGAAAAAGCGAGGGGCCAAAGACTAATAATTAACAATATTCAGAGAGATATCCCTTGGGATACTCTAAATCTAAACTAAGATATCAAGTCAGCAGAATTGAGTCAGAGTTTAGGAGGGGAAGACTTTTTTAAAAAATATGGGCAGTTATATTTCAGTGAAAGGAAAAACTGGTCTGGGATCAAGACTTGTCTGTCAACTCAGTGGCCATTATTTATGTCAAACTGAGTTAAGTCACTTAACCTCTCTGGGGTAGAATTTGTCAACTATATAAAAACACAAAGAAAAAAAAAGAAAAGCATATTACGTGATCTGTAAAGACTTACACAACTCTATAATTTGAATGGCTATAACCTCTGACCTTCAGGCTTACCATCAGGAGTCACATGGGATCACAGAGTTAACTGACTTGTATGGGAGAGGAACTGATCTATTTTTAACACTATCTTAGAACAAAAGAACTATTTATTTATATTCTGTAATAAAAAACAGCATCAAATATACAGTTAATGTGTATTAATTACATAAATTTTAAGTCTAGAGATGTGTTTCTGTTTAAGTAGAGAAGGGTGGCTACAATGACCATGTAGGATGGTTCCCTTAAGAGTTGGGGCTGGGTGCGGTGGCTCACGCCTGTAATCCCCCAGCACTCTGGGAGGCTGAGGCGGGTGGATCACCTGAGGTTAGGAGTTTTCAGCCAGCCTGGCCAACATGGCAAAACCTCATCTCTACTAAAAATACAAAAATTAGCTGGGTGTGGTGGAAGGTGCCTGTAATCCCAGCTGCTTGGGAGACTGAGGCAGGAGAATTGCTTGAACTTGGGGGCAGAGGTTGCAGTGAGCCAAGATTGTGCCATTGCACTCCGGCCTGGGTGACAAGAGAGGAACTCCGTCTCAAAAAAGAAGAAAAAAAAAGAGTTTTTACTTCACAACAAAACAGAAAATACTGATCAGTATAGTCATTCACAATGACCAGGTACAGAGATCAGCCAGTGTCATTCAAGAAGAAAGCTGATGGTACAAAAAACTGTAATGGTATAACCAGTGATGAGATTCTGATGGACCTCTTCTACAAATGAAAATGGGACTTTGCTAAGATACAAGATCACCCTGAAAATCATATGAATCCAGAGTCTATAATACAAAAGCACTGCAAAAAATGGATGGTCCCCAAAATGCCACCTGCCCCATGAGGAAGCCATCATTTTTTAAGGTTCAAACTGAAATTAATATTTGACTGATTTGTTCGACTTTAAATGTGCATTTATCATGTTTTAGGCACTGGTGCTGGAAAACACAAAGAAGAATTAGAAACTGACTTTGAATTAAAAAGTTTGTCTTATGACAACAGACTTCTAAAGTTTCTAATACTAATGGCAACGATATGCCTTTAAAGAAACATCTGAACTTATGTGCTTTTTAAAAGTGCAAATAGACTATCATAGCCAATCTATTAGGAGATTATGAAAGGGTCAGATTTCCTTGTAAAATCCTCTTTTGCTAAATGTGAAATGTGAAAGGGTTAATAAAAAATGATTATATATTTAGTTGTAATCTCAGATGACTACATCTAAGAAGTACCTCAAAACTGACCTTCAAGAGTCATTAACGACACTGATGCTGCAATAAGTTTTATTACCAAGTATGAATAGGTTATTCCAAGGTAACCTTAATTTTCTGAAGCCCTAAGTAGAAGCTTTCAACGTTTTCGTCAATTTTGTAACATCACATATAAAATTTGACTTGTATATTCATTTTAGGACTATGAGTGCCTCTGCATTTCAAAGAGGTATGTGATATCCAAATATTTAAGTAAATGCATTTAAGAGGTTACAGATCTGTCCCAGGTGAAATACATAGAAAGCCAGAAAGGGTATTTTTCTATGTGCAATGCTTTCAAAGATGACTCGTATAGCTTTCTGAAAAGATAATGGCTAAGGAAGTAGCAGGAATAAAAGTAGTCTTCTAAATCTTTAATGTCTTACAGTTCATGCAGCCAATGATACTGCAGGCATAATTCTTACTGATATCAGAAGAAAAAAGATTATGTTGGATGAAAGAAAATGAGTAAAGGTGGCTATCAGTTTAGGTGGCTATCAGTTGTTGAGTACTTACTATGTGCTAGATACTATACGAGGATTTGCATAAAAATTGTATACTTGTGAATTCCTTACAATCTCCCTGTAAAACTGATTTAATCTCCAATTTATAGGTAAGAAAGTTTAGATTTGTTAAGGAGTTTGCTCAAGTTACTACATATAGCATATGCTGAAGTGAGAATCTGAATCAGATCTATCTGACTCCAAAGCCTACATTAAGTCCACTACATCATTATTTTTCTTTTGGGGTGCCTTTCCCTTTGAATTCTAGAATATCAAGTCCCTGTAGTTTCTCCCCTCTGAATCTGTACTCCCCTTCAAATACTGAAACCTCGTATTATTTTATTATCAAATAACCCAATAATTACTTTAGCTTGGTGAAATCATACTGTACAATAAATCTAGTTCCAGCAGACATCTAATGACATTGTGTATGTCATTTCTGAAGGCTTAAAGCACCCATAAAATCTTGAAATTATAAGCCACTACCTTGAGTGGACTTCTTGGAGAGCTAACAAAATCACATATAAGACTACTCTTTAGGGGAGGGCTGAATGACAACACCACCAAAGGTATAATTGGACCATGTAAATATATGCTGAGTCCAACAACTAAAAATAACAGAGAAAGCTACAATAACCATGATCACTTTTTATTCACTCAAATTATATCCTCCAAACACCTACTTACAGAGAAGTTGTAAGAAAATGTGTTAATAATAGAATAACTTGGGATGATGAATATTCTTTGGTGGTCTAAATAAATTATCATTATATATCCTAAACTGTGGGATACAAATAATGTAACACTTGTACAAGTCTGAAGATTATTTAGCATACCTATTTCTAATACTGAAAGACAGAAGTACCAAAGGAAGGAGTTGATGCTTGCTAAGACCATGCTAGGTGGGACCAGAAAAGGCTACCTCCAAACTGTAAAGATTAAAGAAGGCTGAGATACCAAATAAAAAACAAAATTCCTCACAGTACTTGCAATGTCAAAATAATTAAATTATTGTTTGATTCATAATTGTTAAAAACAAGCAAGCCAAAAAATCCTGAAAACTTGAGGGATCTCTAAAATTTTATGCAGAAATATCCATTTCTATTATTGTCTAATATATCATTCTAAATGGTCTCCCGAGTTAGAATAACATGAAAACAATTGAACCTGTGCTATACATTGGGAGAAATATAATAATATTCCATCATAATTATTTAAAAATTAGAGAAGTTCAAAGGTACTGGGATATTTACCTTTCTATTATCAAAGAGCCACTGTGCTCTAAAGAAAAAGATGGGCTTTAATAAACAGTGAATCAACTAAACAGTATTTTAAAATGAAGAAACAAACACCCCAACAATAGTTTCACATACTACACTTGACCACATTCTTGCAAATATATTATACTCTCTTTCTCATAATATACAAATTTGAAATCTAATGTCAAAATGTTCTAAAGAGAACTGAATTTATAATCCAAATACATTTTTAAAGTTCTTCAAAAATCTCATAGTGAAATGTTCAAGAGACTTACCCTCCACCACCAAAAGCTAGTGAATCCATGTCTCCTTTGATAAAAAACATATTATCTCCTGTCCATTTAAAGACCTATATAAATTTAAAAAAAGCTTTAAATATATAGATGAAAATGGTTATTATACAGAGTTAACTGTCCAAAAAGAGTTAACAAAGCACAGATTGACAGTATAGGAATAACAACACCACTAAAAAGCTTGGCACAGAAGGATCTGTTGGTTTGGGTTTCAGTGTTTTTATGACTAAATTTGAAAGCACACACTCTAACACACAATGCTCAATTCCAGTTTCTGAAATCTTAACTTTTCACACATTTCTTTCTCCCGACTCTACAGGCACCAAGAGTTGGATGGTTAATAGAAAAAATGGAAGAAGAAAATGAGTTAAAAAAAATCAGACACAGGTGCCATTAACTTTAACCATTACACATAAATGTATATTAATTTGATAATATTTTAATATAGGGCCAAGGCCTTTCTTTGGATATATATTTACTGATCATAGCTGTTAAACAAACCATGCCCATAATGTGTATTTATGACTTCCAGTTTCAATTTCTTCAAACAACAGTGAGAACTTAAAATCATTTGATAAGTCCAAGGGCAAACTAGACATCAATATTCTTAAGTATCTTTTTCTAACCTTTTATGGGTGTTTTACCTAAACCTAACAAAGTAACAATTTCTAGCAACTTTATCAAGTTTTTCAAAAGTGTTCATTGTAGTTATAAATAAAACTTTCTTTTAGTACTCATTTTTCAGTTACATAACATTTAATTAATCACATCATTACAGTTATCAGGTAGCAGTAACATAAAAAGTTTGAGAATAGCCACAAATGCACAAATGATGCTTAGAAAATCTGTAATAACTACAAGTCTTCAATTAGCTGTTGTTATCAGTTGACATATTTTATGGAAGTAATGAAAAGCATTGGTTATTCTGGTGAGCTAGTTAAGTACAAGTTTGTTAAAAGAATCTCTATCATATTACCAAATCATTCCATTTTGTTCACTAGTTTTTTATAACCAATGGTGTGGTTTCCTTTTCTTGATATTAAAATAGAATTTTATTTCTTAGGGAAGGTTTTACATGCCAGACTCCAATGTGCCCAATATACTAACATTGCACTCAAGGTTTTAAAAAAAGTCACACATTCACTAAAATTCATTTATGCCTTTACATTTTAGATTTTATTGGCATTAGAATGTATTCAATTTATCTTAGTCAAGCCACAGTAAAGCCACACAGGTAAAGAAAAAGAAACCAGTTAATAACTTTTTATTTAAATCCAAATAATTGATTTTTTTTATGTTTTCAAGACTTTCATCATTAAGCTTAGTCATTAAATGTTTCTAGAAATTTCAGAACAGTTTATAAACAGAATAGTAATGATAATGTATATTCCCCACTGAGTCCATAATTTGTGTTTGGTGCCTCCTCAAGTATTACATATAAATGATCTTCATTTAATTATTAAATGACCAGGTCATATTTTATGATTCCTCATTCTATCTACAGGCAAGTTGAAGTTCAAAATGGTCAAAGAAAAGTTAAATTACCGGGAGTAAAAGGCAAAAATAGGATTAAATGCAACTGTGAATGACTCCAAAGTCCATGTTTTTTTCATTTATGCCATCTCTTGCTTTTTCTTTCATGTTCAGGGGTACATGTGCAGGATGTGCAGGTTTGTACACAGGTAAACGTGTGCCACAGTGGTTTGTTGCAAAGATCATCCCATCAGCTAGGTATTAAACCCAGTATCCATTAGTTATTCTTCGTGATGCTCTCCTCTCCCCACTTCCAACCCTCACCCCTGACAGGTCCAAGGTGTGTGTTGCTCCCCACAACATGTGTCCATGTGTTCTCACCATTTGGCTCTTGCTTGTAAGTGAGAACATGTGGTGGTTGGTTTTCTGTTCCTGCATTAGTTTGCATTGAGTATAATGCTTCCACTCCATCCATGTCCTGCAAAGGACATAATCTTGTTCCTTTTTATGGGTGCATGGTATTCCATGGTATACATGTACCACATTTTCTTTATCCTGTCTATTACTGATGGGCATTTAAGTTGATTCCATGTCTTTGTTACTGTTTTTTTTTTACCTTTTGAGATGGAGTTTCGCTCTTCTTGCCCAGGCTGGAGAGAAGTGGCATAATCTAGGCTCACCGCAACCTCTACCTCCCGGATTCAAGCGATTCTTGTGCCTCAGCCTCCCAAGTAGGTGGGATTACCACCACACCCAGCTACTTTTGTATTTTTTTTTTTTTTGAGACGGAGTTTCACTCATGTTACCCAGGCTGGAGTGCAATGGCGCGGTCTCGGCTCACCGCAACCTCCGCCTCCTGGGTTCAGGCAATTCTCCTGCCTCAGCCTCCTGGATAGCTGGGATTACAGGCACGCACCACCATGCCCAGCTAATTTTTTGTATTTTTAGTAGAGACGGGGTTTCACCATGTTGACCAGGATGGTCTCGATCTCTTGACCTCGTGATCCACCCGCCTCGGCCTCCCAAAGTGCTGGGATTACAGGCTTGAGCCACCGCTACTTTTGTATTTTTAGTAGAGATGGGGTTTCTCTATGTTGGTCAGTCTGGTCTCAAACTCCTGAACTCAGATGATCCACCTGCCGTGGCCTCCCAAAGTGCGGGGATTAGAGGAGTGAGCCACTGTGCCCAGCTCATCTTTGCTAGTGTGAATAGTGCTGCAATAAACATTTGTGTGCATGTATCTTTACATTAGAAGGATTTCTATCCCTTTGGGTATATAGTCAGTAATGGGATTGCCCGGTCAAATGGTATTTCTGCCTCTAGGTCTTTGAGGAATTGCCACACTATCTTCCACAATAGTTGAACTAATTTACATTCCCACTAACAGGGTAAAAACATTCCTTTTCTCTGCAACCTTGCTAGCATCTGCTGTTATTTGATTTGTTAATAATAGCCATTCTGACTGGTGTGAGATGGCACCTCATTGTGGTTTTGATTTGCATTTCTCTAATGATCAGTGATACTGAGCTTTTTTTTTGTAGGTTTGTTGGCCACATGTATGTCTTCTTTAGAGAAGTGTCTTTACCCACTTTTCAGTGAGGTTGTTTTTTTTCTTGTTTGCTTAAGTTCCTTGTAGATTCTGATTATTAGACCTTTGTCAGACAGACAGATTGCAAAAATTTTCTCCCATTCTGTAGGCTGTCTGTTCACTCTGATGATAGCTTCTTTTGCTGTAAAGAAGCTCTTTAATTAGATCCAATTTGTCCATGTTTGCTTTTGTTGCAACTGCTTTTGGCATTGTCATCATGAAATCTTTGCCTGTGCCTATGTCCTGAATGGTACTGCCTAGATTTTCTTCTTGGGTTTTTAGAATTTGGAGTTTTACATTTAAATATTTAACCCATCTTGAGTTAATGTTTGTATATGGCTTAATGAAGGGATGCAGTTTCAATCTGCTGCACATAGCTAGCTAGTTCTCCCAGCACCATTTATTAAATAGGGAATTCTTTCCCCACTGCTTGCTTTTATCAGGTTTGTCGAAGATCAGGTGGTTATTGGTGCACACTCTTATTTCTGAGTTCCCTATTCTGTTCCATTGGTCCATGTGTCTGTTCTTATACCAACAACATGCTGTTTTGGTTACTGTAGCCTTGTAGTATACTTTGAAGTCAGGTAATATGATGCCTCCAGTTTTGTTCTTTATGCTTAGGATTCTCTTGGCTATTTGGGCTCTTTTTTCGGTTTCATATGAATTTTAAAATAGTTTTTCCTAATTCTGCAAAGAATGTCAATGGCAGTTTAATGGGAAGAGTACTTACTCTATAAATTGCTTTGGGTAATATGTTATGTCATCTCTTTATAAACAAAATATTGAAATAGTGGTCCTTACCTCAAACTCTGGACAGAATGTAAAAACAAAGGTCTCTCCAGTACCATAAAAGCCATCACTCACTTTAAATGGCTCAGATGCTAATGCGCCAAAAACCTAAGGATAAAAACAGCATATTCAATGACATGACTAATACTATATTTCAGTAAGCATTATTTCATCATATATGTTTAAATAAAAATGCAAAAAATAGAAATTTGGTATAGTTTTATCTAATTGTATTTAAAAAGGGAAAAATGGCCAGCTGTTAAATGATGTACATCATTGTCAACTACAAAGCATATTGGTTTTTCAATGGAAAAACAGATTTTTTCTTAGTTTTTAAATTTTAGGATGTTTTTGAAAGTAATTAAACATACAATTTTAAAAAGTGGTTAACACATTTCAGGAGGACTTTTATGTACAATGTATGTATAATATGGATAACATGATGCTATGGGATTGTGGCACTTAATAAAACAAGTCCTTCAGTATAGGTAAACATCTATTACCTCTAAAATATCCTTTTTTTTTCTTTATCATTATACAGTAAATTATATGAGGGCAGGTGTTACTTGTGAATTGTTTTGCCCTTTAACCTAGTGCATGACCTTGTACATTACAACACACAGAGTACCCTAATGAGAAAACTGATGAATAAGAGACTTGACCTAGTAACTTCCGTGTTCTGAGTCAGAAATGGGAGTGCAGAGAGTCTGATAGACAATTTGTAAAGTCACTGTCTATCCTAACATTCTATCTTTATAGTCTTAAGTTTTAAAAGATTTCCTTATTGAAAGGTTACTTTACATATACATTATACAAGAGTACACAAAATATAAATGTACAGCTCAATTTAGAATTATCACAAGTCAACGTCCCATGCAACATTCATCAGACCAAGAAACAGAACACTACGAGTTCTAGAAGCTCTCTTTGTGCTTCCTCTCATCAATAGCCTCACTGAACTGAAGGAGCTGCTAGCCTAACTCCACTTTAGATTCATTTTGCCCACTGATAAACTTTCTATAAATGAAATCGTAAGAAAGTTACTCTCTGGTGTTTGATTTCTAATTCAGTATTATGTTTGTGCCATGGCATGTAGCAGCAGTTCATTAATTTTTGTTGGTGCAAACACTTTTTCTTGGATATGTATGTGCCTTGGGCAAGTTGATGAACTTGTTATGTCATAGTTAACTCATCTTTAATATAGAGATAACAGTATCAATCTCATAGGACTTTGATGATTACATAACATAATGCATAAGTGATTAGTCAAGTTCCTGACACATAAACACACTAAAGGTGTTAGTAGTACTAGTGTTTTGTTGTGTTTTAATATTGCTATTTTACCTTCTCTTTAGTTTCCAATTATATCTGACTCGAACTTATTGTTTGCAGAACAAACCATTACTCGTATTTGTGCTTTTTTTCTTGCTATCACCTTCACACGATTAACTTTAATTAAACTTTACCCATTATTCAAGATTCTGTTAATTTCTACCTTTTCCATGAACCTCATTCTTATCTCCTCACTTTTTCTAGGTTATTACTAAACCTATGATATTTTTGCAGCATTAGAGATACTGGTGTGTGTAAATGTTCTTTTCTACCACACTATAATCCCTTTGAAGGCAGTAATTCTTAATTATCACTCTCATATTCATCCTCTGTAACACTCAGCATTGCCCTGCAAATTAAAAGTACACAATAATTATTGGGTCAACAACAAAATGTACTAATAAAGTAATTTTTATCAAAGAAATATGCTAAAAGTTACTGTTACTGTAACCTCTTAAAGGATAAGCAATCTATACAGTTAGTGTTTCATACCTGTCCATCACTGTCTTTAATCACCATCAGCACTGGGGTGTCTAAACCTGTCATTGTTCGATAAAGAGTTTTCAAGCTTGTGCCATGCTTTCCAGTACCATAAACAAGAGTCCATGGATAGCCAATCGTTCTTGGTGGAAGATGCTTGGTAAGCTTTAAAAAACAAAATGTTAGTATTTACTTGATAACTTGTTGTCCACTATGTAGAATACTAATGCCAGCTGGAATTTAATGTTGCTTATAAAATGTAGGCTACAAAAATAAATTAACCGAAGAAATTATTATACTCAAAGATACTAAGATGATTGAAAAATATTACATGTTTCTCAGCATAAAATATTAATTGTCTATTAGGAAAACAAAGAATAATCCTGAACCAGACACAGATTAGAACAGAGATAAGAAACATGGATTACTTACTGCTTTTGCCTTCTATATTGAATTAACAAAAATACTAGTTAGATTATTAGCTTGATTATTAAAACACTTCTCAAATAATGCGCTAGGGAGATAGACTGTCCAAGTTAGGAATCAAGCTTTGATACTTTTTTGCTTTGTGACCTTGAACAAGTTAATTGGTCTATGCTCCCAATTTTTTAACTTAATTAAAAATGTGCATAATAAGAGCATACAATTTCTGCAGCTGTTGTAACAACTACGTGAAATAATCCACATAAAGCAAGTAATGAGCACACAACAATAAAATAAATATTGGCTATCATAGTGTCTCACCTAAATTTTTATTTATTTTAGTGTCTGCTTACCTAAATCTCCTAATACCTTCTATTAACACTAGTTGCTATGTTTTGCTTACTTTTTCTTTTCATTGGAGTGGAACAGTAATAGCATTAATACTGTTGCTTCAGAAAAAACTAAAAAGAGGCTGTTTTACTCCTGTGGGTGTACACTCACATTTACAAATGCACACATGTGAGCATGTCATACCTTTTCAATTTGATCTGGCAGTAAAAGTTCACTGGGATCACTTAGGTTTGGTCGAAAAGATTCAGACTCCAGGTCTGCTTTCACTGGAGCAACCTGCTTTGAATTTATGTCTTCCCTTGTAGTAATCTAAAAAAATAAATAGCAATAGTGTATTAATGTAAACTTGTGACATGCTTTCAAAATTGTCAGACTTTTCAGATAAATAAAGCTTTACATCTTAGAAAAGGTGGCTAAAGCTTTAACCTTAAGATTTTATAGGGCAAAAGATGCCCCATATCTAATATCTATGATGCAGCCAATGTAGAAAAGGATTTTATAACAACATAAGTAGACGTTTTCTCATCCACTACATGAGGAAGGACTGGTAGGAATGATAAATCCCCATATTTCTGTATAAAGGAGATAGTTGCATGCATCTTTAATTTAGCCCTTGAAGGGCAAAGTCAGCTAGCTAGCTTGCTGTGTGTACCTGTCTGTGTGTGTGTGTACACATGCTATTTAAAATAGAATTTTTTTTATGCTAAATACAAAATTTGTCAAAAATAAAAAAAATTCCTGGGTGCCAAAATTTTAATGTAAAGAATAGAATAAAAAGTATGACTTTATTTTCCATGGGGTGTGTGTACATTTATTTGCTTCACTGAAAAAGTTATTTTTAAAAAATGCTTTCATTTTTTAACTTTCTAAACATTTTTTTAAATATACTTGGAACAAACAATAAATTTTGCAGTTAATTTGTGCATAAATTTATTTTAAAAATTAGATGACTCTGTTGCATTACAAAGAATATATGCTTTTGCTTGGTAGAAATGATTTCACTGCTATTCTTAAAATGATAAAAATGTTAACTAAAAATAAAGCTTACTACTGCACAGTATATTCTATTGGTGCTTACTTTTTAATATTAATTTTATTTTAATATATAAAACATAACATTAGAAAATAAAAGAAATGAAACGTTCTTTATGAAACTTTTAAATTGGCAAATACGCAGAATTCTATTGGAGCAGATAACTAAAATACAGCAATGCTCGGCGACTGTGATTCTATATGGGAATGAAATCTTGCTAAATTATTTTGTTCCTTTAACAGGTTTCTTAACAAAGCTGAGCAGCATATATTTGCAACCAATACATGTTCTAGAACTGTATTGTTTTTTGACAAGAAGCTAAATACTCATTCTTTCATATCATCATGTTTCACCCTTCTTTTGATGATGTGAAAGGTAAAAAGAAAAAGAAAAAGAAACCCAAGGTAGCATTAGAAGCATTAAAAGAAAAAATTCAGTAGGTCTAGCAAAGCCATGAAAGCATATCTAATTATGAAGAGGAAAACATACTATAATAGACAACACTGAAAAATGAGTTTTCAATTACATTGTTTTCTTGTTTCTAAAAAAAAAAAAATCAGAAAGATTGTTTCACAGAATTTTAAATAATTTAACCAGTTCTGTGTCTAAACTATACTATTCCAAAGTAGTTCTAATACCAGCCAAGAATGCCTCAAGAACAAAACAGTCTGAGATATTTGATGTGATGCTGATACAAATGAAATAGCCTTAAAGAAAATATTTAAGTCTTGCTATTCAAAATCTTTTAATTTTCCTATAGTACTGTATCTTTCAGATTTTGTTTAGAAAAGATTCAATCTCAAAACCAACACCATTCTTCCAATGTTAAATGAATAAAAACTCCTCACCGCTGAAAGAAACACACAATACTGAGTATAATTTTGAAGTGACAGAACATTCTTCAGAATATTTTTCAAATGAAAACAGAAAAGATAATCCCATAGCTCTTCAAGGGAATATTGCAACCTTTAATACAAAAAGGAATTTTATTTTAGTGCTGCAGTCAAAGCAAATTCTTTGAACGTGGGATTGGCCATGACAAAAGACACTAAAAATCAGGAGTATTTAGTCTCTGGAGGGGTTTAAACTACTGAAGGGGGCACCTGGAGGCGTCTGCAGAGTGTGCGCAGTTCTTCAGTATTTAGAGCATCGATCCTGCGGTGATACTCAGCCACTGACACTACCTAAATATGGAGACAGGAAGACAATAATTCTACTGACAGTTGAGAAAAACAGAAAAAAAAATTAATAATAATAAAGAAGAGGAGAAATTAAAATGGGAAAAGAGAACTATAATTAGGATTTCTTTTCCCACTCCATGCTGAAAATTCAAGAGATTCATATATCAAACTAGATTTTGATCAAACTAGAGTGAAATACCCATGAATGATTTTCACTACTACATCCAACTGGTTGGTAATATAAGGTTTACTTTATGGACTATTCTATATAGACTCAACTTAGTAAATAGAAATTATAGTTTTTTTTTTATACAGGAAACTACAGAAAACAACAGACTTTGCTAACATCAAAGATAACAGCTGAAAACTAAACAATCTTGCAGTTACAAAGAAAGTGGTAGTTTCAACCACTCTCTCCAAATCAGGTGAGCTCAAGCATTATATCCTAATGGCCACGCTGGAAGAACTTCTTCTAGGCAGAGGTAACACATATATCTATCTATATCAGAAAAAAAGAGAGGAGAAGAGCAACAAAATATAGAAGTACATTTAAAAACCTAAGGGAATAAGAAGTTCTAGAAAGTAGAAAATTAGATTTTCTAAAGTATGTCTAATCAAAAGTACTTTCTAAGCATGTCTGCTTTATCCTTTTAAATGACTTTTTTTTTTTCTAGTTTTTGCTGCTCTTTTGTGTTATTTCTTTATGGATTTTACTGTGTCACTTATTTGTGACTAAAATTTAACAACTTTCCTACATTCTAAATTCTGAAGGAAAACTTTCTATCTTCTGTAATTGCCTAGACCATGCTCTTGCACAGTATTGAATTTGAAAGCCACAAATGACAGATAAACGCAATAACAGAAAGCCCACAAAAACAGGTAAATTTACTCAGGTTGACACAATAGTTACACCTTTTTCAGATCATGACATAATTCTAAACACAGTTAGCATACTACAGTGAATACTGTGGTGTCATAAACACGTACTGATTTTCCTGAGCTATGACTAGTCCCCCTTGCAATCCATCAAACAGATGTGCAAAGTCTCTGGCCACAAAATGCAGTTAAACCAACTTGCTCATAAAGAGTTTAGATTTCAAACAGAGTTTTTAAAAGGTGTTTTATTTAGCCAACCAAAAGGAACTGGCTACCAGTAAACATCAAGGTAACTATGAAAAGCAATGTAAATTTGTTGAAAGTTCTGAATGACACGAGAATAGAAAAAAGGAAAAGAGACAAGACAGATTTCATTCTGGCCATTATTATTATATTGAATTTTGCGAAGCAACAAAGCATACAATATGGTAGCTGACTATGAACTTAAAAACCAGAAGCAGTTATCCTCTCTAGCTTTGTGGGGAGAGGGTTTAAATAAACCTGGGTTCCACACAACCCAACTATCAATTTCATTATAAAATAATGAAAATGATAAAAGTGCATATCAAATCTAGTTTTTAAGTGAATTACATGAGGAAATGCATATTAAGGACTGAGTATAGTGCCCAGAACATATTAATGAGAGTTCCTATCATTAATGTGACTTTTATTTGAGTACTTTTTACTAATTACCCTGAAGACTAAAGATAACGGCTGAAGAGTCTCCTTATTAATTTTTGGTTTTTATTCTGAATGAAAATATTTCAGGTTTGATATCTCAACTATTTTTAATATTTTGATTATTCTGAATTTAATTTTTATATTTGAGTATTAGATAAAATAATGAAGGACTTTCAATTATTCAATTAAGAGCAACAGGATTTCAATAAAGATTAAAGAAAAATTAGAAACTAAAAATTAAAAAAAAAATCATGGGCTTGCTTTTCTATGCCCAGCAAAACAGGTCTCTACTACTAATTAATGGTCAATTAAATTTTTATTTCTTTTTCCATGGCCTTCAATACAACAGTTTCATAGACAAGAATTCTCAAATGATATAACTTATCTACTCCTCTGCTTTCCTTCTATCCCTCCAGTTAGCACTGATCTTATACCTACTTTCTAAAACTCCTTCATTTATAATATTAAACACACTTCCTGGGTGGAAGTGAAATTAATTTATGCTCACAAAAGAGATAATTAATAACCTAATCGTATTAGCATTGCTGAGAGTAGGAGTTACTAATAAGAGAACAATAAACTGCCATTATAAGGCTAAGCTTATCTTAATAACACTTGATAAAGTCAGTTTCTTTCATGTCATCAATCTACTTTTTCAAATTTATTTTTTTCAATTTTATTTTTTTCTAGGACTTAAAAACTTACTGCTTTCTTAACCGTAAACATTTACTCATGTCCTGATAGTTGAAGATACAGAAAACTGTCAAAAAAAAAAAAAAAAAAAAAAAAGCCTATGAGTTAATAGAAAAAATGGATTTGAATTTGAGTACAGGAATATACTTTCTTATCTCAAAATAAACAGATAAAAGAACTAAATATTCCCAGTATGTGTGAGAAAACTGTAATTAGTCTTAATTTTTACACCCTTGATAAACCATATTCCATGTATAGAATTTGTTACTTTACCCAAAAGATTAAACCTAAGTAAAAAATGAATACAATTCTCCAAAATATCCCATATTACACTCTGAATTACTAGGGATACACAGCTGAGAAAACCAAGACCTTCCAATTAAAAGTGCATTCACTGGCTAAAAAATCGTTTCTTTTTTTTTTTTTTTTTTTTTTTGAGATGGAGTTTTGCTCTTGGTACCCAGGCTGGAGTGCAATGGCGCGATCTCAGCTCACCGCAACCTCCGCCTCCTGGGTTCAGGCAATTCTCCTGCCTCAGCCTCCTGAGTAGCTGGGACTACAGGCACGCACCACCATGCCCAGCTAATTTTTTGTAGTTTTAGTAGAGACGGGGTTTCACCATGTTGACCAGGATGGTCTCGATCTCTTGACCTCGTGATCCACCCGCCTCGGCCTCCCAAAGTGCTGGGATTACAGGCTTGAGCCACCGCGCCCGGCTAAAAAATCATTTCCTGATGAATAAAGTATCTGAATATACTGCTAAGTCCTACCTGTAGGAACTAAGTACCTTGACCTATACTCTGCAGAATTAAGTACCACTCTCTAATCTTTTCAGTATTTGACAAAGCACCCTCACACAGAGAAAGTATTTCCCTAAGCCTTGATTTCTACAGAATTACCAATAGAATGGTAGGGGTAAATCCACCCATCACTATTACACATGGACTAACAAAAACAGAAACTAGAGAAAATTTGTAGTTGCTGCCAATCCCATAAGTAAGAACATGTTCATCTCTTAGATACAAAGAATAATACCTGAGGCCTAAAAGTCTTCTTTCCCCAAGATTACTCAAAAACAAACCCCAAATCTCCCTTCTTTTAACTGTCTTGTACACTAACAAAAATCTGGTAGTTATATGCCATTGTGCCATTTTTATACCTTCTTGGTAAAAGGAAATGCAAGAGAAAGAGAAATACCACCTAATCAATGCCACTTATACTTTCTGGTACCCAAAAATATGTTAGAGAAGGAAATATAATTCTGAGCTTCTGTAGCCAACAAAAAGAGAATACAACAGCATCCTTGAAGTCACATAAGCTGTTGTTCTAGTAGATTTTATCACATATAGTAGTATATATTATATATTTTATATCATAAAAATATATCTTATATTTTATCTTATCATGTAGTAAAGACTGTTGTCTTTACTACAAAATAAGATGTAAATTATGTTAAACTTTGCCTCATTTTGCCCAAATTAAAGCTACATCTTTCAAAAATAACATTCCATTTTGAGACCAGCCTGGGCAACATGGAGAAACCTTGTCTTTACAAAAATACAACAAATTAGCGGGGCCTGGTGACATAAGGTGGAAGGCTCACCTAAGCCTGGAAGGTTGAGACTGCAGTGAGCTAAGATCAAGCCATTGCACTCCATCCTAGGCAACTGAAATCCTGTCTTTTCTTTTTAAAGACAAATCCAGAATGAATTCCCATAGTGAAGTTTGATTTGAAAAAATCTGTATTTAAAATCACTTCCTAACTGTCGTTCATTAATACTGGGAAAAAGAAAACGGGAAGGAAGAGAGGAGCCATATCTTAAACTATACTAAAAAAAAGTGTATTGCAAATTATAAAGCAACCATTTAAAAAGGTTTTTTTTTTTTTTTTTTTTTTTTTTGAGACGGAGTCTTGCTCTGTCGCCAGGCTGGAGTGCAGTGGCGCAATCTCGGCTCACTGCAACCTCCTGGGTTCAAGCGATTCTTCCGCCTCAGCCTCCCGAGTAGCTGGGACTACAAGCGCGTGCCACCACGCCCGGCTAATTTGTGTATTTTTAGTAGAGACGGGTTTCATCATGGCGAGAATGGTCTCGATCTCTTGACCTCGTGATCCTCCCACCTCGGCCTCCCAAAGTGCTGGGATTGTTACAGGCGTGAGCCACCGCGACCGGCCCTAAAAGGTTTTTTAAAAAGTATAACTGAGATGCTAAGAGATGAAAGAATATGGAATCAAATTAAATCTGAAGCATAGTAAAATAAAATTAGAGCAGAAATCAATAGATTAAAAGCAAAATCCATAGAAAAACGCCAATGGAACTAGAAGCCAGTTCTTCGATCTTTGACAAGATCAATAAAAATGATGAACCTCTACTTCTAGCCAGGATAAACAAGATAGAGACAGAGAGAGAGAGAGAGAGAGAGAGAGAGAGAGAGAGAGAGAGAGAAAGAATGAATTAATATCAGAAATGAAGAGGGACCATCATTACTGATCCCATGGATATTAAAAGAATAATGAAGAAAAACAATAAACTGTACACTCATTAATCTGATAATCTAGATGAAACAAACCAATTCATTGAAAGATACAAACCACCAAAAGTCACACAAGAAACAGGTAATGCAAGCCTATTATCTCAGCTACTCAGGAGGCTGAGGTGGGAGGATCACTGGAGCCTATGAGTTCAAGACCAGCCCAGGCAACATAACAAAACCCAAAATCAAAAAAAGAAAGAAAGATATGTATTTTTTAAAAATAATCAATAATTATTATCATTCTAAAACAGAAAGCACAAAGCTCAGACAGATTCACTGATGAATACTACCTAACATTTAAGGAAGAAATTATACAAATTCTCGACAATCTCTTCTAGAAAACAGAAGCAGAAGGAATACTTCTTAACTAATTCTGTGAGGCCATTACTCTAATAAAAGGCAAATTAGTCTAATAAAAGGCAAATAAAAACATTACAGGAAAAAAAAAAACCCTATAGGCAGTTACCTCTCATTAACATACATGCAAAAATTCTGAACATAACACTAGCAAATTGAATTAAGCAATGTACAAATGCACAGCATTATATACAATGAACAAGCAGAACTTACCCCACTTATGGAAGAATGGTACAACACTGAAAATCAATTGATGTAATCTATTACATCAAAATGGTAAAGAAGAAAAATCACAGGATTTTATCAACAGATACAAAAAAAGCACTAGTCAAAATCCAACACTAATAAAAATGCTCAGGAATGTAGGAATAAAGGAGAACTCCCTCAACTGGATAAATAACATGCATTTAAATAATTCACTTATCATATATAAGAGTGAGAAACAAGATCCTTTCACACTAAGACTGGGAACAAGGCAAGAATGTCCCTTCTCACTAATCTTACCTGACATTACGCAGGAAGTCCTAGCTAATGCAGTAAGTCAAAGGAAGAAAATAAAAGGCATATAAATAGGGAAGAAAGATAAAACTGTCCTTGTTAGCAGATGACATGATTGCTGGCATAAAAAAAAAATCCTAAAGTATCAACCAAAACACTACTGGAATTAAGTGATCATGGCAGGCTTTCAGAGTGCAAGATTAATATGCAAAATCAATGGTCTTCTTATATATCAGCAATGAAAAATTGGAATTTGAAATTTAAAAGAATACCATCTATATTAGCATTATGTAAATGAAATACATATAAATCTAACAAAATATATAGAAGATCTACGTGAAGAAAAGTAGAAAGCCATGATGAAGTAAAGATTTAAATACATATTCCACATTCATAGGCAGGAAGATTCAAATGTTGTCAAGCTGTCAGTTCTTCCCAACTTGATGTATAGGTCCAACACAATTTCAATCAAAATTCTATCAGGTTATTTTGTAGACATAGGCAAACTGATTCTAAAATTTATAGAAAATGTTTATATGGAAAGACATAGAATAGCCAAGACAGCAATGAAGAAGAGAACAAAGTTGGAAGATTGACGCTTTCAACTTCAAGACTTTCTATATTATAAAGCTACAGTCATCAATACATCAGGGTTTCAGCAAAAGAACTGACAAATAGATCAATCATACACAATAAACTACTCAGAAATATCCCACATAAATATCGTCAACTGATTTTTGACAAAGGAGTAAAGACAATTCAGAGGAGAAATAATGGGCTTTACCCCAAATGGTACTGGAACAACTGGACATCCACCTGCAAAACAGTCAATTGAGACAAAGTCGTTATACCAAATGGACTACAGAGAAAAACACAAGACTGTGAATCTCCTAGAAAATAACATAAGGAAAAAATCTGGGTGACCTTAAGTTTGAAGGTGCATTTTTAGGTAGAATACAAGTACCATCCATGAAAAAGAAAATCACTGGCCAGGCGTGTGACTCGTGCCTGTAATCCCAGCACTGTGGGAGGCTGAGGCGGGTGGATCACCTGAGGTTGGGAGTTGGAAACCAGCCTGACCAGTATGGAGAAACCCCATCTCTACGAGAAATACAAAAATTAGCTGGGCATGGTGGCACGAACCTGTAGTCCCAGCTACTCAGGAGGTTGAGGCAGAAGAATTGCTTGAACCTGGGAGGCAGAGGTTGCAGTAAGCCAAGATTGCACCACTGCAGGGCAAGAGCGAAACTCCATCTCAAAAAAAAAAAAAAAAAAAAGAAAAAAAAAGGAAAAATAAAATTATTAAATTAAATTTCATTAAAATTAAAAACTTCTACTGTGTGAAAGACCCTGTCAAGAGAATGAAAAAGACAAGTTACAGACTGGGAGAAAATCTCTGCAACATACATAAATGATAAAGAACTGTTATCTAAAATATATGAAGGAATGTGGATAGGAAGCTCTATGTTTATGTAAAACATAACAACAAGATCAAGCAACTTGATTAAACATGGACAAAATATATGAATAAACATCTCATTAATGAAGATATGCAGCTGGGAGCAGTGGCTCAGGCCTGTAATCCCAGCACTTTGGGAGGCTGAGACAGGCAGATCACATCAGCTCGGGAGTTCAGGACCAGCCTGACCAACATGGAAAAATCCTGTCTTTACTAAAAATACAAAATTAGCTGGGTGTGATGATGGGCACCTGTAATCCAAGCTACTCAGGAAGTTGAGGCAAGAGAACTGCTTGAACCCAGGAGATGGAGGTTGTGGTAAGTCGAGATTTGAGCTGCTGCATTTCAGCCTGGGCAACAAGAGCGAAACTTCGTTTAAAAAAAAAAAAAAGATATGCAAATGGAAAGTAAGATTATGAAAGGATGCTCATTATCATATATCACCAAAGAAATGCAAATTAAAATAAGATTGAGATATCACTACACACCTATTTAAATAAAGGTTAAAGTCCAAAGCATTGACAACAACAAATATCAGCAGGGCCGAGGAGAACAGGAATTCTCATTTGTTGTGGGAACCATGCAAAATGGGTAAAGCCAAATGAAAGACAGTTTGGCAGTTACTTTTTACTTTTTTTTTGGTAGAGACAAGGTCTCACTATGTTGCCCTGACTGGTCTCAAACTCCTGGGTTCACGTAATGCTCTGACTTCAGCCTCCTAGTGTTGACATTACAGGTGTGTGAGTCACTACACTGGCCTACTAAACATACTCTTAACATAGGACAGAGCAATCACGTTACTTGGTGTTTACCTAAATGAGCTGAAAACTTGTGTCCACACAAAATTTACATACAAATGTTTGCAACAGTTTTTTTCATAAGTGCCAAAAGGTGGAAGAAAGCAAAATGTCCTTTATCAGGTGAATGGATAAAGAAATGGCTACAACCATACAACAGAATATTATTCAGCAATAGAAAGAAATGATACTGTCAAGTCAAAAACACATAAATAAGTCTTAAATAAAAATTCCTAAGTGAAAGAAGCCTATTTGAAAAGGCTATTTACTGTATGCTTCCAGCAATATGACACTCTGGAAAATGCAAAGCAGTAGAAAGGCCAGTGGGGGCCAGATGTTCACTGGAAGGGAATGAGTGATAAATAGTGTGGCACAGGTAATTTTTAGGGCAGTAAAATTATACCATGTGATACTACAACTAGATACATGTCATTACACACTTGTCAAAACCCACAGAATATGCAATCCTAACAATGAACCCTAATGTAAACTATGGACTCTGGGTGTCGATATATCAATACTAGTCCATACACTGTAACATATATCACACTAATGCTATATGTGAATAATAGGGAAAACTGTGCTTGGAGGAAAAGAGAATATATGGGAATTCTCTATACTTTCCATTCAATTTTCCTGTAAATCTAATACTGCTCTAAAAAAATAAAATCTATTAATTAAAAAATGTCAGGGGGATAATAAAATACAAAATTCATAGTGGTTACCAACTAGGGGGAGATATAAGATGAGATGAGAAAAAACACGTAGGAAAATGTAACTACATTAGTGATCTTCTAGTTGGAATACTGGGTAGCGGTACATCACAGATGTTTGTTTTACTATTATGTCCCATAACTTGCATAGATAAGAGATATGCTTTTCAACTACTGAGTTGGTGTTACAGCTTTCTAAGAATTTATCTTGCAGGTTTTTTGGTCTTCACCAGAAAGCCCCTTATGCTATTAAAATTTTTTTAAACGAAAAATAAAAAATGATTGAGGCAAATAAATTAAGAAAAAATATTCAACACTGAACATATGTGTATACTTTTTTTCAACTAGGTTGTGACTAGAGAGCAGATGTTTCACTTACCACAAAACATACATAAATACTATTTAATAAATATCCCATGACTATCTACTATAGGTAGGCAGCATAATATTGAAGAATAGTGGCTTTGGTTTTAGACTGCTATCTTAATTCTAATTCCGATTTGTATTACTTTTGTGAACTTAGGGAGCCTCATTTAGTTTCTCCATTTCTGATCCTTCAAATGGAAACACTTGTGTATTTTATGAATAAATAATACGTATAAAGTATATACAAAATAGGTTCCGTTACATTAAACACATGAAATAAATAATTATCTTCCCCTTGTTATATTTTGAAGATTTTTGAGGGCAAGTATGGCAAAGAGTTTAAGGGCATGGGCTAGAGCCAGAATGCCTAAATTATCAGCTCTGACTTGCACTGGTTGTAGTATGATTTATATGTCCCTCTGTATTTTCATTTGTAAAGTGGAGATGATAAAGAAATATTCCACAGGGTTGTAAGGATTAAATAAGCTAACTCATATTAAGTGTTTAAAACAATATTTGGTATACAGTATCAGTAAAAGTAATTATTTTTCTCATTATTATTTTTATCTCAAGCTGAAGTCACTGGAAAGATTTTTACATTTAATTAGCTCTTTCTAAAATTCTACCTGTTGGCTAATTCTTGCACAGATGTAAATAATTCAAAATAGCCACTTTTCTCCTGTTTTCATATATGAAACCCTAAATTAAAAAAAAAAGTCTGATGTTTTCATATGTGATGGCCTAAACTAAGAAAATGGCAATGAAATCAACGACTACTGATAAAGGTAATAAAACAATGATGCTATTTAATAACTTGAGACTTGGATTAAGACTAAATCCATATTGTAAAATGGGCTTATAACTTCAAGCAAATTACAATTTATTGACAGACACTAACAGAATATGGCACATGAATATATCGAATACATGAATAGTTTCAAATAAATGAATGATTAGAGATCAAAGTTTAAGCTATCAGAATAAACTATAAAACAGTCTTTGAAAAAAGAAAAGATAAGGAAACTTAAGCATGCTTTATCAATATGGCTCTCACTGAAGCTAACTGGCAAAAGGTTAATTTCATGCCATGCATTTTGTTAGGAGAGTATGATACTTATTAGTTATTAATGTATTTGTGATGTAAATTAACTTGTTTATAAAACAAAACAATCTCCAGTTAACACACAGGGTTTCTGTAAGGTCAAATGTGAAATATACACAAGGATTTGGAAAATTGTCAAGGTATCTACAGATACCTCAGTGATAAACTCTTTTACAGAGGTAGTAATAATATGGCCATATTATTTATTGGGTAAAGACGAAGAATTCTGAAAAGCTACACATTACAAAGTCCAAAAAGTTAAATTTCATTTGCTCTAAAATACTGATTATTCTCTTAGATATATGTATTTTTCAGTTTAAAAGCATAAGAACACCTTGTCGCGCAAATCTTATAGGGATCCCAATCTACAAAATAGGTAAAAGAACCACTATCTTTTTATCCCAATTTTCTTAAGAGCTACCTGACCTATGGCTCCTAGAAGCTTTAAAGCAAAGAAAACAACTGGAAAATTGGGACTTCAACTTGTCTACACATCAAAACACATCATATTGTACTATTTCAGAAAACCTTCAAAGTCATCCTGGTGAACTAAAATATGCGCTTGTCAAGCTGTCTCTGTACTCCATGACAACTTAGTTCAGTGACCACTCCATGCTTCAACTAGTCTTCAAAATGGGAAATAATTCTACTAAACTTTCAAGGTTACTGTGAGGGTTCAATTAAATAACATATATGTATAGGCAGAACTAATGACCAATGAGTGGAAAGCATTCTTGCTAAGACATGAGATAAAATATCTGACAAAATTATACAGCCTCCTGTAAGAAAGGACAGGACTTGACTGGATGAAGTGGCCTGTAATCCTAGCATTCTGGGAGGCTGAGGAAGGTAGATCTCCCAAGCTGAGCTCAGGAGTTCAAGTTCAGGTTGGACAACACGGCAAAACCCAGCACTATAAAAAAATACAAAAAAATTAGCCAGGCGTGGTGGTGCATGTTTGTAGTCCCAGCTACTTGCAGGGCTGAGGCAGGAACATCACTTGAGCCCAGGAGGCGGATGTTGCAATGAGCTGAGATCTTGCCACTGCATTCCAACCTGGGTGACAAAGTGAGACCCTGTTTCAAAAATAAAAACAAAAATAAAGAATGAACAGAACTTGCATGTGGTGACTGTAATAAGTCTAAGTGTTTGATGCACATTAATTAGACTGACCTATAAAATTCAGAATATCCACAATTTATTTTGCCTCTATTTGTAATAAACCATATTTAAGTCTTTGCAAACTAAGAATAAATGATTATTCAAACTTCAAATAAAAAAAATGTATAAATAGCTTCACTGTTCTTGGTTTAAAAAAAAAAACGGTGTTAACTGATTAATCTGGTAAATCTAATCACAAATTTTAAAAATGCCATCATTTCAGTTACCTAAACCCCTCCGTGCTGATGTTACATATAAATACATTTTGAATTATAATTAAAAATAAAACCTATTAAAATTTTAATATTTTGACAGGCTTAACATTTAAGGAAGACAAGCTGCTTTGGGGGCATCTTCCAAAGTCCTCATTGGATTTTAAATCATCTACAATTATAGTAAAAATAAAATAAACATTCATAAGGCAAAATATAATCCTGAATTACCACACAAAGAACAAAGGATATTTTATAACAATGTACACCTACAGAAAAATAACTAAAATTCATACAATAGTATGATTGACTGAAATTTTCCTTACTAGAATATCTTTTAAAGATTTGTATTAGGTAGTATTTCCTGAAAACTTTTTGAATATCTTAAAAAACCTTTTTCTCAGGCTCTTAAAATTATAGCCTTAAACAATATTATAAAAAATAATCTGGTTTGAGATCCAGTCAATAATAAATTTACTCTGTTCAATTTATTTTTAAGCAAGAGAAAATTCTGAATATTTTTCTACAAAGTTAAGCTGAAATAAAAAAAACATTAAGGCAGCAATTCAGATATGGTATCTTTCCTTTGGTGTAGAATAGAATACCCAAAACACTTAATATGAAACAAAATTACAGTCCCTTATTAATATCCCTTTTTGAAGATATTCAGAATTAACAGAAACAACTTCAAGGTACTTTCTACAATCAAAAAATTTTGTATTCTATAAATATTCCCTGTGCTTAAACTTTCAGAAATTGTATAATTTTTCATACTGTCACCATGAAAAGACTAGTATATATACAAATTAAAATAATTGACTAAGATTTACCAGAGTGTATTTATGATTAATTGGTTGATGTCTTCTCCCTTTTTTCCCATACCAGAGACGAGACATTTCCTTTCCAGGGCAAATTAAGTTACATAAAATCACGTAATAACTGTTTTCAAAAGCATTCTTCCTCTGTCAAAGATAAATTTCCAGCACCAGAGCCCTACTACAGTGACAAAACAGTCTGCTAGAGACAAAGATTTGATTGACAAGAGAGAGAACTAATCACAAAGTAGTATCCATAGCAATGATAGTCCTGAATGGAGGCCGTAAAGCTGGGGAGGGAAGAGAGAATTTCCCATGCTTAAGTTTGGTTGCACTGTACCCAAATGTGCAAAGAAAAGGCTCAAAAGTTTAAAGATACAGAGCCTATATTTCCAAACATCAGTACACAAAGAAATATACTAAAAGTAACCCAGTAACAAAAAAGTAGTAAATATAATTTAGAGTCTCTGAAAGCACACAAATGATTTTAATGAACATTTTGTTGTTTGTTCATACAGTTATAAAATTATGTTCCTTACTTACAGCTAACAGTACTATAAAATTGCATCTTTTATGTGAACATTTTTTAAGCAGTAAGATGTCCTTTGTGGACACTTTCACCCTCATATTTTACAGAGTAACTATGTAAAAACCAAGCCAATGTGCTACAAATAAATCCTACACAAATATTCAAAGTGATCTGAAAATTCCTTTGCCTGTTACACAGTCTGTTTTTAAATTGCATTTTATAGCATCTAATTTCTTGAAAAGGTAGTTATATTCACTATGCCTATATACACTTCATTATCCACTGATATTTTTAATATAACCAAAGAAGTGGCTTTTTAAAAAATATAAATTACATATATAAGCTACAATTATCTAGAATTTTAATTAGAGTATCAATGTCATGATAATACATTTGAAAATTTCTTCCATTTTAAGGTAAAGCTGCTCCTTCCACTTTGTTGTATGTACACACGATGCCACCTCTTCACATACACACCACCTCTTTAACACACAATACTGCATCCCAACCAACTACCTGTCTCGTTCCTCCATATTCCAAAATGCACTCACACAGGGCACAGCACACCCCACAGCGAACACCCTACCTCCCCCACATACCAGCAATTTCTATTCCTCTCATTTAGCCCCACTACACTTATCCTAAAATCTCTCCCACTTTCCCTAACAGGCACATCATCATTATCTTCATACCAGGCTTAAAGTTCCCTTGTACATATAGTACACTGTGGTTATACTCCACCCCTCATCACAGAATCTCCTAAAAACAATCAGCAATATTATATAATTTAGTAGTGGTGGTGGTGGAAGCAGCATTTTGAAAGCTTGTCATAACTTCCAGGTACATTTTCTAAAATAACAAATATGATATATGTTCCAAAAGATGCTTAAATGAGATATTAGAAACAAAACAAAAAACCACCAAGCAAGGCACAGTCTATTCTGTTAGTTGCCTAGTCAACACCCACTTTTACACCTCCCTTTCTAAAGCAGCCTTGATTTTGCTCAAGTATCCTTCCAGCCACGTGTTTTTGAGGAGGCTGTCCCTCATCTCTGGACAGTTTACAGACCTAAATCAGTGGCTCTCAAATTTTAGCCTGCATCAAAATCACCTGGAGTATTTGTTAAACTAGAACGCTGGGCTCCAAAACAGTTTTTAATGAATCAGACTGAAATGGGGTCTGAGAATTTGCATTTCTAACAAATCCCAGGCGCTGCTGCTGCTGCTGATGGTCTGGGAACGACACTTCGAGAAACAACAGGTTTAAGCTATTCTGAGTGTGGTTTTCTGTTTCTCAAAGCCATCCAAATTTACAAACACAGTGTCTGGCAAACATAAAATGAGCTCAGTAAGTCTCACTCTTGCCCTTTCTGTTTTTGTAGTATTTAAAACACATATGCTAACTCATTTAAATTTGCCTAGATATCCAAGAGTTTGAAGCGAGTATCAGTCATTATTATAGGATGACAGGATACAAAACAAAGCACTTTTGAAAACATGACCAGTTTACAAATTGAACATAATCTGTTCTCACAATTCAGGTATTCAATTTAATAATCCTTTTCCTTTACTTTATTCAAACTGAAGTTATTAAATTACCTTATATCTCTTCCTATTTGAGTTGGGAATGGTATGATAGAAGCTATAATACATAATTACCCTACTTAATATTTATTATTTTATACTAGGTGAGACCTGTAATCCCAGGGCTTTGGGAGGCTGAGGCAGGAGGATGGATCACTTGAGCCCAGAAGATTGAGACCAGCCTGGGCAACACATCAAAACTCTATCTCTCCCAAAATAAAATAAAATAAAATAAAATAGCTGGATAAGGTGGGACATGCCTGTAGTCCCAGCTACTCAGGAGGATGAGGCAGTAGGACATTTTGAGCCCAAGAGTTTGAAAATGCAGTGAGCTATGAGTGTGCCATTGCATTCCAGCCTGGGCAACATAGCAAGACCCTTTCTCAAAAAATAATAAATTAAAAAATAAAGTAATATTTTAGAATTTTCATATTTAAAATCATAAACTAGTCTGTCATCCATATATCCTGTCTCTTCTCATAGTCTATATGACATATATATCTATATACATATATATAGATTTTTTCTCTTGAGACAAAGTCTCACTCTGTTGCCCAGGCTGAAGTCAAATGGCATGATCTCCACTCACTACAATCTCCATCTTCCAGGTTCAAGAGATTCTCCTGCCTCAGCCTCCTGAGTAGCTGGGATTACAGGCACACACCACCACGCCCAGCTAATTTTTGTGCTTTTAGTAGAGATGGGGTTTCACCATACTGGCCAGGCTGGTCTTGAACTCCTGACCTCAGGTGATCTGTCTGCCTTGATCGCCCAAAGTGCTGGGATTACAGGTGTGAGCCACCATGCCCAGCCTTAAGGTTTTTTAATAGAAATGTTAAAGCTCATAACTTTGGGCTAGCAATTGAAGAATATTATTAATGGGAAAGCAAAGCACTGGTTCAACAATCTCCTGAGGTAGATACGTCTTCAAAATAACATCATCCCAGTCAAAACAGATCATATTAGGCATAAATCCTGGGTGTCAAATGCTAATAAGAGAAAACATGAATAGTCTAAAACTTTCATTTATAATTATACAGGGTCTCAACATAGAAATATACTCATAAATCACATAATAACAGAGATATGTTCTGAGAAATGCGTCTTTAAGCAATTTCTTTGTGTGAACATCACAGCATGTACTTATACAAACCTAAATAGTATATATAGTCTAGCATATAACTGGGTTACATGGTATAGTCTATTGCTTCTAGGTGATACCATATAGCACGTTACTGTACTGAATACTACAGGTGACTGTAACACACTTATAAGGATTTGTATATCAAAATATATCTAAACGTAGAGAGGGTAATGTATTACACTATGATGTTATGATATCACTAAGAGACAGCTCCATTATAATCTCAGGGGACCTACTAAAATGTCATTATGTAGTGCATGACTGTATTATGAAAGTCAGTAACTATAAACTTATAAATTGTAATTGAGTGTTTAATCCTTCTGATTTTTATCTTTTTCAGATTCATTAAATTTCTTCTGGAGTTATAATTTGTAATACTATTTGATTATTTGATCGCTATAAAAAATTCCCTTTATCTGAGAAATGTGACTTCGCTATGTAGTGACTTTAGACACAGAATTCCTTCACTTTTGGACAAAATTAATTCTATGTGAATTTGGTGGCTAGACTGAGAAGAAATCATGAAGGTTTTGTGTGTTTAATGTATTAACTCAGTTTTAATTTTGGCGTTACTTGTACCTTAATAATAATAAAAAAATATGTTTAATAAAACAAACACCAGAATACTCACTGCCTCTCAGCTTAAAAAATAAGAGGAAGACAGTTACAACCACATTACGGGTCTCACTGAACAGTACGCAGCGCCCCTGCCTCCAGCTATCTTTCTGGGGTTTGCACGTAAAATCTACAAGTAGAAAAAGTGATCTAGAGACTGCAAGGGTGGTAGGAGGCTTTCAATAAATAAATTATTGTGTAAAAAAAAAAAATAAATAAAAATAAGATATTAACCAAACAAGTGAAGTCTCCTGATAAGGTGCTTCTTAGGAGTTACAGCAATAACCACAGTTATGATCCTGACCACAACTTTACTTGATGACAGCTGTGAAAACAGAACTGGCTCCACAAGACAATCACCACATAATAGTGAAAAACCAAATCCAACAATGTCATAATATGATAAATGTTATGGCCTAAAATGCTAAGAACAGGTTACATATTTTACATTTATAAAACTATAATGAACAACACTAGATACTAAAGTCAAAATGGAAAGACTATAAATTATTTTTTAAAGTATCTAAACTGAAAGGCAGATTCCAACACATTTTGAATAATGGTATAGAGGTTTATATAGTAAGTAGTTAACATATTTACATTTATATTTAAATAACCTAAACTTTAATTATTGAGAAATGTTACTAATGCCATGCACCTAAAAAGACACAAGTTGTTTCAAAACCCCAAAATTGTACAGAATGTCTTTTTATTAAAACTTTGGCAAAGGCGAGAAGCAAGAAGGAAGCCAGAGCAATTTTATTCAAATACCAATCATTTTAAGAATGAAAAATATTGTTATACACTCTACAGACACACAATCTTAGTAAATTCATTCTTAAAATTTAATCAAAAAGTAAATGTGTGAGAAATTAAATAAATCAATAAAATCCGATTTAACAAAACCAGTTTCTTAGTTGTTTTTATTTATCATCTTTGGAGACCTTGATGCTTTGCTTAGGTTTGGAGTATGAGAGATAATGAACTACATGTGGTATAAAATTGGAGATGAAAAATTTTGGAAAGCTTTTTCTACCAGCTCTTATTCCAAAAGGAATGAAAAGTCAATCCAAAGGAAGAGGGCCAAAAAGCAATTTTAGCATAAAAAACTCCACCTCTGAGGCCTGTGTGGTCAAGCAGCAAGACTGGCACACTGAACATGTGACACAATGAACCCCTCACTTTCAGAAAATTCTAGTATAGAGCCTTTAGAAGTTGGTACTTGGGGCAGATGCCAATATTGTCCAGTGGTACGGTAATGTCTCATGGTAAATGATGGCAGGATAAAAGTGAATCAACTTATAGTATTATCATTTTGACTTCATGATAAAAAAATTCCACATTTATTTTTATATTATAACAAACAAATAATGAAGCTGAATGAAAAGGTTTACATGAATCTTGGACTTCAAAGATACTTTGAGCTTATTGTGGTGTTCACTCCTTTAGGCTATACCACTGGATGTTTGGGCTTGGGGACTTGTCAAACATTAAATTTTAAAGGGTATTTGCTGAACAAAGTTGAAGACCAAGTTCAAAGATCATTAACTTACAGCCTGGTATGTTTTTTGATTTCCCTCTCCTTGTCGTGTCTCTGAATACACAACATGATGGAAGTCCTGTGGTATGTAAGGGAGCTACACCAGCATTAATTGTATCTGCGTGGCTGCTACTGAGGAGAAAATATATTTCTTAAAAATCAAGGCACAAAATGATTAAACAAACCTTTCTCCACAGTGAATCAAATTTATGTTTTTGATGCAGCATCACAGATAAAAGGAATATGACAAATATTTTATATAATATAACTTGTATGACAGGGACTCAAAAATTGAACTATATTGCAATCAATATAGTCTAAAGACTCTTCCACAGTCTTAATACTGTATATGTTTAACACAACACCTGAAGTTGTGGCATGGCATAGTATACTAGTTTTCCCACTTTGATTGCACAATGTCATTATCTAGGTAGCCTTAAACAACACTGATAACTAGGCCCTATCCCCAATTATTCTCATTTAATTCGTCTGATTTGTGACATCAGCAATGAGATCTTTGAAAGTTGGCTATCATGATGCAAAGGTTCTGCCAAAGTTGAGCACTTGGTATGCTGGAAAAGGTATAGACTCTGAATTAGCGATTAACCACTATGATTTACTACTATGAGAATTTTAGCCAAATAAAAAACGAGCTTAGAGAAATTATCTGTAAAATAAAGATGATAATCTATACTTAAACACATTGATCTAGATCTAACAGTTATTCAAGAGGTAGAATGACATGTTAATAGACACACTATGGGTATGCAAACAGCGAATGCCAGCCTATGCGACATTCTACAAAAAAAAAGTCTGATTTCTTAAAAACTGAAATAAAAAAACAAAGCAAAGCAATGGAGGAGGAAACTACAATTAGAGAGACTTAAGAGATATGTTAACTAACTGCAACATTTGGGAGCTTAGTTGGATCATTACTCAACACACAAATTGTAAAAATACAAACTATATATATTACAGGTATTTTAAATATTTTATGACATTTGAATAACAATGAACAATTGGAGAAAAGGAAATACATAGAAGAAATAAGTTGATTAAGGTGAATGACTGGTATATGTGAATTTATTTTAATATTAATCTTTTATTTTTGTAGATTTATTAAACAAAAGTGTTATCATCAGGAAATAGCAGATGTCAATAGGCACTCTGCCTAATCTTCACCTCAGGACTTGCCTGACAATTTGTTAAAATGCCATTAGAGCACTTCTATTTTTCAGTGAAAAAGCATAAAAACAATCTGTATCAAAAAAGCAGAAAGTAATTTTTTTCACAGAACTACAAAACTCCACATCAAACAGTATCCTCACTATGCAGGATATACTTACTGACTTCCTGTGTTGAATACTGGCAGAAATCAGGGAGACTGTAATAAGTAGTTCCTTCTCAGTTATAAGGTAAAGTTATCAGATCCCCAAAAGCACAACTCATAATGCACATTTCTTTTATTTGAGTATTATAACAAAAACATAAGTTTGGTTCATGGTGGAGAAAGGTTTCTTTAATCATTCTGTGTCTTAATTTTCTAAAAACATGCTTTCTCATCAATAGCAGCCATGCTGATGAAATTAATCCAGGCATAGCTCCTTTACCCCAAAGTACTCTTTATCATGTGGTGTATGAAGCGATACTACAAAAAGAAGAAATGCAGTCCTCTACACATCTTGATTAATGAGAATGGTATTTCTCAGATCCTTTCTCCCCAGGGCCTGTCAGGCAGTGGGGGGCTAAGGGAGGGATAACAAGAGATGGGGGAATAGGGGAGGGATAGCATTAGGAGAAATACCTAATGTAGATGATGGGGTGACGGATACAGCAAACCACCATAACATGTGTATACCTATGTAACAAACCTGCATGCTCTGCACATATACACCAGAACTTAAAGTATAATAATAATAATAAATTTTAAAAAATACAGCTCAAGGATTTTTTTTAAAAAATATGTAATTACCCAAGGAACCACCACCAAGGGTAAGATATAGAACATCTCTAGAACTCAGTAAGTTCCCTCCTGCCCCAAGCCACCCTGTCACACTCCAGTATCCAGTAGTGTGATGGATTTCTGACTAGTTTTGCCCTTTTGAAATTCGTGTAAATGAAATTACATAGAATATGCTCATTTGTGTCAGGCTTCTTTTACTCAATGTATTTTTAAGATTCATCCATCCTGTACCAGTAGATCTTTTTTATTGTTATTTGGAATTCTGTAAGTATTCAAAAATTTATTCATCCATTCTCTGCTAGTAAGCCTTTCCAATTTTTGGGCCATTATGAATAAAGCTGGTACAAAGATTGACAACATTGGTTTAAGTATTAAAATAACTCAAAATATATGCTCAATATGTTTCTTCTTTCCCTCCCTTATATTGGAGACACAGCGGAAACTGATGCTGTATATACCACACAGAATGAAATTAGACACATTCAAAATCAAGTCTGCATTTTAAACAAAAGACATACCATGTATACCTTCAATTATTATACATGTTAAGTGCATGCACAATACATTCATACCACATTAACAACCACAAACATCAACACCAAATGAATAACAACATTTGATTACATTTATTACCACATTTTAGCATCTGCTCTATATTTTCTAATGGATCAAGAAGAGATTAATCTAGGCAACACCAACATATATTGTCACTCTACCAACCCTACAAGATAAAGCATGTAAAATGTAATATGTAATCTTAAAATATATCTAAGAGGGGTTACAAAAAGTTCGTATTACTTTGGACCATTTAAACAAGTTCAGTAAATTTGAGCACATAAAGTTTCCACTACTTTGTAAAATTAGCACCTGCTTTTTTCCTTAAAATCGTTACTGAAAAATTTAAGTCAGGATAATGTTTAGGTCTAAAATCTAGAAAGTAGTAGTAATTTGTGTAGATGTCATGCAAATACTACGCACAGATGTGTTAAATGACTGCTGTATCTCATCCATGAAGGAGATATTTCCTTCTTTGCCATAATGTTAATCTTTCCTAAACTAAATATTCTATAATACTCTCAATAAAAGTTCATTTTATTGCTGATGGGTTTTCTAGTATTTTAAAGCAAAAGCAGAATGGCAAATACAGTATTAAAGTTACTATTCAGGTTCATTCAATAATCACATATATACATGGATAAACCTTTAAAAAAATCGTCTTTTGTGTAAACATCATTTAAACTTTATACTACCATAAAGCTAATAATTCATATAAACTCAAAAGATTACTAAAATCTTGATATATTTCTCCTTACCTCCCATTCTCTGGCTGCTGCTTGATTACTAGAATCCTCAACTGTTTCAGACTCCTCAATCTTTTTTACGACTATAAATCCAGGTTCTCTTGTATATTCGCCAGTATCTTCTGCATATATTTCTGGGCTCCACTGAATGAAGAAGGCATACAAGTGATCTGTCCTGTTAGGAGAAGTAGCTATTAATACATCTAGTATTTTGTGCTGCTAGAATTACAAAATTATATTTGTAAAATATCTTAATAAATCTTGAAGACTTAAAATGTACACAAAATGTACGGTTTTATATTAATATAAAATGATTTACTATCAGGAAGCCATTAACTTAAAAATTTTATTTGGCTATATTGTCAGGTTGTTGTTTAGAAAACTAAATTAAAATTTTCCTTTGCATGTTTTTGACTAGTTCAGATGCTGTATATAATAATGCTTTACTTCTTTAAAGACACTAGTGATGGAAAAGGAAATAAGATACACAAGTTTGACCTCATTTGCAATAATCTAATGATTTAAAATACAAGTAAACAATTTATTAATGGCCTATATTGAGACATTATACAGAATTTTCCAAGTTAATAGAAATGTAATGTCCTTAACTTTTAAATGATACTAGGAATATACAATGCTGAAGGATAGATGATCTAATCTTAGAAATCTTGTGTTCTCCTTTTCAATGTTTTGTTTACTACTGCAAAGCCAGTTGTTGCATTCCCTGTTAAACATATTTGAGAGTTACAAACATATTTCAAATATCTAGGTTTTACTGGTTTTAGTTAACATGCTTTTGAAAATTGATCACATAACTCTCAGCTAACATACCAGTTAATAACCACAGTTCTGGAAATTATATTTTCAATATAATAATTTTTTAAATTGCCATTCCTTATGTGGCAGTTAACATATTTAAAAGATGCTACATTTATCTTCCAATGTAACATCTTATATTTTTATCAATTTCTTACTATCTAAATAGCAATTTTCTTAAGTTTTATGTCTACAATATAGATCAGAATCCTAATAATACTAGTTTGTAATGAATATTAGCCAAGATACAAGAATGAATATTAAAATAGGAAAGTACACATAAACATTAAAATAAAACGAAGAATAATGAGAAAAACTAATTTTTTATGTCCACTTTAACTAAATACAGTAACGTTTTTCATTGCAGTGATTTCATCATCACTGGAAAGTTTGAAGATCTGTTTCTGTCCTTTCTAGGTATTCATCAATTATGCAAATCATATTTTAAGATTAAGCCAATGTTGTAGAAGACATACATTGTACTTATTGTATATTTGGTGGCGTGGGAAGAGGGAGAGGAGCATTATCATTTTATGCCTAAAAGCAGTAGTCTTCCAACATATAAAGACTTTCTAAGAGGTACACAATCACATAAGACGGAGCTAAGGGAATCAATTTGCGTATCTCCAATTTCCATTTGTTACTCTTTACTCATAATAATCTGCCTAAAAACAGTATGGTCAAGATATTTTACAGATTCCCTATTATCTGCTTTCATTAAAGCACTGTTTCTAATTTATATAAGAAGGGCATATCTTCACCTATTCAGAATTTACAATGGTACATGCACTACAGTATAAAAACTTCCAGGCTGCCCAAGTTTGGTGTTGAGACAGGAAATGATTATACAAACTGGGTAATAAGTCATTCTGTATGTCAGGTGGTTTCTCATTAATTGATTTCCACAGAACTAAAGGTGTTTTCAATGGAGTTGTTCACTGATCATCACTAAAAATATTCCGACAAAAATGACTAATTATTGAAATTATATAGAAACAAGTTTAAAGAATTGATGACATTATTAAAATAAATTTCTCTTCAGTCTTATTGACTTTTCTATGAACAAAGCTTCTCAGTACTTAGAAAAATAAAAGCGAGAGGCAGAACTGATGCTGAGTCCTATCTTATCCTTTTAATGAAACATATTTATCTATCAATGGATATAGAAAAGGTCCATCTATATATCCTTAGACAAGCATTTCCTATGATATTTTACTTTTTACATGTAATACCTTTGTTCAGCAATATCTTTTCAAGTATGTTAGCGTAGCATTATCTTAGAAAGCAGAGATAGTATGTTACTGAGAAGGAAAGGGTAACCAGGTTTAATGTCATTATAAAAGATTCAGGTTCCTTAAACTTATGGTTCCTCTTCTGCAAAATAACCCAAGGCATGTGCAGCTGTCACTTGGCCTTCTTCACATCCTTTGTGCGAAAGGAGGTATAGAGAACTCACACAATTGCTGATGCTCTGATTACTGTATTTTCGTGCTTCCTCCCAGCACGCATCAAATGGAGGCAAACTAAGTTGTTGGCTTGCAAGTAGCCTAAAACCTTAAACCCTTTACTATTTTTACAACAGTCACAGAAAATTTTTGTAAAAATGCAATTTCAATATACACACACACAGATATGTAAATGTGGTAAGTATATGTGGTTTGTTGCAAATAAATATAATAGAGGATAAAAATATAGTATCTTATAATGATATTGTATAAGGTGGTATTATGAAAATACAAGTTTAAGGAGAAAAAGTAATGATGCAATGTCTAACTGGTAGTTTTTATGTGGATAATGGTAGAAGAAATGTTATGATGTTTCATTTATACTGGATATAAGTAAAAGTTTTTACTTAAAATGTAAAAATTTACAAGATAATACAACAGACATCTTAAACAATTGCTTAAAACTTATGATGAAAAATTTAATTGTGCAAAGAGTATACACAATATTGTGAAGACCACTACATCCTTTTAGTAGATAATTTGGTGTCATGTATATAGAAGGCATTTAATGAATATCTGAGGAAATTTTAACATAAAGGAGTTGTATACCATTACCTGCCTTCAGGAAGGAGCTATATCAAATAATATTTTGATGAATCTTCTTGCTCCAAGGTATCTTAAGTTTCTTTACTACCCAAACTGGATATTTGTTCACATTTTTTAATAATAAACTACAAAAGGGAATGCAATTAAAAATGGGGTAAATTATAAAGTAGGAGCAAAATTATTTTAAATAGACTTATCTACTTTTAATCATAAACTATGTTTCAATAGTTTGTCATTGGTATTTTGATAAACAAAATAATTTTAGTTCAAAGAATCTCAATAATGTTCTCAAGTTGTTGTATGGGTTTCTTACCTTTCTTGTGGCACAGCAAACCAATATTCATGTTTCTTATCTCTCTGTGCATACTGCTGCATTGTAGCACTTGCTTGAGATACAAATGTTTTCCTCATTGGTTTTCCAACTCTGAGACACAAGAACTTATGTAATCGATGCCTTCTCTTTTCTTTTAAAAGTGCAGGACCTAGAATTGAGATGCAAACAGTGTTTATTCAATACTCATACACCAAGTTTAAGTAGTTTAGGTAATTTTACCTTCAAAATTCTGACAAATAATTACAGAATAAAACCTCACTTTACTGGTACTAAAGTAAATTTTCTTAAGTAACTTATATTTTTTTCCTTCAAAGGTAAAGTCACAGATACAACACGACTAAACTTAACAAAAGAGCCAAGTTAATGAACAAAAATTATGTCTAAGAACATTAAGAAAAAAATGTAAAAGTTTAAGAACATTATTACATTTTCAACAATCATACTAATACACACACACGTATTATATATACAATTTTCTACATATTCTCTGTCAGTCTTTTAGAATGACATCTAAATAACTGTAGAATTTTTAAAGGCATACTTAACATGGCTGTTACAGACAAAAATGTAATGACGTTTCCAATGCTTTTACATGTATACAAAATTGAAATAAAACTTTAGTCAACAATATATTAGATTCTGCCACCTGTTTGGACAGTTAATTAAGACTGAATTAGTTCTAACTCTTCTAACCAGAGATGCTGATAAAGAGTATACTGAGGGTCTAAATATAGAGGTGAGTTCAGGAACCCAGACATTAATTAGCTTACGAAGGCAGCACACTGTGGAAGAAAGAGCACTTAGTTAAAGTAAGGCGATCTGGGTACTCATCATGGCTTTTTTTCTGGGCAATATTACACAAGGTAGATAGTCTATGGGAACCCCACTATTATCATGTGGTTAAAACGATGAACTTTCACCATTCTTCTCACAATTGTACTAGACAATTTTATATGTATTACACAATTTTATTATAAAGTCATAAAGATCAGAAAGTTTGAATATTTCTCTATTACAGAATAACAAGTAACTTAAAATTACTTAAAACTACCCCCCCAAAAAAGTAACCAAATGGACAGTTTAGAGATATCTGTTTAAAAACATCTACCAGGCCAGGCTCAGTGGCTCACGCCTGTAATCTCAGTGCTTGAGAGGCCAAGGCAGGTGGATCATGAGATCAGGAGTTCAAGTCCAGCCTGCCAACACGTGAAACCCTGTCTCTACCAAAAATACAAAAAATTAGACAGGTGTGGTGGCCCGCGCCTGTAATCCCAGCTACTCAGGAGGCTGAGACAGAAGAATAGCTTGAACCTGGGAGATGGAGGTTGTAGTGAGCTGAGACTATGCCAATGCATGCCAGCCTAGGCAACAGAGTGAGACTCCGTATCAAAAAAAAAAAAAAATCTACCAATATTTCTCCTTTTAATATTTGGTTATAATAGAACCTCCCCATCCCCATTAAACCCTGAACCCCCACAAGAAAATTAGTCCACCACATTATCAAGTTAAATAGAATATTATGTTTTTCAAAGGTTTCATAATATAAGGCAACTAACATGTGTAGTCAAAGATGCAGTCAAAGATCTTCAAAATATAAGGTAACTGTCAGATAGATGCATCTTCTGTCTTTGAAGTTTTGAAAAATGCTGGACAGAGTTCTTTAAAATGTCTTAAGAATAGAGATTACTAATAACAACTGGATGTCTTAATATGTAAATGGTTAAATTTTAGGGTCATTAAAGTCATGTTTTCAAAGAAGTGTAATGACATATGAAAAGGCTCGTGACATTAAGAAGTGAAAAAAGTAGGATACAAGTATTATTTTGTTCTATAAGAAAGATAAAAATATCAAATGTTAACAATGATCATCTCTGAGTGATGAATTCCAGGTGTTTTCTTTTTTTTGAGACGGAGTCTCGCACTGTCACCAGGGCTGGAGTGCAATGGTGCAATCTCGGCTCACTGCAACCTCTGTCTCCTGGATTCATGTGATTCTCCTGCCTCAGCCTCCTGACTAGCTGGGATTATAGATGCACACCACCACACCCAGCTAATTTTTTTGTATTTTTGGTACAGACAGCGTTTCACTATGTTGGCCAGATTGGTCTCGAACTTCTGACCTCAACATCCACCCCCCTCAGTCTCCAAAAGTGCTGGGATTACACGTGTGGGCCACTGCACCCGGCCTCCAGGTGATTTTTATAAATTTTCCAGAATCTTCCTATGTTTGCCAAATGTTCTTTACTGAACATGCACTAGTTTTGAATTAAAAAATAAGTATTACAGAAGAAAAATATTCAATCTTTTATAGAACTTACTTCAAGTATTTACATATATATATATATTGAGTCAGAGTCTTGCTCTGTCACCCAGGCTAGAGTGCAATGGCACGATCTCGGCTCACTGCAACCTCCGCCTCCCAGGTTCAATTGATTATCCTGCCTCAGCCTCCCAAGTACACACACCACCACACCCAGCTAATTTTTTGTATTTTTAGTAGACATGGGGTTCCACCATGCTAGGCAGGATGGTCTTGATTTCCTGACCTCGTGATCTGCCCGCCTCGGCCTCCCAAAGTGCTGGAATTACAGGAGTGAGCCACTGTGCCTGGCCATGAATTATTTTAATACCTACTGGGCACAACCCTTAGGTTTTCAGGGTATCTCAATAGGATGATGAAAAGAAAATTTGTATTTTAAAAAGAGCCAAATCTTGTGCAGTGCTGTGGGGAAGGTAAAATGGTGCAGCCACTATGGAAAACAGTAAGGTGATTCCACAAGAAATTAAACATAGAGTTACCACATGATCCAGAATTCCACTTCTGAGTATATACTAAAAATAATAATAATAATAATAAAATAAATATATATATGTGTGTGTGTGTATACATATTCAAAGAAGGGATTCAGACATATTTGTACACTAATGTTTGATGAAGCATTATTTACAATAGCCAAAAGGTTGAAAGAACCCAAATGTCTATCAACAAATGAAAAGACAAAATGTATACATATTCGATAGAATATTATTCAGCCATAAAAAGAACAGAAAAGTCTGACACATACTATAAAATAAACTTTGAAGGCATTATGCCAAGTGAAATAAGTCAAACATTAATGGACAAATATTGTATGACTCCACTCACATGAAGTATTTAGAGTAGTTAAATTCAGAAACAGAAAGTAGAATGTTGGTTGTCAAGAGCTATGAGGAAGGGAGAAAAGCAAGTTATTGGTTTTTGAAGGTTTTTTTGTTTGAGACAAGATCTTACTCTGTTGCTCGGGCTAGAGTACAATGGCCTAATCATGGCTCACAGCAGCCTCAACCACCTGGGCTCAATCAATTCTCCCATCTCAGTCTCCTGAGTAATTGGACCTACAGGTGTGCACCACCATATCTGATTAATTTTTGTAATTTTTTTTTTGTAGAAACAGGGTTTTACCATGGTGTCCAAGCTGTTCTCTAACTCCTGGGTTCAAGCAATCTGCCTGCCTCAGCCTCCCAAAATGATAGGATTACAGGCATGAGCCACCATGCCTAGCCAACTTATTGTTTAACGGGTATAGAGTTTCAGTTTTGGAAGATGGAAAAAGCTCTGGAAATGAACAGTAGTGATTGTTTGCATAACAAGGTGAATGTACTAATGCCACTGAATATTAGATATAAAAATGGTTCAAATAATAGATTTGTTATATGTTACCACAATTTAAAAAATTTAAATGGTAAATTTTATTTTACATATATTACAGCAAAACAAAAATCTTTGAATTTAAAAAATGGAAAAGTTCATACGAAAATTGGATTATTCTGAGACTAACATTCTAATAGAATTAATATTAGAAATGTTAGCTAAGTTACTTGAGTTGGACCCCATTTAACCCATAATGTATTAACAGAAGTGCAGTATATTAGAAATGAAAGACTATTAGTATAATTTTCAGAAGTAAACAGTAGCAGAAAACTGAAAGATAAAATAGTGTTTTCATTTATCCTGAGTGCAGGTTTTTAAAGGAAAATAATCAGATGATGATGAAACTTCTCGATATGTAGAAAAATTCTATAAATATACATTTTTATGTTTTAACTGCATTTTTAATAAAAGATGGGATTATGACTTTGGCAATTAAAATGTTGTATATAAAAAAGACATTTTTAATGGTAACATACCAAAAACTTTTTAAGAGAAAATGGAGTGATCAAAGGTATTATACAGCTTGTGTGCACTTTCAAGAAGTAAATTGTTTAACGATAGAATGTAGTGAGCCAAGAATGTTTTAACACGGTGGGTAGCAATCATGCTCATTATGTGTACGATCCACCTGTAAGATAAGAAAAGACAGTAGGCACTGGAGGCTGTATATACTTGTCCCCAGAGGATCACCAATCAAGCACCACTCGATTATCCTTCAGGCTGGCCTAAGGTACACCAGCTTTTATGTTACTGAGGAAAGAGAGAGACACCATACAATCAGATGAACTAACTTTACTTACTCCATAACACTTACTTTCTATGTGTCCATCAGCAGATGTAATTTTGTGCTTAACTTCTTTTTGTGACACTTGTTGAATATTTTCCCTTTGCTGTTTAGTTTGTTGCATAGTATGGGTTTTCCAGAGTTTGCGTAGCTCTTCTACCTCTGTCTCTGAGTCCCGATTTTGCTCCTTTCCTTGTTTTCCTTTGTTAACAGTTTGCTTTTGTTTAAATTCTGTTGTTTCCCCACAAGGCATATTTTCTTTTTTATTCTCTTCTTGGTGTGGAGAATTCTCATGAAGAAAAAAATCCTGGTCTGAATTACCTTTTATACTTGGGCTGTCTTCTTTAGGGCCTGATACTCCTTGAAAGTTATCTGCAACCTGATCCCCTTTCTTAATGGCCATTTCAAGATTATTTAAATCAGTTTTATGAGATAAAGTCCCAACTTCATTTGTAGAATGTTCAGTATCAGATCTTAAGTGACCAGGAATACTAGTCAATTCTGATTTGACTGTCAGACTTTCTACTTCAGTCTGATTGACAGTTTGCACAGATTCTGATGACGCACCAGAAGATTTATCTTGTCGCAGTTCATCTGAAGAGACAAGCTCCTCTCGTATAGGCGAAAGTTCTGATTCTGTGAATACATCTTCAGAAAGAGATTCCTCAGTGCTCCTAGGAGCAGTGCTGGCACTATCATTACCTGCATCTCGGATTCTTGAGTCCATTTCCTCAGTATTACTTCCTGTCATTTTCTTTGAATGGCAGAAGTCCCTTCCTGATAGCTGATCTATTTCTCTGCCATTAAACAAAATAAAAAATAATTAGACTTTTAAAATTGTCATATTTTCTTTTCCACACACTGAACACTGAATTAACATCACTAAAAATACCTTTTAACTAAAGGGTGTAGCAAGTATCTCCATTGAATATAAAAAATCTGATTTACTCATATATGACTAAATAAGTAAGTTTATAGACCAAGTAATTCTATAAATCAATTAACTATGTCAAACTTTTACATCAATTGTTTAACATTTGGGAAATATCGAAGTAAGATTTCCTTGCAAGTAATCTGCTTGAAGTGAACTTGATGACGTAAGTTCTGGGTAAAGCTAAAATTCTAAACTAAAATTTACTCATTGATGGAATATGGAAAATAAACAGGTCAATTTTTAATTAAAACTTTAAATCTCCCAATAAAGTAAAAATACGTTGATTTCCATATACACACACACACATACACAAATGCAGTGCTTATTTACATTCAAATAAAGTTTAAAATATATGGCTCAAATGTAAGGCTTAAAGCCAATCTGAATAGAACTTAAGCAAAAGTTTTAGAGAAAATCTCCAGGCTAACAACTATACTCTTTAACACCTCTAAACTTATTCAGGTAAAAAGTTTAGAAATTAGACAAATGAATGGTTCATAACTTGGTCTAGACTTTCATGTTTAATGACATTTGTATATGTAAACACTAATGTTCAAAAGTTAAGTTTTAAAAAGAGGGAGTGTAAACCCCTATACCATGAATATAAGTTGGTAATTTAAAATGATGGTTACATAAAGTTTGTGATAAATAAAATTATATGAATTCTTAATGAAAAAAGTATTAATATTTATACATATGTGGTTTCAGAACCATGTAAAATATGCTGAATAGAAAAGACTGGAAAGTAAGACAACACAAAAACAATTGGCTATCTTTGAATGGTAAAGCTGGGTAACTCTTTTTCTCTTGTTCTGGTTTTTGGTATTTTCCAATTTTTCTGTAACAAGTGTGCATAATTTCTATAACTGGGATGGATAATTTTTTAAAAGTATTAATTAGTTTAAGCCAATATCTCTGCTGCATTTGTATCTGATTCACCTTAAGAAACACAAGAATCTAGTTTGTTATTAAATATGCAATAGTGTCATCTACTGGTGATGCACTCAAACTGCATCTACAGGGTGTTAGAACAGGGCCAGTTTTGAGAAATTTTATCTGTACACTTAAAAAATTAGAAGACCCTTAGGTAAGAGATAAATATAACAACCGTGACAGGATATATATTTAGGTAAGTGTCATGCCCTTCGGACTTAGTATGCTGAAAGGTTAAACATTTATGCCAGTGATGCTACTACTGTTGAATGTTAATTCCAGACTAATACCTTGGAAATCAATCTCCCAAGGAGCATAAGACAGAAGAAAACCAATCAAATCTTATACCTCATTTTTGCCATACATGACATTACTCTGTAAAACCACTGGTTTTATTTATCTGACTTGGTGCCAAATACTGTTTTTAATCAATCCATAAGGCAGAATTTAAAGATATTTCTTTTTAAAGAAATAATATTTCTTTCAGAATTTCTTTAAAGAATTCAAAGACTTTTTTTTTAAGAAATATCTTTAAATGATTGTATCAAATCCTGGAGATACTTTCCAGATGACAGTGAATAGTAAAACAGTGATTTGAAAGGGAAGAGCTCTACAGCATCCTTGTAGAATAGTTATGGATTGTTCAGAATAAGAGAATCCCAAAGTACCACATTGCAAATGGAAAAGGCTAGGTGCCGTGGATCAAGCCTGTAATCCTAGCACTTTGGGAGGCCAAGACAGGTGGATCACTTGAGGTCAGGACTTCGAGACCAGCCTCACCAACATGGTGAAACCCCATCTCTACTAAAATACAAAAATTAGCTGCACATTGTTCAGAATAAGAGAATCCCAAAGTACCATATCACAAATGGAAAAGGACAACAAGGCCAGGTGCCCTGGCTCACACCTGTAATCCCAGTACTTTGGGAGGCCAAGGCCAGCATATCAGTTGAGGTCAGAGTTCGAGACCAGCCTGGCCAACATGGTGAAACCTGTCTCTACTAAAAATACAAAAATTAGCCAGATATGATGGCGGGTGCCTTTATTCCCAGCTACTGAAAAGGTTAAGGCAGGAGAACTGCTTGAACCCAGGAGGCAGAGGCTGCAGATTGTGCTACTACATTTCAGTCTGGGTGGAAGAATGAGACTCCATCGAAGGGAAGAAGGGAAAAAGGGAAGGGAGAGAGAAAGAGAAAAAGAAAGAAAAGGAGGACAACAGAAAGAGAATCTCACCAATGACTCTCTCTCTTTTTCCATATGTATATTTATATAAAACTTCCTTCTTCCTTGAATCTAATCCTTTACTCTTTTACCTTTGTCTCATTCCACTATCCACCCCCAATAATCCTTATTTGCTGAAACTGGCCTTGGATGATGACCCACAAATATAACAAATGTAACTAATACAGAGGGTAATAACACCTTATAGGAATTATCTGCAGCTCTAAAGATTAGTCTACCAAGTCAAAATAATATCTGTTGGGTGGACGGTACAGTGGAGAGTTTTTGAGTAAAGGATTTTATTCTGTCACAGATGTTCTACCAATTCATTTAGTCTTCCTCAGAAACAAAAATAATGTGTTCCCTTTTTCCTTTGTAAGTTGCTCTGCCCCACAAGGGTTAATTTTAAAACAGCTATCATTCAGTCGGGCTAATACAGGGATATAAATATCAGTATCAGTTAAAGATAATTTTAAAATGTTTACTAGTCATGTATGAAGGAATGAGGAGGTTATTTCCTAGTATATCATTTTCTTCCTTGGTACTTCTACTTCCCTTCTTTGTATACCTATCTTTTATCATTTTCTCCTTTTAATTCTCATTCCTCCTTTTCTTTCTGGACATTACTTTGGACAAGCATATTACTTTTAAAAGCTGTGTCCAAACTGTAGTCTCACAGCAATCTCAACATATCACACAAATCCCCTGACCAGTATATTCTAAAGTTAACTCTTTATATTTGAGCAAGTTGTAGGTTATCTTCCCTGTACTTTATACTGTATATTATACTAGGAGAGAACAGTGCAAACACAGAAATCAACAAATTTTTTAAAGAGCTGTCTTGCCCACAGCAATGTCAGGTCTTTGCTCATGTGGCCTCTCCAAAATCCCACCTCTTCAGTCACTTCACTATCTCGACAGTGACTACTCACTGGGATAATTTAGAAGTCTGGAAGCTGTGTCTGAATAAAATGGGCTGGTAAACACTGAATTAAATGGGCACTATAGGTTACTTTTCAAATACCTGGTTCTCTGACCACATATACAAATACAAATCTAAGATAATTCCTAACTGCCCCAGGTGTAAATTAAGAATAATCTTTTCAGTAATGCACCTATTTTTGTTTCATTATTGACAAAATAAAAGGCAGCTATAAGAAAACTAATAAAAATAGTTAAGGTATTAGACAAGCATCAACTATTTAGATACAATAAAGTTGCAAAGGAATATAAATACCACTCTTACATGGGTAAGGATTCCTTTATTTTGCTATCCAAAATTTCTTTGTACATTGCAGCTGACATCACCTCTTCCATTGGACACATGATGCCATATTCCTCACAGCCATTCTCTTGAACCAAAGGGTCAGTTTTATGTGGATCAAACATTATATTATTTGGTGTAACTAGCAGCACACCACTGACTGTGCCCTAAGATGAAAAAAGAAAGTAACATTTAATCCTCAAGGTTGAAATTTCAAAAATTGTCTATTTTTACTAATTCTCTTCTGATGTTAGGCCATATATAAAAATAGTACACTCAGGAACTTTGGCATTCTCATGAAAGCATTTTTATTAAAACCCAAGTTTTCCCAGTAAATTATCTTCTTTAGGAGAGGTAGAATATTATATTCCCCCAAAGACAATCAAGTAAGAAAACAAAATTTTCAAACTGAGTAAAATACTGAGCTCATATCAGAAAGATAACTTCAGTAAGGTAAGAAGGGACTATAAAGTCGTGCAAGGCATGCAGCATGTTTTATGTTAATTTGCGTACTGCTTTACTGTGTTATTCCCTCACTGCAAGTACCAAGTACAGTGCCATGTATACAGTGCAGACTCAAAAATAGTATGTTTGTTGATGATCCAATCCATTATATTATTTTTAAAAATATATCTTTTAAACATCTCTTTAAAAAATCTGTTTCCACTTGACTTGGCTACTACCTAGATTTGTGACCTTGGGTAAGGAGTCTCTGGGCTTATTTCTTCATCTGTAAAATTAGGTAGATTACATGATATCTAAAGCATACAGTATATACACTTTTAACTTCAAATGAAAACTATGACATTTAAATATATTTATATAAATAGTGATATAGGGCAGGCACAGTGGCTCAAGCCAGTAATTCCAGCACTCTGGGAGGCTGAGGTGGATGGATCACTTAAGGCCAGGAGTTCCAGAACAGCCTGGCCAACATGGTGAAACTCCATATTTACTAAAAAACACAAATTAGCTGGGCGTGGTGGCATCTGCCTGTAATCCCAGCTACTTGGGAGGCTTAGGCATGTGAATTGCTTGAACTCAGGAGGCAGATGTTGCAGTGAGCCGAGATCAGACCAATGTACTCCAGCCTGGGTAAGAGAGTAAGAATTTATCTAAAAAAAAAATTAAATAAATAAATAAATAAATAAATGGTGATACAAATCGGCAAAGTTCAACCTTCTTATTTTATAAATGAGCCAACTAGGGTCCACAGGCAGCTGATCATAATAATACCAATATTTATTGAATATTTATATGTATCATGCTTTTTATGCATATTGCTTATTTGATCTTCACAATCATAGCTCTGAGATGCGTAAAACCATTTTCGTTTTACAGATAGAGAAGCTAATTTTGAGAAACATCTGTAAACTTGCCCTAAAAAGCCAGGATTTGAAGTCCAGGTAGTTCATGCTTTATGCTATATATTATCCCTCTGTATCCATGTCACAAACTATAATCACCCCAAGGGCACAACATTCCTTAATTTCATTTTCAAATTTCCAGTCCACTATATATCCTGTAAATGTAAAAATGAAGAACCAGAAAGAATTTTAAAAATAAACTAAATAGCTTCTCATCCAAAGGGAAAGAAAAACTCCAATCCTGATTGATTTGGCATCACACCCTCCTCCCAAGTCCATATTAAGCTCTGTGAATTTATCTGGTTTAAGAATATAAAAATTAAGTTATGGCCTATATTGCCTTTAAAATGATCAAATAAAAAGTAAATGTACTAAAAATGGTCATCCAATCACAAGTGAAAAAAAGCTACTGCAGATGTTCAATATCATATACAGTAAATGCATGCAATATTGAAGAGAAGAGTATATATGTGTGTGCAGTTTCTTGAGGGAGAACGAATCAATACAAAACTCTAAATAGCACCTTTTTTAGTTGAGGACATGGACCACATAAATAAGGAGTAACTTTATATAAATCACAGCCTGTTTTTCTTTCAATTAATATTTTAATGAGATCCATACACATCAATTTGTATTCCTGGGTCACGTACCAACTCAAGTCAATGAGAGATGGTAAAGTATATAGTAGAGAACATTTACATTGTCAGGGACAATCCAAGATGTAGATAAACAGAAATAGAGTACACGTGATGTAAAAAACAAACAAACAAAAATTTAAGGTTTCTAATCTTTCATAACTTCCTCTCTCTCATCTTTTGTAAACTTATTTAAAAAACAACAACAACAAACAATCAGCTAGAAATAAAAAAAAAAATCAAACTCTAAATTCTCTGAAAGACTTCAGGTTACTAATTTCATAAATTTCACATTTGCATTAGTTTTAACTGATTATCTGGTTCACTAGCATAGTATTACATTTTGTCTTTTAGAAAGATTTTCACAAAGTCAGTGATAACTAGCTATGTATGACAGAAAAGACCCAGTACAATGATAATGCTTATAATTCTCAATATACATAACATTACAATCTTGGTACTATACAAGTCATTTGAAAAGCATCTCAAAATCATGCTTCTACTTTTTGGATTAGAAAGGGTTTGAAGCCCTATCCACTAGACTGATGAATCTGCTAATGTTACTTTCCAGGAATGTCCCTTATGTGCTATTATTGAAAAGACACACTGACATATTCTTCAAGTTTCTTTCCCTCTGCTACAAAATCAAGGCTCCCATACAGCTGGGGCTTTCTGAGGTAATCTGTCAGATGGCATTTTCCATAAACCAAAAGTTGGCCAAGAGAAACATTTCTTCAACAAAAAATTCATGAAAATATTTTGAAAAAGTAAATTCTCAAATTCATTTGACCAAGCTGAAAATTGTAACTCATGCTAAAGCACACCCTTCTCATTATTTTTAAAATGTTTCATAATTCCTACATATTATCAGCATTATATTAAGACTATTATGAGCAAGATGTTTTCAATTAAAGTATCTACTTAATCCACATGACCTTCAGAAACTTTAAGCATAGATTATCCTTTTGTATTAACAACTTCCATTTCCTTATGTGCAATTACCTGACTAATCTTCTAAGGAGAAATTATTTCTATTAGAAAATAAAGTTAAAAAAAGAAAATAAAGTCTATCTGCAAAAGAAAAATTACTTCAATTACAATATTTCTGTAAATACTAACAGATAAAATTACTATAATCTGGGAATCCCCCCTAGCAAAGACAAAAGCATGTACTGATATTTTTTCAGTCTTAAATTCACAATAACTTAACCATTATAGTTATTGTTGAAAAGTTTTCATAATTGTTACATAAATAGCCTTTACTACAATCACTTGTACAAAGATGAAAAAAGAAAAGACTTCCATGAAAAAAGCACCACTTCCTGCTTATTTCCTTCTGTGCAGCAAAATACATAGAGCCAGCCTACAACAAGGGATTATGTTCCAAAAACATTAGGCTGCAGATCATTCCTAATCCTGTCAATAACCTTATTTCTGCTTTAATCCTTAAATAAAATTTTTATCCAGATATCAAATGAACTTCTGCTTCTAGCCAAGAACTAATGCTGCCTAAAACTACAATAAACACACACACACACACACACACACACACACGTGAGTGAAATAACTGTTTTCAGATACTGGAATGCTAGGCAGTGATATCTGTATAAAGGGAAAAACAAATATGATCAGCCTTTTGATTACCCAAGCATACTGAGTGGATAAAGTTTTCAGTCCACAGGCAGAGGAAAAAAAGGCAAAACAAATGAACAACCCAGAAATGAGCACTGCCCAGTGAGAAAGCTTTAGAGGTCTAAAAAGCATTCCCTTCAAGCTTTGAACTGAGCACTGATTACCACCTACATGTATAGCAGCTATCCAAGGATAAGAGAGTACTTGAAAGGAGCAGAAGTAACAGTACTCAGTGTCCATAGAGCAAGAATAGTTCATGTTCTCACTAAACATTAGAGCAAAAAAAATCTTGTATTTACAAAGCCTCAGAATACTTACAAGTGTATTGTCTTAGTAAGGGGAAAAATTAGCTACAGACTAAAGGCCACTCTGGTCCTGTCTAACAAAACTTACAAAGAAGCCATTACCAAGTGATCATCAAAGGAAAAAAGGCCATGATAGGGATCAAGAAATAACTGTATCCCAGAAAAAAAGTGCAAGAATATATGTAGGAATACAAAAATATTCAGTATCCAGTTACACAAAATTCATGATGTCTGGTAGCCAATCAAAAATTAACAGGCATGTAAAGAAAAAGAAAAAAATGAACTGCATTAAAGAGAAAAATCAATGAACACAAACAGACCCAGAAGCAACTGCGATGAAAGAATTGGTACAAAAAAATTAAAATGATTATTAAAACCACAGTCAACAATATAGAAGAAAGATTGTACACAGTAAGTATGGATATGGAAAATATAAGAGACCCAGTATGAACTTACAGGGAGAAAAACTGTAATGTGTGAGATGATATATGCTGGATAGGATTAACAGCAGATTAGCCGTAGCAGAAAAAAAATAGTGAATTTAAAGAGAAGCAATTAAAATTATCAAAAATGAAAAAAGAGGGAAAAAAAATGGAGTATGAGGGAGTTGTGAGACACAACGTCAAGCAGCCTAAAATATGCAGAATTGGAATTCCCAAAGAAGAGGAAAGAGAGGATGGAAGACAAAACATATTTGAAGAAATCTGGCCAAATATTTTCCAAATTTGATATGAACTATAAACCTAATGAACCAAGCTAAATGAACCCCAAGGAAAACAAATAGAAAAAATATACCAAGGCACATCCTAATAAAATTGCTCAAAATCAGTGATAAATATAACATCATAAGTGCAACCAAAGAAAGACACATATTTTAACAGTACAGCAAACATAAAAATAATGTAAAATCTCACTTCAAAAAAATGCAAGCCAGAAAACAGTGGAGTAACATCTTTGAAGTTCTGAAAAGAAAGAAAACCCAGCAACTGAAAATTCTACCTAGTGAAAATATCTTTCAAAAATGAAGAGGATATATGGGTAGAAAATTAGCATATAAGAAGATGCTCAATATAATATGTCACTAGGGAATTTCTAACAGAGTGAGTTACGACTACTACAGATCTATTAGAATGGCTGAAATCTAAAACACTGAAAACATCAAATGTTAGTGGTAGCTGTAGAATAGGGATTCCCATTGCTTATTGGATACAAAATAACAGGCTCTTTAGAAGAGAGTTTATCAGTTTCTTAAAAGATAACAACGGTCTTCACATACCATCCAGCAATCATGATCCTTGATATTTACCCGAATGAGGTGAAACCTTACCACACAAAACCTGCACATGAATGTTTAGAGTAGCTTTATTTATAAGTGCCAAAACTTAAGAGTGATCAAGAGGTCCTTTAGTAGGGGAATGGATAAACTACAGTATGTCCACTCAATTGAATATTATTCAGTAATTTAGTAAAAAGAAATAAGGTGTCAAGCTGCAAAAGATATGGAGGAAACTTAAACACATATTTCTAAGTCAAAGAGGCCAATATGAATTCACACAATCATACTCTATGATTCCAACTATATAACACTCTATAAAAGGCTATAGAGACAATAAGAAGACCATTAGTTACCAGGAGTTCAGGGAAAGAAAAGGAAGGAGGAATGAAAAGATGATGCATAGAGAATTTTTAGACCAATGGAACTAATCTGATAATACTGTAATAATCAGTAAATGTCATTATACATTTGTTAAAGCCCATAGAATATACAACATGAGAGAATCTTAAATATAAACCATAGGCTTTCCTTACTGGTTCATCAATTCAAACAAATATAGCACACAAAAGAAAGATGTTAATAAGGGAAACTGGGGAAAGGCAGAGAGTGTAAATATGAATTCTATTTTCTGCTCAATTTTTCTGTCCACTTAAAACTGTTCTAAAAATGAAAGTATATTAATTTAAAAATATTCAATGGACCAAAAAGGGATAAAATGGCATAAAATTAAAAAGTTAGGGATCCTTTTTTATAAATAATTTTGCAAATATACATAAACATGATAGTAACATTTAATAAAATAAGAAAAAATAAAGGCTTTTTCAAAGCAAATAAACACTGAAAGAATTTATCACTAGCTGACCTACACTGTAAGAAATTTAGAAGTCCTTAAATAAAAGGAAAAATGATACAAATGGAAATCTGGATCCATAAAAAAGGAATGACAAGTGTAGGGAATAAGTAAGTAGATAAATACAATAGACTTTACCTTTATTTTAAAAATGATTTTAAATTAAGTTTTTAAAGCAAAAATAACAATGTATTGTGGTGTTTATAACATGTAGAAACAGAAAGTGTTACCATAAGAACACAAGGGCTGGAAGGGGGAAATAAAAGTATACTGTTATAAGGTGTGTGAACTATATGGAAAGTGGCATATATAAAATCATGCTACTTAAACTGAGAATGTGACATATTAAAGATACATATTATAAACTCTAAACAGACATTAATATAAGAATGTTACAGCCAATAAGCCAACAAAGGAGAAAAAACTATTTTTAAAATCTCAATGTGAAAGAAAGCAGAAAGAACAAACAAAAAACTAATAGCAAGATGGTGGATTCAAACCTAACCATATCAGTAATCATACTAAATTAATGGCAGAGATTATCTAAAGAAGCAAGATCTAACTATACGCTAATGACAAGAAACTCACTTTCTAAAGACACAGGCTATGAATAGAAGAATGGAAAAAGATAAACCATGTTAACACTTATCGAAAGAAAGCTAAATTAACTATTTATTAGTATCCATCGAAGTAGATTTCATAGCAAAGAATATTACCAAGAATAAAGAACATCTTTCATAATAACAATTAATCAAGGCAACATAAGAATCTTAAACATTTTTAAACCTAATAACGTTTTCAAAATACATTAAAAAACTGATAGAACTTAAAGGCAAAAATAGACAAATCAACAATAATAATGAGATAGTTCAAAATTCTTCTGTCAATAACTGATAGAACAGACAGAAAATCAGAAATACAGGACAACACTATCACTCAACTTGATTTGACATTTTGTGGAATATTCCACCCAACAACAGCACCCAACGATATCACATTCTTTTAAAATGCACACATTACATTTATTAAACATATCATAGTCTAGACCATAAAACAAGTCTAAATAAATTAGGCTTTCAAATAGTAGTATGTCCTCTGATCATACAGAATCAAATTAGAAATTGGTAAAAGAAAGCTATCTAGAAAAATGAAACATTCTCAAACAGGTCAAAAAAGAAACCAAGAGAAAATATTTTGAAGTGAATGAAAATGAAAATACAACATATCAAGATATTGGGATGCATCTGAAACAATATTTAAGGGGAAATGCATACCAATAAATGCTTATATGTATTTCTAATACTCATAAATTTATGAATTAGGCCTATAGAGAAATAGTTCTCATTTTTGACTTCTAAAGGCAGTTATCATGTTATACACATTTTTTTGAGCAAAGCCTGGAGTTTATTTTCCAACTCTGTTTCTTTACTGTATTTATATTCCCTTTTCAGATTAAAAGTTTTTGCTTAGAAAAGCAGCAAAGTGCAGTAGATAAAGTAGATTCTGACAAGGTTTGAATTCTGGCCATTATAGAGAGATCTTGGACCTATTAACCTTTCCTGTTTTGTTTTTCCCTGTGGAAAGGAAATACTACTGCTTATTTCATAGGATTGTTTTGAGTTGATAAAATAATGAAGACACCCTCAAATAGTTTCCAGCATATAGTAGGTACTCAATAAATACTAGTTATCTTCTTATTTGTGTGTCATACTAAGTATGCAGAAGTTCACACTCCACACAGTACCCAGTAGAGGTCATTTTATTCATGCTTTTGAAATGCCCTACCAACAGCAAATTAGCTGTGCCCTACTCTAGTCAATTTACTTATATCCCATTACCTTTTACAATTACAATAGATCACCAGACTCTAAGTTATAAACAACATCCATACTAACCCAAAATAATAATATCCCCAATACCTTTTTTTAGTATTCAAGCATTTGCTAACATTGATCACTTAAAATATAACTGCAAAACTATCATATGTCAGTAATAACTGAAGCATGATTGAAGGTTTTCTCTAAAGTGTCATTCTTTACCTTGCCACTGGTAATATATTTGCAATTAATTTTAAGAAATTTCTCAGTAAATGCTTCCTCCTCCTCAGAAGTTGAAGATACAACTCGTGCAGGTCGAATATCAGTGAAAGTAGATGAGGGAGTTGTTTCTTTTGGATGGACATCAGGATTCTTTTTTTAAAAAGAAAGAAAAGTAGAAAACAAAATAAAAATGATCACATTATTAAAAAGTCAAATGAATAGCTTTCCCCAATAAGTGTTGTTCCATCTCACCACATTCTGGAAATCAGCCCAAAATATTATTACGTAAAAATTATAGAAAAAAAGTGGCACTATTTTCATATTTAATAAAGATCACAAACACAGGTTAAACTTACATTTACAGTGTTTTTTGATAGAGAGATAGATACATATATCTACCTGTATATTTTAAAAAGTAATCATCTGGAGAACACTGAATACTACATGTCTTGTACCCTCACCCAACAAATACACACATGTGCACACACAATCAGATGCTCTGAATTAAACCATTGTTTTTGATAAGACCATGTAATATAACATCCATCAGGTAGTGGGAACAGAAAAAAATGTTGAAAGCTTGCCTTTAGTACCTAAGTATACAGAACACATTCACTGGAAGAACCTTTTAAATCTCAAGCTATAGTTGATAAATCCCATTCCACTAGATCACAAGCTTCTTAACTGTTTTTGGTGCCACTGACCATTTTTGTAGTGAAGTCTATGAACTAGCTTTTCAGAATGTTTTGGAATGATCAAAACAAAATACAGAATTATAAGAAAAAACAATTAAATTGAAACAACAAAGTATCAAAATATTTTTTAAAAAACAAACTAGAGCTATAGTTTTATATATATAATTATATATATTTATGCTTCCTTATTAATACATTAAATAATACAAGATTTAGTGGTGACTCTGGACTCTGATCATTTTAAGTTTGAATGTAAATTGTAATGTAATGGCCATGTGCAACATTTTGTATTCTCCATAACAATTCTAAGGTGATCTGAAAATATCTGTAAGTCCTACTGAGGACAAAGTCACAGGTATGCCAGGTATACCTGAAAAGAGTTATCAAACCTGAACAAAACATTTTCTCTCCTAATAAATGGATATAATTCCTTCAACCCATATAAGGGCAGAATTTTTACACCTCCTTTCATACATCCACATAAAACGTGGGCTAAATCCCTAGCACTGGGGCAGATACTTAACAAGTATTAGTTGAAGGACAGACAAATGAAAAATACTGCAAAACAATAGTATTTGATATAATTCCATTGTTTTAAAAAACCTAAAATGGAATGGGATTTTAAGTTTCATGACACTGTTCAATCATTAATATCTATTAACAAAATTTTCTTCAGTCTTTTTGTTTTCAAATACAAATTAACTTTGTATTCATCTTGTTGTCTTTGGTAGTTATAGCTAACGAGAGTTTTACATCATATATAAATTCAGTTAGTACAAATAAGCATGTGATATTAATAAAAATCTCAATGATATTTATGAATACTTGTTATTTCTAAGTGTGTTATATGGACACTCATTTAATTTTTAAATCACTCATATGAAGTATTTAATCACTCATATGAAGTATTTTTTAATGAAAATTATGCTTAGCCAAGTTTGATAACTTGCCAAATAAGAAAATAAGATGCAAATCTATGTTATCGACATATGAACTAGTGAGCTTAACTTAAGCTATCAACAAGTTTTGTGATTGCTCAATTACCCCAAAATTGAGTTAACAATATTATTATATAGCAGGTAACCACATTACACACACAAATATATATATTTATATATATACTATATCTCTTGTACCCTCACCCAACACATGCACACATATGCACACTCAGACGCTCTTAAATTTTTTTAAAAAATGAAAAGCAGAAAACAAAAAAATGAACACATTATTAAAAAGTCAAATGAATATATATATTCATATAAAAACATTTTAATAGGGAGATAGATACACATATCTCTCTATAAATTTAAATATGAACATAGTGGATGTGATGTGATTTATGTGTTATTTACACATTTGCTTGGTATTTATATTCATAGTTTTATTATAATATATAAGCTTACATTTAATATTATACGGTAAGGTATGTATAGCACAAGTTGTATATTATTATATTAAAATTTAAGCCTAAAAGCATTCAAGTTAAAATTGTTTTATATACACACACACACACACACACACACACACACACACACACACCACACACACACAGTCAAATGCTTTCCTTAAATGAAGATATGCCTTGTTGAACAATATATCCTCTGAGGTTACCTAAAAGTCTCAACTCAGTATATATAGCAATACCAATTTGTCAATATAATCCTTTTAAAAAGAATACGAGATTAGCAATTGCTCAAAGCAAAGCATAAAAAGATGATTACTTTTAAAATGATCTGAATTGTTCTGAGGAATTACCAGATCTCACTGTAACTTACATAAATGTACATTATTCAAAGTATTAGTATCCCTATGTAGATGGTTTTGAGTGCTATTCATAAACTGTGATTCTTAACGCAGTGGTGTTACAGCTTATCTGAGGGCTTTCTGATGCTTCTCTGTATAATTTTGTTTTAACCACCAGAGAAGGTCCTTAAAAATACAAAAATATAAACATCTTTATCTGTCTGTCTAGCCTCATTATTGCTCAACCAAGTGTTCAAATGTGAAAAAGCAAAGCACTGCTAGGGTAAATGATTTACAAAAAGTTTAATCATCACTTGGAGTTATCTTTTTTTGCCTATATTATATGATTTATATTATTATAAATCATTATCATAAATGAATTAACAAATCTAAACTGTCCAGTTCCCCTCTTGCCTTGGCTTTATGTATGGTATTTTTGCTCTTTTGTGGTTGAAAATTTGTAGAAGGCAGGTGGATGTCAAAGGAAGACTGAGGAGGAAAAATCACACAGGCACAGAAATACCAACATTTGTATTTACTTCATGCAACATATATATAATATATCCTTTAAAGAAAACTTCTACTTTTAAACTTCTACTTTTATATATTTTTTTCTCCAATCCAATATATATGATGATGGCCATTTACTGTCTATAAATTATGTTTAATCATCTCTCAGAATTCATTTAAATTCTACTTCTTGGGAACAAGAACTTAAGATTGTTTAAAATCAAATATGGAATAAAATAATAAAATTAAAATATCAGTGTAAAAATACAATGCATTTGTAAAGAACACCATTACTGTTACATTGGGGGTTTTGAATTTGGCTCTGAGGTTTTTAGCAACCAGGTTAAAAGCAAAGCAGGATTAAATTTTAATTCTATTTATGGAAATAGTGCACCCAACTGTAATCTAAGGAAAAAAAAAAACCCTCTCACCCAGTAATTCACCCATTTCTTATGATGTCAAAAATACAGGCGTTCTTCTATACAAAGTATTTGTTTCCTAAAACCTTCACAAACACTAAGTCCTATTATAAAGTTCATTTTTTTCAGATACTAACCATAAAATGTTGTTCTGAGAATATAAGACCAAGGCATAATTATAGCATAACCTGTTAAAAAGTACATATTAAAAAACAATTCCTAAGTTATTTAAAATTAGTTTAAAATCATCGAAGCAAAATTATATGTAATAATATGAACATGGTATATATGATTTGTATTATTTACATATTTACATAGTATTTATATTTATAATTTTATTATAATATATAAGCTTACGTTTAATATTATATGATAAGGTATATATAGCACAGTTGTATGTATTTATATTAAAATTTAAGTCTCAAAGCATTAAAGTTAAAATTGTAATTTAGGAAAAATTAAAATTTATATATTCTATAAAACAGATAAAACATGTTTTATATATATTTTATGTGATAGATATTAGTTCTTTTAAGTTTAAATATATATATACTCAATATATGCACAGAGAGACAGAGAGAAAAGAGAGGTATGTTTTTGAATTGTTTAAGGATGTCATATGTGAGAACAATTCCTGAAGCACAGGAAATATTTAACCTTTTTAAACTACTTTGATATTCCTAACTAAAATTGTTTTAATTTCTTGCATGTCTGCTACTACTTGTAATTAATGTCTATTTTCAGGTACACAGGCATACAACTTCAAGGTGCCAACTAATTATGTGACTATCATGATTAAAAGAGAAGCTTTTTAAAACAAGTTTTCACAACATTTTACAAATATTCACAAGATCCCCAAAACTCTATGAGAAATTAACTTCACCCTCTGACATATTTATAAGTGAAGAAAATGCAATAAACATCTCTAAACAAATCTTACTTGACTAGAGTTAGAAAGTCTTCTAAATTTCCCCTTTTCTTCAAAGATAAAAAATATAAAATTCTTTAATATAAAGAAAATTCTATAATATAAATTCTGAACTTCTAATTTTATGAGGCAATGTTAGGGGTTGACTGTCTCCCCCAAAATGATATGCTAAAGTCCTAATCTCCAGTATCTCAGAATGTGACCTTATTTGAAAACAGGATTTTTCAGATGTAATTATTAATTTAAGCTAAGGTCATACATGAGTAGGGTGGGCCCTTAATCTGATATGAGTGGTTTCCTTACATAAAGAAGAGACCACCATGTAAAGCACACATACAGGAAAAAGATGGCCATGTCACAAGCAAGGCAGAAAGTGATGATATATTTACATGATAAGGAATACCAATGATATCTGGCAAACACCAGCTAGAAGAGACAAGAAACGATTCTCCCCTACAGGTTTCAAATGGAGCATGGTCGTACCAACAGTCTGATTTCAGGCTTCCAGCCTCCAGAGCTGTATGATAATAAATTTCTGTTGTTGTAACCCAACCAGTTTGTCACCCTTTGTTATACTAAGAGAATACTAAGAAACTAACATAGGCAATTAATAATTTTTAAGTTAACGGTAGAACAAGATATTAATCTTAAATATTTTGAGTAGAGGAGAAAAAGGAAATGCATGGCTTTTTTTCACCTTTTCATCCTTTTAAACATTTCTAATTTATCTCCTATATTTTTATTTTTGCTTTGGCCAAGCAAAAATTTCATGCATTACTTCCACACAGTTTACTATAAACTTTCTAGTTCCTACAAACTGTGACACATATATTTTAATTGTCTCAGTTACAGAGTACCTGCACTTGCTGGTAGTCATCATTTCATTACTTAGGCAATACAAAAAGTAGTTAAGAACACAATACGGAATCTGAACCTTGACTGCCAGGTTTTGAATCTCAGTTCTACCACTTATTAACCATGTGGCCCCGTGTAAATTACTCATTCTTCTTTCTATGCCTTACTTTCCTCATTTCTAAAATACAGACTGTGATTATTGTACCTACCTCATGGAGTTATTTAAAAATTAAAGTTACAAAGTAAAGTGTTATTTTAAAGATTAATTAAAATTATAAAATGAAGAGAGTAAATACATAGTAAGCACTCTTTAAGTAAAAAAAAAAAAAAAAAAGCTACTGTAGCAGTATAATCACAGCCTATCCTTAAAAAAGATATAATATGCCTACATTCTATTACTATTTTATATTTTTTCCTCTTTCCTCCTTTAGGACTTCCTGGGCCTTCCCCAGAATCTCTTAATAGTATTTTTTTTCAAAATTATATTGTCTTATAACCATGTGTATTCAATTGTTATTAATAAATATTCTACTTTTATCATACTTTAGACTGATTATTCTATTGTGAAGTGTTTTATCTTACAGAGAATATATCTACATATCCCACCCTTCAATAGAGTATATTAATATAAATATAAGTGCTTTAAAACAATTTGTTTTCTATATTATTTATTTTAAAATTCTTTCTCTGAACTTCATCCTAAATATATCACATTAGCAATTTTAACCTAAAATGGCATTAGCATAATGGGTCAACTTAAGGGACAAAGGAGAAAAACCAAAGGAATACAAAACAAAAGCAGGATTCTATATTTATTTTAAAAATGAGAGATTTAAAGAATCTTAGGAATATGATAGTGCAAAGTGGTAGCTATTACTATACACACTTTTTTAATGATTAAATATTGCTTAACTCTTTGGGCCCAATTATTTATTGAGCAAAAGCAGCGTTTTTGAGTTATCATTTTCCGGCTACAAAGTAGTAATAAAAAATATGGGCTCTGAAACAAGCCTGCCTGCGTTAGAATCCTAGCTCAGCTATTAGCTGAGTGACCTTAAACACAAAATAGCTAACTTCTCTTCCTCAGTTTCCTCCCCTATAAAATGGATATAGTTATTGGTCAGGTACTAGAAAAAACAGATGGCACATCAAAATGAGCTTTTTTTTTTTGAAACAGAGCCTTGCTCTGCAGCCCAGGTTGAAGGGCAGTGGCACAGCTCACTGCAAACCCCGCCTCCTGGGTTCAAGTGATTCTCCCACCTTAGTCTCCTGAGTAGCTGGAATTACAGGCGCCCACCACCACCACACCTGACTAATTTTCATATTTTTAGTTGAGGCAGAGTTTCACCATGTTGGCCAGGATAGTCTTGAACTCTGACTTCAAGTGGTCTGCCTGTCTCAACCTCCCAAAGTGCTGGGATTACCGGTGTAAGACACCATGCCTGGTGGAAACTGAGTTAAGAGGATTTAATTATGAAACTATTTACAAAGGTACATATGATGTACAAAAGCCTAGGGTGAATAATAACAGAAGACTCATTGTCACCTCTATACCTAAAGAGTTAAGAGGAGAAACAGATGTCTAAATTTAGAGAAGGCTCAATGGAAAGGGCTGACAAAAGATGCGACAAGATGCTGAAGAATGTGTTCACTCTGGGGTAACCTTGTAGGGGAATAAATAATCCCCCATCTTATTCTCTCTTCCCTTTCCTCTTATCTTCTGCAACTAGCCGAGATCGCGCCATTGCACTCCAGCCTGGGTAACAAGGGTGAAACTCCATCTCAAAAAAAAAAAAAAGAAAGACCAACTTCAACAGAAGCAAAAGGGCAAGAGAGAGTCCTCTGATGCAGTCTACCATCCAAAGGACAATACAGAATATAGAGTAAGTCTGGAGAGGCAAACACAGACAGCCAAGCCAAGTGCCTACCTCATAAATTTGAGGTCAGGAATAAATGATAATACTTTTAAAGTGTTCGAATTATACCAGTTGCAATAGTAAATTTTAGCTATTTTTATGATTTTTACCATTACTTTGGTACTAGCTTTTATGTTTCTTCTTCCATATATGAAGAAAAACATGAAAAAGAAACAAAAAATTGTTTTACCATGGAAATTCCCAAAAGACAGTATTTTTAAGTGAAAACAAATTATCCAAAAAAACCACTGAAAGTCTTTATGCTGACAAAGCCAGGAATATATGCTTAGCCTCACGTAAACCACTACTGAGCTGGACATTCAAAAATTCATTAGTGGTTGTTGGAAATATAAACTGATAATTTCTCATAAAAACATATAATAACAATACTAATAGGTATCATTTTAATTAATGTAATGAAAATATAAATTATATCTAATAAAACATAATATCCTTACTTCTAAGGAATTTATATAGCATGGGAGACATAAAACCCAATAATTATAATATAAAGGTATAGGCACTTGAGATATGCAGAGAGTCATAGAAATATTCTTGGATCCTGGTAATGAATATAATTCTCAGGAAAAAAAATAGAACTAAAATTTACAAAATCACTTTTGTAAGAATTATTTCTAACTATTGCCCATAATCTCTTTGATGGCGGGTAAAGACTATCATTCTGTGTAAAGGGAAGTTCACAAACTCTTTTTTTTTTTTTTGAATTATTTTATATTTCATTAGTTTCTAGGGAGCAAGTAGTGTTTGGTTACAGGACTAAGTTCTTTATTGATGATTTCTGAGATTTTGGTGCACTCATCATCTGAACAATGTACACTGTACCCAATATTTAATCTTTCTCTCTCACCTTGCCCCCACCCTTTCCCCAAGTCCCCAAAGTTCACTGTATCATTCTTATGCCTTTGCGTCTTTATAGCTTAGCTCCCACTTTGAGTAAGTACATCCGACGTTTAGTTTTCCATTCCTGAGTTACTTCACTTACAATAGTAGTCTCCAATTCCATCCAGGTTGCTGCGAATGCCATTATTTCATTCCTTTTTATGGCTGAAATTTTTATTTCTATTATTTCATGGTATTTATATATACAATCTTTTCTTTATCCACTTGTTGAGTGACAGGCATTAGGGCTGGTTCCATATTTTTGCGATTGCAAATCGTTCTGCTATAAATATGCATGTGCAAGTATCTTTTTCGTATAATGACTTATTTTTCTCTGGGTAGATAGCTTAGTAGTAAAATTGCTGGATCAAATAGTAGATGTACTTTTAGTTCTTTAAGGAATCTCTTATCTCTTTTTTTGATCTAACCCGAGGACAAAGAATTTACTCATGTCACTGATCAAATTAGAGGAAGTTTTTTGGTCCATCTTTGAAGGTAGCTAAGTCACTGAGGATTAAAATATCATTCACATAACTTTATTCTCTCCATCCTTTCAGTCAAATGGCAAAAGTAAGAAGGGACACATTTTCACATAGGTTGAGGCCTGGCCTTGTTGCTCCCTTAAGTTTCAACATTTTCTTTTCTTCGATCTTATACTTTCCAAGAAAGAAAAAAGACAGGCAGATTTGAGTTAAAGTCAGGGAACAGGAAGAGACCCCGCAGGTTTCTAGTCAGGCATGATGCTACAGCCTAGATTTTCATAATTCTGCTTTATGGTTTGAAACACAGGCTCAGTTAACCTATGGCCACATAGTTAGTTTGTCATTGCCTCTTATGAGTACATGTCTTTCTAAGTCCCATGGGGAAATGGCACGACTAAGTACAAAAAGGTATTCTGTTTCATTTGGTAAGTAATACCTACCATTAAAACCTGACATCTTATCAATGATGACAACAAATGTAATATATTCCTTTCATGTGACTGCATTCTAAAGTACAGAATTACCATATTTATATAAATAAGATATCCAACAAATAAATGAGTAAGACCTCATTTCTCTCTCTCACATACACACACACATGCAGAAAAGAGTTCCTGGGCAAGGAGAAAAACAGTTAATAATATTATCATGTAATTTATTCCATGAAAAAAGTGGTACACTAGAGCTTAGAAATAATTATAGGCAAATTAACATTAAAAATTTGTTTAGTTATTAGTTTGCTTACCATCTGTTATCTTAAGCTTTGAGTGCAAATTGAGGCAAATAAAAGGCTGTATCCTAAAGTCAAGAGAACAACACAGAAGAATATCCCACAGGAATCTAGCCATTTAATGAAGAAATAGTATTTTACATGTAAACATTAGTCGTTATAAAAATAGAAAATTATGATTAGTGTTAACAATTAATGTAGAAAGGCAAAGAAATATATAATTCCTTTCAGAAGATTTTAATCAAAATTATTAAATAAGTTTAGTTCCCTGAAATTCATTTGTAAAATGTAACTTATTAGAACACTCATTCCTTAGAAATGCTAGATAAATTAATCTATGTTAATTCTTGGGTGACAAAGATGATAAATTATTTTTTAAAAGGCAGTGTGTCAAAAATAAATTCAAGAGTTCTGAGTACTATATAAATACTTATTCATTTATAAGTGAAATAAACATCAAATTGGACATGAACTTCCTCTATTGTGATAACGTCATGTTTGCTGTGTAAGACCCCTTTGTAAGAAAAATTATACATGTTCTTTATAGAATAAGAGTTTATGAGTATTGTTGGACCACCACCACCACCTACAAAGATAGGTCAATTTAAACTGTATGGTTTCATAAGAATGTCTTATTTTGAAAGCTGAGATTTATAAACTTAAGCAACAAAATAAAAAGGAAATATTTCATTCTAACCATAGTCAAAGTGGAATGAAAAAAACATGATGGTCAATGTAGAAGTGAGATTTCTTCATAGTCATCTTTGCAAAGCAGAGATACTTACAGTGGTCTTATCAAATTCAGCCTCAGATGATGTTGGTGACAAAGGACTTATGGGGCTTAAAGACGGAGAACTCTCAACACTGGAGACATATTCAGGATCAGGAACATATAGAACCTGTAAGGAAACATTCACACAAAGATTTAGTTAAACTGAAGTGTTAATAATCAGATGGTGTTCTATAGACAAGCACTATTAACAGTGACCTTGTTCTATAAGCAAGTACTATTAACAATTATCAATTAAACGGAAAAACAAAAATTTTCAAATTATAAGAATATAACAACATTTTTAAGAAAGAACATTTAAAATCAACTTAGACACACTTGATAATATATACTGCTGAAATAGTGTGGGGAAACATTAAAAATTTTCATATACTATAGGTATACTCCTAAAGGACAATTTGGCAATAGCTAGCAAAATTTAAACTGCACATATCCTCTGATATAGTAAATTTACTTCTAAGAATTCACCCTACAGAAATACCTGCATATAAAGAAAAACAGATATGTATATGTATGTTTACTACAGCAGTACTAACCTTAGCAAAAGAACAGAAAAAGTCTAACGCTTATTGTGACTAACTAAACGAGTATGATGTATCGATACAATGCAATACTATGCATGTGTAAAAAAGTTTGAACTAGAGCTGTGATTAAATAGAATATTTTCCAAGAATCAAAGTTACATTAAAACACAACAACAACAAAAATAGGCTAGATTATTCTTGGAAGAAATGCAAACTGGCAACTGGTTGCTTCTGGAAAGGAAATTGGAAGTGTGGATGGAAGGATGCCTTACTTTGATAAAGGCTGGAATTTTTTATGACATGCATATATTGCTCTAAATATTTTTAAAAAGCTCTTTATAATTATACTTAAACAGAAAGATTTACAATTATTTTCAGTAAGTATTAAAATAGAAACTCATACAGACATAAAACAGTTAATTTTCTCTTATGGCCAATATAATTTGTTAAAAGCACATATAAAATTATTCTCAAATTTTCTGTATTAACTACAGTACCATGAATACTTTCTGCCTTTCTATTTATTGTTTCTAAACATCAGCACATTAAAAAAAAAAAAAAGATATTACCTGTCCAGTAACAACTGCTCGGGAGAATAACTTATTTAATTGAACAAGTTCATTAGGTGTTGTATCAAACTTCAGGGCTATGCTATTCAACGAATCCCTTGATTCAACCTGTTTAAAAGAAAAAATAAATTATTTTAATGGTGAAAACTGAAAAACTAAACTCTCATATTTAATGAGCATTAGTACATCTAGGGACCAACTTACATTTGATTAACAACTGGTACTGTTATCTTTGAAAATAACTGCCAAGAAAAACTGTGTTTTGTTAATAAATGATCTCAATCTATTATGATACAGAGCATAGGCTTTATCACAATAGATTTACCTGTAGGTCTCTACTTCAAGTAATTTCAAAATACAAAACATAATTTAAAAATCAAAAACATTATTTTCATTTTACAAATGTTTTAAAATAATACAATATTCCTTTGAATCATTTCCAAAATATATGCAACTTCTAGCAATATGCTAATTTTCATATGTGCAAAGTACACCTGTATTAAACTCAAAATGCTACTTTAATGATCTATATGCATATATTCTGCTGCTGCACTTATATAAATTAGAAAAATATTTGAACCAAAGTTGAGCAATTTAATTCTGAATCATTCATATACTTTCATGATCATATGTATAGAAATTATAAATATTGAGATTTTACCAATTATCCTAAAGGAAAATGTCATTTGGTCAATATAATAAAACCACTTAAGACTCTACATTACATAAGGCATTAAGAGTGCTCTGAAGAAAACACAAATAAATGCAATTAAAAGTGGTTATAGTGCACAAGGAATTTACAATCCAGTTGGAAAATAAGACAGAAAAGGTTATGTAAAAGATGAAGAACAATTTAAAATGGAGCAACGAATGTAATAGATGTTTTGAGTATGAACAAAAGCACCATGTAATCCAAATTTTCCAGAAAAGACTTTATAGAAATGATTTAAAGCTGGGTCTTGAAGAAGCGGTGGGAATTGAGAAGTAGAGAGAAAAGAATGAACTTTCAAAGTGCAGATAACAGAACCGACAGTTAAGAGACAGAAAACTATAAAACATATTTGTGGGAGACTGCCCTCTTCCTCCTAAACCATCCAGAGTAGACTCATGAAGCACAGATTTTTAGGAAGGTGATTAAATGGAGTTAAGTCTCTAAAAAGGATAAAGAGGCATTTAGAGGTCAGGCATGGTAGCTAATGCCTGTAATTCCGGCATTTTGGGAGGTCGAGGCAGGTGGACTGCTTGAGCCCAAGAGTCCAATACCAACCTAGGCAACATGGCAAAACCCCACCTTGACAAAAAATACAAAAATTAGCAGGGCATCATGGTGCATGCCTGTAGCCCTACCTACTCAAGAGGCTGAGGTGGGAGGAACACTTGAGCCTGGGAAGTTGAGGCTGCAGTGAGCTGTAACAGCACCGCTGCACTCCAGCCTGGGTGACAAAAAAAAACCCTGTCTCCAAAAAAAAAAAAAAGGCATTTAGAATTAGATTATGGAAGACTTTGAAAGTCAGGAAAAGCAGATGTGTGCGCATTTTTGTGTGTATGTAAAACAATAATACACATATTTTCCTTAATGGTTTTATAAAACCAAATTTATGCCAAATATTTAGGTTAATATAATAATAATCTAGTGCTGCCTACCTTCCTTCTATGCAAACTTCCCCATCTACACAAGGCACTGATATAAAACCTATGTTATTGAGGTAATATACATAAAAGCTCTCTGTAAACAAATGATATTTTGCACTAACATCTGTAAATTTACAAAGTACTTTCATATTAATAATCACACATTTTCACACTGATTCTATTAAATGAGATGATAAAGGTAACAAAACAGGCCAAGCAGCATCTCATATTAGTGGCATCAGGGCTAGAATTAATAGAACAAGAAAGGGAATGGATGCAGAAAAACAAATACAATACTACTGCAATAGATAAGGCTTAAAGTAATAAAAATGTAAAGAAATAAATTAAGGTATAAGATTTCAACTAAGACTCAAGAGAAGACATTCATGGATTAAATGGAGTCATAGTGATGGCAGTAGTCGTAGGTCAGGGAAGTAAATGTGAATGAGTAAACTGATGCTGACTCTAAAGACTGCAACCTGAATGAATAACAAAATGAAAGGGAACGAAAATGAGAAAATCGGGCATTATGGAATGATGGGGAAAGAAGAATTGGTAAGAGGTTTGCCATAATTAGTTTAATATAAAGTGACAATAGGAAATGCAAGCAACTAGAAAGGTAGGAATAGAAAAAAAGTTTGGGTCTCAGCGCACATAGTTTATGAAGTTCTTAAGCTCTCCAAGTAATAGAATGTCAATAGAAAAGCTAAAAGAAACAAGGGACCAGTCACATTTGGAATTAAGAGGAGGCAAACACCCAGCAAAACAGACGGAAGATACAATCAAAATAATAACAAGGGCAATGAAGCATAATGATAGCAAAATGTAGTACAATTAGTTTCAAGAATAAATTAGAGTTCTGGAAAAAGAAAACAGAGAAAGGAGGAGAAGGTGCCATTGAAGATAATTACCAAGAATTTTTCCAGAATTTAAGAGTGGCAAGATTTCTTAGACTGAAGAAACACAATAAGCATAATAAAAACATGTTTAAATCTAGGTTTCTCATATTGGCACTGCAGAATTGGAAAAATGAAGAAATTTTAAAGGTTATCTATTAAAAAACTTATTTGAACTTATTTTCTCAATTATGCAGATAAGGTACAAACACAAGCAATTTGAGTTTATAATATGCTATGAGATTATCTTGATAACAGTAAATTTTATTCCATTCTAAATTATCCGATTCCTAACCTTTTAAAAATATTTAAAATCTTGTCTGGGCACGGTGGCTCACGCCTGTAATCCCAGCACTTTGGAAGGCTGAGGCAGTGGACCACCTGAAGTCAGGAGTTCGAGACCACCCTGGCCAACATGGAGAAACTCCATCTCCATTAAAATACAAAAATTAGCCAGGCATGGTGGTGTACATCTGTAGTCCCAGCTACTCAGGAGGCTAAGGCAGGAGAATCGCTTGAACCCAGGAGATGGAGGTTGCAGTGAGCCGAGATTGCGCCACTGCACTCCAGCCTGGATGACAAAATGAGACTCAATATTAAAAACAAAAAAAATTAAAATCTCAAACTGTCCATTATATATTAATAGTATATTGAAATAGAGTATAACTCAGAATTTTGATGATTTGTTCAATTTTAAAGATGCATGGAAAATAACCAAGATTCAAACCATGACTGGATGGTTTCATAATGACACAAATGCTAAATTAATGTTTAAAATTGCTGTTCTCCTTAATACAGTTATATTAGAAAAACATAAAATAATAACAAAATTAAACTCAGTTAAAAGTGCTTTTTAGCTGGGTACAGTGGGTCACGCCTGTAATCCCAGCACTTTGGGAGGCCAAGCGGGCAGATCATGAGGTCAGGAGTTAGAGGCCTGGCCAATATGGTGAAACCCAGTCCCTACTAAAAATACAAAAATTAGCCAGGTGTGATCGCACACGACTGTAGTCCCAGGTACTCAGGAGGCTGAGGCAGAAGAACCGCTTGAACATGCTGTCTCAAAAAAAAAAAAAAAAAAAAAAAAAAAAAAAGTGCTTTACAACATTTAACATTATCTAAATAAACAATCTTTACATTCAATCAAATAAACAGCACATCATACACCAAAGCTGATTTCTCACTTCAGTTTCCCAGAGTAAACAGAAATGTGAAAAGCTAGCTGACTGCAGGGAAATTTGAGGTTCATTTCAAGAATACAGAAAGAAAAGCTCAATTTTCAGGCTAAGGCAGTTAGCTATAAATACAAACAAATGATTTAATGTGGGAGGTTATACTGGAGGATTAACATCAACTTGTCTTTGAAGTATCCCATCTGCCATTAACATTAGCACTGCTGGGAATAAAATGAAGATCACATTTCTAAAAAAATAAATATTTTCCTAAAAGCCTAACCTAACAAAAATTATTGGCCCATAGGAACTCTCTCAGTAAATTATCACCTATATTAAAATAAATTTTCTAGGATAACTACCTTTGTATCTCAGTCAAATTTATCTTTAAAGAAAAAATCCTAAAGTACAACTAAGAACTTAAGTATTATTATTAATAAAACAGTTATCCAAAATATAATACATATTTTTAAAAATAAGGCAATTAACAATGCTCATCTTATTTATAGTGTAAACAGAGAATGTCTTAAAGAAGACTCTTACAAAGAAAAATAGCTTTTTCAAAAGCAAATAACTTACAGTATATTCAATAGTCCCTTTAGGTTTCTGAAATGACATTCGTCTCCCATCTTTCTTGTCTAAGGTCTTCTTTTGGCCAGTGTCTGGAAAAAAAAAAGGCAAAATTCCTATTAAATTCATCTTCCTTTCAGAGTAACGTCAAGAACTGCGGAATAGAGCTCTCTGGGAAGACATCTAATTTTCTAGTAATATAGCTTACTTCCTGGGATTCTCTGCTGTCAAAAACAAGCTACTGTCAAAAAATGGAATTGTACTTCCAACTTGCTTGCTTTAGGAACTGACCAGCATGAACCACTAGAATAACTGCAAGCCAATGCAAAAAAGGAAATAATTAAAAACTAAATTACAGACCATTTATTTCAACATATTTAACCTGATTATAATTTCAAGATATATTACAATATTTTTAAAATACATATTTCAAGATATATAGTATTAATTTTACCCAAATAAGAAAATGTAACTTTAGTTCTCACAGGAAAAAATTTCTCTATAAGTCATAAGGGAAAATAGTCTTCTCTATAAAATTATTAACTTTCTTATTAACATGCCATAAGGTAAATCAAGGTGTACTTTCATATATAAACATATATTTGCACATTTAATTTCACATTAACTGCCAATTATTAATTTTCATTCGTTTGTCAAGACTTCCCTTGATCATTTCATTATTATAAAGAATAAGGAAACTGTTTCCCCTTAAATTTTGCATTGGTGTTAATCTTCTCATCTATACTACACTGAATTGATAAAATACCACTTCTATCTAAACATAAAAATTATTAAAATGAAATTCTCTGAAAAATGAAATGAATCACAAAATTAGATATTAAACATAAAAAATGCTATATTCACCCTCAAATTTTTCCAAAATTAAAAACTATATATAGTTTTCAAAGAAAATTTAGTTCAACCTAAGACCATATAATCTAGAAAATATCTATTTCATTGTTCTTCCTCTATTTAAACTTAAATGACATTTTGACCATAACAAGAGTTTAAGTGACCTAATTATATCAGCTGTTGGGTAAATGGTTCTAAAGAAGCACTAATAAATAATAATATCAAAATATTCAAAAAGGCCAGTTACTTCTGCAATGCTTTTAAAAACTATCCTAAAACCTACCTGATCACTCAGCTAACTCAAGTCTCTGTTATTAGTCACATGGCATCTTTATGTTTCCTTCACAGCATCTGGCACAGTGTTAATATTAAATCTATTCCACTAAATTTAAATCTCTTCCACTAAACTGTAACCTCCAAAGCACTGCCTTCGTTCCACAAAGCCTCCTCAGTGCCTAACAAGGGGCCTGACACATGGCAAGCATCTAATGAAGTGATGTTCTGAAGCAACTACTTGAAATGTACCTTGAACTACCAAAATTATTATAAACTGCCATTAATTTTTCATAAAGAAAAGAAACAATTATGGTTCATCCATTACAACTCTAGGAAAAAAAGTATGCAGAGATATGAACACACAAAAACATGTACACATTCTACTTTTGTATCCTAAATATTTAAAGAATTCTTAAAAACTTAGAGGAAAAAAATGCAGGTGAAAATATGGGCAAAAGATATGATCAGACAATTCACAAGAGGATATAAAAATGAACTTAAACATATAAAAATGTTCAATCTCACTCACAACTAGAGATATGCAAGTTGAAAGTATACTGAAATATCATTTCGCACCTGTCAGACAAAAAGAAGTTTGGTCACAAATAGTTTGACAGTAGGAAAAGAGATATTCTTCTACATTCCTGGTGACAATGCAATATGGTACAGTTTTTAGGAAGAAGAATATTATTTTTGCTTATCAGACTATTCTAATTCTTCTACATTGAATAGTTTATATATAAATTTTCCTCTCTAATGAGAAAAACATTAAAACTATTTTAAGATAAAATAAATTTTAAAGATTTTATTTTAAATAACCTAAAATTTATTAAAATAAATTTGAATGTACTTATTTTAAAAATATATTCAAATTTATTTTAATAAATTTTAGGTTATTTATAAGTTTTAAATAATTTTTAAGTGATTTTTAAAAACATCAAACAGAACCAAAAACACTCCTCATTTTGCAATTTAAACTTCTCAAGCAATGCAATATACAATTACAGATTACTTTTAACTAATAACACACTGTTCCTTAATTAATTTTAGGAGTAACCCTTAGTTTGCATTTACTTTGTCTAACAGTTTTTCAATTTGTTTCATAACATCTCAAGAGTTCATTAAACATGTTTGCAAGTTAGCAATTGCTCTACAATTTTCTAGAGCTCACCACAGAATGCAGTTCAGAGCAAGAAAACTAACATAACAACTTTCTATAGCTTAAAGTTTGAAAAACAAGTGGGAAATATTCTCTTTACTAATTAAAAATTAAGTAATAATTATATATCATAAAAATAGTTCTAAATTTTAATAATATTAAAATGTTTATACACAGATATAAATACCAAAGCACATAAAATAAGCTATTTATTTTCTTCTATCAGTATGAAAATACAATCAAATAATCAAACATTTGAGAGTAGGTAGAGAAAAAGGCCAGGTCACCTACAAAGATAAGTCCATCAGACTGACAGCAGACTTCTCAGCTGAAACCCTACAAGCCAGAAGAGACTGAGAGCCAAAATTCAACATTCTTAAAGAAAAAAACTCCAACCCAAAATTTCACATCTGGCCAAACTAAGCTATACAAGGGAAGGAGAAATAAAATCCTTTTCCTAACAGCAAATGCTGAGGATATTGTTTACCACCAGACCTGCCTTAAAGGAGCCCTAAAATACGTATAAGAAACACCATTACCAGCCACTATAAAAACACAATGAAGTACGCAAACCAGTGACATTATATAAAGTAGTCAGAGCAAAAATCTGCAAAATAACCAGCTAACATCATGACAGGATTAAATCCACACATAACAATACTAACCTTAAACGTAAGTGGGCTAAATGTCCCAGTGAAAAGACTCTGTAGAGAGAAGCTGGATAAGGAACCAAGAACATTGGTATGATGTCTTCAAGAGATCCATCTCACATGCAATGAAACACATAGGCTCAAAATAAGAGTATGCAGAAAAATCTACCAAGCAAATGGAAAACAGAAAACAGCTGCGGTTGCAATTGTAGTTTCTGACAAAACTAGGATTGAAATCTAGTTTTAAGCCAAGACTTTAAACCAACAAAGATCAAAAAAGACCAAGAAAGGCATTCCATAATGGTAAAGTGTTCTAAATAAGATCTAACTATAGTAGATATACATGCACACAATACAGGGGCACTCAGATTCATGAAGCAAGTTCTTACAGACCTACGAAAAGACTTATATTCTCAAACAATAATATTGGGAGACTTTAACACCCCACTGACAATATTAGATCACTGAGACAGAAAATTAACAAAGATATTCGGGACCAAAGCTCAGCACTGGATTAAATGGATGTGATCTCTACAGAACTCTCCACCCAGAAACAACAGAATACACATCATCACATGGCACATACTCTAAAGTAAAACACTCCTCAACAATGCAAAAGAACTAAAATCATAACAAACAGTCTCTCAGACCACAGTACAATCAAAGTAGAAAAACTGAGACAAAGACATTCACTCAAAACCATACACTTACATAGAAATTGAATAACCTGCTCCTGAATGACTTTAGTGTAAATAATGAAATTAAGGCAGAAATCAAGTTATTTGCAACTAATAAGAACAAAGATATAACATATCAGAATCTCGGGGACACAGCTGGCCAAGTGCAGTGGCTCATGCCTGTAATCCCAGCACTTTGGGAGGCCGAGACGGGCAGATCACCTGAGGTAGGGAATTCGAGACCAGCCTGACCAACATGGAGGATCCCAGTCTCTATTAAAAATACAAAATTAGCCAGGTGTGGTGGTGCATGCCTGCAATCTAAGCTACTAGGAAGGCTGAGGAAGGAGAATCGCTTGAACCCAGGAGGCAGAGGTTGTGGTGAGCTGAGGTCATGTCATTGCACTCTAGCCTGAGCAACAAATGTAAAGCTCCAACTAAAAAAAAAAAAAAAAAAAAAAAAAAAAAGTAGTAAATGCCCCATATATGCTTGAAAATAATGTATACTCTGCACTTCAGGGTTTAGTGTTTTATATATGTATACGCATACATGCACACATATTTATCTATGTCCACGAGATCAAGTCTGTTGATTGTGTTGGTCAAATTATGTATGTTTGTGTTTCTTTTCTTTTGTCTGATAATTCTGTTATCAATGGAGTTTGTTAAACTCTCTCACTCTAATTGTGGCTTATTTGGTTCCTAGTAGCTCTCCCTACTTTACTTTTTATAAATTGGAACCATTTTATTAGGCTCATACAAATTGAAAATTGTTACATCTTCCTGGAAAATTGAACTTTTTCTCACAATACTGTTTCCCCTAAAGTATGCTTTGTCTAATATTAATGTACCAATTTTCATTAGTCTCTGCTTTTTCTTTTGATTCTCAATATTGCTGTGTCCTTATGTATTAGTCTGTTCTCACACTTCTATAAAGAACTGCTTAATATTGGATAATATAGAAAGAAAAGAGATTTAATTGACTCACAGTTACACATGGCCACAGAGGCCTCAGGTTAAGAATTATAGCAGAAGGCAAAGGGGAAGCAAGACACCTCTTTCACAAGGCAGCATGAACTCAGGAGGAACTACCAAACACTTATAAAACCACCAGATCTCATGAGAACTCACTATCACGAGAACAGCGTTAGGGAAACAGATCTCATGAGAACTCACTATCACGAGAACAGCGTTAGGGAAACCACACCCATGATCCAACTACCTCCAACTGGTCTCTCCATTGACACATGGAGATTATGGGGATTATATTCAAGATGAGATTTGGGTGGGGACACAAAGTCAAATCATATCATTCTGCCCATGGACCCTCACAAATCTCATTTCCCTTTCATATTTCAAAACTAATCAGGCCTTCCCAATAGTCCCCCAAAGTCTTAATTCATTCCAGCATTAACTCAAAAGTCCAAGTTCAAAGTCTTATCTGAGACAAGTCAAGTTCCTTCCACCTATAAGCCTGTAAAATCAAAAGCAAGTTATTTACTTCCAAGACACAATGCGGGTACTGATTGGGTAAATGTTCCTGTTCCAAATGGCAGAAATTAGCCAAACCAAAGGGGCTACAGGTCCCATGCAAGTCCAAAATCTGGTGGGGCAGTCATTAAAGTGCCAAAATAATCTCCTTTGACTCCATGTCTCACATCCAGTTCATGCTGATGCAAGAGGTGAGCTCCCATGGTCTTGAGCAGTTCCACTCCTGTGGCTTGGTAGGGTACGGCCCCTCTCCCAGCTGTTTTGACTGGTTGACATTGAGTGTCTACAACTTTTCCAGGTGCACAGTGCAAGCTGTCAGTGGACTTACCATTCTGATGTCTGGAGGATGGTGGACCTCTTCTCACAGCTCAACTGGGCAGTGCCCCAGGGAAACTGTGTGTGGGGCCTCTGACTCCACATTTCCCTTCCACACTGCCCTAGGAGAGGTTCTCTATGGGGGCTCCATCCCTATGGTAAACTTCTGCCTGGACATCCGAGTTTTCCATACACCCTCTGGTATCTAAGCAGAGGTTCTAGTCCCAAACCTCAATTTTTGACTTCTGTGCACCCACAGGCCCACCAACCCATGTAAGCCACCAAGGCTTAGGGCTTGTATCCTCTAAAGCAGCGGCCTGGACTGTACATTGGTCCTTTTTAGCCAAAGCTGAGATGCAGGGCACTGAGTCCTGAGACTGCACAAAGCAGCAAGGGGGTCCAGCCCATGAAACCTCTTTTTCCTCTTAAGCCTTCAGGCCTGTGATGGGAGGGGCAGCCACAAAGGTCTCTGACATGCCCTGAAGACATTTTGCCCATTGTCATGGTGATTAACATTTGACTCCTTATTACTTAAGCAAATATCTGCAGCTGGCTTGAATTTCTCCTCAGAAATGGATTTTTCTTTTCCATTGTATTGCCAGGATGCAAAATTTTCAAACTTTTCAGCTCTGCTTCCCTTTTAAACATAAGTTGCAATTCCAAACCATCTCTGTGAATGCATAAAACTGAATGATTTTAAGGTCACCCAGGTCACCTCTTTGAACACTTTGCTGCTTAGAAATGTCTTCTGCTAGATACCCTAAATCATCTCTCTCATGTTCTACAGATCTCTAGGGCAGGAGCAAAATGCTGCCAGTCTCTGCTAAAGCATAGCAAGAACCACCTTTATTACAGTTCCCAACAAGTTCCTCCACTCCATCTGAGACCATCTGAGGCTGGACTTCATCGTTAATATCACTATCAGCAATTTGATCAAAGCCACTGAACAAGTCTCTAGGAAGTTCCAAACTTTCCCACATCTTCCTGTCTTCTTCTGAACCCTCCAAACTGTTCCAACCTCTTCTGGTTACTCAGTTCCAAAGTCACTTCCACATTTTTGGGTATCTTTATAGCAATACCCGACTCTCTGCAGTTCCAATTTACCGTATTGGTTCATTCTCACACTGCTATAAAGAATTGCCCAAGACTGGGTAATTTCAAAAGGAAAGAGGTTTAATTGACTAACAGTTCGACATGGTTGGGGAGGCCTCAGGAAACTTATAATCATAGCAGAAAGCAAACAGGGAAGCAAGGCACCTTCTTTATAAGGTGGCAGGAAGGAGAATAAATGCAGGAGGAACTACCAAACACTTATAAAACCATCAGATCTCATGAGACCTCACTATCACAAGAACAGCATGGGGGAAACTGCCCCCCATGATCCAATTACCTCCACCTGGTCTCTCCCTTGATATGTAAGGATTACAGGGATTTTAATCCAAGATGAGATTTGAGTGGGGACACAAAGCCTAACCATACCACATTATGTTTCTGACATGTATCTAAGCAGGTCCTTTTTATTTGTTCTTTTTTTTTTTTTTTTTTTGAGATGGAGTCTCGCTTTGTTGCCCAGGCTGGAGTACAGTGGTGTGATCTTGGCTCACTGCAACCTCAACCTCCTGGGTTCAAGTGATTCTCCTGCCTCAGCTTCCTGAGTAGCTAGGACTATAGGTGCACGCCACCACACCCGGATACATATAATTTTTTTTTTTTTTGCATTTTTAGTAGAGACAGGGTTTTACCATATTGGTCGGGCTGGTCTTAAACTCCTGACTTCAAGTGCTCCACCCGCCTCAGCTTCCCAATGTGCTGGAATTACAGGCATGAGCCACTATGCCTAGCCCTATTTGTTCTATTTTCTGTTTGTCTATCTGTTCTTTTAGACTTCTTTCCTTTGTTGCTTTCCCTCAGTTCAGTTTTATTAACTCTTTTTTCTCCCCCACTCATCTGAAAATTATATATTATTTTTAATAATTCTTTTAGTGGTTATTCCAGAGATAAAAAGTCTAAATTATGGACTTCTCACAGCCTAATATTAACTGGTACTTTTATCCTCTTCCCAGGAAATGCAAGGATGTTAAAAATTGTGTGTGCCACTGCCAAGATATATGCAACACTTTTATACTTTAAATACACGTGTATGTATTAAAAAAAAATCGTAAGACATTATTTTTAAGATAGTCAACATTCATTTAGTTTTACCCTCATTATTTATTATTATTGCCATCTCTGGGAAATTTCACAGGCCACAGAATTATAGGTGTCAGGTACTTTAATCTTTAAATCTTTAAGTTCCCAGTTTCTTAGTTTTTACTGTGTCTGTTGAGAAATCAATGTCCATCTTAATGCTGTATGATTGAAAGTAGAAAAACCATTTTTTTCTGATTGCTTTAAACATTTTTTTTTTTTTTTTTGGTCTTTGGTGTGGTTTCCACTAGAGATTGACAGGGATGCTTGAATGTGAATTTAAGTTTTTCAGTTTTGACATTTTCAGCCATTCTCTCTTTCTTTCTCTCTCATTTTTTTACGGAGACAGAGTCTCACTCTATTGTCCAGGCTGGAATGCAGTGGCACAATTTTGGCTCATTGTAACCTCCATCTCCTGGGTTCAAGCAATTCTTGTGCCTCAGCCTCCAGAACAGCTGGGACTACAGGTACACACCACCACGCCTGGCCAATTTTTATATTTTTAGTAGAGCTGGGGTTTCACCATGTTGGCCAGCCATTTCCTCTTTAAAAAAATGCTTTTGTCCATTCTCTCCCCCATCCACTTTAGGAATTCCTATGTATATGTCAATGTTTATATTAGAACTTCTCACTGTATCCTGTATTGAACTTGCCTTCTCCTATATTTTCCTTTCTTTCCTCTGTTTACTCTGGACATTCTCTTCTGACTTACCTTTCAGTTAAGGAATTCTTTCCTCTGTGGTGTCTAATTTGCTGCTAAATCCGTCCACAAAGGTCCTAATTTGGGGGATTGTATTTTTAAGTTTTAGAATATCCATATTTCTTTTTCATAGTTTGTATCTTTCTACAAAATTTTTAATTGGGTCAAAATTCTCAACATAGCTATTTTAAATTTGATAACTACAATATCTAGAGTTACTGTAGGCCTTTCTATTCTCTGTTGTGTCACATATCTTGTCATGTGCCTATATTTTGTGTGAAGATAAAACTTGTAAAATTGTCTGGACACATAGAAATTGATAATTCTCCATAGAGAATTAATGTTTGCTTCTGTCAAGTGCCTGAGGACACTAGTAATACTAGATTTTATTAATTTATAGAAATTTTAATAATTTGAAGTTGAAATATCTTCCTAGGAAAGCCTAGCTACTTCAGTTTATCTTTCTCCCTAAAGTACAATATTTTGGGGTCCAAAGTGAGAAGAGATGACTAGGGCCATCCTATGTGATAAGCCTTGCACTCTAGCCCAATCCCTTTATACATACAGCCTGTCAAATGCACCTTTTGGTCTCTCAGTTCCTGTTTCAGGAATCAACACATCCCCCAGGAAAAAAACAATCTCAAATTGGAGATCTCCCTCCTTAGAACTCTGTCCTCTTTCAGATCCTATCCTACTGATACTACTTTGCTTTCTGATACCCTTAATAAAATTTGTTTGCTTTTTGTCCAGCTTTTTAAATTGCTCTCAGCAGGATGGTCTGCATTGGCTACCTTGCTATTACAAGACTCAGAAGTCTTTGAAGCAGAGAACTAACAAAGTAGTATAAAACCTTTAAAAAATCATTTTGATAAAAGCATGGAAAGGCATACTGGAGAACGCAAGTCTGGAAATCATCAATGAAACTACTATGAGATCAGTTAATGTAATAAAAGACTCCTATTATAACTTAATACTATAGTATTGATAATAGCTATGTATAAAAAGTTTGATGATTTAAAATATTGTGCTGTAAGTCAGTATTTTCCAAAATAGTAATAGAGACATTAAAACTTCAAACATTTTAAAAGTATCTTCTAAAATAAAAAAAAAAAAAGAAGAAAAAAATGCTGACTGTAGCTTTTCTAATTATTCTTTCTATAATGAGATTGTAGAAAAAATCTGTATTTAAACATTTCACTATTAACTCTTTATCCATGATCAAAACAAAACCCCTCAATTTTCCCTCAAATCTAGTATTATCTTTTTCTAGATACTACTCCATCTCTCTGCTTCTTTTCAGTTGAATTTTTGAAAGCAGAAATCTATTTTTACTGCCTTTACTCCATTATCTCCTATGGAATCCATGATGTATTGTAATATCTTCTCTTCCCCAGTTCACAATCCCTACCCTGAAACTAATAAATTAAATGGCAAATTTGATGGGCTTTTCCATTTTTATTTTATTTGATCTCTGAAACATCCAACAGATTTCTTCCGCATGTTCCTCTTTCCCTTTATTTGAAAGTATTTACACCCCTCTTGGTCTCCCTCTTTCTCTTTATTTGAAAATATTTCACACTCCTCTTGGTCTCATACCCATTAATGTTCCTCTTTAGTACCCCATTTCCTCCATCGGGCCTTAAAATTGGCTGTCTTCTAAGTGAAAAGATCCATGAAATTAAAGAGCTATAGGGCCTTGCTACTTAAACTATGTTCCAGGGACCAGCTGCATGGACATCACCTAGAAGCTTACTGTGAATGTAAGATCTGAGGCTTAGTCTAGAGCTACAGATTCACTACTGATTTGCATGCACAACACTTTGAGAGACACTACAAATAGAGCTTTTGAAGAGATCAAAGACCTGCAGTATGAGTAAGTGACAAAGAAATGGGCTTCCCTACATAACTTCCTATTTGTGACAGTTAACACCAGCAGTTTTGAAATCTGTCAAACTAATACAATGGCTTCTAAATTAGTCGTTGTGATAGACTACATTATTGTTACTAAGCCTGTATTCCCTGTTGAGGAGTATAAAGCATCCTTCACCTTCCTATTGATCTCAGACAGGGCCAACTTGCTTTGCCTAATAAAACATATGTGTCTTCTAGGTGGAAGTGTTTAGAGCCAATGTTATACTTTTTAGCTCTCTTTTCTCTCTATCTCAAAACCACAGATCTTCCATATAGTGGCTGCTCCATCAACATGTATTTCAGAAGGAAGATATAATTTCTAAAAGATTATTCCACATACACATATGTGGGCACATGAGTCAGGCTATTCCCAATTCTACTCTTGGTTAAATTATTACGCCTTGGGAGACTAAAAAAAAAAAAAGAATTATTCAACAATTCATACATAAAAAAGCAAATCATCTACTAGAGGAAATGGAAAAGAGACTGGCTTGCATGAGGCATCTCTACTGAAACATTACCAATGCCACAAGACTGAATTTATGCCAATTATATCAAAGACTCCAGAATCGAGAAGGACATTCTAAAAGAATTACTAGGGAATATAGAATAATAAGTTATAAAAATGTGGTTGAAAATCTAAATGTAAATGTTACAAACATGGACAATGTAAAAATAGTAAAATGAATAAATATTAGCATGTGAGAAGAAGAAAAATGAGAAATCAAACTGCTAATGTCATATCAAAGCATGGTTAAATATATCTTACCTAAAACTGAAACAAGACTGTAATTACAATATCAACCTGAATTTTTTTTGTTTTGTTTTCAGAATCTGCTTAAATTTAGACACACTCCTTAGGAATTAATCTCTTGGGGTGAAGAAGTATTATCTTACATTCTGTCACTCCCACCTTCTATCCATCCATCCATCCTTCTATATGTATATACACATAGAAGAGCTCTTGACAGTAATGCCTACTCAAATATTAATAATATCTCTGGGTGACTGGATTAGAGGTGATTTTTTAAAGTTTAATATTTGCAATGTATGACATTTATATTTAGTATGAATCAGGTTTATTTTAAAAATTGATGTTTTTTTCTTATAAAAGACTGGAAGCAAATATTCCACAATATTAATGGTTCTTTAACTGTGGTATGTGAAAAAGAATAATTATAATTCCAGTGATTTAGAGTATTTATTGCACAAGGACATTGCTACACAGTCATTTCATCTTCAGCATCTTTCTCTCAGCACATAAACATGCCTTCCTTTTAGCAACTTTTCATTATAAGTCACCTCAACTTTCTTAAGGTCTCAATCCTATCCAGAGGTTGGCAGAAAACTTAAACATGCATTTCTTTTATTAACCTGCATCATAAAACAGGTGCAAGCCCCAAGTACTTGTGAAGAAAAATAAAAAATAAAAACCTGCTAAATTTATCAAGAGTTTGATTGAGAGAAATATCACTAGGAAAACAGAATGATGTAGAGTCCTTCACATCCTAAGTCAGCGGTTTTTAACACTAGTTACATATTAGAATTCTGTAAGAAAGTTTGAATTAAGATCTTAAACTTAAGAGATTTCATGACAAAATCTTTGATTATAATATTTTGGCATCAAAATTTTTTAATGGCTTCCCAGGGAATTCTAATATATACCCAGCATTGAGACTCATTGCTATCAATGCTGTCCAATGGAACTTTCTGCAATGGTAAAAATGTTTTATATCTCCCTTGTATAATATGGTAGCCACTAGACATGTCTTTTGAGTACTTGAAATGTGTCTAATGAGACTAAAAGCAGAATTTTAAATTTTACTTAATTGATTTACATTAAAATAGCTACATGTGCCTAATCACAAAGATTCTTTGCTTGGCCAAATTTTAGTCAGGCTGCTGAACCTTCTCCTAGGCCTATCTGTGCACTTCCTCGTATAATCCAGTTTCAGCAAGAATCATGTTAAGTCATTTTAGCAGGACCCTTCCCCCACCTCTGCCCCACACCTCCCATCCTGGATATCTGATTACCTTCCATATCTGATGAGTTTTCTCATTCTCCACTGTCCAGGTGAAGTGTGATTACCTTGGTCTGTCTTCAGCAAGAATCCTGGTAGGTCGGTTTCACCAGAATCCCGTTTATTTCTGACGTTACCTCCTAGCAATTTTCCATCCATCTACCCCTACTCTACTCCTTGGCTATAAATTCCTACTTGTCCATTTTGTATTTGGAGTTGAGCCCAATCTCTCTCCTCAACCACAAAATCTCATGGCCACAGTCCCTATACCTATTGCAATTGTCCAGGATAAAATTTGTCTTACCGAAGTATTATCAAATAATTTTTTCTTTAACACTAGTTACTACCATAATGGACAGTGCAAATATAGAATCCTGAATCCAAATTTCACAATTCAGTTCCTCATTTGCATTAGCTGCATTTCAGATACTCAAAAGCCATATTTGCCTAGTGGGTACCATACTGGACATCACAGATACAGACCAATTTCATCAACTCAGTAAATTCTATTGAGTAGTACTCTCAAAAAAATCTAAAACAGAGAGTTGTAACTATCTAAAAATCTATAGTTTAATATTTAAAACCTACCTCTCAGTTAAGATGGACTGTTAGATAACTGCATATTTGGATTGCTTTCCCTTGTACAGGACTGTTTTTACTAACTTGCAGTTTAAAGCTACACCATTGAACCATATTCAAACTATATTTAATGGGTTTAAAAAAAATAAAAATAGACTATTGAAACTAAAGTCTGTACTTACTATAAAAATAATAAGCTTTTTGGTTTGTTTTGCTTTATTAGAGTTTCATGAGAATTTTTTTGTTATATTCTCACTGTAAGAAGTAACTGTGTTTCTCCTGGCTGCCTAAGTAACAGGTTTACCTTTATCCTACTGACACTGTGATTTATTTCTGATTACATTTCCCTTTTTCCATGGACTGCCAGAAAACAAAAGCCAATTTTGGTCCTTTTTTAAATATGCATATTTGACCTTAAAACATGTTCTTTTTGTACTACATTGAACAAAATTAAGAGTCTCTTAATGTAAGTTTCCTAGCGGCCATGAAATAAGCCTTCATACACAGAAAAACACTATCTGCAGTTGTTTTACTTTTAATGTTAGATTTCTGGAAGTTAAATATATAAAAACCTACTTTCCCTTAAGTCTTCTACCATAAAAAGTGCATTCTATTTATAATCTAGCAAATTTTAACACTGTCTACAGTGCTTTAAATAGTTGACCAACTCAAACTGGAAAATTAAATATCCCTAAATAATCCTATTCTAAACATGGGTAACTAAGTTCTCTTATTCATATAGCAGGTCCTTGAATAATACTGTTTTCTTATCATTTTTTTTTATAACTTTGATGAGGAAAAAAAAAATCAATTCCCAGTCAAGGCCACTGTGTGGGGTTTTACACATTTTACCCACATCTGTATAGGTTTTCTCTGGGTACTCCAGTTCCCTCTCACATCCAAAGACATGCACGTTAGCTTAATTAGTGTGTCTAAACTGTGCTAATATGAATGAGTGTGTATATTTGTGTGCGTACGCCCTGAGGTGGAATGCTGTCCTGGCTAGGGCTGGTTTCCACCATGTACTATGAGCAGGGCAGGATCCAGCCAACAATGACTTTGACCTGGAATAATTCGTAAATAATTATTTTACTTGTCTTTATTAATCTTTAATGTTTGTATATTTCACATTTATTTCAATATTTAATAATGGAAGTATTTTAGGTCTTTATTTAGAAGTTTGCTGATGTTTTTGTGATCCAAAATATGCGGTAGGAACTTAACTGTTGTTTACATCAATTAGCTTAAGGTAAAAATTGGTTTCTTTATACATTATTTGCCTTCAAAGTTACAGTTTCCACAAACCTATTAATGATGTTAAAATGAGGACTTACTGTACTAAACTGCATTTATATATTTACTATATTCTATTTTAAACACATTAATTGCTTCTAACAAGTAAACCTCCTAAGAACTTAAATATTAAATAAAACCTTATAATAAGTTTTAAATATAACAAATGTTAAGTTCTTAAGCATTCCAGTGTTTTCTAAGTTTAGCCAAATTCTTACACCTTTCACCTTAAAATCACAAGTCAAAAAACAATTACACAAGTATGCATTTTAAATTATATGACTAATTTGCATGCACTTTTATAAGTTTAATTCGCTGAAACATAAATGCCTTAAAGACGAAATACACTGATTACTCCTAGACTTAAAACAAAAATATTAATATAAGCATTTAATAAATTTCATCATTTTTATTTTACTTCTAACCTTCCCACGGATAAAAGACTTATCCACTAAGAAAAGTGTGGTTCCCAGATCAGCAGCATCAGCAATACTTGAGAACTTGTTAGAAATGCAAGTTATCAGCCACACAGAATACACAAATTCTAGGAGAGGTATCCAACAATGTTTTTCTAACAAGCCCTTCAGAAAATGATTCTGTTGCATGGTAAGGTTTCTATCAGCTTATTTTAGAGGCGGTTTTGTTCTAGAACAAAGATAATACAGGACTTCCTACCAGCTATCCAGTGAGGTGAGCAGCAATTCCAAAACAGGCAAATCAATCTCATGCCTGAGAACCACTGAACTAAACGAAACACTATTAAGCAAGGCTAACTAGTTGGGAGTTACCATTAGAACCCACTGAGGTTGCTGATCAAGTAGAAAGTATTCTCTTCCTCCCACCCCGACTTTAGGAAAAGAGATTAAGACTAGAGCCAGATAGGGTTATCTTCCACCAACACTGTGAGATTTTGGTTTTGTGGTGGTGGTGGCTGTTTTAAATAGATACTGTAACAACTGGCATTCCAGATCCCTTAGAGCAGTGGTCCCCAACCTTTTTGGCACCAGAGATCAGTTTCATGGAAGACTATAGATGTGGGGGCAAGGGGTGGGGGATGGGGAGAATGATGGTTTCTCAATGAAACTGTTCCACCTCAGATCATCAGGCACTGGACCTTGCATGTGCAGTTCACAGTAAGGTTTACATTCCTATGAGAATCTGACATCTCCACTGATCTAACAGGAGGCAGAGTTCAGGCAGTAATGCTGGCTCACCTCCTGTTGTGCAGCCTATTTCCTAACAGGCCATGGACTAGGGCTGGGGACCCCCGTATTTCCTTGGTTCAAGATAAGCCATTATGTAACATTCACTTACTTAATATATTTATTGACAGTTTCGCTCTTATTTATTTATTTAGAGATGGAGTTTCGCTCTTTCACCCAGGCTGGAGCGAAGTGGTGCGATCTCCATTCATTGCAACCTCCACACCCTGAGTTCAAGTGGACTCTCCAGCCTCAGCCTCCCGAGTAGCTGGGATTATAGGCGTGTGCCATCATGCCCGGCTACTTTTTGTATTTTAAGTAGAAACAGGGTTTCTCCATGTTGGCCAGGCTGGTCTCAAACTTCTGACCTCAAATGATCTACCTGCCTTGGCCTCCCCAAAGTGCTAGGATTACAGGGGTGAGCCACTGTGCCTGACCAACTATCATCTAACTCTTAATGTATCACCTGAGGTGGCAATTTCCAAACTAAGATATAAATGATTTTTCTCACACCCTCACTGGATTTTGCATTTCCAGCTGTTATTTTACTATCTTCCTAACCCTAAAGAACCTTCAAGGACAATCCATCCTATCCTTACAATCTTAGGTAATTTAACTTTAATAACTTACATGACAGGATTTTAATTTTTCTCACATTTTTTTTCCTATTCAAGGACTGTAACTCTTGCAAATACTAAGAAAACACCTAAATAAATTCTGAATCTCTCCTTTCTTCCTTTGGTTCATATTTTTCAAAAGGAAAAAGGATAACAATATTACTATCTCATCAAATTTTTATTAGGATTACATAGAAAACATTTGCTCACAGCCTGCCCCATTACAGCTATTATTCGTGCGATAGATTGAGTACCACTTATCTGAAATGCTTGGGAACAGAAGTGCTTTGAATTTTGGATTTTTTTGAATTTTCCTAAAGGATAAGATGGATTTGGAATCTGTGCATTACTGACTGAGCAACCCAAATCCAAAATGCTCCAATGAGCATTTCCCTTGAACATCACATAGGCCCTCAAAAAGTTTGATTTTGGACTTTCTGATTTGGGATGCTCAACCTGTATTACTACTTCTGTTATTACTAAAAGTATCATTATCATCATCATCCCATTTATTGAAATAGCCATTACCCCAATCCAAGTAAGACATGATTTTATTATACCTCCCAATATTAAGTACAAACCCTTATTATACACTCCCATAATATATTTACTTTCCCATGCCTAATACCCAACACCGTTATAAATTCCTTATCCAATGTCTATTTTCCCAACTAGATAGGGTCATTAATGGGCCTCAGTAACCTCACCAGTAAAAATAAAAACGCTAATAATAATTACCTCATAGGGTTCTTGCTGAGGGTTAACTTGTGCTTAAGACACAGCAATCAATATATGTGTTGCCTATTATAATTATTATTCCATGTCTTGTTTTATCTTCTATGATTACCCAAAGTGAATCAATAACAAGAATAACAATCTCAGGCTTCTGAACTCTTCTACTTCAATTACATACATTCAGCACATGAGATTTTCTTAATGTAAACCTAAAATGAAATTTTAGTATCAGGGATAATCATTTTAAAATACTATTATTAAATAGGTTTTCCTTGACATGTCAAATAATTCAGGTCATAAAAATATAATACATTCCCACTTAACTTCATTTTTCATCAACTCTTTTCGTATATACACACATACCAGTAATATATATACTATGAGGCAGAGCAGTTTTAGGTGCCCAGTTCACTAATTTGCAAGTAAGGTCTATGGTTGGTATTACAAGTTGTTAATGTCCCATATTCAAAGTTGAAAGTACTGTTGGCTACTGTAGTCAGCACTTCTGCAGAGGAGTAGCCATTTTAGTAGAACTGTTCCATCACTGTTTCCACTACTGCTGTCCACCACTGTCATCCTCCCACCAAGGAGCCAAGAAGGACTAAGACAAAAAAGTAGACCCCTGCTCCTGTACCTTCTCACAACCCAATATTAGAGGAGTTACGCATCAAGAAAGGGTAGAGGGCAGTTTGTGACAGCTAGACCACATCTCTTCTTCACTACAAACCTAACCTGGAATGGGAACTGAGGCTGAGATAAATGGAGGTAGAAACTGAATATGAGACTGAAATTTCTAAATAAATGTACCCAGTCTTAAATAACTGTAAGATACTGTTTTAACTGCAAAAAGCAAATGAAAAGAAAATGTATAAGGGCTGAGCTGTGCTCAAAGAATCCTGTCACCAAGTGGGAAAATGAGGTAGATATAATAGCAAATTTATCTATATTTATTACAATATAATCTAGTGAAGTGAGTACTTTTAAAGATTATACATTGAGTTATAGTCATACCCCCAAACAAGAGCTGTATTTAAAGTTCAAAACAATTTTTTTTTAATCAAAGCATAAGGTATCCTTTAACCAGGAACAAATATTATATTTCAAGATGTTTCCTTTGTAATTGTTATTAACTAGATCAATGGTGTGATAATGTCTTTAATACGTATAAGTCTCAATTATGGTTTTCCTGGGAGAGCTATAATGATGGAGCCAGCAAGCACTAAAAGCAGGTAAGAGCAAAAGCAGCCACCTTGGAGAGAAGTAAAGGAAGGAGAGATACTAACAGTCTAGTAAATGGTTTGTTTATAAAAAGGGTAAACTCAGAAACATTTAACCAAAGTTGTTGTTTTCTTTTTTTTTTTTTTTGAGATGGAATCTCACTCTGTCATTCAGGGTGGAGTACAGTAGTGTGATCTTGGCTCATGGCAGCCTCCACCTCCCATGTTCAAGCTATTCTCCTGTCTCAGCCTCCCCAGTAGCTGGGATTACAGGAGTGCTTCACCACACCCAGCTAATTTTTGTTTTATTTTTGAGACAGAGTATCATTCTGTGGCCTACGCTGGAATGCAATGGGGCAATCTCACTGCAACCTTGCCTCCTGGGTTCAAGCAATTCTCCTGCCTCAGCCTCCCAGGTAGCTGGGATTACAGGTGTACACCACCACACTCAGCTAATTTTTGTATTTTTAGTAGAGACACGGTTTCACCATGTTGGCCAGGATGGTCTTGAACTCCTGACGTTGTGATCCGCCTGCCTCGGCCTCCCAAAGTGCTGGGATTACAGGCGTGAGCCACCGCAACCAGCTGACATTTGACCGAAGTTTTATCTGGTCTATCCTTAGTCTGTCAATGGCAAAACTATCCTATCAACATCATTACTGAATGAACATGACTCCCCTCCACCCCTTCGTGATGCAAACTCCTCTGATGTTGGGTTGTGAGAAGAAACAGAAATAAGGTATCACTTTTTCATCTTAGAAGATGAAAGGAAGACTAAGATCACTAGCCACAAAGGGTTTCCTGGAATGCAATCATTCTACATGTGTAAAAGCATCTGTAACAAGAAATACCTCTATAATAGGACTTTAAAAAGAACTGAAGAATGATAGCAGGAAACTTAAGCAGCTATTAAAAAGCTGAAATAAGAGTAGTGTCAAGCAAAAAGAGCAGAAGAAATCCTTCAAACAGACTGACAGATACTCATTCTGAAGGACACAAACACAAAGAACCCTAGAGCCAAAATCCATCTCATAAGCAGCTGCAAAGCACAGAACCCCCTTGTAAACAAAGGCTAGCTGGAAATACTTGAAGAATCATTTATTTTTTGCTTGTGTTATTTACATGTTGCCTCTCAAAAGTCAGCGAGTTTTCTCTGTTTCTGCTCCAAATGAAAATGCTCTAGAACAGAGAACTATTGAAATCACCAAATCCAACCTCATTTACAAAGGAGAAAATATAGGCCCAAAAAGACTAAGTAACTTGTCCAATTTCTTTCAGGAAGTTAATGCTAGGATGTACCTACTCACATGACTATGGTCATACTTTGACCTCACAAGGCCTCTCTAATGTGTCAGAGATTTGGGGGCACTATGAATATTAAAGAATTTGCAATGAATTAATAAGGCAGCTTCAATAAAAGAGGAATACGTATCATTTCTGCAGTGCCACTTTGAAGGAAGATGTCAGATAATAGCTGTGTGCCACACACACACACACACACACACACACACACACACACACACACAGTCTCTCTTTTTGCTCAGTCTGGATTCTCCTTCCTGGCTCAAAGGCTCTTCCTGAGCAGAGTAGCTGGAACTAGAAACAGGTGCCACCAAGTGAATCCGGTACACGTGTTCAGGCTTATTTATTAAAATACTAACCATATTCCTTTTTAGTTAAGTTACTCCACGTACCTCTGAATTCTCCATCTATCTCAAGGCTGGTCACATATCAACGGTTTTCAATTAGGGTACTGAAAACTCATTTTAAAAAATCCTTGATTCAAACACTTTAAAGTCCCATTCCTATGTCTGGTCCCACCTTTAAGAGGATTCTGCATTTGGTTAACGTCCTTCATAGCAGAAACAAAAAGTATATCCCTCCCCTTTTCATTTCCTAATTCCATAAACAGCAATTCTAAAGACAGAAGATATTTTGTGTAGAGTAAGGACAATTTATTTAAAAGGGCTATGCTAAAATGAGATTTTAATATTTCTTCAAAGCTTAAATTACATACCTACACACATAGATCAATAGATGTTTTTCTTGTTTTACTGCTTTAAAATAACTAGCAGGGCCCAGCATGGTGGCTCAGGCTTGTAAATCCCAGTACTTGGGAAGGCTGAGGCAGGAGGATCTCTTGAGGCCAGGAGTTTAAGACCAGCCTGGGCAACACAGCGAGACTCCATTCCTACAAAAATAAAATTTAAAACCAAAAAATGACTGGCAGCATGTGGAATTATAAATAGATTTAACATACTTTGTGCCTATCTCTATTTTCTAAACTAATGCTCATTTATTTTCATAACCCTCAAATGTTAAAGCAATTAACAAAAACAAAATAAGACATGGCTAGGGTGTCTGCTACCTGTTAAAGGAAGCCAAGGACACTAGAAGTTACCCTATGCATTATGCTAAAACTGTTCAGCAGCATTTAAAAATATTCTGTAAGTTTTCAATCTCACGTCGTTACAACCGACTGTTTAAAAGAATGGCATAAAGCCACTGTGGTGAAAAAAAAAAAAAAATCAACACAACACAAAATAAACAGGAACTGAGAAAGTTTCCAGGTTCTGCCACAAGACAAAGTGCAGCCTTTCAAAAAGTTCACGATGCAAAAAGTCAACTAATTTCCAACGTTAATGAAGCGTTTTGTTTTACAAAGAAGTATCTGGCTTTTTATTTTTCGGTTAGTACGTGAATCCTAACAGCTGACAAACATCAAAGACTGACCCAAATCAAAACCAAAGCCGGCACAGAGCTCTTCAAGAATCTAAGACTGAAAACATGGATGTCATAACTGGTTCAGTCTTCACCTCCCAGTGGGAGGGAAAGAGAGCATGGATCGCACCCTTGAAATACTTGGCGGGGAAAGAAAATCGAGTCTAGGTGAGGAAAGCAGGAAGAGCAGAGCAGGAAGAGCTGGCAAGCAGCTGAAAGTCTTCCGACCCCAGAGCCGAACGAGTCCTTCCTTCCTCGCACCCGGCAGCCGCCACCCCAGCCGCGTCGCCCGCCCGGGCCCAGGCACACCTGCCAGGCCATACAGCGACCCACGCCTGGCGCCACGACCGCCACCTCCCCCCAGCCCTGAGCCTGAGTCGGCCGCGCGGGAGGCGAAAGGAGGACGGGCTCACCAGGTCCCTCCGGGCTGGACGGCGCCGGGGGCCGGTGGGGCGGAGACCCGCAGCCGGGGTCCCCCTGGGCGGGCTCCCTCAGGTAATCCTCGAAGCGCACCTGCCGGGCTTCGCCGCCGCCCGCGAACCCCCACAGGCGGTTGGCCGTGCCCCGCAGCAGGCGCCCGCTCTTCCCAGTGAACGTGGTCAGATAGTCCATGCTGCCGCCGGGCCAGACGCGGGACGGGGGCCCAGGAGGTCAACGGTTTGGGCGGTGGCGGCCACCACGAGCGCGCCCGCCCGGCAGTGCTACCCGACCTGGGATAGGCGGCTACGCGCGCCTCACAGGAGGCGGGGAGGGGGAGGGGGGCGTCCCTCTCCCGGCCCGGGGACGGACCATCAGGAAACCATGCGTCGGGGGAGCAGAAGACGGACAAAAGTTTTTGAAAAGTTTTTCCTCTCGCTTTCAAGTGAGAAATGAGGCAGAACTTAGCTTGCTAAACAGGTATATTCTTCCTGGAACCGACGCAGTGTCAGACAGCTGGTCGCTTTTAAGCAAGCTTGATCGGTCCTCTCTGCGCACCCCCCCATTCGCCTGGCGCCAATGGAGCTGGCCTGCCCCGCCCTACCCCACCCCTCCCCGTTTGAGCTCAGACCGAACTTTCAGGACTGCGGGTTGGGTGGGAAGACGTGGACACCTAGCCTTCTGCCGAGGTCAGAGGAGGGGATAAAAATGGCCTACGGGAGACTCTGCTGGAGTTGCATGGAGTTCTGGAACCCAAGAGGAGTCTGAAAATAACTGTCAAAAAGTTTGAAGGGTGTGTGTGTTGGCGTGAGGGAAAAAGAGGGTGGAGTGCATCACATAAAACTTTTGTGACCAGTATTTACTTTTTTTTTTTTTTTTTTTGAGATGGAGTCTCACTCTGTCGCCCAGATTGGAGTGCAGTGGCGCAGTCTCGGCTCACTGCAACCTCTGCCTCCTGGGTTCAAGCGATTCTCCTGCCTCAGTCTCCTGAATAGCTAGGACTACAGGCGCCTGCCACCATGCCCGGCTAATTTTGTATTTTTAATAGAGACGGGGGTTCACCGTTTTGGCCAGGCGGGTCTCTAACTCCTGACCTTGTGATCCGCCCGCCTCGGCCTCCCAAAGTGCTGGAATTACAGGAGTGAGCCACCAAGCCGGCCTACTTTGTTGTTGTTGTTAAGGACAGTGGAGATACTTTCGACACAAGAATGCAGTCATAATTAAAACGTGAATAGTAATATTTTAAGTTCCTTGTGCCATTATGAACTCATGTTAGTGTTGGACATTCTATGATCCCTGTCCTGTTGAATCAACGTAATGGAGGGCTTTAGTTTTCAGATCTGCCTTTCAGGGACAAAGAATCTACACAGGGAAAGAGCAGTGACTTGACAGACATTTACAACCCGATTTTGCTTCCTGTGAGATCTGGTTAGTCTCTTTCACATCTGTTTGTAGCTCTTTTAGTTTTCCCAGGCATTAAATAAGTAAACCCTCTTTTTTGGAATCACTACTATATTAATATATTGAGGAGAAAGAAAGATTTGAATTTCTTAGGGAGCTGAAGAAATTACCCACTCTAACAATAGAATCCAGAAAATCAGGCTTCAGCTTTTGGCCAAACTACTAAAGATTATCCCTCCTGACACATACCCTCTTTTTTTTTTTTTTTTTTTTTTTTTTTCCTTTTACCAGTTGACTGATCTTTTTCTCATCATCACCATTTTCAGCTTAAATTCTTACTAGGTTAGATAAATTTCACCATTTTAATATCAACATCACCATTATGCCTGGTGAAAAATACAGAATATCTGGGCTGCACCCTTAGAGTGTCTAATTTGGTGTTTATAGGAAAGGGGGTCAGAAGAATCTGCATATCCAGCAATCCATGATTTCAGGGTTGTGTCTTGGGAAATAACTGCTCCAGACTTCCGTACTTCCTAAAGGACCTATTTTGATGTTGCAATGTTAGGAATGTTTGTGCTTTTCCCCAAATTCATGTTGAAATCCTAACCCCAAAATGATGGTATTAGGAAGTGGGGCCCTTGGGAGGTAATTCATGAGGATAGAGGCCTCATTAATGCAATTTGTGTCCCTATAAATAAGGGACCTAGAGAGCTGTCCCCATCTTTCTGCCACAGGAGGACCCAAAAACACATCAGTTTGCAAACCACAAGAAGGGCTTCACCAGAAACCAACCATGCTGGCACCCTGATCTTGGACTTCTAGCCTCCAGAACTGTGAGAAATAAATGTGTGTTTATAAACTACTGGTCTATGGTCTTTATTATAGCATCCGTAAGGAACTAAGACAGCTACTAAGTAGCATTCCATTTGACAAGCCTTACCATGCACACTTCTGAGTTCAAAGAAAGAGAGGCTCTGTAGTTTTAAAAATCAAAGTTCAATGACTGAGTCTAATCCTCATTAACAATTTAAATTCTTTTTCTAAGATATATTTTACATCTTCTCAGAATTTATTGGTTATAAGCATAATGAATGCTTGAGATTTTACCTCATTAGATCTGCATTTTTACATCCAAAATTTGCAGGAACCTTCATTCTACCAATTCAAATACAGATTTACAGGTAGTTAACCTATCTGTATTTTTTTTTCTGCTTCTATTTCATAGAAGGCTAGAGCTACTGGAGAAAAACGTATAACTTTGATGACTGAATGCCTTACAATCTTTGATTTAAACTCAGCTGAGTCTTAATGTCCCTAAAATCCCTTTATTCATACAGTGTTCTCTTTTATTCTCTATATTTGTTGTTTGAACTGTCATCATTCTCCTAAAGTTACCAAATTCATCACTTGAACATGTTACTTTGCCTTCTACATGACCCAGAAAATCATAGGCCATCAAATATGAACATTTTTCCTTCCTTTTTCTCTTCAATCTACATCAAGTTGCTCTCTCTCTGTTGTCTTAGAAGGAGGTCTTTATTCCTGTCTATATCTTTCTTCCAAATTTTCTTTGGATAGTCTAATTATGTTGTCTGTGACTTGCCAGCTTTATTATTCCTCTCTGTTCCTTTTCACTATTTTTCCTTTCCTCTTATCCTTCCTCTGTCAGACACATAAATCCCTCTCAGTCTTAAAAAAAGCTTTCTTATATACCATGCCTGCTTTTTCAAGCTACCTTTTGCCTCATTAAAAAAAAAAAAAACAAAAACTTTATTGATATGTAATTTATGTACTATAAAATTCACCTGTTAAAATTATGCAAGTCACCTGGTAACACTTCAGGATTATAAAGCCATCATCAAAATCTATTCTTTGAACATGAACATTTCCATCACCACAAAAAGTAACGTTTTACCCAACTGTAGTCACTCCCCAGTCACACTTGCAGCCCTAGGGAACCACTTGACTATTTCTGCCTCCGTGGATTTGCTTTAATAGACATTTCATATAATACTTGGTCTTTGGGGTCTAGCTTCCTTCACTTAATGTTTCTGAGGCTTATTCATGTTGTAACATGAACTAGTACTTCATTGCTTTTTACCGGCAAATAACATTACATTGTATAAGATATAGCACATTTTATTGATCCATTCATCTGCTGATGGATATTTGTACTGTTCATATCTTGTGGCTATTATGAATAATGTTGTTAGAAACATCTATGTAATTAAGTTTCTTTGTTGACCTGTTTTCATTTTACACATATACATAGGAGTGAAATTGCTGGGCCAAAATGCTGGCTTTCAATGTGCAAAAAGGTTTAATTTTGATGAAGTCCAAAATATCAATTTTTATTTTTGTCATGTCTGCTCTGCATTGTAGCTAAGAAATCATTAACTAATCCAAAGTATGAAGATTATTATGTTTTTTCTATGAGTTTTATTTAGGTCTTATTTTAGGTCTTTGATCTATTTTGGGTTAATTTTCAGGTTTGGTGTAAGGAAGTGATCCAAATTCATTCTTTGATGTGTGGCTATCTAGTTGTTCCAGCACCAGTTATTGAAAAGATGATTTTCCCCCCATTGTCTTCGCATCTTTATCAAAAATTAATTGACCTTAAATATAAGGTTTCTGGACTATCAATTGTATTCCTAAACCCATGACATTACCAAGCTATCTTGATTACTATAGCTTCCTAGTAAGTTTTGACATTGGGAAGTGTGAGTCCTATCATTTTGTTCTTCATTTTCAAGATTGTTTTAGCTATTTTGAATCCTTTTCATTCCATATGAATTTTAGGATTTAGCTTGTCAATTTCTTCAAAGAAAAAAAGTCAGTTTTAATTTTGATAGCCATTGCATTAAATCTATAGATCAGTATGGGAAGTATCACCATATCTTCCATAAACAAAAGAATGTCTTTCCACTTATATAGATCTGAAATTGCTTTTAGTAATGTTTTATGCTTTACATTGTATGAATCTTGTAGTTTTTTTTTAATGTCCTACAATAATGTTTTATTTTTTGCTGGTAACTGTGAATAGAATTTTTTTAGATTGTTGTTGCTACTATACAGAAATAAAATTGATTTTTGAATACTGTCTTTGTATCTTACAACATTGCTGGACTTACTAATAAATTCTAGTTGTTGTTAAGTGAATTTCTTAACATTTTCTCTATATAATTACATGTTACCTGTAAATAAAGACGGTTTTGTTTTTTTCCTTCCAATTCAAGTGCCTTTTCTTTTCCTGCCTAATTGCTCTGCTTAGAACTTTCAGTACAATATTAAATAGAAGTTGTGAGAGCAGATACCATTTTATTCCTGAATTTGGAGAAAAAGCATCAAGTCTTTCACAATTAAGTATGATATTATCTGATGGTTTTCTGTAGATGCCCTTACTCAAGTTTAGGAAGCACCATTCTAGTCCTAATTTCTGATTTTTTTTTTGTCATAAATGGATGTTAGATTTTGTCAAATGCTTTTTCTCCCTGTTGATATAATATTGTGCTTTTCATCTTTTATCCTGTTAATATAGTGTTTATATTAATTAATATTTGTATATAAGATGAACCTTGCCTTGCTTAGATAACATTCAGAAAGTATAATATGATGTGTGATTTGGTTTGTTGGTATCCTGTTCATGATTTTTTGTCTATATTCATAATACATATTATATTGGTTTATACTTTTCTTCTCTTGTGATACCCTTGTCTGGCTTTGGTACTTGGGCAATACTGGCCTCTTACAATGCGAAATATGCCATCCTTTTCTAATTTTTTGGAATAGTTTCTGAAGGATTGTTATTAATTATTCTTTAAGTGTTTAGTAAAATTCTCCATTGAAGCCATCTGGACCTAGACTTTTCTTTCTGGTAATATTTTCAATTACTATAATCATTTACTTTATATATATATATCTATTAAATCTATAGATCAGTATGGGAAGTATCGCCATATCTTCCATAAACAAAAGGATGTCTTTCCAATTATGTAGATCTTCAGTTGCTTTCAGCAATGTTTTGTGCTTTTCATTGTATAAATCTTGTAGTTGTTGTGACATACAATTAATGTGTGTTTATATATATATATATATATATTTTTTTTTTTTTTTTTCAGATTTTCTATTTCTCCTTGCATCAGGTTTGGTAGTTTTTGTCTTTCTAGGAATTTGTCCATTTAACGTAAGTCACCTAATTTGTTGTTCTTAGTATTCCTTTATAATCCCGTTCATTTCTCTGATTTATATTAATATCAGCTCTTTATTCCTAATTTTAGAAATTTGAGTCCTGTTTTTTTCTTGCTCAGTTTAAATCTTTGTCAATTTTGTTGTTCCTTGCAGAGAGCCAACTTGAGGTTTCATTAATGAGGTTTTTCTAATGTTTTTCTATTTCCTATTCCATTAATATCCATGCTAATCTTTATTATTTCCTTCTTTGTATTTGTTTTGCGTTTAGTTTCTTCTATTCCTCCCTAATCTCCCTAGTTTCATAAGGCAAAAGGTTAGGCTATTGATTTGAAATCCTCTTTTTTCCTAATATAGATTTTTACAGCTACATACCTCATTAGTTCTGTCCCACAAATTTCAGTATATTGTATTTTAGTTTTTATCTCAAAGTAATTTTCCTTATGACCTATTATTTGACTCCTTGGCTATTTAGGAGTATGTTGTTTAACTTCCCACTTATTTGTGAATTTCCCACATTTACTTGTGTTTTTTTTACTTCTAATTTAATTTTACTATAGTCAGAGAACATACTTGGTATGATTCCCTCTTCCTTTCAAAATCACAGTCTTTTTTATGGCCCAGTTTATAGTCTATCCTGGACAATATTCCATTTTCCCTCATATTTAAGCCGTCCATTCATCACTGAATTTCTTGAAAATTCACATTTGGGGCTCCTCATAAGCTGCTACCCAAGCTCATTCTCAGCAATTTGTCAACCATTCATTCAGCTTTAGTAAATGCTTACTCAGCACTAAGATAGAGAGTCCCTATTTCTATGGCAATTTCAAGCTAATGTTAGGCTCCCAAAGATCACCAGTGCCAGTACAAGATATTTTTGTGTGATTAGAAAGAGATACCCCTGCAAATAGACACATTACAAAAAAGTATCCCTAATCCAAAAATGCAATTAAGTAAATAATTCCATTTATAATAGCATCAAAAAGACAAAAATACTTAGAAATAAATCAGTCCAAGGAGGAGCAAGACATATACTGAAAAATATAAAACATCATCGAAAGAAATTAAAGAAGATCTAAGTAAATGAAAAGACATCCCATATACATGGACTAGAAAACTTAGTATTGTTAAAATGGCAATTCACAAATCAATATACAGATTCAATACATTCCCTTTCAAAATTCCATTGCTTTATTTACAGATATGAAAATGCCCATCCTCAAATTCATGTAGAACTACAAGGAGCCCTAAAGAGCCAAAACAATATTTAAAAAGAAAAACAGAGGTCAAGGACTCATACTTCCCAATTTCAAAACTTTCTTCGAAGCTACAGTAAAAAAAAACTGTTGTACTGGTGTAGACATACAGATCAATGAAATAGAATTTAGGGTTCAGAAGTAAACACATACATTTTGGGAAAACAAACTGATTTTCAACAATGATACCAAGGCCGTTTAATGGGGAGAAATAGTGGCTTCAACAAATGGTGCCATAACAACTGTATACTCACATATGAAAGAATGAAATTAGACCCTTACCTCACACCATAGACAAAAATGAACTCCAAATGTATTAAAGACTTAAGTGTAAGAGCTAAAACTATTAAATTTTTAGGAGAAAAGCAGGTAAATCTTCATGATCCTGGAATTGGCAATGGACTCAGAGATGACACCAAAGGCATGAGCAACAAATGAAAAATGCCTCATTACTAATAAGAGCAATGCAAATATCTGCCAATAAATACCATTTTCTTCTATCAGGATGGTGAAGGTCAAAAAGTTTAAAGTCATTTTGATAACAGTGGGTGAAAACTACCACTGTTTCATATATTACTAGTAGGGGAGTGAAGAATGGTCCTATCATTTTGCAGAATCATCAAAGAGGACCATTTTGCAGGATCTACTAACATTTTTAAAGCACACACCTTTTGACTCAGTGTCTTCAGTTCTTGTTATTTATCCTATTGATGTATGAAATGCAATTTTCTATTTGCAGTAGCAAACTGTTGAAAATATCCTAAGTGGTGACTAATAAATGATTAAATAAAATATGACATGTCCATATATTGGAATATCATTCAGCTGTTAAAAATAATTTGATAGTTCCTGGTATAACTGATTATGAAAAAATCTTGAAAATAGTATTTTTAAGGGGGAAAGCAAGATACAGAACACCACATATGGTATGCTTCAATTTTTGAAAACAATGTAAAGCATATGTAGTTATCCACATACAAATAAAAGATTTCTGTTAGTATATATAAGAACTGTTAGAATATACATATAAAGCATATGTTAGAATATATATATATGGTGTATGTTAGAATATGTATATATGGTGGTTGTCTTCTGAGAAAAGAAGTGAGTGGCTTATGGTGTGATGAGAGGGAACCGTAATTTTCACTGTGTGTATAATATGCACAAATCACCTAATCAAAAATGATTTTTTAAGTTGAAAATCACTTTTTTTTCATAAACCCATTGTATATTCTAGGAGCTTGCTAGACTGTCCACTGTAAACTTGACTGTCATTCAATTCCTATGAAAGGCATTTGAGATAGACAGCATTTCTTAATCATCAGTAAGAAAAATGTGATCTTTCTTAAGTCATCTAAGAGTTATAGGCATATCAAGTTAGGTCACCTGCAGTCAGTGTAACTGAGATATGTCTCATCATTAAGAACATGGGCTATGAGTCTAACTTCATATCCTGCCACTTACTAGCAGCATAATGGTAAAGTAACTGACTTAGCCTCTCTCTCCCTGAGGTTCCTTACCAGCAAAATAGAGATAATATAGAGACGTTTGGAAGATTTCATAACATTGTGCAAGCAATGTGTCTACAAAGGTGTCTTTCGAAATTATTATTTCCTTCTATTTGCTTTGCGTTTAGTTTCTTCTATTGGTAAATGTGAGCTATAAGTGCTTCCTATAAAATACCTTATCAAGTTATACCATTAAGTTAATATTCTGAATTTTTCTTTCTTTTTTCTTTTTTTTTCAGATGGAGTTTCACTTTTGTTGCCCAGTGCTGGAGTGCAATGGTGCGATCTCAGTTCACTGCAACCTCCGCCTCCCAGGTACAAGTAATTCTCCTTTCTCAGTCTCCCAAAGAGCTCAGATTACAGGCATGTGCTATCACGCCTGGCTATTTATTTATTTAGTTTTTTGTATTTTAGTAGAGTTCAATGCAAGAAATAATTGTGTGAGGAACTGATACTGAAGACATTATTCATTATGTTATTATTTAGTGTATTTTAAAATATTTTTGACAGATACTTAGAATTTTATATCAGAAAAAATCCTTGTGAAGACAGTACAGGCTTTCATTAACCAGATAATACATGACCACCTTTTTTTTTTTTTTTTTTTTTTTTTTTTTTTTTTCAGAAAAGCAGAACTACCTTGCCATTTCCTTTGCTAATTTCTGGTCTAATTGCAATTATTATTATTTTTACTAGATGTTTAAATTAAAAGTACAATACATAACTTCATACATGAATATGGGAAAACAAAATTAAGAGTCAAATAGTACAGAAGGTTATATAATAGCAAATTTTTCACATCCTTCCCAAATGAACCTCTACAGCTTTGTGTATATCCTTCTGGAAATTTTGTATGCATATATTAACATAGGAGTTAATATGTGTATATAGGCATGTGTCTATCCTTTAAAAAAAAAAAAACAAATGGGCGCATATTGTATTCACAATTTTGTTGTTGTTGTTGTTGTTTTCTTGTTTGAAATAGGGTCTTACTCTTTTGCCCAGAGTGGCATGCAGTGTGACAATCAGGGCTTATTGCATCCTCAGCCTCCTGGGATCAATCCATCTTCCCACTTCGGCCTCCTGAGTAGCTGGGACTACTGGTACATGCTACCACACCGGCTAATTATTATAGTTTTTGTAGAGACGGTTTTGCCAGGTTGCCCAGAGTGGTCTTGAATTCCTGGGCTCAAAGGATCTGCATACCTCTGCCTCCCAAAGTGCTGTAATTGTAGGCGTGAGCTAAGGTGCCCGGCCCATGTCCATGGTTTTGTACAAGTATTTTTATTTCACTTTGTCTTATACACCTTTCCATATTAATTTCTAGTAGATCTCTCATTCTTTTTGCAGTTTCAGAGTTCTATTTATTGTTATCTGTTGAAAATGCCTGTTGTTGTTAGTTGCTAGAATATTTAATTATATTACATTTACTTCTAAAAATTTGTAGGAGCTAAAAACTCACTGGAAAGCACATTGTTAATTAGTTGGAACCTTGTACGCTACTATATGTAGGTTATTTAGTTCAACCACTCCCCAAAATGTTTTAAGAAATTCTGCACCCAGCACTATTCCTTAAAGAAAATATTGTTCTTTTAATTGTAGAAATAGTGCCAATGCAATATTTCTTGTTGAAAGCAAGTTGATGACATCTTAAAATGAAAAATTTCAAGTAAGACAATTATTGCTAAAAATCTGAAGAAAAATGACGTGAGAACTAGAAAAATGGCTCTGATTTTATTTTGATACCAAAATAATGATATAATCAGTAACCTAAAAATAATTAAAACCACATTAACAAAAATAATTGGTTTGTAATGTTTACATTTTCTTAATAAATAGATGAATTAAATTATTCCTATTTTAAGGGGACTATTCATTGATTGTTTACATTGGCTAATGACTGAAGTTCTGGTTAATGTTCAATCTTCTCAACTTTTTTGTTCCTGCCCTAGCTCCCATCTCTGTCAGTCACACTATATACCAAACTCTCTGAATTTAAGCTCACTTCTTTATCTTTTTCTGAAGATGACATCAAATGGTTTTTCTACTAACATACATTCCCTGGCATACTTCTCCTGGCTCACTAAAACTATTATGAGTAGCCACAACATTGTGTTCATTACTTTTTGAAAATACTTTTCAACACATATAAAATTATTGAATTTTAGGAAATAAGCAGAACTATAACATCCTGAGAAAACACAAAGACATCAAATATATGAGCACCACCATGTACCTGCAAATCTTTAAGCAAAATAGTAAAAGTGAGATCTGTGTTCTCATTATAAGGCTAGCTATATTAATAAACTCAGAAAACAACAACTGGATCTTAAAAGAGCAAAATGAAAAAGTCATTTTGTCCCGTAACATGTTATATCTTCCTGTCAACCATTTTATAAGATAGAAATGTTAGGGTTGGCTCACACCTGTAATCTAAGCAGTTTGGGAGTCCGAGGCTGGAGGAACACTTGAGGCCAGAAGTTCAAGACCAATCTGGGCAACATAGCAAGACCCTATCCCTACAAAAAAAATTAAAATTACTGGACATGGTCATACAATCCTGTTAGTCCTAGCTATTTGGAAAGCTGAGGCAGGAGGATCCCTTAGCCTGGGAGTTTGAGGCTGCAGTGAGCTATAGTCACACTACTGCACTCCAGCCTGGGTGATTGGACAAGACTCTGTCTATAAAAAAAAAAAAAAAAAAGCACTCAAATTTCCGATATGATAAGCAAAACTACTGATGGAATAAGGCAGACTGACACTCTGATATTAAACTAAGCAAAGAGATTGTAAGTTTAGAAACTAGGGGATCAATCTACTATACAATCACTACATCTGCATCTGCCAATAAACCTAAAGCTAAGTTGATAGCCAAATTTGTTTTCCTTAAAATGGGAACATTTCTTTATTTAAAGCATTTGTGTATTTTTCTCCACTAAAATGGTTATGCTAGCATTCAAATTCTTTATCATATATGAGACTTCCACCTGTGTCCCAAATGACCACAAAGAGGAACAATGTGGGTTATTGTTTGATTACAACCATGATCACAGCATTGAAGAGTATTTGACAGAGATTTAATAATGGCCTTTCAATAGAGTGGGACAGAGTCTAGGAAATATCAACCTTAGATATAATAATTACAAACCCTACTAAAAACCAAGTAATATTTTCTCAGTTCTGAAAATTGTCCAAAAAGTGTTAACTCCCTCACTTGTCAGAAAAACACTGCATAGCAGTCAAGCCAAACAAAGACTCAGCAATGCCATGGTTAAGAATTATAATTGAAACTTAGGTCACAATAAATCACATCAACTTACCATATAATTATTCCAGTTCTATTTTTAATCCTATTAAAGACCGTTATTACAATGATATAATTACAGCCCCCAAATACTCCATACCTGGAATGTGGCAGCTTCTGGAGCTTTTGGATCAATTTCACTCAGCTCATTGGACAAGTGCCAACTGGTATTACCAATGGTATCTAAAGTTGTGAAAACTCAACAAAGCTTTAAAAACCTTTAGAAACAATAGCTCATCGGGATCTCTAAAGAGTAATGTTACATCATGAAGACAAACATTCTCATTTTCTTTCTACTGCAGGTTTCTTTTTCTGCCTGCACTTTGAGGTTGCAGTAGAGTGTGTGTGTCTATAGAAGGTACTGTATGTATAGCTATGAGGAGGTCTTACCCTCTGTCTTTTTATCTTTCTGGATCCTTCCTCTCTACCCTTGTTCTTCCTCTTCTCCTCTCATAATTCTATAATGGGTCTCTCCACATGTTGCTGCATCTTCTCATGTTTATTGAATAGAATTTTGATACTTATTCTTAATTTGAAAAACTGATAAGTGAAAACATTTGTTTTATCATATATTAAGTGCTTTATTCAACTATATTAATGTCACATATTTTAAAGTTATATAACTTTTAGCTAAATTTTTGGAGAGGTTTTAGGTTGAAATTCTTTGAAATAATTTCCCTATCTTTGCTTTTATTAAAGATAATAGGGCCAGGTGCAGTGACTCACACCTGCAATCCCAGCCTTTTGGAAGGCCAAGGCAGGTGGATCATGAGGTCAATACTGAGACGATCCTGGCCAACATGGTGAAACCCAGTCTCTACTGAAAAATACAAAAATTAGCTGGGCATGGTGGCACATGTCTGTAGTCTCAGCTACTTGGGAGGTTCAGGCAGGAGAATCGCTTGAACACGGGAGGCAGAGGTTGCAGTGAGCCAAGATCCCACCATTGCACTCCAGTATAGGTGACAAAGCAAGACTATGTCTCAAAAAAAAAAAAAAAAAAGATAATAGAGAAAAAAGGAAACAAATGGGCAAAATAATATGGGAAGAACGTAAGTCTGTTGCTAGCAAGTTTCCAGCTTTAACCTGTAACCAGTGGTTAGGCAGTTTTTTTGTTGTTGTTATTCTGTCAGGGGAATGTTTGAACCTGGGGCTGTGTCAGTACAAGACAAAATGAACTACGACAAAAAGAAAGAAAAAGACAGCCTACCTTCAAGTTCATCCAACTCAGAAAAAGTGCTGGGCAGCAATGCCAAATTTTTAGCAACTGTCCAATTGCTTCAGCCATGATGCATGAACAGCAAACTCCTAAGTGCTGCAGGTAACATTTGAAAGTAGAACTTATTCCTCTTCCCAAAGTAGATGGGAGTTCCCTAACTCCCCACTTCCCTATACCAAACACAATCTTGGAAAGATGCTAATCACCCAAGGTGAATCAGCCCAAAGGCAGTCAGCATATAGGAAGAGAAACTCAAACCTAGATGGTCAATCTTTAAATGATCCAGCACTGACTAGGCAGGTTTAATTTTCAAACAGAATCATGCACTGGTCATTTTCTCCTGCTGCAGGTCTACTTTTAATTCTCAAGTCTTCCCAGAGAGCAGCAGACACAGCAATACAACCAGATTCAAAACTCAAATCTGTGCTGCCTTAACAGGCTTGAAGGTGAGTTGGATCATATCTAGTTGCCTCTCAAGAGAGAAGCAGGGCATGCTGAGCCACCTCAGCCCCACCGCATATCCAGAGATTCATATGGGTGCTAAGCTGGCTGTAGAACCACCACCAGCAGTAGAATTTATCAAATGCATTGAACAAGGAGCCACGTCTTACCTACCCTACTGGTTTTCTAGGAGTTAGGAAGGAACTGGTGGGGATAAGATTCTTAAAATATACAGAGACATCAACAACATTGTTAGGCCCTCAGATTGAGCTGGTTCTGCTAACACACTGCATGATATGTAAGCAGATGCATTGATGTTTGCTCATTAAAGCCTATATATTATGTAGTAAAATGAAATCTCCCAGCTTAGACTTTACCCCTACTTTAGTCCTTCTCCAACATTGTAGCCAAGGTAATCTTAAATCCACCATGAAAGTATTGCCTTTTCTCTGCTTTACAAACACTCCTTGTTCACAGCAGCAGCTTCTTGTAGATAATGAGAATCAGCTGTGGAACTTTTTAAAAAAATTCAAATTCTCCAACTGTTCCCAGAGATTCTGATTCCATGGTTGTAGGGTGGGGAACTCAGGAACCTGAATTTTTAAATTACAGGCCATGTTTGAGACCTGCTGCTTTATAGTTCTTCCAAATGCTTTTTGCATATTTAGTTCATGTGAGTCACACACTGACTGCTGAAAAAGGTCCGTGAGACTAGATCTGGTAATCACTGAGAAGTGATGTATGTGTTTCACACACGTGTGCAAAGAACAGGCACTGTTTAAAACTGCCAGTGTTTTATGTTTCAGATGCCTCGGCCCTTGCCTCAGCAGCTAAGGATATAACGTGCATGGGATGTACAGCTACAAGATGGTGGAGCCTCCATCAGTCAGGATACCTGAGTAACTATATGGATCAGAGCCCCTGCTCCCAATACAACCCAGAATTGGATATGTAAGATGAACAAGAAATACATCAAGAAATAAACACCTATTTCAGTAAGTCACTTAGGTTTAGGGGTTCATTTAGCATCATAGCATAAGCTTAGTCTATCTTGACTGATAGGTTTTACAAATGATTAAGTTACATTTTTAATGATATATTAATATACTAACAACCACTAGATTTGTTAATGATTTTGCTTTTCAATGTCTCTTGCCATGTTTCTATTCTGAAAAGTATCCTGCGATTGTAAAACTATTCATTTACCTTTTGTGTATGCAAATAAGGATTTTCTTAATATAATACGACCAGAGGAAAAAACAATGAAAGCAAAATGTGGAGAATGCTGAGTTGCTAAAGCTAAAAAGAATCTCCTGATCATTTATACTCCCAGTTTAAAAATTTAGTTTCCTATCAGCCTTATTCTCTCAATAAGTATCTTTATAATCAGAAAATGTAAATTTGAACTTGTAAAACACATGTAGGCTCGTAAATGCCATTTTTATGTTTACATATTATGTCTCCCATAAAAGTACACTAGAAAATGTTTGAAAATAATTACTTTTGGAGCTACAAAGAATACATCTCAATTGTCTTTCACACAATACCCTTAACATACTACTAGCAACCTTAACGGTAGGATGTGAGCGGGGACTTGGTGTTTATCTAGTGAAGACTTTCATTTTTATAGATTGGGTAACCAAGGCCTAGAGAGGTCAAGTGTATCTCTCAAGGTCACGTACTGGAAAAAGAACAGAGCCAGAACTCAGGGTTTGCCACGGGAAATGCTGCCACATGAAGTTTCCCTCCATCTTTTACTCAAGCAATTAACTTACTCTCTCAGTTCACCCAAACATGTGGTTAAAGTGGCATGATGTCCCACAAAGGGTTTTCCAGCTATGAAAGCTAGGTCAAACTATTTACTTATTTACTTATGTAGTTTTCTTAGTTTACTATTATTATTATTTCGAGACAGAGTTTTGCTCTGTTGCCCAGGCTGGAGGGCAGTGGCGCAATCTTGGCTCACTGCAACCTGCACCTCTCAGGTTCGAGCGATTCTCCTGCCTCAGCCTCTACAGTAGCTGGGCCTATAGGCGCCTGCCATCACGCCTGGCTAATTTTTGTATTTTTAGTAGAAGTGGGGTTTCAACACATAGGCCAGGCTAGTCTCGAATTCCTGACCTTGTAATCCGCCCACCTCAGCCTCCCAAAGTGCTGGGATTACAGGTGTGAGCTACCAAGCCCATCAGAAATGTAGCTTCTAATTTGTAAAATAACAGCAAATAGTGCTTAACTTGGAGTTCTTCTATGATTAGAAAGGACATGACATATATACAGTGTTAGGCCCATTGTTCTATGGCCTTAAATAAAAAAATCTGGATTTATTCCCTTCAGATTTCAGCCTGTTCTTCTAGACCAGGGAACAGCAAACTATGACCCGTGAACCAAATCTGGCCTGCCAACTGTTTTTATAAATTCTGTTTTATTTGAACACAGCCATGCCCATTCATTTATGTATTGTCTATGGCTGGTTTGGGACTATACCAGCAGAGGTGACTAGTGTGACAGACTTTATGGCCCAAAAAGCCTAAAATATTTGTTCCCTGGCCCTTTTCAGAAACATTGTTAGACCATATTCTAAACTGCTGAGGTCATTTTGATTCTTTCACCCACAGTGTCATTCAGGATCCCTAATTACTGAGTCAACCACAAATTTGCCTCTGTTAAGGTTGTTCAGAAAAATATTTAATGAGACATGGACAAGGAAAGTCACAAAACAGGTCAAGTGACTACCTTCAAGGTTGACAATGACTACCACTCATTGAACACATTAATCTAAAGAAGTATGAATCCACTAAATGCTACTATCACCCAGAACTCATTTATCAGCAATGCCACATATTAGTTAAATATCTTTCTAATATGCAAAAGATGAGGTACAGACTCCAAATGATCACTGTTTTCCCCTCTGAAATGGTTTCAAGTCTATGATGTTTCTATATCCTTCAACTCCATTTCAACCCCATTTTTGAAATTTGGATTATCCACTTAACTACAGTTTTCTGGCAGATCTCTCATTATCCAGAATGAGATCCAGAATTGCTAGCTGTCACCAAACCTGATTCTTCTTTTTTCTGGGCATATAGTGACACTATCTTTCCCAGATTCCTTTTTGAGCAGCGGTGCTCAAGTGATCATTTTTTAGCTAATGGAAGGACTACAAAAATGATGTGTGCTATTTCCAGGCCTGGCTAAAGAGAGCTCCCATTATGAGCTCCATGTTCTTTTCTTTTCACATACTTGCAGCAGATAAATATGGTGACTTGAGAAGCATTAATTAAATATGACAGAGCCTTGAGATAGAAGGTACCTGGGTCCTTGAATCCACCCTTAGAGGAGCTCCAAATGTAGGCTCAAACAAGAATAAACTTCTCTTGTATTTAAGCCATCTTATATATTTTGAGGTTTGTTACATGAGGGAGTATAATTGTCAAAAATATACTATGATTCTGGTAAGATTATTACCAAAGGTTTTGTGACCACATAGGAAAATACTCTGGTTTTCTGGACCAAGAGGTTTCAATTCATGTAAAGTAGATGTAGTTGTTCTTTCACTGTATCCCTGTGTGCCTCAGCCTATAAATTTCTATTTTACAGTATTTCTTTTGTACTTTCTTGTAGTTCATTCTTCTTAATTAAGAAAAATAAAGCAAAACTGAGTCTGAGTGTGACTGTACACACCTGGAGTCACAGCTACTTGGAACACTGAGCTGAGAGGATCTCTTGAGCTCAGGAGTTCAAGCCTAGCCAGGGCAATATGGCAAGACCCCATCTCTAAAAAAAATAAATTAGCTAAGTAGGCATTAAACTTACTCTGTCTTTTAATAAACTGTTAAACAACACAAGCCCACCCATCCCTCTTGCCTTTATTGTAGGACTTTCCTTTTCACTGGTTTTTTTAGTGTTTCTATAACCTCACTCTGTGATTTGTCCCTGGTAATGTGTTCCTCTTTTGTTTCTTCTAAGAACAAAGTTCAGAAAACAACTTGTCAGATCACATTGGTTTCTCCCCATTTTGCTTTCTTATTAAGATTATTCATGGTCTTATTTGCCAGAGTTTGATTTTTTGGGTATGTAACCAACACTTACATTAAGAAACCCTATTCTGGTAGATGTGGAGAAAGATTCATCACTCCCATAATCACCTCATGTCTCTGGCAACTTTTGTAGTCTATTTGTAAAAAGCCTTATTTCATCCTGTATCTAGATACAATATTCAATACTTTTTAACACTTGTATTTTAGTTTGCTGTACATGGAGATAACATGCTTCTATTGATCCTGATGCCTCTCCATCTTATTTACAGAGAAGATGCAGGGCAGGCTGTTGACACTTTTTGACATATCTTTCTGGGCTTGCTCTTTCAGCCCCACATTTTCACTTACTAGCTTCAAAAGCTATGAGGTCCCATTCAAGACACCCTACTCTCTAAAGTCCTCTTTATGCCAGTTTGACTTAGCTTCAATTGGCACAGAAAAAATTTGGGACTGAAAGATGTGATTGTAAGCTCATATGGCAAACAGGAGAAGATAGCTCTGTGCAAAATAGTTCATGGCTAACAGAATGATGTTTCTTTAGCTAGCAAATTTGTATGTTGTGAATGCCATTAGCATGATGGCATGTACTTGACAACTTGTACAGTTATACTGCCATCTATGTAGATGCTTTTTAAAAATTTTAGTAAAAAATGCGAAAGTGAGTTTTACCTCAGTGAATTTCTACAACATGCAAATTAGCTTGTCATAAATAAATGAATTTATAATATGCATATTTTCTAGTTTGATTTTGGAACTAGTAAAAAGCATGCTATGTATTCTTTCAAGTATTGTAATCAAACATAGGGTATATTTGTTAAAAACAAAGTTGTAACAATTTCTGCAATAATTTGAACATTGAATCACTGGCAAAACTTGAATTTCAAAATTGTTAATTTGTCTTTCTCAGATGTAATTTAAATAAAATCAGTTTAAGATATTTCTAAAAAATGATTTGCAAAGAAACAAATGTTATTTTTATGCTATCAAGGTTAGTTTCCAAAGTAAAGATTATGTGCTATTCACACTTTAAATATATATACTTATTTATATTATTATTAAATAGAGGATTCTTCTGCCATTGTCACTACTTTCTCCTCAAAAGAAGAGACCATATGTTTTAGATAAAATAAAAAGAGCTCTATACAGAGGCCTGCTTATCTTTAAGGTCTCAATGAAGATAATCTGCCTTAGTAAGGGAAAAATCATAAATATCATGAAAATATAAAATATAGTTCATTATATATGTGTATAAATACATGTGCATTATGTATGTGTGTATATATATCTATAAACAAATATGAAAATATATGTATTGGTATAGATGCACAAATATATATATATATACAAATGTATATATTTGTATATATGCAAATATATATATTTTTTGCATTGGTTGTATGATATAGGAAGTCTTGAATAAGTATGAGCTATTTTCATTCCCCACAAATTTGATATTGAGTGTTTATAAGATAAAATATATGAAAGTATTCTTTGTTTATACTATTAATACCCTGTTAATAGTATAAACAAAGAAAGAAAAAGAAACAAGGAGAAATATTTCCTTGTTAAATATCATTGCCTTTTCCTTGATACACCAGAGATAAACCAAAGTAAGATATTCACCATCTTGGAATTCTTGACAGTGGCAGATGGCAGGGAGGTTATAAGATTTTTACTTGCTCCCAAAGGACACTGTGACTATGCTGATTATACTTATCTTAACATACTAATTTTCTGTTTATGTGTCTGTCTCTGAGAATGGAAACCATTAATATAGCTCTCTACATTAACACGACCTTACACTCACTCTACTGCCTCCTACTTTATTCTACGAGCTTCTGGAATTCTTCAATATCTATTGAAGAATTGCATATCTAGTGTAATTCTAGAATTGCACTAGAATCTAGTGTATAAACTATTGATTAATGCTTTCTATTGAATATAAATTCTTCAATTGATATTATGACATCAATTGATTTTCTTCAATATCAATTCTGTAGTGTCTAGAGTATACTCTTAGGGATACCTGATTCTGATTTGATAGGAGCTAATTTACAACTCTATAAATTATAAAAGCTGATAGCAAGGCAAAACAATTTTTGTCTATAAACAAATACATTCTTGTGTATGCAAATTCTCCCCAATGGACTGAATTGACTCTTTTCCCCAACATTGGAAGAATGTGCTTTCGTCTGTACTTTCATTTTAATCATCTTAATCTATAAATATGTCTGGTTTTTGAGTTCTCCTTTGAACTATCTGTAACATCTTACTGGTTCCTTCATTAAGGAATTTTACAAAATATTTAACACATGTTAATCTTTATGTCCTAATCTTGTGTTTTTAGGGAAAAGGTTCCTTAAATGGTACTCATTTTATTTCACTGTAGAACCCATTTTGGATATATTTACACACACACACACACACACACACACACACTAAAGCTCTTTCTTTTGACATAATATAATTTTAAAATAGCAAAAGGGAATAAAATTGTTGCTATATTTATTAATTGTTTTGGATAACAAGACATTGCATCATGGTCCTACAGTAGTAGAAGAATTTTAGGTATCTTGAAATGTTATATTTTATAATCACAATCTTTATCTGTAGCAACAATGTTAGGAGAAACAACAAATTATTTTAATTACAATTCCCTAGCCAAGGATAATAATATTGTGCTGTAGCAAAATAAACAAGCTGAGGAGCAGAGGGGTATGTGGAACATGTTTGCAGTATGCCAAAGGAATGATTACGAGTTGACTACCAGGTTTTGTTTGTACTCACTGAGGGCTAATGAGCAATGGAGAGAATTTTATGAGGGAGCTGCTCTTGTGGAGGGAATGGAAACAGACTAGGTGACTAGAAGAATAAGGAAGAGGGAAAGCAAACAAATATCTACAAAACTGAAAATCATACCCATCTAAGAATGTGGCTTCCTATAAATAGGGAGCCTGTCACCATGGGCATACCTAAATGATAGGAATGTAAAGAGCAGTGTCTGAGTGTCATTGACTCTGCTTCATAGTTGAAACCAAAATTCCCTTCACTAGCCTATTCTACTCACTTATTCTTCCTAATATGTATTCATCTAAAGAAAAACATAGATCCTTTGGATTATCCCATGAAGCCCAAACAAATAGACGAAAACAGTAGCACATATAGGAGAAACTACTTGTATTTGAAATAGAAAGGTTCTGAAAGCAAAGTTTTGCTGTCCCAAATACAAAGCATCTACTTTTTTTTTTTTTTAATAGTCTCGCTCTGTTGCCAGGCTGGAGCACAGTGGCACGATCTCGGCTTAATGTAGCCTCCACCTCCTGAGTTCAGGTGAGTCTCTTGCCTCAGCCTCCTGAATAGCTGGGATTACAGGTATGTACCACCACACCCAGCTAATTTTTGTATTTTTAGTAGAGACAGGGTTTCACCATGTTGGTCAGGCTGGTCTCAAACTCCTGACCTCAGGTGATCCACCCGCCTCAGCCTCCCAAAGCGCTGGGATTACAGGCGTGAGCTATCGTGCCCGGCCACGTGGCATGTACTAAACCAGTCAGAAATCAGTAGATCATCAGCAAACAGGATAGTGTCTACCTTTGGGGATGTTGGCTGAGTTCATTTTTAGTCTTTGAAAACTATTCTTGGATTTCTATAGGAAGGAACCATAAAATGTAAGACATACTGGCATAAATACTGCCACTTAGTAAGTTGCAAAAGGGTTTGGCTGTTAATAGCTTGCAGAATTCCTGTTTGCCTTCCTTTTCCAGAAATAATGAAAAAAATGATATACTTTACAGTGAGTAAGTACATTAAGGGGTTCATATGATGTTAAAAGGAATGCCTTTCTTTATGACAAACACATACCAGCTTAAAGGGTTTCCTATTGATCACAAAACATCAAAAGGCCTTAGTCTGCACTTATAAGAATGAGATCAGTACAGGACTCTATTAAATGCTTGATTTGGATGAGTAGGTTGCTCAGCATTCCATCAGTCAACCATTAAAATGAACTGCCAGTGAAGAATGCCATGAGAATAAGTACAGAGCTAGAACTGGGCCATCGTCAACTGCTGTTAAAGAAAATCATAACTAAGAAATTAAATATGGGGCAAATGGCCCAAAGTATGCACAAGTATAACATCTACCATAGAATCATTTTGGGGAAAGATAACTTGACAGTTTTTTAAGTCTTCTGGCTTTTATCAAGACTATATCTAAAACTGCTGCAGATCAATGAATTTGTCCTATTGTAAAAAATCCTTTAGAGAATGATTTTCTGGCATCCATTTAAATGATTAATCACTCGTACTTTACGAAACTTCTTTCTTATAGTCATTTCTAAGACTCGAGGCTGGGTGTAGTGGCTCAGGCCTGTAATCCCAACACTGGGAGGCTGAGGGGGGCAGCAGATTGCTTGAGCTCAGAAGTTCAAGACCAGCCTGGGCAATATGCCAAAACCCTGTCTCTACTAAAACTACAAAAATTAGCTGGGTGTGGTGGTACATGCCTGTAATCCCAGCTACTTGGGATGCTGTGGCACAAGAATTGTTTGAACCAAGGAGGCAGAGGTTGCATTGAGCCGAGATTGTGCCACTGCCCTCCAGCCTGGGCCACAGAACGAGACTCAGTCTAAATACAAATACAAAACAAAAGCAAAAAATCCTCCTAAGGCACAAACTCATTTCTTTTCATCTTTAAAATAAATTAACGAAAGGCTCTATAATATACTCAAAAGCAGAAGGGTAGAATGGCCAATCACATATATATGCAACAATTTTCAAGATTTTCCCATATTTGCATCACTTATTGCTATTTTCTTTGATAAAACATTTTAAAGCAAATTCTAGACATATACACTTCACTATGGATGCCTAAATTTTAAAAGATTTTGACATTCATTTCTATCCATTAGGCAACATTATCACACCTAGTGAAATTAGCAGTCATTCTTTGGTGGAATCCATGAACAAGTCAATGACCAAAATCTCCTCTCTTGGCAAAAATATCTTTTTGCAGCTGGTTCTTTAAATCATTCAAACAAGGGCTACATATTATAACTGATTAAGTCTTTAGTCATTAAGACCAGTGCCTCTCAAACTTTAATATGCAAATGAATCACTTAGGGATCTTAAGATTCGGTAGGGTCTGGGCAGGGCCAGAGCTATTGCATTTTAACATCTCCCAGGTAGTGCCAATGTTGCTGGACTCAAAGTGGACCACACTAGCAAGATCCTAGCAAAGACTCATTTGTTTTGTCTCGTTTTGTTTTGTTTTGCTTTTAATGCCAAGAGCTTGTTATAGGAACAGGTCAGTTATCCTGGTCTAGATTTTCATGTTTCCTTCCATGTGGTATTATCTAGCTTATTCCTCTTTTATTACCCTTAATTTGTAATTAAGTAAATGACGTTAAGCCTAAAAACTTGAATAGATTCAAGCTCATCTTTTTTTGGGAATAATTTATTGAGGAGATATGTGAACATTTAAGTATTTGATCTGTAGGAATATCATCCTTATACTTCATAGTAATTATAGTGTTAAAAAGAGGGCTCTACAGTCAGATTTCTATTAGTTCACATCCACCTCCATCATTTACTACTTGTATGACCTTAGCAAGTTATTTAATTTCCCTAAACCTCAGTTTTCTCATCTGTAAAATGAGTAAAATAATAGTATCTGCATTATAGAGCACATGACAAGTGATCAGTAAATGTATTCTATTCTAACTTGACTTTGTAACCTTTTTACTCTGAGACAAAATATTTTGGTTGCTGAGACCTTTCTACTAAAACTAACTTTTTGGTCCTATGTTCATTTGAGGCTACCCTATAAATCAGCTATAGGTTTATATACCACAGAACTAGGCAAGACCCTCAGAGGGAGCATATTATTAGTTTTTGGAGGATTTTCTTTTCATGTTTTAACTTATCTGTCAGATTATAATGGCTCATAAAGCCTAAAAATAAGACTTTAACAAATCTTATGTTAACTCAACCAAGTAAGTCTTTCAAAGAGTATTAGTTCTTGGTAGTTTATCATAGAAATTTCATAACAAAATGGTACTAAGTAAAATGTTTCAAAATCATCCTAAGGTGGATACTAGAAAACTAAGGGAGATTATTGTTGATTCATGGAAATCCCATATGAATTATATAGCCTTTTTGTATGTCCTTATTAATAAGTAAATTGCTAAAGTTAAGCATATGGGACCTCTGATATTTCCTTATCTTTGTTTAATAAGCTTCTGCAATTTGGAATGAATCCCCAAATTAAACTTGACACTTTAGGAAATCAAAGAAGCTAGAGAAGGAAGCCTAGCATGATCCAAAATCGCAGTGTACACTATGAGTTGTCTTATGACTTTAGGAACATAGAGGATGATTTATATGAACATGAAATCTACAATTATAAGTTGAAGCCATGATTAGTAAATTATTCCTCTCCTTGTAATAAATTCCATCAGCACATAGTAACTTTGAGCCACCTTTCAAAAGAAGCAACTGCTGGCCCAGATGATCAGGGCCAAAAATAAATTAGGCAACAAGCCCAACATCCTTCTACACTTTGGTCTTTTCTTTTTTCCTTTTGAGCTTGATTTTTTCAGATGTCTTTCCTAGAAGACTATGACTTTCAGGGATATATTATCTTACTTTAATGTTACAAAGATTGTAGAATTGACAAAGAATACTAGGACAAAAGAAAAATAATTGAAGGGAATATTTTGAAAGTCAGCAACTTTCTAAGTTATTTGTAAGACAGCCATATAATAGCAGCAGAGTAAAGTAGTGCTATTACCATAATTTTGTAGTGTTTACTAGTATGCAATATTTTGTTTGGCTAGTTGTTTTTGAAACAGGGTCTCACTGTCACCTAGGCTGGAGCACAGTGGTGTGATCTCAGCTCACTACAACCTCTGCCTCCTGGGCTCAAGCAAGTCTCTTACCTCAGCCTCCTCAGTAGCTGAGACCACAAGTATGCACCACTATGCCAAGCTAATTTATTTATTTATTTTTTGTATTTTTGGTAAAGACAGCGTTTTGCCAGTTGCCCAGGCTGGAATATGCAATATTTTGAATCATACTATTTACATTGTGATGCAAGGAAAACAAAACTAGAAATTATATGACAGGCTACAAAATTATGTCTAACTTGACAAAAGGCAGAAAAAAATTGAAATAAAAGAAAAGAGGTATATAAAGTGTTTCCCTTTTTTGAGTGCTTGGACCAAAATTAAGATCAATACAGAAGAATCATTGGCCAACAAGAAAAACCGATCAATTATTAGATAGTAGAGCATTTCATTTGACAACTTGTTTGATTTTCAGACATTTAACTGCATTTAGCCTGAAATTACTGATTAAAAACAAAATATAAAAATGAACTAGATGAAACAAGATTATCCAGAAACAAACACAATAATATTTTAAAAACATGTTCTAATTTCAGGCCATAGCAGTTTTCCAAAAATTATCCATATAAAGATAAAAGACACAGAACATGCTTTATGTGATTAATCACTTGAATAATGGATGATACTGCAAAACTAGATATGTACTTGTAAGACATCACTTGGAGGTAATGTTTGTTTTCACATTAAGTTTGAAGAACACAATTTTTTTTCTATCTCTAAATCTTTCATTAAAATCTGAAGGGTAGCTCTAACTGGATCACGTTATATCTTTCTTCATTTTAAATCTAGAAAACGTTCTGTCTTCCTAATCTATATTTAGGTTTAGCGAGCATATTAACATTTTCTCAGTGAGTATACCCTTTTTGGTGTCCTTGCCTAGGATAAGAACTAAAATATTCCCAGGGCCTCTGATTTTATTTCAGTTTCCAAACTAAGTATTTAGCATATTTTTTGTACTGTATCTTGATGAGGCATATAGTAGTATATAAGGTGCTACAATAAATAGCAGACATAGCAATTTTCTTAGAACTTTACTGAAGGAATTTTTTCAGTCAGCAATTAAATGCCTATCTCCGCAATATGTTCTCCATGTAAACTGTGCTAGAGATCACTGAACATCTCTATGACATTATTAGAATCAAATCTTTCTTAGTAGTCTGATTATGATCCTTTACAACATGATCTAGTTCATTATTGGCATATAGTAACCATTTAATAAATATCTGTTAAATTAATAAATATCTGTTAAATAAATAAATACAGACTAACAGAATGCAATGAAATCATATTATAATTCACTTATTTCTCTCAATATAGGCTTACACTGTAAAATATTCTACCTTTAACAATTCAATTTATAACAACTTAAAAATTAAGACCACAAAAACATTTTGCTAGGGTTCTTATGGCAGCTAAAGAAAAGACTAATAGATAAATTCAAAGTGAGATGCTTAAACAGTTCAAGGGTGAATATTTCTAAAGACTTTACATTGCTACCTTAACTTCGTGTTCTGTCCACATGCATGTAAAACAACATTAACATCCTCACCTAATGCTATCAACAACCATCACAGAATAGTTGTAAGCTTTTAGAAAACCACAAGTGATAATGTAATATTTACATTTATCTCTATTTATAGATAATATAGTTTTATGTCTGTATTTATATTCTATTTATATAGATGTGGAAATTAAGGTAATAAAGAAAGGAACTAAGATATAAGGAGTATTAGTAATGATCAAACATACACAGGGTTAAGTCAGCTCTTACTCTGATCCTAAAAGCTTCAAGCACTTCCACTCTCTTGGTTTCTTTTTTGCCTTTCATCTCTCAACCACTCACATACTGGTCTTTCTTACCTTTCATTATTGAACGAGTATATGACATGATTAATCAATATTTTCTCCTTTTCCAATTATCTTCGTGCCCAGTAACTACTCCTCATCTCTCTCCGACCAACTCCCTGAAAGTCCCTTACATTTTCTCCCTGCACCTTCTGCCCTCAGCCGGCACAGGCAGCAACACAGCATGAAGCGGGGTTTTGGTGCTCTTTGTCAATATCAACTGAGCCCTAGAACTAGACAAATGGGACCTAATCAAACTCCACAGCTTCTGCATAGCAAAAGAAGCAGTCATTAGAGTGAATCGGCAACCAACAGAATGGGAAAAAATTTTTGCAGTTTACCCATCTGACAAAGGGCTGATATCCAGAATTTACAAAGAACTAAAACAGATTTACAAGAAAAAAACTAACAAGCCCATTCAAAAGTGGGCAAAGGATATGAACAGACAGTTTACAAAAGAAGACATACATGAGGCCAACAAACATATGAAAAAATGCTCATCATCACTGGTCATCAGAGAAATGCAAATCAAAACAACATTGAGATACCATCTCATGCCAGTTAGAATGGCGATCGTTAAAAAATCTGGAGACAACAGATGCTGGAGAGGATGTGGAGAAATAGGAACACTTTTGCACTGTTGGTGGGAGTGTAAATTAGTTCAACCATTGTGGAAGACAGTGTGGCGATTCCTCAAGGACCTAGGAATAGAAATTCCATTTGACCCAGCAATCCCATTACTGGGTATATATCCAAAGGATTACAAATCATTCTACTATAAGGACACGTGCACATGAATGTTCATTGCAGCACTGTTTACAATAGCAAAGACCTGGAACCAGCCCAAATGCCCATCGACGATAGACTGGATAGGGAAAATATGGCACATATACACTATGGAATATTATGCAGCCATCAAAAACGATGGGTTTGGGTCCTTTGTAGGGACATGGATGAACCTGGAAACCATCATTCTCAGCAAACTGACAGAAGAGCAGAAGATCAAACACCGCATGTTCTCACTCATAGGCGGGTGTTGAACAATGAGAACACATGGACACAAGGAGGGGAGCACTACACACTGGGGTCAGTTGGGGGGAAATAGGGGAGGGACAGTGGGGGGTGGGGAGCTGGGGAGAGATAGCAAGGGGAGAAATGCCAGATGTAGGTGATGGGGAGGAAGGCAGCAAATCACACTGCCACGTGTGTACCTATGAAACAATTTTGCATGTTCTTCACATGTATCCCAAAACCTAAAATGCAATAAAATAAATAAATGGGGGGAAAAAAAAAACCTAACCCCCCCCCAAAAAAAAAAAGAATCAGAGAAAGCAAGGAACGTGTTTTTGATAATTCTATATGCTAAAAAGAATACTTTTAGTAGATATTTTAATCACATATACAAATCTGGCTAATTAAAAGTTTTTCGCTTTTTAATTTATGTTTGGCATGCTGTAAACCCTCTAGTAAATATTATTCCTTCTACCTTCCTCTTTGCTCATTTGCTGTCATGGTACTTTGTGTAAATAATCTACTTCTCCTTCCAGATCATTCTACCATAGTCTTCTTGCATGTGTTTATGAGTTCTGCTGTGCCTATTAATTGAAAAGACAAAGAAACCTTACAGTAACACAACAATAAAACACAACAAGAAAGCATGTAATCAAAAGACTTGGTTTCTAGTTTTATAGTAGATGTATAACTCACTGGCCAAGTGTCTTAGGCATGCACGACCTTTACCATTTCTGTGCCTGTTTTCTTAGCTAAAAAATGGTGAAATTGATGTCCAAATTGTAAGAGTCCTTCTCTGTTCAGAGACTGAATGAGTTAAGCCCTATTTACACCTATGTAATTCATTTCTGCAACAACCTTGATGGGAAGGAGAGTAAGTAACATTATCTCCACACTGCAGATAAAGAAATGGAAGCTAAAGGAGATTGTAGGATTATTCTACTGTTGCACATTTGTCTGGTAGTAGCGCTAGGACCCAAACCTAGGCTTTATTTGCCTTTTATATCTACAGAGAGAGCTAAGCCACAATCTCCCAGAGAAAGCTAAGCCATAATCTCCATATATAAAGAGGAGACAAAGGGAGTAAATTGGTGAGATTTTAATGTTTGTCTAATAAACATAAAGACAGAGGCAGCAGTTTCTCTTAAGAAAGAGACTGTACTTTATAGATAGACTGTGTTTAGATCACATTGACTATTATTTTGTTTTACATTATTACTCTTTTCTCCCAGAGTACCAAATCTGCTTTGGACTTTATAGTTGTTGAATCTCACTCACAGATGGAGAATCCTACCACACAAGTTTTTTTAAGAGCAGTTTGTTAAAAATAATGTTTGCTCTCTTCCTTGGCATAATAATAATGCAGAATGAATATTTATGTGTTTTATTCTATAATTTATGAAATGTCTTTGTGGTGATATTATGTGAGTTCTCTGTATTTAAGGACATAATAAAAATTATAAAAGTATTTCTGTACTGGTGGTTTTTACATATTATATAATAACCAATAGCATATTTGCATTAATGAGTTTTTAAATTATGCTACTGAACATGAAAAAATAGAACATGGACAGTAGCAATGATGATGACTTACTTTGTCACTTAGACCATCTGCTATTTTTACCAAATTCTTCAGGGAACATGGCAGTAGTTGGATGACTAGGACCCTGGACAAGTAGTCAGAAGATCCAAGCTCTATTCATAGAACTTACACTGACTCACTTGGTGACCATGTGCTCATCAGTTGATCTCTCGTAAGTTCTCAGATGTTAGAATTTGGGAGTGTTTCCTCATTTGCCAACCTCTCAGAAATGCCATGAATGTAGGTTTGCCTGTGTTTGCAAAATATTGTTAAAAAGGATCAGGAGGAAAAAAAAAACAGACTTGAATAGCAGACATAGCACATGGTATAACTAGTCTTTTTAAAGAGAATTTAAATGTTATTTTACTATCTAAGCATACCTTTTCTTCCTTCAACTTTGTCTCTTTCTTATCTGGCAAAAAAATCACTCAGGTTTGGGGGTGCAGGAGAAGAATGAAGTAAAAGAGGGTGATTTTGTCATTTCTTCACTCTCTTTTACTGTTACCCTCATAAGTCTGTCTATCCTCTTTCATAATCTAGCTGAGTGTTAGTTGAAGTGTTAGTGCAGATAAACATTAAATGGAAGCAGAAATGCAGCATGTGTGAGAATGGAGAGAGCCCAGATACTTTAAAATTATCTTTGGGGTATGTTTTATTCCTTCAGTTTTCAACAAATATTGGGTGCTGAACATCACGATGCTAAGCCCTGAAGATACGAAGACAATGGAGACATAGTGCTGGAGACAATGGAGACAGATCAGAGGCATTAGATATACAGGCAAATAATTATGAGGGTAATGTTAGGGAGGGATAACATGGAGAGAAATGCCAGATATAGGTGATGGGGGGACGTACCTGTGCAAGTATGATGAGTGTGAGATGTAAGAGGATAGCAGAGACGGGATGGGCATCTAGAAAGGGTCCAAGAAGTGAGGTAGCAGCTAACCTTGGAGGGCAAGGAAGCAAAACAAAATATTTTTAAGATACTCTAAGTTTTATAGTAATGGTTTTTTAAAAAATGAATATTTAATCAAATGGGATTGTAGACCAGGCAATGTGCCAAGCAACAGTAAAATCTATAAAAGCATCAATTTTAGAGTTGGAGAGATAAAATTCAACTCCATTCCTATCTATAGGTGTGACCTTGGGAAAGTTGCCTGACCTCTCAAAATCTGTTTCTTCATTTATAGAATGGAGTTTTCAAAAGCATCTACACCTCTTAGGGTTGTATGAAGATTAAATAAGATAATATGTGTAAGTTCTTTGCCTAGTCCTTGGCAACTGGTAAGATGGTAAAGGCTCAATAAATGCTAGTTATTATGAAATATTTCTACATATTTTCTCATTGAACCTTTGTAGCAATCCAATGGACAGGCATTCCTAATGTCAGCTCTTTGGCAAGAAGATATAGAAAACAGGAGGTTCTAGGAATATAGGTTACAGACCCTGAAAGACCCACATGTGCCATAAGAAGGAATTTGGACCACATGGAGAAGGCAGTAGGAAATCTTCAAAGATTTTTAAAAGAGAGAACCAATGAGTTTTATATTTTAGAAAGATTGTTATATATATATATATATATATATATATATATATATACACACACACACACACACACACACACACACACACATATTGCACTTTAGGTTCTGGGGTATATGTGCAGAACATGCGGGATTGTTGCACAGGTACATCCCCCCATCACCTATATCTGGCATTTCTCCCCATGTTATCTCTCTCCAACTCCCTACCTCTGGCTGTCCCTCCCCTAGTCCCCCCAACAGACCTCAGTATGTGATGCTCCCCTCGCTGTGTCCATGTCTTCTCATTGTTCAACACCCGCCTATGAGTGAGAACGTGCAGCATTTGGTTTTCTGTTCTTGGGTCAGTTTGCTGAGAATGATGGTTTCCAGATTCATCCATGTCCCTACAAAGGACATGAACTCTTCGTTTTTTATGTCTACATAGTATTCTATGGTGATATGTACCACACTTTCCTTGTCCAGTCAATCATTCATGGGCATCTGGGTTGGTTCCAGGTCTTTCCTATTGTAAACGGTGTCACAATGAACATACATGTGCATGTGTCTTTATAATAGAATGATTTATAATCCTTTGGATATATACCCAGTAATGGGATTGCTGGGTCAAGAAAGATTGTTAAGACTACAGTGTGGATAATGGATTGGAAAGGCAGGGAGAAACTGGAAAGATAGGAATCCAGTTAGGAATTCTATGTAGTAAATCTCTCTGTGTAATAGTGGCATGGGAAATCTCCTAAGTGCAATCATACAGACCTGAGGAAGGGTGGCTAGTTGGTGGATCCCCTGTGCCCTTAATTTTCACCTATTCCCATATCAATCCTGTCATGCCAAAGGCTTTAGGACTCACTTCCAAAATGCTTAGTGCTTTCCACTCTGAATCCTCCCAGTAATGGTGGTCTCTTTATTGCTAAGTGGCATAAGGTTTTAAAAAAAACAGTAAGCTTCCTGCTGGAAATGGAAGAAGTCAATGTCAGTATAAATGTTTGTTGGCTGCAGGGAAGAAGTAGAAAGGTTCCCTAAAAACATTTGGGTAGTTTGGCAGCTTAATCGTTTTTGTAATCTTCACATGTTCATGATGTCATCATTATTATGCTACTACATTGATTCAAGAGTAAATCAAACATAATAGTAGAGTTAAGGTAAAATGCAGATATAGAATATCTCAGTTTACCATTTTTTAAGCATCAGATAGCTATCGTTTCATCTTTTTTCCTTCAAAAAGTTGATTTTCCTTATCTCAGCAGCATTTATTATTTCTACTATAAAATACTCGCCCCTTTCCACTATTTTTGCTAGAGATTCTACATACTAAAATGTATACATTTAAAAAGTAATGAAAGCAAGGGAAGTTTAAGACATGCTGAAGGCTACTCTTCTCTCAGAACACCAGAAACTAAATAACTTGTAAGGAGTGCTTTGTTATGTAACAACATCTGAATATATACCATGAGAAATCTCTGAGAAACCAAGTTTTCTTATGAAATATCACTATTCTATCCTGAATTCTTCCCTTTATGGATGGACCTCTGATTCATTTTGCTTAGTAGCACGTGCTCTTTTTGCCTTGATTTTGGTTGATTTGCATAACATGTGCATGTACTTTGAGATACATGTTGTTGAAGACATGAGAGGTTAACTATGAAGAAAAGCATCGAAACATAATAGAGGAAATGTACCCAAGCATTTCATATTTTTCAGGACTTGCATCTTTTAAATAATGTAAGAAAAGTGTATCTAGCACTTTACAAAAGTTCTTGAGCACATTAAAATCATGATTCATTTAAAATATGCTAATTATCATATATAAAAATTAATTTGAAATATTTATCACAACACTTGTGAATAATAACCACAAGATTTTTTTCCTCAAGTTTAAGATCTGGTAGAAGTGATTTGTAAAAAATTATTATAAAGATCTATAATGTTAAACCAGGGAAGCAGCTTTGAGACTTGGCAGAAAAGTGAAATAATTTTTTTAAAAGATATTCTTAAACACACACCTCAAGCTTAATAAATGTGTAAGTGTTAAAAAAAAGAAAGCCTAAGAAAATGAGCTACTTTTAAGGTAAAAAAATTTACAACAAGAATTTAATGATACAGACAGGGAAGGTGTTAAGAAACCAGCAGACCAAAGCAAAAATAAGTAAATTAATGTAAAAATATGAAAAGGACTGCATGAGAAGTGAAAAGCCACCAAACTTCAATCAAGGCCATGCCATACAGAGAATGACACGTGTAGAAATACAAATAAATAATAAAAACAATAAGAAACAGGAAAGACTAGGTTTTTTGAAGAAAATTAATTTTAAAGATACCTTCATCTTATCATCTGCACAGGGTGAAAAGGCTTTTTAGTTAATAGTTGAGTCAGTAAATAATATACTTCTATATATTTAAAAAATTTTTTTAATAAGGAAAAATACGATTAGCAATCTCTTACCTCTAAACAGTGGGCTTTATAGTTTCAACACTGGAATATTTTTAATGTATTTAGATTGTTTTTTCAATTTAAAAAATTTTCTTTTTTCTTGTAAGAACTTATGCTATAAAACACACATACACACACACACACCCCCCAGAACAGAGCACCATAGTACTTCTTGTTAGAAAATATTATTTTTAATTCTGAAAATTATGTATTAGAATTTGAAAAGATATCAAATTAAAAGCAATTTGTAAGCATATAGAGGAGAAAAAATTATGCATTAAATATAGCTGAAATTCATATGATAAAAAGACATAAATAATCTAATATACTTTTACAATAAAGTAAACATGTGAAAAGTAACTATAGCTCACTTCTTTGAATTTTTAAGTGCCATCACATGTGAGGTCATTTCAACAAGATTGGGAAACATTATTGATTATACAATGCAGAAACACCTTAGTGACTAAGATGGCTAAGCTAGGAGACCTAAACTATCATTGCCCTAGTTTGGATTGTCAACATTTCTCATCAGGCCTAAGCTATCCTGTTCTCCTCAAATACTTATTTCAGAGAGAATTACTTAAAACTTAAATCTGACAGTGACCATCACATAAATTATAAACTAGCCACCCAGGAGAATCAACGATGTGGCTGAACAGAGAGTGTAGATTCTTGCTCTACACACATATGCTATTAGAACAAACCAACGTTGCCTATTTTTAATTCATTGCAGCAATTCTTTCTGTTTTCCTGTTTTGAGCAGTGATGAGCCTTTAGTTATACCAAAGCCACAAATCCATTTTCTATCCAAGGTAAAAGGCAGTTTTGACTTTCTGAAAATTTCAATTTATTTATTTTTATAGAGAGTGTGGTTTCACCTTATTGTCCAGACTTGTCTTGAAATCCTAGGCTCGAGTAATTCTCTTGCCTCAGCAAGCTGGGATTACAGGTGCACACAACTGCTCCTAGCTTGAAAATTTTGATTTAGCCTAGTGAGTCAAGGATAGCACATCGAACACATGGGGAATGGGGGAGAGAAGTGAGGTTGTAGGCCTTTTTAAGACCTTTTTATAGAATTCATGTAACATTTCGGTATCATAATTTCCTTATCTGTAAAACAGAAATAACATTAGGCTTGGCTAGGTGCAGTGGCTCATGCCTGTAATCCTAGCACTTTGGGAGGCCAATGTGAGAAGATTGCTTAAGCCCAGCAGTTCAAGACCATTTGGGCAACATGATGAAACTCCATCTCTACAAAAAATAGAAAAATTAGCCAGGCATGGTGGCACATGCCTGAAGTCCCAGCTCCTCATGAAGTTGATGTGGGAGGATCAGTTGAGCCCAGGGAGGTCAAGGCTGCAGTGAGCCATGATTGCGCCACTGCACTCCAGCCCAGGCAACAGAGTGAGATCCTGTCCAAAAACAAACATTAGGTCTGCATACTTCAAAGTGATGTTATGAAATGTTAAATAAAATAAGAATGTATGTCAAAGGTTTTTTACAGGGCAGAGCAATGTCAAGTTACTTCCTACGATAAATAATGGTAGATTTGCAACTGGGACACACCTGAAAAACAGCAATTCCAGTGCTTTTAGACATAAATGAAGGTCAGCTCTGAGTGTATACCCAGCTCTCAGCTATCTCTGAGACCTCATTTGCCCATCTTACTGGTATTCATTCTGTTCCTTGAACAAAGCAAATTAATTTCCACCACCAGACTTTTCTCTCTATCTGGTTAGCTATTCTTTCCAATCCTTGTTTGTCGGGTTTCTTCTCACAATTTGAGTTTCAATTCTAATGACACCTTCTTAGAGATGCCCCCATCATTATCCAGGCTAATTACACCACTGCCCTATCCTACTCCAGTCTCAGGAGATCATATTACTCTCTTACTTTCTTCTTAATATTTGTTATATAAATATCTTACTCTTTCTTTACTTCCTTATTTATGGAATGGCCACCATACAAGGCCACTATGCCCTCTTATCAAAGGACCTGAGTGACCCAGAAGTCTGTCACTAAGCTAGACCATATTGCCAATGGTTTGAATGAAAGAAAGCTCAGAGTGACCTTGTCAAATAAGGGAAATAATTAGTTGAAAACCTGACCTTCCAGAGGAACAAGGGTGGGGAGGTAAGAAAACACACATGTGAAGGAAAACACTAAACAGACACAGGATAACAGGATAATTTCTGTGTGTCTGTGTGTGTGTGTGTGTGTGCGTGCGCGCGCATACGTGCTGTAGGAAGCTGAAGCTGGCTTAATGTGTTAGTGAAAATAACAATTTGGAAAACAGAATTTCTTGTTCTGGTTCGTCAGAAGGAATAGATTGAGGCAGTCTGGGGAAGCGAACCTGACAGTGGTCTCACATGATGCATCTGAATAAGTAATGATACCCTTTTACAAGTTAAATTCAACACATCCTTTCCATAACTGATTTGCCTGTAAGTTCTATTCTATGGCATATAAAATGTTATTTAAAAACCTTCTCCCCTACAAAGTCCCATCCTCCATAGGAAAATAGTGAGGCAAGTCACATTGCTCTTTGGTACTCTCCCATCTCCTCTTTCAGAAACTGTTTCTTCAGTCTTCAGTTCTTTAATCCTTTTCTACCACTGTTATTCACCTGCACCACAACTTACTCTGCCTGCCCCACTTTCAGCTGTCAGAAGATCTCTGTTTGGGGTTTCTTCTTCTAAATTTCAATTTTGAGTTTGTCTGAGTATGTGTCTGTCACATTAGATTCCATGTATAATACCAAATATGTCCTCACAGTGCAAACTTACTACAGAATACAGTAGGCATTCAATGCACATTTTCATTTTATAGTTTTCCTTGTGCTTTTCTTTTTACCATTGTGTGTATGTTAACCTTATTATTACTACTTGAATGTCCACATGGGTGGGATTAGGGTTTTTTTTAAAAAAAATATGTATTTTCCATTTTTAAAAAGTCTCATACTTTTTTAACAAAAAGAAATTAAAGAAGAACGGGAAAAAGGAGCTTTACTATATCTGACTGTGTTTGTCAGTAGCAGATGACACTCAGCATTTCCATTTAGCTGGATGGAAAGCATGTTGAAGCAAACCTCAGGGAATAGAGGAGTCTATAGGTAGCTCTCTTCTTCTAATTAATCTACTCAATTAGTGATCTGAGCATATGTTTTAGAGCCAGGGTCTTGGGTTTTACTCTTAGCTCTGACACTTGCTTAGCTTGTTTGACTTTGAAGAAGTTTCTTAATTTTTCTGCCCTTAACATTCTCATCTGTAAAATGGGGGTAATAATTGTACCTATTGAGGCTACGGGATTAACTGAGGATATATTCAACAAATAATTTTTGAAGACATTCTACGTATTAGGTTCTGCTCTTTGTACAAGGGATGTAATATGGAGAAAAAAAGACAAAAATTTATTTTTTCTATTGTTTGTGTTCCAGTAAGGTAGATAAATATACACCTACCTATATGTATTAGTGTTAAGGAGAAAAAAAAAAGCAGAGAAGAGTGTATGTGAAACTGTTGATGGGCAGAGGATTTGAAGTTTTAGGTATGGTGGTCAGGGAAGGACTCTCTGAAAAGACAATTTTATAAGAACCTGAAGAAAGTGAAGGAGTTGGCCATGTGCATCTCTAGGGGGAGAGCCTTCAAGGTAGAGAGCACAATAATTGTAAAGGCCTTGAGAAAGAAGCAGGCGTGGTGTGTTCAAGGAATAGCAAAGAGGCCAGTGAGGTCAGAGTGGAGTAACGGTTGGGAAATTACGTGAAGTAAGGGGTGTGTGTGTGTGTGTTGGGGGTGATCAGTTAGGGCCCTGTGGGCCATGATTAGGACTTTGGGTTTGGACAAATGAGTGATGCAATGAGATTCATGTCTGAACCACATTTTTCCCAGTTGCCTGACTGAAAACCGACTGGGGCCGGGACTGGGGAGCAAAAGCAGAGGCGAGGAGACCAGTCAGAAGGCTCTTGCCACAGTGCAGTCAAAAGATGATGGTATTTGGACCGAGGAGGAAGTAGTGCAAGTGGTAAGAGCTGGACAGATTTGGAATTTATTCTGAGAGCCAACAGGATCTCTGGGGCTGATTAGATGCAGGGTCAGTAAGAAAGAGAAGGTCTAGAATTACACCAGTGTTTCTAGCTGAACAGCTAAGAGAAATGATGCTTCCATTAATGGAAATAAGAATATAGTTTAATGTATGAATAATATATTATTATGATAAAATGTGTTAACATGTTAATGAATTGGTGTATGGAAAGCACTTAGTATAGGAGTTAACATCAAGTAAGCCTGATGTGTTTGTTGTTATTAATAATACATTGAAATGGGAACATTTTTTAAACTCCAGTATATGATTAAATGTTCACATTAGAGTCACAACTTGCGGTCTTTAGAAATAAAGTGACTTAAATGAGATATTAAAAGATTTTCCACTGGCAGATATAGTATAGGAGAAAAACAGAATTTTCAGGTAATGACTAAGAATTCCCTCTTGTTCAATTCCCCTTTTAACCTGCACATGCCTTTACTACAGTACTTCCTTCTTTTCTTTATTCCTGCCTTTTTGAAGTATCCCTGTCTCAAAAGTAACATATACACTAAATATATTAACTTTTAATGGACAATCTTGTGTTTTATAGTTACTATAGCAATGGAATTTCTATTCAGCAGTACTATTTCAAGTACCATTGAAGTATTCTGTGTTTTAAAGATGCAATAATTTTCTTTTTACTTTTATTGTATGTTTTTGAAACTGTGAAAACCAATAAATTTTTTTTTTTTTTTTTTTTTTTTTTTAGAGACGGTATCTCACTCTGTTACCCAGGCTGGAATGCAGTGGTGCCGTCATAGCTCACTGCAGCCCGGAACTCCTGGACTCAAGCAATCCTCTCACCTCACTCTTTTAAGTAGCTAGGACTACAGGCATGCATCACCATGTCCAGCTAATTTTTGATTTTTTGTAGAGACAGAGGTCTCACTTTTAAATGGAAAGAATCAAGACAGGAAAGAGTTGGGGAATCTAAGTAATCTCTTTTATTTTTAACAACACGGAGGTACTGTGGGTTGTGGCTTGTTAATTCAATAAAGAATACAAGCTCTCAGAGACTGGCATGCATTCAGCACTGGAATTCAGAACAGACAGGACTCTTATATTTAAGAAATACTCTGAAGATTTTGTGGTTCTCCTCTAAATTCAGAAAGCTAGTTAATGGGTCATATTATCATTTCCAATGATAATTTAAAACTCTCTAGTTTGGAATGAATTATATAATTTTTCCTTCTTTCTTTTCTCTAACTTTCTAACTCACATATTTCTAATAATGTTTCATTTAATGTTGATCCTTATGGTTTATAATTTAACACTACTTCTTGGCTTAAAAATACTCTCATAAACATTTCATTTTAAATATTTTTACTGTTATAATATTTTTTACCAATTGTCTTAATAATTTACAGATGAAGAAATGATTTGTACTATTTCCTCTTTAGATGTGTAATTTGAAGCTATGGGAATAATTATCACATTGCTAAATACCCATAGCTTTTAATGAGCAGAAAACATAACTTGAACCTGGGTCTTCAGTTTTAAAAGCTTGTTCCCTGTCCATTTCATTACAGTTGAATGTTGGTAATTACTAATAAAATTCTCTCAGTATTTTCCAGGGAGTTCAGTCAAGACAGTGGCCTAAGAACCACAGTGCTAAGAAGCCAGAGTGGAAGAATGTAGTAAGGAGAGACCAAAATTGGCCATGGATAAACCACATAAAAAAAAGAAAACTTTATGAAGTTCCAAATATATGGCCTTTAACATATTATATAAAGCACAGACTTAAGTATATACTTAAGTATCACTTATATCACTTATATACTTATATCACTGCTGCATTTCATCTAAGACACCACTGATTGTGAGATGCATGACCAAGAAAGAAAGATTAAAAAAAACCTGTCAATTAAATCACAATATACCTTGATCACAAGGTGATTTTAGATTTTAAAAAGTTAAAATGTGAAAAATGTACATTTTAGAATCAAAGAAATATAGTACTAGTAATTGCAGAAGTTATGAGAATTCTCAAAATCAGTCATAATACAATCTCACTAGATAATCAATAAACACATATTAAGTGCCTACGGATGGGTACAAAGAAGCAAAATGCATAATCCAGATGAAGAGGCTTAAGTGCTATATATGAAATATTCATTGCTATCCTTCAGTTTCACAACAATGCCACTGTTGAAGACAGCAGATCCACTTATATAAAATGATGTCTCAGTGTGAAAATGCCAAGAGGATATAAGGCATAGGAGGGAGGAGGAGAGAGAGGAGTACAGAGGTAGAGGCAGCTGGGGGAAGGATGGATGGGCCAGGGAGAGGTAGGAAAGATGGGGAAGAGGTATCTAATTGATCTAGGAGTTTCATTGAAATTCAAAAGTGGTCTGAATCCTGCTCATGTCAAATCTCCTGATCTTATTAAATATAAATGCTGTCCTGTATATGAAATCATACTTTTTTTTACATCAGCTTTGAAAAGGGGTTCATACATTTTTATAACATTGACTGCTCCATGTTTAATACCAGAAAATTTTCTCCTTTCTTGTGTATTTTTTATTACAAAGACAACTTTAATGCTTCTCAAATTTGAACTAGATATAATTGATTAAATATTTGGCATTGCTTAAGAATTAAATTTTGTTATGATTGGTTATCAACCTCCTCAATGACTTAAAAGTTTTAGAATTTGTGATTAAAATTAAAAAATTGTTTGGGGTCAAACCAATCCCTACGTATTTCACTTGGGACTTTTGTATAAATTAGGATTATCATCACAGTATCTGCATGTTGAACTGGAAAAAATTAAATTTGATTGTTTATTTCTAATTAAAAACATTTCTGTTTCAGCAATGAGAATTTCATAAGTTGCCTTATGATATGAAATAATTGCTTTTGAAATTACTCAAAAAGAAAAGATACCCAGCCTCTTAGCTGTGCATTATGCTCATAAATTTATTACTAATTTAAAAGGGATAATACCCTGCAACATCATTAAGCCTCATGACTAAGTAAGTGGTAAAGTATATTATACATTCTGATACTGTCACACAGTTGCTTGTGATTGAGATAAAACTAACTTAGTAATGGTAATTACTTCTTTTGAAAGGCAAAACTATAAATAAATAATAATGCAGAGCAATTTGATTTTTAAAAGTCAATAATGAATTCCATCTGCTGCATGCCATTAAAAATCAAAGAGGTTACTTACACGCCTCAGTTCTTTTTATATCTTTATTCCTTCCATTTAAAAGTACAGGTCGATCCTTAATCATAATGTTATTTTGGCTTATTTGACCAAAACTTCAACAAAAAAAAAGAAAAAAGGAAAAAAATCTTCCTGTTTCTCGCCTCACTTTTTTTGGAGCCTAGACAACTTAACGTAATACATGGCTAATGAAGAACAAAGACATTAAAGCAAATGTTTAAGAGGATGGCTTGGAGCGTCTTAATGAAATGAATTACAAGTCTTTGAAACCCAGAATACAGTGGTGATAAAAGTGAGAGCATGTGACTTGATCTCTGCCATTACTCGAGTTAGGCACAATTTTTGAGTGAAGAATAAAGTCAGGCAACATGGAAATCTTACTAACAAATGTTGTCCTATGAATGAATAAAAGATAAATCACAAAGGACTTGTTACAAATGGCCACTGGACACAATAGACTCAAAATCACTATGTCTGAATCTATTTCTGGGAGTACCTATGGAATCATAATTAGCAGAAGTACCTATAGCAAATCATAGAGGAATAATCTACACAGACATAAAGTCTTTTTAAAAAGATATTCTATTTAGATTCAGTGTTTTGACAGAGTTTAATCCCTCCTAACCTCTCCCACCAAATATTCACATTTTGGAGGCAGTAACAATAGAACCTCCAGCTGCACTGTCATAGATCCATAGAGCTCATCTGGACTTTGAAAATGCAACATAAAATGAGCCCTTTAATGTCCGCTGTATCTGACTTTCCAAAATAACTTATTTAGAGCCACTAAGAGAGCCCTTACACATACCTTTGCGCTGGCTGAACATTTCTGAGGTCCTTCCTTCCAACCTTGCTCAGCTAGCAGTGAGCTGCTTTCAAGAAGAGGCGATGGGAATTTTGGTTCCTGTGCTTCTCAGGGTAATATAACACTTCCTTTCTGCCAGAGTGCCTTCTCCTCCAGCCCAGTCCCTGACCCCTGGTGGCAGTGTGCAAGATTCAGAGGTTTCTGCTTCTGCACACAGGAAACCCACTGTCCCTGCTCTGTGACTGTGGACTTGCTGTTGGCTCACTGAACATTTTAGAAAGTGATGAGGACATGCTCTGTATATGTTACTGAGTTGACCCTGTAAAGTCTATCATGGAGTGAGATCACAGGACTCAATATCTAACTTCTGTACAGTTTCTTATCATAAAGCAAATAAACAGCATGGCCACCTTTAACAAATCTCTATTTTATACTCCTAATAGCACCAACAGGTAGTAGATTTGATAAGCTGAGTGTGAACCAGGCTGGTGTTTTGTATCTTTATAGATAAGTAAATACTGCTAGCTATTGTCGGAACATAATTTTGATTTTTTGCACTCACAACTTCCAGTTGCATCATAATGGATATAGTGCACAGTGCTTTGCATTATAGTTATTTATTTTTGTCTTTTTTCCCTAGTAAAGCAAGAAGAAAGTCCATACAACAGCGCTAAATGCTTAGTAATTAAATGAATGGATAAATGTAGTAATAACTTCCTTATTTGTACTTAGCACAACCCCCACTTTCAACCCCCACTTTTTTTGTTTTTTGAGATGGAGTCTTGCTCTGTCACCCAGGCTGGAGTAGAGTGGCACGATCTCGGCTCACTGCAACCTCCGTCTCCCAGGTTCAAGCCATTCACCTGCCTCAACCTCTCAAGTAGCTGGGACTACAGGTGCATGCCATCATACTCAGCTAATTTTTGTATTTTTAGTAGAGATCAGTTTTGTCATGTTGTCCAGGCTGGTCTTGAACTCCTGACCTCAGGTGATCTGCCCACCTTGGCCTCCCAAAATGCTGGGATTATAGTCGTAAGCCTTTAGCCCCCTTTTAATCCATATTCCCTGTTATCCGAGTTTAAGCAAAGGGCAGCAAACCTGGCTGTTTCTGACTTACTGTTCATGTTCTTAAACTTCAGAATCCTAGAGAAGATTGTGGTGGAAGTCTGCCTTTCATTCTTCCCTGTTATCCTGTTATCACTGTCCCTGTTATCCTGTTATCACTGTTTTTTTTTTTTTTGTTTGTTTGTTTTGTTTTTTGCGATGGAATCTTGCTCTGTTGCCCAGGCTGGGGTACAGTAGCACGATCTTTGCTCACTGCAACCTCCACCTCCCAGGTTCAAGCAATTCTCCTGCCTCAGCCTCCTGAGTAGCTGGAACTACAGGTGTGTGCTACCATGCCTGGCTAATTTTTGTATTTTTAGTGAAGACAGAGTTTCACAGTGTTAGCCAGGATGGTCTAGATCTCCCGACCTCGTGCTCCCCCAACTTGGGCCTCCCAAAATGCTGGGATTACAGGCGTGAGCCACTGCGCCCAGCCGTCATCACATTGTTATGAGACCCTTCAATAGCAACTCACTGAGATATAGACATACTGTAACATCATATTTTATTTGAGGGTAGAGATCACAACCATTGAAAATAGAAAATGTCAACTCAGTGAGTAAAGATCTTTGTGAGTCTATGAACCACTGGATGCCCAAACAGGTGGGCTTCAGGGGTAACTTTAAAAGACACACAAATGTCAAAAACCACGTGCAGAGTTAGTGCAAGTCAATGAAATAACAATGATCACGACAAAAATGGAGTTCATGTTGCCACCAGTTCACAACGCTGATGTTCTATAAATAGTAATAATACTAATGTTTTGCATGTAATATACAGCTTATGGTCTTGGCCAAATTCTAACAGCTCCATCATAACTAGTCATTGACTAGTAAAGTATATGACCAAGCCAACAAGCTTTTACAGGAAAATGATATAAACTGGCAAGATGATTCATTCTCAAGTGAAAATTCATGATGTCTAATCATCTCTATGGAGCTACATATGTATGCACTACAAACTCTATTTGGTTCCTTGAACAGTTCCAGTATTCCTTATGAATGCTATTCAATACATAAGATAACCTATGTAAAACTTCTGGTTAAGTTCCTGCTACTCTGCTACAAGAAGGTGTTTAATTGTATATTAATTTCCATTCCCTTCCTTAGTGACATGACTGCCTTATTCCAGTCCTAGATTCCATTCTACTACATTAAAGTAATGCTAATGATAACAATGACTTACTATGTGTGATGTTTTATCATTTACAAAGTGCTTCGACAAATATTCTCATGTTATGCATGCAGCCACTCTGGGAGATGTTGCTTATTCTCCAAGATTTGCCAAACAAGCTATGTATAGAAAATTAGTGACAAAATGTTTCCTTGTACCTTTATATGGTGAGCACAAAGAGAGAGAAGAAATGTTTTCAAGATGCCTTGATGTTCATGTTCAAATAATTCAGCATAGCTGCAAACTTCTGGGAAACAACAGCAGCAGATAGAAAGCAAGAATGAATTGGCTTTTTTTTCTTTTCAGACAGGTTCTGGCTCTGTTGCCCAGGCTGGAGTGCAGTGGTATGATTTAGGCTTACTGCAACTTCTGCCTCCTGGGCTCAAGCTATCCTCCTACCTCAGCCTCCAGAGTCTCTGGGGCTATAAGTGTTGCCATCATCGTTGCAATTTTTTTTTTTTTAATTGAGATGGAGTCTTGTCCTATTGCCCAGGTTGGAGTGCAGTGCTGTGATCTCAGCTCACTGCAACTTCTACCTCCAGGGTTCAAGTGATGCTCCTGCCTCAGCCTCCCGAGTAGCTGGGATTACAGGCATGTGCCACCACACCTTGCTGATTTTTGCCCTTTTAGTAGAGATAGTATTTCACCATGTCGGTCAGGCTGGTTTCAAACTCCTGACCTCAGTTGATCCACCCGTCTCAGCCTCCCAAAGTGCTGGAATTACAGGTGTGAGCCACCGCACCTGGCCTATTTTTCCCCAGGCTAGTCTCAAACTCTTGAGCTCAAGTGATCCACCAGCCCCTTATCCTCCCATAGTGCTAGAATGACAGGCTTGAACCACCATGCCCAGCCAAATTGGCTCTTTTTTAAAGCAAGACTTCATGTAACAATAAAACTTATACACACAGAAGCAGCATCCCAAACTAAACATAAACACGTGGTTTTTGGCATCACAGAATATACAAAGGAGGGCTTTTACAATATTGACATCTCACATAGATGATATAGTCATACTATCTACATTTGCATTGTGTCTGAATATGAATAACAGAGTTATAAAACCATATGCATATACACCACCATATCAAACACACCTATGAATTGGTCATATGACAGTAAGTAATAAATAAATATGTATATCTATTTATATGTCATATCTATATAAGATACATATTTTGCAATATTTTGTCATTTGTTCTTTATTCTTTGCTCTCATTAGGAATCTGATAGGAGCTAGACTTGAGTCACTGGTCAGTTAAGTTTACTTCTTTCAAGGTTTTGTAAAACCAAATCAACCTTGTAATTGTGCTTAGTGCTGTTCACTAGGTATACATTCAACATCATTTCTGACAAATATTGGCTGTCTACCACTTTTGGGATGTGGGCTGCCAAGAAGCTCTGATTTATGGCAGTCAGGAATGCTATAGCTTCTATATCTCTAGTTTTTATTCTAGATTCGTTTTCTACTTTAGTTATTTATTTTACTCTAAGTTGGTACTTCATTTCCTAGTTGACTTCTTTATTTTCCTTGTATCTGTTGTCATGCCATGTGGATTGACAAATCTGTGATAATGTGACTTCAAATGTCTAGGTTTATTGATCTATTTTTATGAGATTGAAAAATGTGCTTGAGAATATAATTAGAACTTGATCAAACTGAACCTTTTTTAAGATGGTAAAAATAATAGACATTTTACAAAAAAAAACATATGGTAAAAACAAGTCTTTCCAAGACTTGGGTAATTTTGAAATCATGCAGTTTCTCTAATTACAGATGTGAATTTTTGGCAGGTAGGATTGTAAAATTACTTTTGTTAGTATCACATTGTAATGCTGAGGGCATAGTCTTAGCCTGATATGTGAATTTCACTTGTAGTTTGTAGACGTTTCTCAAAATCCACTCAACAGAACACCAAAATGAACACCTTCTCTCTGAGAAGTGCCAGATGGGGAAACAAATGCAGTTGAGATGCCAAACCATATAAATGGTGTCAGTTCTAAAACAAGGCTCTCCAGGGGATGGCTGCAAGGGAAAGAAGTCCAGAGGAAACGTCTAGATTTTCTGTGTGAAAAGTTACTTAGTAAGTATTTAACTCATTTTCAGGGGAAGGAAGCAGGTGTTTAAGAATAATTTTTAAACTACTATAGTAGAGTTTTCAACTACTTATACTAACAATTACGGTTGGCTGATATATATAGGATATATCAATTCAGGCACGGTGGCTCATGTCTGTAATCCCAGCACTTTGGGAGGTCAAGGAGGGCAGATCACCTGAGGTCAGGAGTTCGAGACCAGCCTGTCCAACTTGGTAAAACACCATCTCTACTAAAAATACAAAAATTAGCCAGACATGGTGGAGCATGCCTATAATCCCAGCTACTTGGGAGGCTGAGGTAGGAGAATCACTTGAACCTAGGAGGCAGAGATTGCAGTAAGCTGAGATTGTGCTGTTACACTCCATCCTGGGAAACAAGAGTGAAACTCTGTTAAAAAAAAAAAAAAAACCCAGAACATATCAAGTATGTTAGGTTTTGTGGAAATTACATACATCACAAAATTTCCCTAAATTGGCCAGGTGCTGTGGCTCATGTCTGTAATCCCAACACTTTGGAAGGCCAAGGTAGGTGGATCACCTGAGGTTGGGAGTTCAAGAACAGCCTGACCAACGTGGAGAAACCCCATCTGTACTAAAAATAAAAAATTAGCTGGGCGTGGTGGCATATGCCTGTAATCCCAGCTACTCAGGAGGCTGAGGCAGGAGAATTGCTTGAACCCAAGGGAGGTTGCAGTGAGCCGAGATCATGTCATTGCACTCTAGCCTAGGCAACAAGAATGAAACTCTGTCTCAAAAAAAAAAAAAAAAAAATCCCCATAAGTTTAGATTACATAAAAGAGCGTTCACTAAACCAGATCAGGTAGCATGTAATGAAAATTAAAGTTTATTGAGCAACTATATGTTTGAAGCCAGCCTACGCTAAGCACTTGGGTTAATGGTGATTTAGCCATCAGATACAAACAGCCCTTTTCATTTCCTCCTCTTTTCTCCTGTGTGAACATATTTTCTTCTGACTAAATAAAAATAGTCAAAGTTCTGTTTTCCCTAGGGAAAAATATCTCATATTAGGTAAGAAGCATGTTTTCCATTCTGTTCTTCCCTCCTGTTACATTTCTCAGCAACCTGCATAAGTAGTCAACTTGCCTCCTGTTTTCCCTGTGCTGCACTGGCGAATGCTTTTCTGAAAGCACATGTTGCAGAGTGATGAGCAGTTAAGATTCTGAAGATATTTGACCAAGGTTCAAATCTCAGTTGCTTCACTTTCTAACCTTGAGGTGTAGGGTAAATTACTCAACCCATCTGTCTCTGTTTTGCCACCTATAAAACTAGAGTCTTAGTATTCGTAGGGCTGTGTGAGAATTAAAGTATTTACTACATATAAGATACTTAAAATAGTACTTGGAATGTAATAAATACTCAATAAATGCTAGCTTTAAAATTTTTATGAAGTAAGAGTTATAAAAGTGTGTGTAGGTATTTCACATATTGCCTGCTCTGTCAAAATAAACGATGTTAATACAACAGTCCTCATCATATAGAAATGCATTATGATGAGCTCCTGAAAACAAAGATTTTCTTAATTATCTCACTTAGAAAATACAAAATTATTATCAAAGAAGAGATGCAGAAAGGAAATGAATTAAAGAAAAAAATGTCAGATCATAATGAGAAATGAGTTTTGAGCTTGATTTCAAGCTTCTGTAAAAAGTCATCTGAAGAAAATGAATGATAGTTACATATGTAGCAAGTTATATATGAAGGTTATTATACCTTAAAAGGATTATATAAAGTTATTGTTTAAGTATTTACATCAGTCGTGCTTTGGAGACTGCTTAATAGTGTATATGTTTACCTTGCACAGTTTCACTGGACTTAAACTATATGCCTTACAACTACTGTTTCATTTCCATATTATTTTCTTCTCCAGTTTCCCTTGTATTTTATATATGTATTTACATTTCTTTCAAAAAAATTCGAAAGAGTATTCCCATCAGAATAATATTTTTTTCTACAAAAGGTAGACAACGTTTAAGGTATGATCATGAGAAAAGGGAAAAAGCAAAGGTGAAATACAAAAAAAAAAAAACAAAACTGAAGGAGAAAATTATGAAATGAGTAGAGACTGATTAACAAGCAAAGAAAATGGAATAGCTATCCTTTTGGAAAATAATTCAAGCTCTCTGTTACACAGATCAATCCTGGAAAGAAGGCAGTTCTCATGAAAAACAGAATGACCTATTATTTTTTGTTTTTACATGTTTTTACCATATAAAGCTATAGAAATTAAAATTATGCAACATTTGGTCTATTTAGGCCACTGTGCTGAAAACAGATGTAAAAACTGAATTTATCATTTTATTGTTGTAAACAATGTATTATACTTCCTTACAAAAGTCACTGCTGTTACTTACAGGCAACAGGACTCTACATCCCCACCTAATGCTGGCAGAGAATGAAGATGTTGGCTAAGTTAATTTTGGAACAGTCAGGGATGAATGGGGGAGGGAAAGGGCAGAGAGGAGAGATTAGATGCCAAGATGCTCTGACCAGCACTGCCAGTGTGCGTGGGGCAAACACTTTGATCTACTTACTTCTACCTTTCTGACATCACCCTTCTGGTTCTCCAGGGTCTATCCAAATCTCAGTCTTTAACCCTTAGGGAAATAACTTTGAACTAGAGATGCTCTCCTTTGATCATCCTTGACCCCCAATACAAAATGAGGCCTGGTTTCCATTCACTCTCAAAGTTATTAGGACAAATGAAATCCATACAGAGTAAACTGAACCTGACAGAGCAGATTCACTGCTCAACACTCCAGGTTCTGGCCCTCAGGACTCCTTTCTACCAACACCCTCTTGCTCACCAGGTTGAATACAGGCAGGCCTCTTTGCTGGTCCCTGAAAGCACCAAGCCTGCTATTGTCCTAAAGCCTTTGCACTTGCAGGTTCTCTTTCACTTTTTTTTTTTTTTTTTTTTTTTTTTTTGAGACAGAGTCTCGCTCTGTTGCCCAGGCTGGAGTGCAGTGGCACCATCTCAGCTCACTGCAACCTCTGCCTCCCAGGCTCAAGCAATTCTCCTACCTCAGCCTCCTAAGTCGCTGGGACTACAGGAACATGCCACCACACCTGGCTATTTTTTTTTTTTTTTTTTTTTTTTTGTATTTTTAGTAGAGACAGGGTTTCACTGTGTTAGCCAGGATGGTCTTGATCTCCTGACCTCGTGATCCACTCGCCTCAACTTCCCAAAGTGCTGGGATTATAGGGGTGAGCCTCTGTGCCTGGCCCTTTTCTTAGAATGCTCTTCCCCAGACATTGGCCAGCACTTGCTCTGCTGTTCTATTTAGGTCCCAGATTACATACCTCTTCTTTGGAGAGGGGTTCTCTGACTACTGTTTCTAGGTCAGCGCCCTTTACATGTTTCTTCTTCCAACCACTTATCACTAACTGATGTTACCCATCTAATTGTTTGTGATTAGTCACCTCTACTAGAATCTAAGTTCTAAGAATGTTCACTGAATCTAAAACGGTATCTGGAACACTGTTGGAGATCAATAAATAAATATCTGTTCAATGACGCAATCAGAATTTGCTGGGCATAAAAAAGATATTCCATAAATATTTAAGGAAAACCTTATTGACCGAATGACTGTGTACATGCTTTATGCTAGTTTTAAAAAAGGCAGAATCTTATTATCTTATTTTAAATTTCCTTCTAATTGTTGGTTGGATCAGACTTGGGATGTCATGAATGTTTCTTAGAGTAATGTCATCTAAGTTGGGATTTAAAGGAGGAAAGAGTAAGTCAGGCAAATAGGATTATGTATTTAAGACGTAGTTGGGAGCAGGGGAAAAGGGAAGTGCTCAAGGCAAAGAGACTAGCAGGGGCAAAGGCCTGGCAGCCAGAGGAACTTCAGCTGAGAGGAGTCCAGTGAGATTGTAGCATAGAATGAGAGAGGATAAGATTAATTATAGTGGAGTGAGAGGAGAGAGATGAGGTTAGAAAAATAAGCAAGAACTAGTGCCCTCATACGCATTGTAACTATATTGAAGATTTGGATTTTGATCTGAAGGTAATAGAGAGATACTTAGGTTTTTAAGCAGAGCATGAACAAGATCAGAATTGAACATCGGAAACTAGCTGCACATGAGAAGATGGATTGGAGGAGACACATCCTGAATGCAGGAGATTACTTAGAAGCTGATGATTATAAACTGTGTGATATATAAAGCTGAATAATGGCAGCAGTGATTGACAGAAGTGGATCAACTGAAGAGAATTTGCAGCATTGAATTTTTGGATTGTAGCAGTGTTGGTGGGGGCTTGAGAGGGAGAGGAAAGAATCTAGCTTGGTGCCAGAGAACACTGAAGGCAACTGGTTTAAAGGTGGTTAATTATAAAAAAATTGTTTTTCAAAAGGTTGATTTTAAAATACCTATGAAATATTTTACAATATATGTCTAGTGAACAGTTGGATTTATGGGTCTAGAGTTTATGATAATCTTCTGGGCTGGAAATTTATATTTGGGCATCATCTCCCCACAGACGTGAATTGATACTGTTTAGGAAAAACATACACTCTTTACCTATATTCAACTATTGTTAATACTCTATCCCATTTACTTTACATTTGTGTTATCTTTCTCTCATAAATGTGTGTGTCTCATAATGTGCATGTATGTGTGTGTGTGTGTGTGTGTGTGTGTGTGTGTGATGTACACGGACACACACACATTTGTAGAACCATGTGAGCATAAACTATGTGCATCATAGCCCTTTACCTCTAAATACTTTACCTCTAAATAGAAAATGTATATTTCCTATAAATATGGGTAGTCTTTTACATAATCACAGTGTAGCTTTCAACTTTGGTAAATTTCACATTAATATAACACTTTTCTATAATCTAACATCTGCATTCTAATTTTGACAACTAATCCGATAATGACTCCAGAGAGCACTTTTAATTTTCTGGTTAAAGTCTAATTCTTCTGCTATGTTGTTTTCACAATTACACAAAAACCTAAAACCTATGTAGAATACTTGATTTAATTTACATGTTCCTTCCTTTAAAAAAGTAATAAGGTTTGAAAGAATATTTCTTTGTATTACTGAAGAGCATTTCTTACAACTATTTTATGATCTACCTAGAATCCATGAGGGCAAAGCTACTAGGTGAATAAAAAAAGAGTTTCCCAAACTGACCTCTGTATATAGCATTTGCTTTGATGCTTCTTTATGAGCAAGAAAACCTCTCAAGGCCCAGAAAATACTCTTCCTATTATTATTATTATTACTTTTTTGAGATGGGCTGTTTGTTGCCCAAGCTGGTCTTAATCTCCTGGGCTCAAGCAATCCTCCTGCCTCAGTCTCTCAAAGTGCTGGGATTACAGGCGTGAGCCACCATGCCCCACTGCCCACACATTCTTCCTGTTACCAATATCAACCAAGCTTGAGTTAAGTTATATTTTCTCTCATTAAGAAAGTAAAAACAGAAAGCAATCAGAAAAGCATACAGTGAAGTGGTAAGTGGGGAACAAAGTTCATTCTATAAAGTGGACTTTATGATTTCAGTCACCGTTAAGCGGTAGAATTCAAATACTAAAAAAATGCAATGCAGCAGGCATCAGCTAGAGCTAAATTCACAATGTTGTCGCTAAGAAAGAGTTCAGAGTAGGACGATATAAACCCATCAGCATTCCAAACCTAACATGACCAGAGAAGCACAATGAGAAGCTTTATTTATAGGAATACTTCTGCACCCACTTGCAAAGTTGCTAAACTGGTTCCTGTTTCCTTTGTGGGTGTTCTGGTCAAAGAATAAAAGCATGTTTTGGCCTGTCACTAGGTACTGAGAGCTGATCTCTAACAACAAAAGAACGACAAAAAGATTTATCAAGATTCTTTACCTCCACAAGAGCCCCTAGTTACTGTGGCCCAAAGCCACCCATATACAGAAAAATTACTTCCTTCCCTCAGCACCCATCCTTTTCAAAAAAATATGAGAAATGTACCTGGATTAATCCACAAGCCACTTCAAAGGGAGATGTCTGACAGTACTAGATCTCTGATAAAAACAAGTACACATAACAGTCTTTAGCTGCCCACAAAAACCTGCACCAAGATGACCCAACCACAATATGTCTGTCATTAGGCCACTGAAAGATTTGCTCCTAAAGTACATGGGCACAGGTAAGCCTTGACAAAATGGATTTTTTTTTTTCATTTTCTTTTTTTGTTGTTGTTCTTGCTCTTTCAGAGATGGGGACAGGGTCTTGCTCTGTCACCCAGGTTGGAGTGTACTGATGCAATCATAGATCACTGCAGCCTTGACCTCCTGGGCTCATGTAATCCTTCTGTGTCAGACTCCTGAATAGCTGGGATTACAGGCACATACCACCACACTTGACCAATTAAAAAAATGTTTTTTTAAGAGAGGCAGTCTCACTGCATTGGTCAGGTTGGCCTCAAATTCCCAGCCTTAAGCTATACTCCTGCCTTGGCCTCCCATTGTGCTGAGATTATAGGAATGAGCCACAGTGCCCAGCCTGATAAAATATACACCTTCAAAATAAAGTCAAATGACAGAGCTCTAAGGTAGTGGTAAAACTAGAGGCTTTGAAATGAGACATAGCCGAGTGTGAATTCTCTCTTTGCTACATACTGTGTAGCTTTGGCTGAATTACATAAGGTTCTCTGTGTCCTAGTTATCTCAGTAGTGAGAAAAAAAAAAAAAAAAAAAAAAAAAAGGAAATAACATCTACCTGCCAGGGCATTAAGTTAGGATTAAATGAGATGATGTTTGCAAAATGTCTAAGCACAATGTCTGGCATATGGTGGGTGCTTAAAAATAGTTTCCTGCACCCTTTGGCATGCTGACAAAGACTTATTTAATACTCAGCAGAAGGGCTGATTTAAAGCAGAAGAATTGATTTAAGGAAGAAGAGATGACAAGGAGGGACCTGAGGCCTCCAAGGAGGGATGACACAAATCAGTGAAGGAAGGAAGGGAGGAGACTGCTCAGAGGCTTTGCCTGTAGTCCAGATAAGGGTAAGCCATGCTTGAACTTGGATAGCACAGTGAGGAAGACTACTCGAGAGGACTTGTGAGAGTGTTAGGGAGTATAAGAGGGCGAGTGATTCCAAATGTTGACTTACGCATGGCAGAAAGAGTGGTGCTGCCCTTGCAACCAGCAGGGAGGAAGGGATAACTTACGTCAAAAATGGTCATTTGAATTCTGGAGATGTTTTCAGAGGCACACAGAATATCTGGGGAAAGTTGTCTAGCTCACAGCTGGATTGTGGTGCTTTAAACTCAACAGAATGCCTTGCATTCAAGTTCCACTTTTGAGGCGTCAGCTACATGTAAATCAGTTGATACCCTAGCAGTAAAATATCTTCAAGAAGAGAAGAGGGATGGAGAGAGAAGAGGAAAGTTACAGACCATGTGTATTTAGGTCAGACATAACAACCCTGTTCTTTATTTTCCAGCTTGGTAGGCAAAGTGCCAAAACTACTGTTTGTGAAAGGTGTTGAAATGCAGCATGCTAGGGCTCTACGCCCATTTGCTTTCTGGGACATTGGTCAGTTGGCATTTTCTTAAATAACAAAAACCATTCAGAGAAGGGCTCCTTTTTCCTTTGGGTTAGGAACAGCAAAAACTACCATCCCTTGTGTTTTTATTTAGTAGCAAGTACTCCAACATGGTGAGAAGAATGACCCCTAAAAAATATCCTTGTATTGATCCCTGGAATCTGTGAATGTCACCTTACTTGGCACAGAGAAATTAAGGATGCAGATGCAGATGGAATTAAGGTTGCAGCTGACTATGAGATGGGAAATTATACTGGATTATCCAGGTGGACCCAATCAATGTAATCACAAGGATCCAAGTGGAAGAGGGAGGCATATCATATGATATTAAGAGTGTCATAGTGGCCAGGCATGGTGGCTCATGCCTGTAATCCCAGCACTTTGAGAGGCTAAGGCAGGCGGATCATTTGAGGTCAGGAGTTCAATACCAGCTTGACTAACATGGTGAAACCCTGTTGCTAGTAAAAATACAAAAAAAAAAAAATAGCCAGGTGTGATAGCACATGCCTGTAATCTTAGCTACTAGGGAGGCTGAGGCAGGAAAATCACTTGAACCTGGGAGGTGGAGGTTGTCATGAGCTGGGATCACACCACTGCACTCCAGCTTGGGCAACAGAGTGGGGCTCTGTCTTAAAAAAAAAAAAAAAGTATTATAGTGATACAGTGTAAGACTTGCTGGGACATTGCTGGCTTTGATAATTGTAGGTGGCCAAGAGCCAAGGAAAGCAGGGTGCTTCTAGAAGCTAGAAAAAGCAAGAAGATGGATTCTCTCCTAGGGCCTCTAGAAAGGAGCACAGACCTACTGACGTCTCAACTTTTGCCCTAGTGAGATGCATTTTGGACTTCAGACTGTTGGGGCTTAAGATAATAAATTTGTGTTTTAAGTCACTAATTTTTGCATGACCTGTTACAACTGCAATAGGAAACATAATACATCTGGTAAACACTTTGCATCCTATACTTGAGGCAGGATATCATCCATATTTTATTATCATCCACATTTTATTAAAAATAAAAATAGAGACTTAGAGAAGTCATACCCTCGTGTGAAACCAAATAGTAACTACTATTTTGTTCCCCTCCAAATTCTTTCAAAATATCTAGGGAGAAGCCTCAAGACATCATCTTTCTTAGAAAGTTCCTCAGTATTGTTATCATCTAGAGATACTGGTGTCATGCTATAAATGGGACAATAATGAATTATAACCACATCTAATAAAAATAGACCATCTTCTTGTTGGTATGACTAGCTACTTCATATCAGATACTCTCAACCAGGGATGCAAAGAGGCCCTTGTGTACATAACTAATTGCAGTCCTTGAAATTTAGTGTTTATGTTGTTTTTACCTAAGTAGGAAGTGGGAGATATCAGGTTTAAGTTTCTTTTTTCTTTTCTTTTTTTTTTTTTTTTTTATATTTTTCTTTTTAAAGACAGGTTCTCCCTCTGTTGCCCAGGCTGGAGTGCAGTGGTGCCATTTTGGCTCACTGTAACCTCCACCTCCCTGGTTCATGTGATTCTCCTGCCTTAGCCTCCTGAGTGGCTGGGATTACAGGCACATGCCACCATGCCCGGCTAATTTTTTTCATATTTCTTTTAGTAGAGACAGGGTTTAACCATATTGGTCAGGTTGATCTGGAACTCCTAACCTCAGGTCATCCACTCACCTTGCAAGGCCTCCCAAAGTGCTGGGATTATAGGCATGAGCCACCACATCTGGCCCAGATTTGAGGTTTTTAGGAATGCCTTCATTCTCACCATTAAATCCTAGCTATTTCTGTCCTGGCTCTTCCCCTACCGAATGAAGTTGGCTCAATTAAAGCAGGCCACCACGCAACTCCAGGCTGTGTCTTGCTGGAGAAGAAAGTAGAATATCTGTCCCATACAGATAGATGTAAGACAGAAACCAGATTAGCACTGCAGAAAGCCAACCATGCCCTATCTGTGTGTTTTGATTGCTAGAGTTTCATTTTGGATAATGTCTTTTTTAAAAATTTTAGTTTTCAAGTACAAAATATTACAGATTTCACCTTTATGAATTATACAGCAAACTCTTCTAAAAAAAAGCTTGCCCTTCCCAGTGGCATCTTGTCACCCACATGTTTTTAGCACCAAGGAACAATTTTGCCCCAGTGCAAATTAAAAGACCCAGGTTCTCACCTCCTTCAACTTGAAGATTTTAAGAAATCTAAGTTGAAATGAGCATTATGTAGCATCTGACCTATTAACTGATTGTAATTTGATGTGGCTTTTACCCAGGATGAATGACATCCTGAGTGACCTCAAATCCTTTGTGAAAAGAGATGTGTGAATCACAGGCATGCACACATGCCCAGGTCCACACAAATACACTCACATGCTTTTGCACACAGATAATCAGCTTTAATCATTTCTGAAATGCTTCCTTCTCAGTATAACCTCCAGACATATTACAGAAACTTTTTGCAGACAACTGTAGGAGAACAAACAAGAAAAGCTTATGTGACAATTATCAAAAGATAGGCCTCTTCCATGTTATTACAAACAGCTGTACAACCATTTGTTAAGCAGCTGTTTCCTAGAAACATTTATTCAATAAAACTCTTCCTCTCTTCTTTTTGTCCCAAGTTTAAGGTCATGCCATCCAAACATGTAAGTAAAGCAACTCAGTTTTGTCACTGGATAAATTGTCTGCATCTGTCAGAGTTCAAAATCAGTGCTTTTTATGCTGCAAGCTTTGATACCTATAGAGTTTTACAAAAAGCTAAATTTCCTATCTGATTTGGAGGATATCAATAATACTGTGTATGACAGAAAGAGAAAAGATGGTTGTATCTAAGTGTTCTTTTAAAAATTCATATAAATTATGGATTTGTCCAATGAATTAAGCTCTCTTGTGTTCCCTGCTGAAAGCTAGCCCTAAATCACAAACATAGGAAACAAGTTGTGTACTGTCTTTCCATTAATAGCAGTGGTCTTGTCCTGGTATAGCTATATTTTCTTGTTCTGCAGCTCTAAGCGGTTAGCAGCTTATATTTTTCAAGTAACTCAGCAGTCCATGACTATGAAATACAGCAAACCTTATAGGTAGATGATGAACTGAGGAGGGAAAGCACACAGAATTAAAGTCCAAATATACTGGCTATAAAACTAATCAGTTGCATATACTTTAGATAAGACTTTTAAATTCATCTTAGTAAGATCACTTCCTCCAACTCTAACATATATTTTAGCAAACTAGAATAATTAACCAAACTGATGAGATCAAATACTAATTAATAAATACCACTATTAATAAAAACTCAGAATAGCCATATTCCATTGAATGAACAATGATATTGCCACCACATGGACTGCCAACTTATGTGGGGGAATTTCTAAAGTTAACATGGAAGAGCTGAAAAACCAATATTATCAAATTTAAGATTTAAAAAAGTCATTAAATTATCTATTTCGTATATATACCACATGTAGAGAAATTCTTAGGTGCATTCAAGTTTGTTTTCAGGAAGATTAAAAGGAAAGTCTATATGCAGATATTTGGACACTTAAACTATATTTCCTTTAAAATAATCTGAAACCCTGGTAGTGAATGAGGTATGAATACGGATTCTAAAGTGTTTCTGTTTGTTTTTAGGTATACACTGCTTTTTAGTTCTGTGCTTCATAAAAAGCTGTATAATTTTAGTAGATTTACTTACCGTGAGGCTTAGATGATAATATTGAAAGCACATTCTATGCTTTCTATGGGGTTAGGTTCTAAAGTCCCTGAATAAGTTCAAAGTAATATGATTCCACTGCACTTTGAGCTTCAGAATCCATCTCTTAGTGTCAGGTGGGATTTCATCGTGTAATTAGCAGCTTTGAGGAACAGGTCATGGAGAGCCAACATGGACTCCCCTCTTCAACAAGGGAGCAATGCAGGCTTGGGTAACATTTCCAGACATGTAGAAGTGCAGCCCAGTTGAAGTCAGAACAACAAAAGTCATGTGCAATCTAATAGATAAGGAGAGAAACTAGGCTACAGGTAAGAGAATGGAAAAGACTGATTTCCAAGTGCAAGTCAAAGACCTTGGAGAAAGAAGGAGAGAGAGCCAACTTGGCCCCTGACTTTCTGGGAGCAAGTCCTGTACCCATGAAGCCTGACCTGTGGATGTCAATTCAGCTGCTTGCCCAATCATTACCACTGTTACCTTTTTGAGTTTGTTTGGATCAGTTTTGATTTTGTGTGACTCAGAGAGCCTTGACGGGAAAGAACGCTACCATTTAAAAAGTGCCAAATACCTTGCTGAAAAATTTACATGCATTTTTCATTTGACTCTCATTAAAGATTTAAAATAATATTATTCCTATTTTATAAATGAGGAAAGGAATAGGACATAGGAACGTTTTGTCCAATGCTGTATAGTTATGCAGCTACCACCATTATGCCCAAAGACAGTTTCTTCTCAGTAGCTAACAAGATTCCTCCACAAATAAAAATGTTTATTCTTTTCCTAATAACTGGCGCCATGTTCAAAATCCATCTAGGATGATGGAGCTTTCTTATCCCTAACACAATGATGCCAAAGATGCCATTAGAGGCTTATCCCTCACAACAGATCTGTGAATCTGATAGCAACATAAACAAGGGTTGAGGGACACAGTAAGCGAATCTTTCTGAGAATATGGACTATTTTTTTAAAAACATGGGCTTTTCAACTAATCTCTGAGCACACTGAAGGTAAGACCATCGCTGTGCCTAGCCCACCATGAGAACTCAAATATCTAGGGTATGATGGTTAATTTTACATGCCAACTTGACTAGGCTGATTGGAGGCAGAGCAAGATGGCAAAATAGAAGGCTCCATGGATTGTTCCCCTGCAGGGACACCAATTTGACAACTATCTACACAAAAGCAGCACCTTCGTAAGAACCAAAAATCAGGTGAGCACTTACAGTTCCTGGCCTCAGCTTGGCTAAACGGTGATGCCCAGCTGTTTGGTCAAACACCGGTCTAGATATTGTGAAGGCATTTTTTAGATGTGATTAAAATTTAAGTCAGTGGACCATGAATAGGGCTGATTATTCTTCATTATATGCATAGACCTTATTCCATCAGTTGAAAGCCCTAAAAGACAAGACTGAGGTTTCTCAAAGAAGAAATTTGGCCTCAGGACTGCTACACAGAAACCCTGCCTGAGTTTTCAGCTTGTTTTGCGTGCCCCGTGGGATTCGGACTTAAAATTAATGCTTACCTGAATATTCAGTAGCTTACTCTAAGGATTTCAGACTTGCCAGTTCCCATAATCACATAAGCCAATTTCTTAAAATAAATTTATCTATCTACCCATCCATCCATCCACGATCAACTCAACTATCTAGGCGTCTGTGATGGATTGATGGACAGATAGAAATAGATTAAGTGTGTGTCTATCCCATGTGGGGATCTCTATTGTCTACATTTATGCATCCTGTTGGTTCTATTTCTCTGGAGAACGCTAACATGTAGGGTTTGTTGAGGTGGTTGGAGGTAGAATAATTTAATTTAGGAATTGTGGGGGTGGGGAAACCCCACTGTGATTTCAAATCTCCAGTCAATCCTTTGTAAAGGTGAAGGCAGGGATCATGAATGGATGGTGCTTTACTTAGTAGAATATCTTAATAAGTTATTGAAATATAAATGTAGCAGTGCCTAGACTGAGGTGGGAGATGGGGAGCTACTGATACATAACCTGCCCATTTTTGGAGAGTCAGAAGCTAGATGGGGGTTATAAAGATAGTTTACACAAAAAATGCAGAAGGTCCAGCACATGTCAAGAAGTCTAAGTTTGTGGTGGGGGATTCTCAATAAATTCCTAAGAACATTGGTATCCAATACTGATTTTGAATTGCTTTCTGCTCTTTGCAGTAATCACCATCACTGCTTCTTCCTAGCTTCCAACCTTCAATTAGATGTGTCACACCTATACTATTGTTTTAGCTATGCTTTGGGGGATCAAAAGGAAAAAGTGGGACTTCTAGCTTGAAGCAAAGTTGGTCAGTGAGTGAGGTTCTGCACCCATTGGGCACTTTAGGCAAGATAAATGATTAGATATTATAACAGCAGAGAAGCAATTTGCAGCATAGTTTGACTCAATGTTGTACTTAAAAGTGATCAAGTTCAAATTTGTCTCTACCAGGGGAAACAAAGTTTAGGAAGATAGCAAATTAAGGATTATGAGAACCTTCACTGTTTACCAAGGGGTAATGTCAGGCAAGCTACCTCTCTGAGTACCCCATTTGTAAAACTGGGTAACATTAAAAAATTATTTAAGACTTTAAAAATAGTGGATAGCCTAGTGTGGTGGCTCACGTCTGTAATCCCAGCGCTTCGGGAGGCCAAGGCAGGTGGATCACCTGAGGTCAGGAGTTTGACAGCAGCCTGGCTAACATGGTGAACTCCATTTCTACTAAAAATACAAAAAATTAGCCAGGTGTGGTGGTGCATGCCTATAATCCCAGGTACTTGGGAGGCTGAGGCTGGAGAATCACTTGAACCCAGGAGGTGGAGGTTGCAGTGAGCCAAGATTCTGCCATTGAACTCCAGCTTAGGCAACAAGAGTGAAACTCAGTCTCAAAAATAAATAAATAAAAATAAACAAATAAATAAAAAGAGTGCATGTAAGCATGCATCAGACTGCCCAGCACAGAGAAAAAACTCAAATAATATATATTGTTATTATGAATAAGGAGGAGCCTTTCAATGTGGTCTGCAAATGCCATTTAATAACTGGCATAAGTGCTTAATGCTGAGCTTCTACAAGTGAACAGGAAAGCATGTCTTTCCCTGTGAAAGCCTAGCCCCCGACTTTACAGCATCATGGCTTATACCTTCACCCATAGGAGTCATAACGCTTTTGACATTTTTGTCCCTGATATATTTTTAAAAAGATATTTGAAAATATATTTAAAGGTTAATTTGGGTTTCAGAAGTATACTTGGTTGAGGGCAAGTGCTATGGCATAAGTTAATATACTGTATACACCTGCTTTTTCAAAAGCTTTCCCATTTAATCCCTGCAAGTGTTCATTTTGCTTCTGTTTGTTTCTGATTTTTTTTTTGTATTTTTTTTTTTTTTAGATGGAGTCTTACTCTGTCACTCAGGCTGGAATGCAGTGGTGCAATCTTGGCTTACTGCAACCTCTGTTTCCTGGGTTTAAATGATTCTCCTGCCTCAGCCTCCTGTGTAGCTGGGATTACAGGTACGTACAACCATGTCCAGCTAATTTTTAATAGTCATGGGTTTTCACCACATTGGCAAGGCTGGTCTTGAACTTCTGGTCTCAAGTGATCCCCCTGCCTTGGCCTCACAAAGGGCTGTTATAGGTGTGAGCCAGTGCACTTGGCCTTGTTCTCGATTTTTAAAGCAATTTTACAGACGTGCTTTCTAAGACATCTTAAAGTGTTCCTTATTAAAATTTAAAGCTCTGTTCAAACCTTTCTTTTTAAGGGAGAATTACATGTTCCATATTAAAATTTTGGCAATATAGAAGAGTAACAAAACAAAATAACAATCACCCATCATAAACCCATCACTCAAAGGGAACTATTATTAAATAATACACACTCTCATTCACTTAATATATCTCTCATTACTGATTCTTGAAATATGTTGTGGAGGTTTCACTTGATAGTTTTAGCTAAAAGAGATGGTAGTATTATCTACCATATACAATTTTAAAAAATACAGAAAAGCCAGGTGAAAAATGTTATTGACTTTTTTTTGTCTTTTCTTTTATGTACGCAAGGTATAAAAAGAACTATGCACACTGTCTTCAGAGAAAAGCTGACTTGTACATGAGGACAGCATCAAGGCTTTCTGATTCTAGATGCAATCTCAAGAAATGTCAGAGGTAATACCCATGTTATACAGAGGATGTATGACTTAACAGCATCATTCTTACTAACAACAGGCCATGACTCCAGTCATATGCACTTCTAATACAGTGAGAGAAGTTAGGCCAGGCAAGAAGAAATAATACAAAACACTGAAGCATACCTTGGAGACATACAGGCTATGAAACATTATTAGAGAAGCGAGTTTTTTTCACCTTTAAAATGGCAAAGATGCTTTTAAAATAATAATACCCAGTGGTGAAAATGAGATCAACTAACTTTCTTATATACCCTTATGGGGAATGTAAATATAAATCATCTTTCTGAAGGGTAATCTAATACATTTGAATAAATTCAAAACAATAAGAATTTCACTAGGATAACATAAAAGCAAAACAAAACACACAAAAACCAAAAAACAAGAGGGGAATAAGGGACTGTACAGAGTATAATATTTTATAATCATTAATATTTATGTTTTTACTGTTAAGTGGAGAAAAAGTAAAATAAAGAAATGTACTATCATCATAATTTTATAAAACAAACAATTATATATAATACAACATGCACATATACATAATTCATGTATATATAAACATACATATGTATATAAAGTTCACCTAATTTATAATTTGGTAAAATAGAATATTTCTAAAAGAGAACACCATCTTCTGCCACTTTTCTTAACTCCATGGAAAAAAATATTCCTTCCCTATTCTTTCAATATTTACTAAACAGCAGCACCATGCACTCATTTGCTTATGCCAAAGTTGTAAGCATCATTCTTGACAATTTCATTTTTTTCACTCTCTAGACTGTATTTATCGGCTAGCTAGCTCTGTTTCACTTCCAAAACATAATTCAAAATCTGTCTACTTCTTTTCAAGCCATGCTTATCTTTTACCTAGACCATGACAATGACTTTCTCAATGGCCTCTACTCTTGTTGAGGGACAGTCAGCTTGGTTACAGAGAAAGTCATGTCATTCCCTTTGTTTGAGTTTGCTATTGCTGTGCAACAATTACTATGAATTTAGTGGCTTAGAATAAACAATTATTTCTTCTCTCACAATTGACTACCCACAGTTTTGTGGGCTAGAACTCCAGCCATGGCTTTGCCGGGTTCTCTATTCAGGTTCTCACTGGGCTGAAATCCAGGTGTTGGATTGGGTTGCAATATCACCTGAGCCTCTTCAAGATCACTGGGCATCATATAAGACATTTCCTTTTGGTTGTAGGAGTGAGGCCCTCAGCAATGAAGAGCCACCCATCACTTCTTGCCACTTGGGTTTCTCTACAGGGCAATTTGTTCTTCAAGCCAATAGGAAATCACATCTACTGCTCTGAATGTCTCTGACTTCTCCTGTCTCTGACCTCTAGACACTCTTTTAAACGGCTTCCTTAATTAGGTCAGGCCCACCCAGAATAATCTCCTCCTAAAAAAACTTAACTGATCAAACACCTTAATTACATTTCTAAAAATCCTTTCACCTTTGCCACATAACATAACCTAATCAAAAGAATGATAAATCTTCTATTCATGTTCACATTCTCTCCATGCTCAGGAGAAAACGAGTACCCAGGAAGTGCACACCAGAGGATGGGAATCTTGGGAACTGTGATGAACCACATGTTTGTGATTCCCTAGAATTCATATATGGAAACCAAACCCAAATCCAATGGGGTAATATTAGAAGATGGAGCCTTTAGAAGGTAAAATTAGGGTTATATTAGGAAATGGGGTGGAACCCATGATGTGATTAGTGTCCTTATATTAGACGGAAGGCCCCAGGCTCTCTCCACATGAGGATATAAGGAAAAGATGGCTTCTACAAACCAGCCTGAGTGCTTCACCAGACCCCGATCTGCTTGCGCTTTGGTCATGGGCTTCCCAGCTTCCAAACTTTGAGAAATAAATGTTTGTTGTTTAAGCCACTCAGTCTGTGCTACTCTGTTTTAGCAGCCTGAACAAAGACAGGAGCCATTTTAAAATTCTGGCTACCATACCTCCCATCTTATACCATACTTGTCTCTAGGTGATGGTGTCTTGCCTAATGTATCTTCTTTTGAATATTTTTGGGTATTTTCTCAATTTTCTACACTAAATATATGTTAGTATTCTCCTTTTGAAAATAGTTCCCTACGATCATGTTATTCTTCTGCTTAAAGTCCTTCAGTGGCTTCTCATTATTTTCTTACAATACTCCAAACTCCTAGTAGCCTGCAAGTCTGCTAGGCTGCATGACCTGGTTACCTCTTGCCTCCCTCTTCCAGCCGCCTACATTTCCTTCAGAGAACTTTTTAGAACTTTTAATTATCATGCTTTTGTTTTCCTGATTGTATTTATTTCCCTTACTAAAATGTAAGCCCAAGGAAAGCAGAGCCCTTTATGTCCTTTTCTCTCCTGTATCCCAGTAATTAGACAGTGCCTAGAGTGATGAAATCACTCAGTAGATATGTGATGGAGTGAACCAATGCTAATGGCAAATAGGCCTTTCTGAGATCAGCCTATGTGACATGAGCCATAGAAGTAAACTCGGAATAATGTAAGAAAAAATAAGATCACATTTTGCAGTTATAAAACTGACTACATCAGCTGTGAAACAAAGAGTTATAATCCTCAACAGGGACAGAGTCTCAAGGAGCAATCACAAAACAAAAAGAGGTCCATTGGACCCTTATTGGTCAGAGCAATCTACTGTTAAGAGTTCACTAATCTGTTCTGATTTTATCCTAAAGCACAAAAAACACTACCATCACTACCACCAGTAATATGATTGGCAAAGGAGTTGACAGTCCCTCAAAATTCTTGCAACTAGAATTGCTCAAACAGAAGTTGAATAGCCACAGGTAGGAATGCTCAAGACAGAATCTAGGTCTTGCATAAGAGGTTGGAAGAAACTGTAGTCTAGGCTGGGCTAAGCTGTAAGGGTAGAAAACTGGAGAGCCACAGTGAGTTTGCAGATAGACTTTGTATAGAAGGCACGACATTTATTTTTAAGTTGATTTGAATATGTTTAGATATAGCATATGCTCTCAAATTTCCATGGTTTCCTATTACTTACAAGTGACAGATATGCTCATTCATTGTAACTTCTTGGCCCAAAATATGGGTTTGCTACTCTTGGACTCTCTAAGGCAGGGGTCTCCATCCCCAGGGCCACAAACTGGTACTGGTCCTTGTCCTGTTAGGAACCAGCCTGCACAGCACGAGGTGAGCAGTGGGCAAGTGAACATTACTGCCTGATCCCTGCCCCCTGTTGGATCAGCAACAGCATTAGATTCTCATAGGATCGTCAACCCTATATGAACTGCATGTGTGAGGAATCCAGGTTGCACACTCCTTATAAGAATCCAATGTCCGGTGATCTGAGGTGGAACAGTTTCATCCAGAAACCATCTCTCCTACCCCCAACCCTCCATCCCAAGACCCTAGAAAAATTGTCTCTCTGGTCCCTGATGCCAAAACAGTTGGGGTCTGCTGCTCTCAGGTCTTTTCTGACACCTGAATATAAAGGACAAGGTAATATGTTAAAAGAGTTGTTGGCATGAAGGGATATAAACTTTACACTAAGGATAATCATTTTATGTATGACTTGCAAATCCTTCCTCTACCCTTTGACATTCTAGCCCATGAAATCTAACTTGCATGACTTCAGCTTCTGGCTTACTTTGAAGATTTTATCTGTTATCAAAATATTAACTTAACATTTTCCAGTAAGAAGCTTGATAACAATCCAATACACATGTGGATCAAAATAAAATTAAAGAATCTCCTTTTGTTCCTGGTTGAAGAATAAATATGACCCAGTTGAGACATTAGAATAAAAATATATATATATAGTAAGAAGTCTCTGTAATCATGTAAATATTGAATTCAAGCTCAGCATCCTTTTTCATTTCTGACCACTGAGTTACAACTATATTTGGTTTTATCAGTGTACACTTTTAAACTACTCTGGTTGAGTAACTTAGTGTCCTGGCACCAGTTTTCACTATTTGAGGTGCTGCATCAGCTTCTGTTAAAAGAATGCTGACATTTTCATCTTTCAATAATAAACAGTAACTGGGGAAAAAGAAAACTCCTCCATGTGTGTGAGAAGGAGGCAGTGTTATCCTCACATCTGCCTTTCAGCTGGCATCTTTAAATGAAATGAGGCCTACTAAGAGAAGCCATTGAACTTGTCTACAATGTCCCCTCTTTCTCATGTGTTTATAATTTTCTCCAAAATGAAAGCTAATAATCAAGTTTGATTAAATGAAAACTGAAGGCAATACTTTTTAAAATTGAGGACACAAGAAAAAATTCTTTACAAAGTTATTCTCTATTTAAGGCAATTATATTTGCTCAAATTATTAGGGGCCTCCTGTTATTTCATTTTATTTTATTTTTTTCTGAAGCAAGATATCCCTGACTTGTGAAATTAAGTTTTGGAAGATTTTGTTCAATGGCGAAGTTTATACTAAAATTTCATCCTGAATGTATTCCATCTGGACTATGTAAATATGAATATTAATCACTCCAAAATTAGCAATTGTTCTGCTCATGACTTTTGTTTTCATAGATATTTGTATACTTTCCAAAAATATTAAAAGGCACTAATTAGAATTGCCATACAGCTTATACAATATATAGTTTAAAAACAGGTGTGTTTTGAATTTTGCACATTTTGGTTCTGAAAGCAGGAATCAAAACCCAGTGAGCACACTGGGATTGTCACCACGGAATGAAGCAGGGAGGACAATCGCAGCAGAACTGTGAAAGTGACAGACATTGGTAAGTTATTATCAAAACTAGAGGAGTTTTAGAGAGACTCTGAGAAAGAGAGGCAGGAGTTACTTTTCCTTCTGTAGTGATAGAGCTGTCATAAGGACAGGAAGCACCTGGCAGGAAAAACTGAAGTTAGCAGAAGTGAGCCTGAAGGAGATATCTTATAAGGCATTAAGCTTGCAGAGAAGGCATGTGTTAAGCCACTAATCTCTTATCTTAAAAGGTCAAGAAAAAATTCAACAAGGTGGGTAAAGGCTGACTTAGTCAGAGTATGGATTTCACCATATCTAAGCCTCAAGCTCCTCCACAAGTTTAAAAGGTTTGGATGAAGTGTGGGGACGTTCACGTAGGGCTCTAATGGAGAAGTGTTGAGAGAAACTAATGACCACTAGGCACCTATGGAACAGGGGGAAGGCCCTGAACTCAGATGATTTTGTATGAAAGGTTCTAGCATTGGGAAATAATGCCCAAGTGGAGACTGAAACAATCTTTAGAGGGTGGCCAGAGGAGGTGACAAAATATAGTATGTGCAAAAGTCCAAAGGCAAGAAAGGGAGATCTTAGCAACAGGGAAAGGAAATAGCTAGATACTATGGGAGTGTGGGCAGTAAAGAGGAAATTGGCAAGAGATGATGAGGAAATGAAGCAGAAGCCAGATCATGAAGGGCCTTGTGAATAGTGATCAGAGACCTGGGAAATGGGGAATCCAAGGGGGCAATGTGGGACCATTTAAGGGTGAGCAACTTAAGCAAACCTGTAAGCTTAATCTTTTCACTTAGAATATGGAAATAATTCTGCCTGGCTCAATGAGTTATAACGAACATCAAATAAAAATGCATGAGCAGAACTTTGCAAGCTAAAAGCTTGATAGAAAAATATTTTGTAGTAGTCCTCTCTCTTATTGTGCAAATATCAAATACCCAAAACAGATATCAAGAAGTTTATTTTGTAGAATTGTTTGTGTTAAATTTGCCTTCCTCTCTTAGTCCATTCAGGCTGCTATAACAAAAATACCATCAACTGGGTGTGGCTTATAAAGAACAGAAATTTATTTCTCATGATTCTGGAGGCTGAGAATTCCAAGATCAAGGTGCCTGAAGATTCTGAAAGGAGCCTGCTTTCTCATGAGCAGCCTTCATCTCACTCTAATTTCACAGGAATTACGGAATCTCTCCTGAGCCTCTTTTATAAAGACATGAATCCCATTTATGAGGGCTCCGCTCCTATGACTTAATCATCTCCCCAACAAAGGCTCACCTTTTAACAGCATTGCCTTGGGGTTTAGGGTTTCAGTATATGAATTTTGGGGAGAAACAAACGTTCAGACCACAGCACTTTTCCTCTTTGCTTTAAAGATGTGTTCTGTGAGGTGTACATTTCACATACTAGTTCTTTACCATTCAACGTATACCGCTTGGATAAATGGAAAGAACCATTTCTTCTATAGAGTAGGAAAGTCAATTAAAAAAACACCAACCGGCCGGGCGCGGTGGCTCACGCCTGTAATCCCAGCACTTTGGGAGGCCGAGGCGGGTGGATCACGAGGTCTAGAGATTGAGACCATCCTGGTCAACACGGTGAAACCCCGTCTCTACTAAAACTACAAAAAATTAGCTGGGCATGGTGGCACATGCCTGTAATCCCAGCTACTCAGGAGGCTGAGGCAGGAGAATTGCCTGAACCCAGGAGGTGGAGGTTGCGGTGAGCCGAGATTGCGCCATTGCACTCCAGCCTGGGTAACAAGAGCGAAACTCCGACTCAAAAAACAAAAACAAAAACAAAAAAACCCACAAAACACCAACCTCCCCTCTATGAGTCATTGCTGAAAAGTCACCAAGGTTCACTCTGACCTCTCTATTTAAAAATACAATGTGCACCCTCTATTTTTGATCCCTCTTAACCTGCTCCAATTTTATTTATTTCCTTGCACTCATTTCCTTCTAATGTGCTGATAAATTTATTATTTATTAGTTCTGGAATGTAAGTTCCTTGAGGGAAGGGCTCTTCATCTGTTTTTTTGTTTTGTTTGTTTGTTTTTTCTTTATTGTTTTTTTGAGACAGAGTGAGACTCTGTCTCCCCAGGCTGGAGTACAGTGGCATGATCTCAATGCACTGCAACCTATGCCTCCTGGGTTCAAGTGATTCTTTTGCCTCAGCCTCCTGAGTAGTTGGGATTATAGACACACACCACCATGCCCAGCTAATTTTGTATTTTTAGTAGAGATGGGGTTTCCCCATGTTGGCCGGGCTTGTCTCAAACTACTGATCTCAAGTGATCTGCCAACCTTGGTCTCCCAATGTGCTGGGATTGTAGGTGTGAGCCACCGCACCCAGCCCTTTCATCTGTTTAGATAACGGATTGATCTTGTGTGCCTAGGCTGATCTTTGGTATTAGTAGGTGGTCAATAAATACTTATTGAACAAACTGAATGAATAAAAGAAAGGTCAGTATAAAGTTTTGCTAAAATTTACATTTAAAAAATAATATATGGTAATTTGAAATTACAAAATTAGGAGAAGGAAGAAACATTTAGAATGCCTTTTTTAAAAATCTAAAGCCTTACTCAAAACTTTCTTTTTCAAGAGTTTGTGTTCACCAGACACCTGTAGCTAAACATGCCACAGATTTCATTTCCAAAAATACTCAAATGTGTACTGAATTCTAATTTCAGCAGGTTTTCAGAATTTGAACACAGCTCTAGGAGTTTTACTCGTCACAAATGTTTATGGGATATGCTGCATCTCTATGAGGCATGTGGGATTATCTACAAGCAAGAAGGAAAGGCCATTTCTGGCATTATTGCATGCTGGTAAAAGTGACCATAAAACAAGATAAATGCTGCTTTTTTTACTGTTTTTCCACATGAGGTAGAGTTCTATCACTCTTAAGGAGAAATGATACTTCTTTTAAACAGAAAAGATAATGATGAGACTGCTTGTTTAACAAAGCAAAAAGACAGTTCTGTGCATGCTTCTTCCTCAGAGTCCAGAGAACAGAAGTTGGTTCTAATTTTAAGGCAAAGGTTGCAAACTGGTAGTCCACACAAAGAAGAGTGTGGTTTTGCCTATATGTTTCAAAAACTTTTTTGAATTCATTGACAACATTTAAAGAATAGAAAGTGCTTCATAAAAATGCAGAATGTCGACTTCCACTGAAAAATCTAGCAGCAATGGGCAGGCATCTGCAGAGCAACAGCTTAACAGAGCTAAACAAGAGCTGTCTCTTTGATCAGGCTAATACTTTCCAGTTCCCACAACTGCCCCTGCCACTTCCCCTCCTATGTAGTACTTGCCCCTACAGACAGGGGGCATTGTGAAAAGCACCTTCCAATGGAGGAGAGCCCAGCTCTCCACAAATGGTTCATTTGTGTCCACTCTGCTGTTAGCGTTTCACAGGTCAGTTCCAAATCTTAGCAGCAATGTAAGTCAGTTCATTCTTATCAGTATCCTTGGGCTCCAAATTCCATGCCTCACAGTCTTGCTGGTCGCCTCCTCTTATTTTCAACTAAACTTGCTCAAGAAGAGATTACGCACTCACTCACACTGAAAGTAGAAAGGCAGACGAGAACACTAGGAGGTCTGAAAACTAAAGGTGTAACTCTCAACTAAATAATAAAGTTCTAAAAAGAGCAGACAACTAAGCAGTAGTAAGTGGTGGGTTCCCAAGGCTTCTATGGGGGGGTCTGACATGATTCTTCCAGTCTTGTGTGTAACAAAGAGGACTATCCACAGGTTTGCTGGTTTCAGGACTACCTATACAAACTTCCAGTGGAAATCGATGATGAATTAATCATTTAATTTTGAACTAATTTCAAAGATGACAAGAAGGTCCTCTTAAACAGAAATATTGGTGTTGACATACCCTTATTGGAGTTTCACTTTATTGGGGACAAAGAAGAAATCAGCTCTCAAAATAGAGCCACATGTCCTTTGCACTGCTAGCTAGAAAAAATAAATAAGCTTCGGCAATCTAATATACTCTAATATTTACTTCCCCTGGATATTGTGACCTTTGCTGAAAATATGTCAGCAATCTTAACAAAAGTCCTCATGGTTTCTAACCTGTGGTATCATAGACTGTGGTGAACTGCAATGTCCTAACATTTAAACATAATGGCCTGTTCCAGCTTGATGTACCTTAAAACAAATCCATCATCTACGTTTTGTTTCCTTCTTTTTACTCAACCTACAGCCTATCAAGCAATTGAGATATGGTGGCTGTGTAGGGGGGCTTGGTAGGATGACCAATCCCATTCCTTTCTGCATATAGCCTGGTAAATGAGTAAAGCATACCATAAACCTTGAGTTTACCACCTTAATTTCCATAATTGGACTGAGTTAAATCGGAATAAATTATTAATATAAATAATATAAAATATCTATTATGTACATACTGCAATTTCTAGGTGGGTTGTGCTGTTTTAGATACAAAGATAAAAGAAATCAATTCTGGATCCACTATTTTATATGATATCTCTATACAAATTAGACAAAAAAGGACTCTCCTCTTCATGGGAATAGCCTGCGACAGGGAGCTCAGCTTGAGTGCAGAGTTCAGGCTGGTCTGGTGCCCTTGTGAAGGAGTCAAGGTGCACAGTGATACAGGGTGGCCTGCAAGTCCTAACCCTTGATCTCAAGATTGGGATTTAACAGGCAGTGAGGCAGGCAGTCAAATAACAGATATTCTAGGACAGAGGTTAACATAGAAAAGCTACACTTGAAATATGTAGAGTTCAAATGATGGAAATTATATAATTGAAGAATCCAGAAAAGCTTCACAAAAGAAATCTTAAAAGGCAAGCTGCAATGGAAATGAGGAGCGGACTCAAGGAAGGGATTCTAAACAGAGGAAAACATCTGAAAAAGGAACAGGGGACTGTAAGGGTCACATTTAGAAAACACGGGTTCAGTATTGCTACTGTTTATGCAATGTCTATATAAATGGTAGAAACAGAGAACTCTTATCCTACCATCTATTTTCCTTTCAACATCCAGAGAGAGCACCTTATATCATAAATCACATCATTGCTCTGGTTGGAATCCTTCAATGACTTCCTCTTGCAATTTAGAATAAAATCCAAGCTCCCTACTGTGACCTGGACTCTGTTAGTCTTCCTGCATTCTCCTTTAATACAATCATATGGGACTTTTGTTTCTTTCCCTGTACCTTGCTATACCAAAGTTACTTCCATTTCCTGGCCTTTGTGCTTGCTCTTCCCGTAGATCTTCAAAAGTTTGGCTTCTTCTCTTCATATCACCATCACCTTCTCAGAGGAGACTGCCCTAGACACTTCTGGAGTCAGAAGTGGCTTGGTTTCCAATCTTGGTTCCACCACTTAGGATCATTCTAGCACCTGCCTCACTATCTTCATCTGTAAAGTAAAGTAGCTACTTGCGATTTACAGTGAGAATTAAATGAAAGAAATCATGGAAAGCACTGGGAACAGTGCCTTGAATTTCATGTTCTCCTAGTACTCTAGAAATCTTTATAATCATTACTATTTAATGCACTTATCCTATTAAATTATTTATTGATATTTTTCTCATTTATTGGCTGTTTACTCACACGAGAATATCAGTTATGTAAGTTCAGGGATTTTGATTTTCACTTCTCCATTTTGAGTCCTTCTAGGTAGGCACACAATAGTTTGTTGACTTTTAATTTAACAGGGAAAAGGCAATATGGTAAAGCAGGAGGACTTGACTTTTCCATAATGTAATCTATATCTTCTGCCACCCATGTCATCCAGATCACTTTCAGGAGCTCAGTTTTCTCCTCAGCATGATTTTATAATCTGGCGACAGAATGCGTTAATTTTGAGAACAGGTGAAGAAGGAAAATGATGTATCAGGCAGCAGGGGGCAGCAGTGTGTTGGCAATGCATCTGCAGCTCTCACGCCAGGTATCCTCTCATTTCCTATTTTATGAATAACCTTGTGTTTAAATTTCCCATCAAATCATTACATCCCTTGAGATAAAGAAATAACTGGTGTTTTCAGAGAAATGAATTGTAAAATGTTTTTTCTCTCTGTAAAAATGGAGTTTTCAATTCAAGCATCAAGAAAATGGGTTCTTGGGCTCTTATTTCAGCCAAATGGGAAACAGCCATGGGGACACCCCACCGCCCAGCTTCCAATTATTGGGTGGATAGTGGTGGTGGTGGTAGCAATATTTATCATTCCCACCTGTGTTATGTTTACCAGCTGTGTGACCTTTGGAATGTTGAGAATAAGCGGTAAAAGGTAACTTACCTATAATTATACATTTAATTCACAGACCAAACTTGTAACCAAGTACCCAAATTTTTCTACAAGTAAGAGTTATTTTTAATAATTTTTCTTTCCTCCTTTTCCCCTTGTTCCCCATGTCCTATTTAGCTCTTTAGAAATGCAATGATAACCTTTACCTTCCCTTCACCAGACGCTCCCCACACAGCGAGCTTATCTAGCCATGCACTTATTACAAAAGCTCCAAAGCCAGAACTCTCTCCCACCAGGAGACTGCCTAAAGACAACAGCCAATTTACAACCTAAAGTGTGCCCTGTGATGGAACTCTCTCCTACCTGGAGGGTGTCTTCAGACATGGCCATTTTGTAACCCACGTCTGCCTGTGATGGTGCCAGCTCACCAGCCAGTAAATAAGGCACCAAAATGAGCAGCACCTGCTTGCTCTCTCTCCTGCATGCTATTCACACCAAATACCCCTTTAAAATTTCTGCTTTCTGCCCCAAATGTGAATCAATCCACTAAAGGCAGGAGCCTATACTTCTTTCCCTAAGCTAAGCTTTGGATTAAAGTCAATACCAGACTTTGCTCTTGTTAGTTGGACTTTGCAAGCAGTGCATGACAGAACCTACATTTTGGTTACAAAGTTATGAGTTAGATATTAAAACACCAAACGGTGAAAGATTAAGTAATCTGCCTAATATTGTGCAGCTGAGATATACAAGCCCTGATAGGAAGCTTTAATTATTATGCCATATTAAAAGAAATTGCTTGGTTTAAAATGAGAAATTATATGAATTTCTTGCACGTAAATGAAGACCAAGAACCAAGGAACATTTCCCTTCTTGCTTGACACATCAGATCATTAAAGAAGAGCGTCAGTGCTCAGCTAACCCAATATCTGGCAGTCCTATCAAAGATAACTCAAAATAGGTTGGGAGTCCTTTGAGATATATTGAATTTCCACACCATCACTGCAGTTTCTTCTCCTTCTTTAAAAAATATTGCTTATATTTAGAAGACTGTTCAGCTGGCCTTACCTTCATGGATCTATTATTCTAATTAATTATTTATTTAAATATCTATCTTTTCCTTCTCTGTTCTCAGGCATCCTAGTGCCATTTTCTTTTCCTTTTCCCCAGCTCAAAATAATGGTTATAGTCAGTGATTCAAATATTAATGTTCCAGTCTATACCCATAAGAAAACATGCAAGAAGAGAGAGAGGTTTCAAGAAAAGGAGAGGAGGAAAAGCCACATTATGTAGTTTATCCAGGCACAGCAATGGCCACAGGTGTGCACACACCTCAACCAGAACTCCAATGATGATAACAAATCTATCTACAGAGACTTCTCTGAGAAGTGCTGCAGGCTATCATTTGAGAACATTCTTTATTTAAAGTCCATCTTAAAATAACAACCGTAACCACAAGGTGTCTTTGTATTTTCAAATATAACACTGTCATGATAAACAAGCTTTGCTGAGATGTGAGTGTGAGCTTCAAGTGGACCTTTAGTTCTGCCTGGTCTTTGTATTATATTTTCATAGTTCATTCACTCTCTTATTCTCCTAGAGGATAACTGCACACCATTTATTCTTTCCTCCCAAATCCATGAAAATCTTCAAACATCCTTATTCTCCACTGATAATCTTGGTTATTACTTTACTGAAAAAAAACCTGAGAACTTCCACACACTCAATACCACATTGTCTCACCTACTAGTATCTGTGACCACTGACTCAACCTTCTCAGATACTTTAATCTAATGTATCCCCATCCTCTCTCACCTATTCAGGGATAATCTTGAAACTCTTTACTCTCTTCTATACTATGTAATTTTCCACTCTTTACTGGATTACTCTAATCCACATAAAAATATGCTGTTATTTTCTCATCTTAATAAAGCCCTTTCCTGACCCAATTTACACCATGGAGGAACACTCCTTTCTATTGCTTCCATTTATAGCAAAAATCCTAGAAATCTTCCATTTTATCATTTCTAACCCCTCTTATTCCATGGTGTCTTTTAAATCCATTCTAAGTGGGCCTGGAAAACCACCACTGCACTGAACTGCTGTTGCTGAAGTCACCAAAGACCTCCTCCTTACTAAACAGTCATCTCATTTCTCATTCAACACGTTAATCTCTATCTTCTTCTCCACATGCGTTCCTCACTGGCCCCCAGGACATCACAATCTCCTGATTTTCCTCCTCCACTGCTGCTCCTTCTCAGTCTCTTTTCCAGGTCTATTTCTTCCTCCCCAACACAGGAAATCCTAGGCTTCAGCACAGATCACCTATCTGTGCTTTCTCCTTTGGGGAGCTCATCCATGGCTTTTGCTGTCACCTATATATTGACTCCTAAATCAATATTTCTAGCAAAGATCTTTCTGCAAACTCCACATTCAAATAGCCAGCTAGTTTATTCTGTCTCTCAATTTAGAGACCTAGCTAACTCCTGAAACTTACTATATTCAGAAGTAAACTCCTGAATTTTCTGCAAACCTGTGCCACCCTCACTGTTCCCACTGCACGTGAGGTGAAATCCATATTCTCTGGTCAAAACTTTGAAGGAATACTTGTATGCTTTTTCTTCTCTTTTTTTTTTTCTTTCCTTCTACTCCTTCACACTTGCCCCATCATATTCATGAGGCAAATCTGTCAGCTCTACCTTTAAAATATATAAAGAATGTGCTCAGTTCTCGCCACCTCCATCACTACCATCTTGGTCTCAACTGCCATTTTTCTCACCTGAATCACAGCTATAGCTTCCTAACTGGTCTGCTTCCACTCTTGATGTTCCAGCAGTTTGTTCTCCACGTTCTAGCTAGAGCAAGTCTCTCAAAACATAAATCAGATTTTTCAAATCATTGCTCAAAATCACTAATCACTTGTCATTTCACAGGGAGTAAATACTCCAGCCCAGAATTAGGTAAAATCTCTAATTCTGAGTAAAAACTCCTATGATATCTTAGAAGATATCTGGCCCCCATTATCTCTCCAAAGGTATCTCCCATATATTTTCCTGTTCACTTCAAAAGCAGCTCCGACCTCAAGGCCTTACTTTCCTGCTTCTTGGAATGCTATTTCCCCAGGTATCTGCCTTACTAACTCCCTTACCTTTTTCATTTTTTTACTTATCTTTTTCATCTTCTCAGTGAAGCTTTCTCTTACCACCAGTAAAGATTGTGACACACACCCTCTCTGGCACTTCTGACCTCCTGGCTTGACACTGTGTTTACTCCATAGCACCTATTATCTTATTTATTCTATAATTTACTCATTCCCTACATTCTTGTTTACCTATATAGTTTTTGCCTGCTGCTGATATGTAACATAAGCTCCATGAGGCACTTAATTGAATTACTATAGCATGTAGAATGGTGGGTAATGAAGTAATGTAAAATTTAAGAAGAGTACTGAATTCAATCAGGCAGAAAAGATAAATTCCAGTCTGGGTAATGGATATACAACCTAGCAAATCAGTTTAGACAAAAGTTGCCTAAGGTGATAGGAAGAAAAGTGAATGAAATAACATGGGTTGCACTAGGTTGTAAGAAAGAGAGTAGGCTTTAGAAGTCCCACTAAATGAAGGGACTTGGACTGCTAACTTGTTTTTAAATAGAATTTTCCTAGGAGTATCTGAGAAGCCCTATTCCAGAATTGCCATGAACAACACAAAACTATGGTCATAGTTGCTGTTGTAGACTGGAGATGATGATAAAAGTCTCCTTAATCAAATAAGATCAAATAAGTAACTTTTTTCACCCCAGGAAACTTTAATAGAAATGACCATTTTTAAAGTTGGGTTTATAGAGGAACAGTGGATTTTCTAATTGACATATTTTAATTATGTTTTTTCTCTTTATAAGCTTAATTTTAATTTTTATCAAAGTTCCACATAAACTAAAGAAGCAAATAACTAGTTCTAGGGTACTTGTAAAATAAAGCAATCCTGCCAATCCCATCCTTTTTTCTACTCCCCAGAGCCAACCACTCTGAATTCTTTTCTCTTACCTGTACCAGCCTAGACTATTTTTATGTGGCATAGCTGTCTTAGAGTCGCCCTTTGCGGGATTCTCTTCACTCCTTCCTTATGGGTATCTCCTATTTCTTGGATTCCATGTTTTCTCTTTCTCATATTGCTGGAGCACTTGAGAAACTGTAATGGATGGGAAATTTTTCAAAAGGTGCATATAAGAAAATGGCTTTATTCTACTCACATAGTTGATTTATAATTTTAGTAAAACTATTGATAGGAAATTATTTACCGTTCCAATTTAAAGGCATACTCTATTATTTTGTAACTTCTAGTATTGCTATAGAGAAGTTCTATATCATTCTGATTCTTGATCGATTGAATGAATATGTCTCCCTGATGATTTAAGAATCTTTTCTTTGACACAAGTTTTCTGAAATTTCATGGAAATATGCATGAGAGTGAGACTTTTTTTCATTGTTCTTGCTACTGAGCTCTTTTAATTTGGAAACTCATGTCCTTTAGTTCTGGGGAATTTTCTCACATTATTTCTTTGACTTTTCTCCCACCTCCCCCCAACCCCCCTCTCTCTTTTTAAGTCTGGTACCTGTTTGGATGATGGCATTCCACTTCTGGTCCTCTAATTTCTCGACATTTTCTTTATTATTTTCACCCTTTTCCTACTTTCAGGAAGATATTCTCCAAAGCTTTTACTGGGCTTTTCATTTATGCAATTATACCTTCAACCTCTTAGAGATTTTTGTTTCCTGAATATCCCTTTTTGTATCACCCTATTTGGTTTCGTGGATACAATATATTTTACCCTTTTAAGAATAGTAAGAATCTCTTTAGAAGGTTTTCTTTCTTCCCAAATATTTTCTGTTCCTTCCAAATTTTCTTTTCCATGTCCTTGGTTTAGTCAGTGTTCTTATATTAGAAGTTGAACCTCAATAAATTTCCCATTTAAGACTGAGGCACTAAAAAAGCAGATTGGAAGGAAGTGACTGCAATCTTGACTGTAGGATGCTCTGGCTGAGCTGTTTCTAAGAGGAGTCTCCATGTCAGTAACATTGTCTTTTCTCCTGGGTCAGTCTGTTTTTTAAAAGATATTTGAGTTTTATCTTTATTACTACTTTTTAAAATACTCAATATCACCAACTTCTTTCAGGAGTTCTGCACTGTAAATTGGGTGCTTCTCAGTTATTCCCACTGCTAGTGTTAGCTTTCTTTTTTTTTTTTTTTTTGAGACTGAGTCTTGCTCTGTCGCCAGGCACCAGGCTGGAGTGCAGTGCCATGATCTTGGCTCACTGCAACCTCCACCTCCCAGGTTCAAACTATTCTCCTGCCTCAGCCTCCTGAGTAGCTGGGACTACAGGTGCATGCCACCATGCCCAGCTAATTTTTGTATTTTTAGTAGAGACGGGGTTTCACCATGTTGGCCAGGATGGTCTCGATCTCTTGACCTCATGATCCACCCGCCTCAGCCTCCCACAGTGCTGGGATTATAGGCTTGAGCCACCACTCCCGGCCCGATAGTGTTAGCGTTCTTGGGTCTGCTAAATTATCTGCTTTCAACAGATTTTATTGCTGTTATCTCCTCTTCTGGTTTTGGTCCTTTTGACATATGTCTCCTTAGAAAATCCCTTTACTGTCATTTTAGTTGAGGATAACAAAGGAACAGACCTTAATGATTGCATTTAATCCGCCATCTTTTACTGGAACTCTTGCTTCCAGTCCTGATTTTAAGATATTTGAAATGCTTAGGAGAATCTAATTTACTACATTTATAAGTTTGATTTATTAGTTTTACAGAGGTTAAGTGTTCAGCTAGCACTGGCTTATTACATTTTAAGTTTGCCCCATCAGGCGTTTAAAGTGTTTGTTAAAAAAATCATATAAATTTGTAATCTAGTTTGAAGTATTTAAATAAGTTTAATAGGCTTGTAAGTGAGAGTAAATTTCGGGAGAACTTAATCCATTAAAGTTATGAGTCAATGGAATCAAGTGACTATGTTTTATATGAAAATACTTAGACTTATGAATTGCCCTTAAAGCTTAAAGAAAAACTACACCCTCCAATTAATACTCAGTTTATGAATGTTATATATTCAGACAAAAGTAACTTTTGTCTTTTTTTTAAAAAAAAAAAAAAAAAAAAAAAAAAAAACAACCGTCCTAACAACTAAACACTTAATCAATGGGAATAAGTTTAAAATAGAATAACTACATTATGTCATAGAAGTGGAGAAGCTATGGAAATGGAACTTTGTCTCAGTTTTGGCTGAAACTCCAAAGCTGAACACTGCAGGGTGGATGCCAAATATATTCATATCCTAAAAGTGGTGCCAAGAGACTGTGACATTGGTTTGGTCTATAACATCTTTAAAACATGTAAGACAATTGATAAGGAAGATGCATCTCCAAAGTCTCATTATTTTATAAATTAGCAGTTTTTTTGTAAAATAAGTCTGCTTGTCAAGTGATAAGCTTTAGAGGTTATTTTCTAAAAACAGGGGAAAAAAACACTTCTGTTGCTTAATAAGGTTTTTCCACTACTTTATAAAATGTGGTGGGTGTTTTCTCTCTAACTTCATTGTTATTAAGCTTTGCTCAGAAACTCAATAAGGAATTTGCCTCTTTAATATTAGTAAAGACTAAATTAAAATGTTGTAAAAGACTGCTTATTTTTATTTAATGCTCTTCCTTGCAGAATACTACCACCAAGAAGAAATAATTGTAAGCTCTACCATGGCAGGGACCTTTCTGTTTCAGTCACCATGCTAGCTAATCAGCATTGAGAATACAGGAACAAAAACCTTCTTGTCCCCAGGTTTGCTATTTTCAGCTGTCACAAAGAACAAGTGCTTTGGTTGTATTTTATTCTTAACTTTTACTCCTATACTTCCAAATAATCTTGTTTTACCTAATAGGTCTTTGTTATTTTTATTCCCTTGAAGTAAGCTGCCCTGGATTTTGACCAGTATTTATCTTCTTTTATATATATGTGTGTGTGTGTGTCAATAGAAAAAAATCTGTCTTGCTGGTTTTTAAAATCCATTATTGTTAAAAATTATCTGATAGCTTTAGAAAATGTACTAGTCACTGGGTAGAAAATAATCATCTTTTTTTTTTTTTTTTTCTGAGATAGATTCTTTCTCTGTTGCCCAGGCTGGGATGCAGTGGTGTGGTCTCGACTCACTGCAACCTCCACCTCCCAGGTTCAAGCGATTCTCCTGCCTCAGCCTCCCTACTAGCTGCCACCATGCTCAGCTAATTTTTGTGTTTTTAGTAGAGATGAGGTTTCGCCATGTTGACCAGGCTGGTCTCGAACTCCTGACCTCAGGTGATCTGCCAACCTCAGCTTTCCAAAGTGCTAGGATTACCAGCATGAGCCACCATGCCTGGCCCCAAAAATGATAATCTTCCTTTCTACATACTAGTAATTTTTTGAGAATCTCAATATGGCTGTCTCACAGTAAGTGTGACATTAAATGCATTGGAAGTTCATTTTATTCATTTGCTTTCATGTTTAAAATGAAAAAAAGACATTTACTTCTAGAAGCCTCTATGAATGAAATGGGAATTGGAAACCAGAAAAATCAAGTAACATTAATAGAAATAAGATAAATGTTTTAAAGATTTTTAAAAATAATCTTATACCACATAATCAAAATATTACTGACAACACACATTAATATTCATTTCTTAAAATCAAAAGTTGGCCATTTCTGATAGCCTATAAAAGGGCCACTAAACAAATATCCAAATCTACTGTTATTTGCATATACTGTTTGGTTAATTTATATGATCCAGTAGCAAGAATCTGCTTGCCTCTACAAATGATTGACATTTTAGGCAAATGCAAAAAAAAAAAAAAAAAATAGAAAGGCATGATTTCAGAAACTTACTTCTCAGCGTCATGGATATTGGGCATATTTTCTTGGAATTCAGCTTTCAGCAGCAGTGGTTTGTCAAGTTCTCTTTCAAACGTTCTTGCTATTTCACTGGATTATTTCCATCCAAAATTCTAATCTTTAAGTACAGACTGTCTTTGAATAGCATCATATTTTTTCTTCATCTTTAGCAGACTAGTGAAGTGAGAAGTCTACACCTTCCCACTTGTCTTCCTCTGACTAATTTTAAGAAGATTTCAGTGCTGGGTAAGACAGTGATAGCCACAGGAATGAAGAAACAAATATGTGTTTTAAGTTCAAAAGAGCAAGTTATTCATTTACTTAAGGAATGTTCAGGAAAAACCTTAGCCTTTGAAAGTGAACACACTTAGAAGGCTGGATAATATTTAAATATATTGACCCTGCATGTTTGCTCAAAAAATATTAGCTTAAGTCATATATTTTTAAAATAAAAACTATATTGCATCATCAAAAAAAGAAGATAATATATTGTTTTATAGACAATAGCAAGTGTTGGTGACAATGTGGAGAAATTGGAACTGTAATGTACTATTGGCAGGATGTAAAATAATGCTACCACATTAGGAAACAGTATGGACTTTCCACAAAAAATTTTAAAAAAAACATAGTATCCAACAATCTCAGTTCTTGATATGAATTCCAAAGAATTGAAAGCAAGGTTTCTATAATATATCTGCATATCTATGTTCACAGCAGCACTATTCAGTATTGCCAAGAAGTGGCATCAAACTAAATGTCCACCAGTGAATGAATAGGTATACAAATGTGATACTTATGGAAAATGAAATATTATTCAGTCATAGAAAGAAAACCCTGTCATATGCTACAACATGGTTGAACCTTGAGGATACTATGCAAAGAGAAGTAAGCCCGTCACGAGAAGATAACTACTGTTAAGATTCGACCTTTCTTAGGTATACAAAGTAGTCAAATTCATAGAAACAAAAAGAGTTGTAGGAAGGGGAGAAGGAGAATTGTGACTTAATGGGTATAGCATTTCAGATACACAAAACCAAAAAAGTTCTGGAGATCTGTTTCACTATGATACGAATATTCTTCACACTACTGAACCGTACACTTAAAGATGGCTAAGATGGTTTAAAACGATATAATGCTTTAAAGGATACTTGTTGAAATCATTCTCTGTCTGTAGTTCTGTGCATTTAGAGTCACAGCTGCCAGTCAGTCACACACAGGAAGAAAATGCTGGCCATCAGTATGCTTTCCAATCTAAATAATGAATAGTGATTTTATGCAGCTGGCGGGAAATGTGTGGTCAATCAGAATGCACATGCTTCTGTGCTCTCATTCTGTGAGCCTAGAATGAGAACAACATTTGCTCTGCTGCCATGAGACCAGTGAAACTTTTTGGACTTGCAACCAACCATGACTACCCCAAACCTCACTGAACTGAAGAACTAGACAGATTGTGAAGCCTCAATTACATAAAATCAAGCACATATAGCATAGTGATAAAAAAAAAAAATGGGACCATAAACTCAGCCTGAATTTAAATCCTGGCTCCGCTCCTTGGCTACTGTGTGCCTTTGGACAAGTGACTTAACCTTTCTAAGCTTTAATCTTTCTTTCTTTTTTTTTTTTTTTTTTGTTTGAGATGTAGGTTTGCTCTTGTTTCCCAGGCTGGAGTGCAATGGCGCGATCTCGGCTCACCGCAACCTCCGCCTCCTGGGTTCAGGCAATTCTCCTGCCTCAGCCTCCTGAGTAGCTGGGATTACAGGCACACGCCACCATGCCCAGCTAATTTTTTGTAATTTTAGTAGAGACGGGGTTTCACCATGTTGACCAGGATGGTCTTGATCTCTTGACCTCGTGATCCACCCACCTCGGCCTCCCAAAGTGCTGGGATTACAGGCTTGAGCCACCGTGCCCGGCAATCTTTCTTTCTTATGCCTGGCTGGTGCAAGGGTGATGCCTACCCTGCAGGGTTCTCATGAGCAGTGCATCAGAGGAGAATGGAAATGCTCCAGGGCCAGCAAGCTCAGTCCCAAGGCATTGCAACATCCTTCCCTGCACACTTGCAAATAATCAGACATGCAGAAATAGTCACCTAATTCTCCCACTGCAGCCTATTCTTCTCAGCTCATTTTATTTAGCTAGAAATAGCTTGCTCATTTATTTAAGCAGGACTGGAAAGCAGCAAGGCCAGAGCTAATCCAGGGCCTCAGGTAAGATGAAAGGACGCACAGGAGAACCGGAAGTTTGAGGCAAATCAGGGATAAGGAGTTTCGTATGTTAAACACTAGCAATTATAGGATTTCAGCAAGAAGGGATGGGTTTGAAGTGATCACTGTACAATCAACTACAGCCATAAATTACAATGAAAGCCAAACTGTACATCAGAAATGTGGCCTGAGGCAAGCCAGAAACCCAGAGTCGGTTCAGAAGTGGTATAATCAAAATAGTCCGGCTAGAGAAAGGCAAAACAAAAGGAGAGTGTCAAGAATTTTAGGAGCTTTGAGAGGACATTCCCAGTGAGCAATTAAGAAGGTGGTATTGGGTATACTTTCATACTAGGCAAAGAAAAAAGGCAAGGTTACCTAGGGGGTCACTATAGTCAAAGATGCCACTATAGCAGCAGTTGGAGGTATCACTATAGCAGCAGTTGGAGCAGGGTGGGAACATGGTAAAAAGTAAATGGGAAGTCTGGACAAACTTGATAAGAGCAATGCAAACACCATGTAAATACCACTGAGATGACGAATATGTATCCATGTGTGCTGAGTATTTTGCCAACTAGTGAATTTAGTGCCCAGAGTCTAGAACTCAGAAGTAAGAGGGCTAGAAATTAATCTATTTTACAAATAAATAATTGATCTACTTTACAACCGCATTCAATCTGTAAGTTGTTTTTCTTCTTGTCTTCCTGTCACAGTTTTACAATGCTGATAAAGAAGATATGCTATGCACAAGAATTTACTATGATTTATGTCCTTGAACATAGAACTATAAATATATACATGAACTCATTTACTTGCAAGCTAAACAAAGTTCAGGTAGCTTATATCAGAGTTACCATATGCGTATCCCTGTTAACTTATACATAGCAATATTAGCTTGTAGGAAAAGTATCTTATCAATCCCACTATCTGCTTTCAAAAACTCTACTGTATCTATGAATGTAGTCAGAGATAGGACACAATATAAAGAACAATGCAGGAATCAAGTTGATAGCAATAGCAGAAAACAGCTACTAACTCAGGGAATCGGGAGCAAAGGGAAAATACAGAAGCTTAGAGAGGGGACGCTGCACATTAGCCGCTGATAATATACAGTAAACACAGTTAAATATGCAATGTTGGGAACATACTTATATTAAGTGTTTATTCATTGTTTATCTGAGATTCAAATTTAACTGGGTTTCCTATATTTTATGTTAAATGTGACACCCCTATCCCTGTGAAGCCATAACCCAGATTTCTACTAAGGGGCACTGGCCAGCTAATGCTGGCGTCTCTGAAGAGGAGGGTATGAGCTGATTCTGCAAATGTTAGAAAAACTGCAAACTGAAATCAGTAGTTGCTGCTGGAATGAACCCTGGCCACAGAAAGGAAGGGTAGCTGGAGAGGAGACACAGGAACTAAAATGTACCTGAAGTGAGTTCCTCCTCCCAGTTCGAGCCTTGCAGCTTCCTTCTGGAGCCCCCTACCGGCAGAGCCTCGCAGGTGGCTGTTGGCAAAGCAGAAACTTGTGTTGCAGGAACTCAGGCCCAGTATTGTGAGGCTGAACAGAAAACGGTAGCTTTGGCCAGGTGTGGTGGCTCACACCTGTAATCCCAGCACTTTGGGAGACCAAGTCAGGTTGATCACCTGAGCTTAGGAGTTCAAGACCAGCCTGGCTAACCTGGTGAAATCCTGTCTCTACTAAAAAATAAAAATACAAAAATTAGCTGGGTGTGGTGACAGGTGCCTGTAATCCCAGCTACTTGGGAGCCTGAGGCAGGAGAATCACTTGAACCTGGGAGGCAGAGACTGCAATGAGCTGAGATCACGCCACTGCACTCCAGCCGGGGCAACAAAGCGTTACTCCGTCTCAAAAAAAAAAAAAAAAGGTTTGGGACACTGTTCAAAAGAAGACATTTATGCAGCCAACAAACACATGGAAAAAAAACTCATCATCACTGGTCAATAGAGAAATGCAAATCAAAACCACATTGAGATACCATCTCACACCAGTTAGAATGGTGATCAGTAAAAAATCTGGAGACAACAGATGCTGGAGAGGATGTGGAGAAATAGGAACGCTTTACACTGTTTGTGGGAGTGTAAATTAGTTCAACCATCATGGAAGACAGTGTGGCAATCCCTCAAGGATCTAGAAATAGAAAGTCCATTTGACCCAGCAATTCCATTACTGGGTATACACCCAAAGGATTACAAATTGTTCTATTGTGAAGACACATGCACATGTATGTTCACTGCAGCACTGTTTACAATATTAAAGACTTGGAACCAACCCAAATGCCCATTAATGATAGACTGGATAAAGAAAATATGGCACATATACACCATGGAATACTATGCAGCCATAAAAAAGGATGAGTCATGTCCTTTGCAGGGACATGGATTAAGCTGGAAACCATCATTCTCAGCAAACTGAGCCAAGAACAGAAAACCAAACACTACATGTTCTCACTCAAAAGTGGATGTTGAACATTGAGAATACATGGGCACAGGGAGGGGAACATCACACACCAGGACCTGTAGTGGGGTGGGAGGCTAGGGGAGAGATAGCAGGGGATGGGAGGATTGGGGAGAGAAAAACTAAAAAGGTCTGTAAGAAAATAACCTAAAAACTGACATATATATCCATGGTAATTTATAATTTCATGAAGGAAATAATGTAGTTTAATTGTTCATGTTATTAGCTTAGAAAGACTGCAGATGATTTATTTCAAGCTATTATTAAAGCCTATATACATTTAATAATTTTCTGGAAAATACTATAAATTCTTCTAAGTAAACGTAGTTGAAAGTTACTCCTACAAAATACAAACAAACAAAAAAATTGAATTACGAGATGCTACAAAAACAATTTACATAATCACGCCACTCTCATATGTAAGATGAGCGTATATAAAAATTTAAAAAATATTTTGATTAAAATTGTTGGAGTCCTACCAGCTTGAAATGTAATTTTAATTCCTGTAGTGTTTGCAATATTATTTATATAGCATGAGCACTCTTTCTAAATAGATGTTGATGTTTGACTTACTGAATTTAAGAATTTTCTTTCTAATGCCACAATGATCAACACTATGGTAATTACTTTATAAAAGAAATAATATAAACATTATTCAAGAGACATCCTCAGTAGACTAATGCCTAATAAACGATTTAAAAAATCACCACTCATTATGAGTTTTGAATCTCAGTTGCTTACCTTTATATGTTACATAGACTGTGTATTTATTTTTACTTTGGATAAAAATCTTCAACGACAAATGATAACTATCCAAGGTCTTCTGCAATAAAGCCTGTAGCTCTATTTGATTTTTTTAAATAACTCTCCTACCATTATAAGGAGAAATTATTATATAATTCTATTTGTCAGTAAAATACAAAAGAATAATTTCTACTCCTAAAATTTCCAGAATATTATTTAAAAAAAATAAAGTTAATTTTCTTTATTAAAGTAATACATATACATTTTAGAAAATTTACAAGATACAGAAAAAAGTAGAAGAAAATAATCTTACTCGGCCTAAGAAAAATCATAGTTAATATTACAGTACATTTACTTCCAGGATGCCTCTTCAACTTTTAAAACCAAATTTGTAATTAAATTCTATCTGCAAAGTTATATCCAGCTTTCTCCCTTATAAAAAGGATTTTTTTCTGTGACATTCAAAGTTGTTGTAAAAATAATATAAAGACATCTTAATAATCTTTGAATAGATGAGCTATAATTTACTCAAACACTGTTATTATTAAAAACATCACCATTTAAAAAAACATAATTTCAGGGTTTTTTTGGTGTGTGTTATAAACATTTCTATCTCTTCTCTTTGTCATTTTTTCAGCTACCATTATTTGTTGTTAATGTATCTGCTGATCCTTTCTACTTTGCTGTGTTTAATCTGCCACGTATTTGAAAATCATATAATCAAATGTGTTAGGATTTTATCTAGGATAAGAATTAATGTGCTTTGAAATGAGAATTTAAAGTCTTTGAGAAAACTGCATGATATTTGGGACATAAGTGAGGTGCCATTTCACAGTAATTCAATGCCCTTTCTCTCTTTTTTTTTTTAAATTCTTCAAGATTCTTGGATGGATCAAGTTTATTGGTATCATTAATGTAATTATATATCATTAAATGTAGGGGTCATCAAATGAGATATCTTCATTTACTGTGTACTTGCCTTCATGCTTAACACAATCAGGTAGGACTGTTCATATTTGCATTAAAATAAGAAATGAATAAATGCTCAAAATATGATAACTTAATGCAGACATGATATCATTGCTGGTACACTTGAAACTACACTAGGTCCCATCAGTCATCAAGGGGCTGTGAATGTCCTTTTTCACTTAATCAGCTGAGTCAGATTTATTTAATTGCGATAATGCTAGTGAGGGTGATATGAAAAAGACTAGTAGGACTAGTTTAAGAAGAAATTTTCACAACACTTTTTGGAAAGTGATTTAGCAATTTTGATTAAGAGCCTTTAAAATTTTCCTACCATTGAGTCTTCCAACCATTTTAAAGGCTTTTAATCCATATTGCTAAATCAGACAAAAGTTTGTGCATAAAGATGTTCATAATAGCATTATTAATACCGACAAAGAATGGAAACTCTAAGCATCTAACATCAGTAATATGTTGAAAAAATTCTGGAACTTTTACAGGTTAAATTAATGAACATGTATAACTGATACTGAGAATCACATTTTAATCATGTAAGAAAAATGTATATTATTAATATCAGGTTAAATAATGCAAAACTGAGTCCAATAAGGTAAATGAAAAGTCACATGGAGAAAACCCATAAAAGTAACTAAAGAGACAACTTAATGGTTATCTCTGGCTGACAGAACTGTAGTTGATTGTCATCTTCTTTATTTATTTGTAGTACTTCCCAAACTTTTAAAAAGTGTACATTCAAAAAAATCAGAAGTAAAGAGTACATGTTATAATTTTTTACATGCTAGAATCTAGAACCCATGGTAAACTGCATTAGAAGTACTATTTTCACAAGTGTATAAGAATCTTATATTCTTTCCATGATTGTTTCTATTTGAACAACGTGGGAGATCTGGACAGATGCCCCTTACTTAGCTTTGATGGATAGGACATAGTCCCTGTCCTTCAGAGGCTCTGTGCCAAAGCCTTCTTGCTTTCTCCCTACTATCTGTCCTTCTTTTTTCTATAAAGATATAGGGTTCAACTGGGCCCAGTGCCGTCCAGTAAATGATCTATGTCCTAGACTTACTTGGTGCTAGGTGTGGTCATGTTTGTGGCCAATAAGAACTAAACAGAAGTGATGTGGCAACATTTGGGTCATGTTTCTACAAGGAGGGTTCTGCGTCCATCTTTCATTTCCCCGCTTTGTTTTCACTGGCAGATGTTGGAGTGGGAGAGAAGTTACCAGCAAATCCTTTTTAGATCTAGAGATCAGAGTCAAATATTAAGGAAGCCAGAGGAATTGGGAGTCTCTACCCTTTATACCAAAAAACCTGCCCAGGAGGTTACTTGTCTTCAGACTGTTGTGTGAGACAAAAATAAACGTCTTCGGCCTTTACTACAGGAGCAAAATTAGTATCCTGACTGTTTCTGCTTCTATCTGGCAGAAGTAGTTGGATTTAGTGGATTATTCTTAGAAGATTAAGTCACCATTAATTACCCTCAAACTAAAATCACTATGTTTAGTAGCCATTTCCCAACATTTAAATAGCTAATCTTAAATAACCCATTCTGTAGGCCAATTAATATAGCAATTTCAGAGTGCAGAGGGCCATGCTACTTGAAACCAGATGTCCCAGAAGCCATCTAGATTTCTTCTAAGAATGAATGCTTTCTTTCTTTCAAATTTAAAATCACTCATTAAATGCCACATGGCCCAGAATCAACTGATGTTAGAATAATCAAAGAATTTATTGAGAAAATGTTGTGAATACTTTTAGGTTACATGGTTTCCCATTCTACTGCCTAAATAAAAATTAGGTCCTCAACTCTTCACAATAGAATGCTGGGTACTTCAGATCAGATATCTAAAGCATAAAGAAGTCTTGCTTTACTTATTTTAAAATGCTGCACTACAGTGAGAACTTAAACATGAATTAACAGCAATAGAATACTGCTCAAACATTTACAATGGCTTTATTTGAAGAATTAATGGATATATTAGCAATCTAGTCTAGATTCTTCAAATCATGTCCTTCATTAAATTAAAACAAATATGTATACAAAAAGTCAGTATTTGACCAGTGTTTCTGAGCTTTTATAGCAGAATCATTACTGAATACAATGTCTCTGCTTTTGGCATTTCACTCAATAAACTCTTCCTTGAAGTTACTTTCTAAAAGTAGGAGATACACTTTAAGCTTTTCGCGTGCGCACGTGTGTGTGTGTGTGTGTGCGCGCGCGTGCGCGCGCGCGCATGCATGTCGTGTGTGAAGGTTAACTGTAGGTGTCAATCTGACTGAGCCATGGGGTACTCAGACATTTGGCCAAACATTATTCTGTGTAAGTCTGTGGTGGGGTGGGGAGGGGTAGGGTGGTTCTTGATGAATTTCACAATTAAACTGATAGGCTGAGTAACGTGGATCGTTACTTGCTAACGTGGATTGACCTCAACCTATCATTTGAGGACTTGAATACAACAAAAAGATTTAGTAAAAGAGAACCCCTCCTGCCTAACTGCTTGAGCTGGGAGAGTAATCTTTTCTGGCTTTCAGACTGACTGAAATACCTGCTTTTCTTAAGTCTCCAATGTAATAACTGTGGACTGGAACTTACACCATCAACTCTCCTGGTTCCCATGCCTTTGGTCTCAGACCGGAACTACACATCAGCTCTCCTCAGTCTCCATCAGCTTACTTGACTACAGATCGTGGGAGTTCTCAGCTTCCATAATTACATTAGCCAATTCCTTATAATAGATTCTGGTACTAAGAAGAAGGAGCTATTTTAACAAATACTTAAACATGTGGAAATGTTTTGGAACTGAGCAATGGGTAGAGTCTGGAAGAATTTTAAGATGCATAGCAGAAATGCAGATGTAAAGGGTAATTTTGGTGACATCTTATACAGAAATGAAGAAAACGTTATTGGAGACTAGAGAAAGAACAGTTTTTGTCATGCAGAAGCAAAAAACTTGGCTGAATTGTGTTCTAGGATTTTGTGAAAGTTAGAACTTGCAAGTGATGAAATTGAGTGTTTAGCAGATGAGATTTTGAAGCAAAATATCAAAGGTATGGCTTGGGTCCTCCTTACTGTTAACAGTAAAATGCGAGAAGAGATAAATAAATTGAAGAATGAATTGTTAAGCAAAGATGCAAGAGCTTGGAGATTTGGAAAATTTTCAGGCTATCTATATTGCGAAAAAATGAGAAAGCTTTTTCTGAGGAGAACACTAAAGATGTGGCCTAACAACAACTTGATAAAGTGATGGTGAGTGTGAACCATGGATTTAATCAGCCATCCCTGTGGAAGCCAGAGATAGAAATGGGATTATACCATAGGGGTCATTGCCAGTTTGAACTGAAGGGATAGAGCCTAGGTAAAAAGTAGGAAGGCTATCAGACTTTTTGGAATCTATAGGATGGAGCCATTGAGTTATTTGGTTGTGAAAATGGAATATTCTTCAAGAAAAGTGAAGGATAATATTGAAGGTGATTCAGAGATCACCAGGGCTGCCACTCTGACCACAGGTGGAAGGGGAAAGAGTTGTTTTTTACTCCATTTCAGATAATGAGGACCATGCAGAGAGCCACAGGGGCAGCGATCCCAGGTCAAATGGACAGGGCCGCCCCTTCAAGTCATGGGAGTGACCTTGCTGTCTCAGTGGGCCTGGAGGGCAGGGCATCAAACCAGAGAGGATTATTTTTGAGCCTTAAGATCTGATATTTGACTTGCTACCTTTTTGACTTGCTTGGGACCCGTCATGCCTTCCTTCTTTCCTATTTTTTCCCCTTTTGGAATGGGAATGTCTATTCTATGCCTGCCCGCTATTGTATTTTAGAAGTATATAATTTGCCTGGTGTCACAAGCTCATAGCTGGAAAGCAATTTTGCTTCAGGATGAATTAAGACTTCAGGTCTTACCTGTATCTCACCCCTGTGATTTACGTTGAGAGTTAGATGAGACTTTGGACATTAGAGTTGATCTTGGAATGAGTTAATACTTTGGGGCTGTTGGGATGGAATAAATATATTTTGCAAGCAAGAAGGACATGAATTTTGGAAGTTCAGGGGAGGAATGCTGTGGGCTGAATTATTCCACACCCCTGGCCCCCACCCAGTTCATATGTTGAAGGAAGCCCTAACTCCCAGGGCAATGGTATTTAAGGAATAAACCTTTGGGATATAATTAGGTTTAGATGAGGTCATGAGGGTTAGGCTCTCATGATGGGCACCAGAGAGCGTAACCACAGAGCTTCCTCTCTTTTTCTTTCTTTCTTTCTTTTTCTTTCTTTCTTTCTTTCTCTTTTCTTTCTTTTTCTTTCCTTCTCTTTCTTTCTTTCCTTCCTTCCTTTCTTTCTCCTTCCTTCCTTTCTCCCTCCTTCCTTCCTTCTTTTCTTTCTTTCTTTCCTTCCTTCCTTTCTTTCTCCTTCCTTCCTTTCTCCCTCCTTCCTTCCTTCTTTTCTTTCTTTCTCTCTCTCTCTTTCTTTCTCTCTTTCTTTCTTTCTTTCCTCTTTCTTCTTTCTTTCTCTTCTTTTCTTTCTTTCTCTTTCTCTCTCTCTCTCCCTCCCTCCTCTCTCTCTCTGTCATGTAAGAATACCATGAAAAAGCAGCTGTCTACAAGCCTGAAAGAGAGCCTTCACCAGAACCCAACCACACTGGCACTCTGATCTCTAATTTCTAGACTTCAGATTATAAGAAAATACATTTCTCTGGTTTAAACCACCAGTCTATGATATTTTGTTACAGCCCCCTGAACTAATGTGAAACCCAATGTTTCTCATTTAGTTGTAGCTACCCTGGTGGCTATCTGCCTTTTTGGCCACCTATCATATATTCCTCTTACTTTTGGTGGTAGGTAGCACTTCCATTTGTTTACTGGTTCTAACCCTTTCTAATGTGTCCCATGTGCTTCAAGGGTAGCTGGCTTGACCTCTGAATTAGAATCTTTGACTCAAGTCTAAGCTAATTGGTATGACCCCATACCCAGCTGTATTACTGGTATAGAATGGGCAAGTGCTCTAGGGTGATTGGTTTAGGTCAAAACTCAGTAATTTTGTTTGAGAGTGAAAAACCTGTGCTCTTGTTTGCTGAATGTGAATATTATAGCGTGTATGAGATTCAAGTTCCCAACTGTTCACAGTAGAATGCTGGCTACTTTAGATTGGACAGCTTAGTCAAGAAGAAACCTGAATGTCAACAAGACAGCCATTTGGGGACAATGAGGTAGGAAGCCTGCACAGAATGGAGTCAGCGTGAAGGAGGCAGACTCAGGAAATGAAGACAGAATGAAAAGGGTCCTTCTCACAGTATAGAAAAGGGGTCTTCTTGCACCATTTCAGAAGAGAGAACAATCTCAATTAGCTGACCTCTGTACTTCAGGCACATGTGCCTGAGAACCTCTCTTATTATTTAAATCAATTTGAGATAGAGTTTCTGTTACTTATCTTTCTAAATTCTCAATTTTCTCTCCCCTCCCAATCTTCCCTCTATCACTCAGCCTCCTTCCTAATTGCTCGTGTTGGTTACTTTATAAATAGCAAAAAAAAAAAAAAAAAAAAGTCTAAAGCTCTTGGTAATCATCATTTGATCATACCAAATTGAGCTCTATGCAATACGGCAAGTACAAAGCCATTAGCCTCTGGACTTCCAAGACTATGTATTCTAACTTCCTTCAAGGAGGAAAAAAAGTCTCAAGTATGGAGATGTAGACAAAGTGGAAGCAGAATTAATGATTTTCCTGAATGTCAAAGTCAGAGAACATAAGGAAGCAGTGCTGGATATTATCAGATTTATTGTTCACATTAAGAGTGGATGATAAAAACACGAGCAAGAATCATGGCCAGGGGTCAAACTCAGATCAAAGTATCAAAGCTGCACCATGATAGTGCACTGACAAGAATGCAGCAGCTGTGAAAATTATGTAAGGGCACATTCAGATGCTATATGTTCTGGTTATTCAAAAACATTTGTACCTAGAGATATAAATAATAATCTATTTACCTTAGAAAAACAGCTCCCACACAGACATTTCACGTTTGATTCCATAATGGGAGACTACTGTACAAGCTACAAATGTTCCACAAGGGTTTTTATGGATTTCAAAACAGTTTAGAATTAATTTAAATGGGCATTGTAAAACTATCCACATGTAAAATATTATTTACCGAAAGTGATACTGATGTAGAATGGTGGAAAGTCAGAGTGAGAGAATTCATGTGAACGTCAATGGACAATTTATAGGAACTTTCCTGTCATTCCTCCTAAATTAATCAAATTAGTAAGACAAGACAGAACTCACTTTATACTGCTTTAGTGAGACTGCGTCTTTGCTGGGTTATAGGATCTTGTATATCCGGAAGAGGGTTTGGAAAGGTGTCGTGGGCTGGCAACATAGCATGAAGAATGCATGTTCTTGCCATTCAACATTTAGGGCGTGATGACTTGCTTTTTAAATGTGATTTTTATTTTTAGTTTTCAACATAATATCTATACCTGCAATTACAGAAAAATGGTCATTCTCAGTTGACTGGATTGTAAATTGACATAATCTTTCAGAGAACAATTGGCAATATGTAACGGTCTCCTAAATTATGAGTAGATTACTTGAATTTGGCAATTCTACCTTTAAGAATTTATCTAAACAAAGTCATTGAGAAAAAAGAAGAAGAGGGGCATAGGTTTGTTTGCATGGGTGTTGATTAAAACTGTGTTACGGCTAAAAAAAAAAAAGAAAACCTGACAAGTCAAAATAAGGAATAAATTAAGTTTTGATTTTATCTATATTGTGGGATACTATATGATCACTAAAAGTGATGCTGCAGAATTGTATTTACTGACACAAAAAGATGTGTCAATAAATATACTAAGTTTAAAAGGGTATCCAGTATGTACCTTGTGTCCAGCATGTTACTGAAAAACAAATATAAAAGCAAAACACACCCAAGCATTTGTAGAACACTTATTCTGATCCTTACATTAGAAATATATAGTATTAACTGGTTTTTGTATACGTGTTATATAATGTTTACATGTAGTTAGGAAATATAGAAAGTTATATAAAGTAGCTCTCCCTGGAAAGTGTGTTTATGCTTAATGTCTTACATTTATTTATTTTCCAGTATTTTGTATAATGAACAAAAAGTCATGTTGGTACTGATTTTAAAAATTAAGATGTACAATAGCAGATATAATTTAAAAATTGGTGGAAAAGATCAATGAGAAAAGGTATTCTATCATACAGGAAGCATACCACTTTCTCATTTACAAAAGCAAAGCCAGTGTGAGACCACAGTGACAAAAAGAAAAGAAAACATCATGAGAGACAACTCTCTTCAAGAGTTGCCATCATTCTTTTTACTAAGACAACTCGGGTGGGAAAAAAAAAAATTGTCTTTTAGGTTTTATCTGCTGTCATTCTAATCCATATTTTATCATCCCTCTCGTACATTCTCTAGAATTGTAATCTTTTCTGTTGGGACCAGAGGATGAAAGGTTTCATAGAAAAGGCAGATTTGGGCCAGGTGCTATGGCTCTCGCCTGTAATCCCAGCACTTTGGGAGGTCAAGGTGGGCAGATCACCTGAGGTTGGAAGTTCGAAATCATCCTGAACAACATGGAGAAACCCTGTCTCTATTAAAAATACAAAAAAGTTAGCTGGATGTGGTAGCCCATGCCTGTAATCCCAGCTACTCAAGAGGCTGAAGCAAGAGAATAACTTGAACTTGGGAGGTAAGGTTCCGGTGAGACAAGATTTCGCCATTGCATTCCAGCTTGGGCAACAAGAGCAAACTCTGTCTCCAAAAACAAACAACGTAAAAAAAAAAAAAAAAAAAAAAAAAAGAGGAGAGGAAAAGACAGATTTGAGAATTCTAAAATGATGCAATATAAGAAAAGAAATACAATATATTGAGGACTTGACAAGTGAAGAATCAGTATTAGAACTTTAAATACTTCCTTGTTTATTCATCACAATCTCATGAGTTAGCTGGTTTCAATTTTTTCTACATGAAGCAGTTTAGGAAAAGGTGTCTTGTTCATGTTCATGCAGTTAGGAGTGAGGAAACAAGATTTAAATCTATATCTGAGTTTGAAATCAGTCTTGCTTTCATTACTTGATTGGTAGTGCAGAACAAAACAAGATATAACAAAGTCAATGACCTAAAAAGTCATAGAATCATAGATCAGGAAATAATCTTGTATTCCTGAGAAAATGTGTTAGAAACTTTTCCAGGCTCACATTTTTCTAGTACTAAAGACGAATGATCATAATATGTCATAATCTGAATTATGAAGCAATGATTCTACTTTATTTTGGACATTGTTCAGTGGCTACTAGTAAAGTATTGAATGATGACGTATCATCCAGACAGGCCGCTTTGTGCAATGGATTCCATTTACATTTTAATTGAGGATATCCTGTATTTATTGAAAAACGAATAGAGAGCTGCAGAAAATTATTTAATAATTATTTAGTTTTCATTACCTTTATTTGGTTTGCATTAGTACCCTTATCAACTCTTTGTGAAAACTTCATGTCCTAAAAGGATGCATAAAAGATACAGCTTTCAAATTATTTATTTTGACACACAATTGTAAGCTTCCAAATGTTCCTCCTTTTAATAGCATTTGTATTTGGTATTACAATAAATCTTGGCAGGCCAACTCCAGAGAAGTAAACTCCTTATTTAGGTAATTATCTGGCCATCTGCTCATAGGAAACAATGTAAACATAAGAGGCTAAAAAATGGATTTGAACTCATTCCTCACTGAAGTAAGCACAAAACAAAAGCCATGGCATTAAACTAAGTATCTGTATCTCTCCTTTTTCAGGAAGCATCTGTATAAAGCATACAGTGCTGATAAAATTGCAAAGCATCTGGTGAAGCGATGAGTAATCTTTTTAAAACCTGAAGAACTTATGTGAAGTGTTTGGTCCACCTGTCTTGAACCTAAATAAATTCAACATCTCGGAAATCTCTATGCATACAGCAAGCATGTATAAAAGATAAAGTTCTTCCCTTTCCTCACTGCACCGAATGAAACACAGAAAGTGTGAAAACAAAATAATTTCATGAGAGATACCATAAACACATTCTTTTTTAAATTAATTTTTAAAAATTATACTTTAAGTTCTGGGATACATATGCAAACGAGCAGGTTTGTTACATAGGTATACATGTGCCACGGTGGTTTGCTGCACCCATCAACCCATCATCTACATTAAGGATTTCTCCTAATGCTATCACTCCCCTTGCCCCCCACCCCCTGACAGGCCCTGGTGTGTGATGTTCCCCTCCTTGTGCCTATATAGTCTCACTATTCAACTCCCTCTTACGAGTAACAACATGCGGTGTCTGGTTTTCTGTTCCTTTGTTAATTTTCTGAGAATGATGGTTTCCAGCTTCATCCATGTCCCTGCAAAGGACATGAACTCATCCTTTTTTATAACTGCATAGTATTCCATGGTGTATATGTGTGACATTTTCTTTATCCAGTCTGACATTGATAGGCATTTGGGTTGGTTCCAAGTCTTTACTATTGTAAATAGTGCTGCAGTAAACATATGTGTGCATGTGTCTTTATACTAGAATGATTTATAATCCTTAGGGTATACCCAGTAATGGGATTGCTGAGTCAAATGGTATTTCTGATTCTAAAACCTTGAGGAATCTCCACACTGTCTTCCACAATGGTTGAAGTAATTTACACTCCCATCAACAGTATAAAAGCATTCCTATTTCTCCACACCCTATCCAGCATCTGTTGTTTCCTTTTTAATGATAGGCACTCTAACATGTGGGAGATAGTATCTCATTGTGGTTTTGATCTGCATTTCTCTAATGAACAGTGATGATGAGCTTTTTTTCATGTTTGTTGGCCACATAAATGTCTTCTTTTGAAAAGTGTCTGTTCATATCCTTCATCCACTTTTTGATGGGGTTGTTTTTTCTTGTAAATTTGTTTAAGTTCCTTGTAGATTCTGGATATTAGCCCTTTGTCAGATGGATAGATTGCAAAATTTTCTCCCATTTTTCAGGTTGCTTGTTCGCTCTGATGATAGTTTTTTTGCTGAGCAGAAGCTCTTTAGTTTAATCGGCTGCCATTTGCCAATTCTGGCCTTTGTTGCCATTGCTTTTTGTATTTTAGTCATGAAGTCTTTCCATGCCTATGTCCTGAATGGTATTTCCTAGATTTTCTTTTAGGATTCCTATGATTTTAGGTCTTGCATTTAAATCTTTAATCCATCTTAATTTTTGTTTAAGGTGTAAGGAAGGGGTCCATTTTCAGTTTTCTGCATGTGGCTAGTTTTCCCAACACCATTTATTAAATAGTGAATCATTTCCCCATTGCTTGTTTTTGTCAGGTTTGTCAAAGATCAGACAGTTGTAGATGTGTGGTGTTATTTCTGAGGCCTCTGTTCTGCTCCATTGGTCTATATATCTGTTTTGGTACTAGTATCATGCTGTTTTGGTTACTGTAGCCTTGCAGTATAGATTGAAGTCAGGTAGTGTGATGCCTCCCGCTTTGTTCATTTTGGTTAGAATTGTCTTGGGTATATGGGCTCTTTTTGGGGTCCATATGAAATTTAAAGTAGTTTTTTCAAATTCTGTGAAGCAAGTCAATGGTAGCTTGATGGAAATAGCATTGAATCTATAAATCATTTTGGGTAGTATGGCAATTTTCACAATATGGATTCTTCCTTTCTATGAGGATGAAATGCTTTTCCATTAGTTTGTGTCCTCTCTTATTTCCTTGAGCAGCGGTTTGTAGTTCTCCTGGAAGAGGTCCTTCACATCCCTTGTCAGTTGTATTCCAAGGTATTTTATTCTCTTTGTAGAAATTGTGAATGAGATTTTGCTCATGGGTTGCTCTCTGTTTGTCTATTATTGGTGTACAGGAATGCTTGTGATTTTTGCACATGATTTTATATCCTGAGATGCTGCTGAAGTTGTTTATCAGCTTAAGGAGTTTTGGAGCTAAGACAATGGGGTTTTCTAGATACACAGTTATGTCATCTGCAAACAGAGATAATTTGACTTCCTCTCTTCCTATTTGAATACCCTTTATTTCTTTCTCTTGCGTGATTGTCCTGGCCAGAAATTCCAATTCTATGTTGAATAGCAGTGGTAAGAGAGGGTACCATTGTCTTGTGCCAGTTTTCAAAGGGAATGCTTCCAGATTTTGCCCATTCAGTATGGTATTGGTTGTGAGTGTGTCATAAATAACTCATCATTTTGAGATATGTTCCATCAATATCTAGTTTATTGAATGTTTTTAGCATGAAGGGGTGAATTTTATTGAAGGTCTTTTCTGCATTTAATGAGATAATCATGTGGTTTTTGTCATTGGTTCTTTTTATGTGATGGATTACAATTAGTGATTTGTCTATATTGAACCAGCCTTGCATCCCAGGGATGAAGCCAACTTGACTGTGGTGGATAAACTTTTTAATGTGCTGCTGGATTCTGTTTGCCAGTATTTTATTGAGGGCACATGATGAACATCACATTGATGTTCATCAGGGATATTGGCCTGAAATTTTCTTTTTTTGGTTGTGTCTCTACCAGGTTTTAGTATCAGGATGATGATGGCCTCATAAAATGAATTAGGAAGGGATCCCTCTTCTTCCATTGTTTGGGATAGTTTCAGAAGGAATGGTACAATCTCCTCTTTGTGCCTCTGGTAGAATCTGGCTGTGAATCTCTCTGGTCCTGGGCTTTTTTTGGTTGATAGGTTATTAACTACTGCCTCAATTTCAGAACTTGTAATTGGTTTATTCAGGGATTTGACTTCTTCCTGGTTTAGTCTTGGGAAGGTGTATGTGTCCAGGAATTTGTCCATTTCTTCTAGATTTTTCAGTTTATTTGTGTAGTGGTGTTTATAGTATTCTCTGATGGTAGTGTATTTCTGTGGGATCAGTGGTAATAACCCCTTTATCATTTTTTATTGTGTCTGTTTGATTCTTCTCTCTTTTCTTCTTTATTAGTCTGGCTAGTGGTCTATTTTGTAAATCTTTTCAAAAAACCAGCTCCTGGATTCATTGATTTTTTTGGAAGGGCTTTTTGTGTCTCTATCTCCTTCAGTTCTGGTCTGATGTTATTTCTTGTCTTCTGCGTTTGTTTGCTCTTACTTCTCTAGTTCTTTTAATTGTCATGTTGGGGTGTTAATTTTAGGTATGTCCTGCTTTCTCCTGTGGGCATTGAGTGCTATAAATTTCCCTGTAAACACTGCTTTAGCTGTGTTCCAGAGATTCTGGTATGTTGTGTCTTTGTTCTCACTGGTTTCAAATAACTTACTGATTTCTGTCTTAATTTCATACTTACGCAGTAGTCATTCAGGAACAGGTTGCTCAGTTTCCATGTAGTTGTGCATTTTTGAGTGAGTTTCTCAATCCTGAGTTCTAACTTGGTTGTACTGTGGTCTGAGAGAATGTTATGATTTCAGTTTTTTGCATTTGCTGAGGAGTGTTTTACTTCCAATTATGAGGTTGATTTTAGAATAAGTGCTATGTGGCACTGAGAAAAATGTATATTCTGTTGATTTGGGGTGGAGAGTTCTGTAGATGTCTGTTAGGTCCGCTTGGACCTGAGCCGAGTTCAAGTCCTGAATATCCTTGTTAATTTTCTGTTTTGTTGATCTGTCTAATATTGACAGTGGGGTTTTAAAGTCTCCCACTATTATTATGTGGGAGTCTAAGTCTCTTTGTAGGTCCCTAAGAACTTGCCTTATGAATCTGGGTGCTCCTGTATTGGGTGCATATATTTTTAAGATAGTTCTTCTTGTTGCATTTATACCTTTACCATTATGTAATGCCCTTCTTTGTTTTTATTTCATTTTTTTATCTTTGTTGACTTAAAGTCTTTTTTATCAGAGACTAGGATTGCAACCCCCGCTTTTCTTTGCTTTCCACTTGCTTGGTAAATATTTCTCCATTCCTTTATTTTGAGCTTACATGTGTCTTTACACGTGAGATGGGTCTCCTGAATACAGTACACTGATGGATCTTGACTCTTTATCCAATTTGACAGTCTGTGTCTTTTAATTGGGGCCTCTAGCCTGTTTACATTTAAGGCTAAAATTGTTATGTGTGAATTTGATCCTGCTGTTATGATGCTAGCTGGTTATTTTGCCCATTAGTTGATGCAATTTCTTCATAACATCAAAGGTCTTTACATTTGGCTTGTTTTTGCAGTGGCTGGTACCTGTTTTTCCCTTGCATATTTAGTGCATCCTTCAGGAGCTCTTGTAAGGCAGGCCTGGTGGTGACAAAATTCCACAGCATTTGCTTGTTTTGAAAGGATTTTATTTCTTCTTCATTTATGAAGCTTAGTTTGGCGGGATATGAAATTCTGAGTTGAAAATTCTTTTCTTTAAGAATGTTGAATATTGGCCCCCATTTTCTTCTGGCTTACGGGTTTCTGCAGATAAATCTGCTGTTAGTTTGATGGGCTTCCCTTTGTGGGTAATCCCACCTTTCTCTCTGGCTGCCCTTAACAGTTTTTCCTTCATTTCAAATTGGGTGAATCTGACAATTATGTGTCTTGGGGTTGCTCTTCTCAAGGAATATCCTTGTGGTGTTCTCTGTATTTCCTAAATTTGAATGTTGGCCTGTCTTGCTGGGTTGGGGCAGTTCTCCTGCATAATATCCTGAAGTGTGTTTTCCAACTTGGTTTCATTCTCCCCATCGCTTTCAGGTACACCAATCAAACAGAAGTTTGGTCTTTTCACATAGTCCCATATTTCTTGGAGGCTTTGCTCATTCATTTTTGTTCTTTTTTTCTCTAATCTTGTATTGACACTTAATTACATTAAGTTGATCTTCAATCTCTGATGTCCTTTCTTCTGCTTGATCAATTTGGCTATTGATACTTGTGTATGCTTCACAAAGTTCTTGTGCTATGCTTTTCAGCTCCATCAGGTCATTTATGTTCTTCTCTAAACTGGTTATTCTGGTTAGCAATTCATCTAACCTTTTATCAAAGTTCTTAGCTTCCTTGAACAGAGTTAGAACATGCTCCTTTAGCTTGGAGGAGTTTGTTATTACCCATCTTCTGAAGCCTATTTCTGTCAATTCATCAAACTCATTCTCCATCCAGCTTTGTTCCCTTGCTGGTGAGGAGCTGTGATCCTGTGGAGGAGAAGAGGCGTTCTGGGTTTTGGAATTTTTAGTTTTTTTCTGCTGGTTTTTCCTCATCTTCGTGGGTTTATCTACCTTTAGTCTTTGATGTTGGTAACCTTCAGATAGGGTTTTCGTGTGGATGTCCTTTTCATTTATGTTGATGCTATTTCTTTCTGTTTGTTAGTTTTTTCCTTCTAACAGTCAGGGCCCTCTGCTGCAGGTCTGCTGGAGTTAGTTTGAGGTCCACTTGAGACCCCGTTTGCATGGGTATCACCAGCCCAGGCTGCAGAACAGCAAAGATTGCTGCCTGTTCCTTCCTCTTGAAGCTTCATCTTAGAGGGGGCACCTGCCAGATACCAGCTGGATCACTCCCGTATGAGGTGTCTGTTGACCGCTGCTGGGAGATGTCTCCCAGTCAGGAGGCATGGGGTCAGGGACCCACTTGAGGAGGCAGTCTGTCCCTTAGCGAGCTTGAGCGTGGTTCTGGGAGATCTGCTGCTTTCTTGAGAGCCAGCAGGCAGGAATGTTTAAGGCTGCTGAAGCTGCGTCCATAGCTGCCCCATCTCCCAGGTGCTCTGTTCCAGGAAGATGGGAGTTTTATCATAAGCCCCTGACTGGGGCTGCTGCCTTTCTTTCAGAGATGTCCTGCCCAGAAAGGCAGTCTGGCTACAGAGACTTTACCAAGCTGTTGTGGGCTCTGCCCAGTCCAAACTTCCTGGTGGCTTTGTTTACACTGTGAGGGCAAAACCATCTACTCAAGCCTCAGTAATGGTAGATGCCCGTCCCCGCACCAAGCTTGAGCATCCCAGGTCAACTTCAGACTGCTGTACCGGCAGTGAGAGTTTCAAGCCAGTGAATCTTAGCTTGCTGGGCTTGGTGGGGGTGGGATCCGCTGAGCAAGACCATTTGGCTCCCTGGCTTCAGCCCCCTTTCCAGGGGAGTGAGTGAATGGTTCTGCCTCACCGGCATTCTAGGTGCCACTGGGTTATGAAAAAAAAATTCCTGCAGCTAGCTTGGTGTCTGCCCAAATGGCTGCCCAGTTTTGTGCTTGAAACCCAGGTCCCTTGTGGTGTGGGCACCTGAGGGAATCTTCTGGTCTGTGGGTTATGAGACCATTGGGAAAAGCACAGTATCTGGGCTGGATAGCACTGTCTCTCATGGTGTGGTCCCTGACAGCTTCCCTTGGCTAGGGAAGGGAATTTCCCGATCTCTTGTGCTTCCTGGGTAAGGTAACACCCCGCCCTGCTTCTGCTCGCCCTCTGTGGGCTTCACCCACTGTCTAACCAGTCCCAGTGAGATGATTGGGGTACCTCAGTTGGAAATGCAGAAGTCACCTGCCTTCTGCATTGTTCTCACTGGGAGCTGCAGACCAGAGCTGTTTCTATTCAATGTGTTCTTAAGTCAAGCTTGTTGAAGCATATTGTGTAAAAATGAGACGGCTAAAGTAGAGAGGTTTCATCAGAGAGAGATCTACTTGTCATGGCCCCTAGAGAGTGTTCTGCAACTTCAGTGTTATCTGGAGCCAAAGTCATTCAGGTCATTTGGGTCTTATAGATGCTTCAGGAGAATGTCTAGCAGTTAACTGTCAAGGTGCAGGATGGGAACTACATCTGGATGTGTGCTTTGAGCAATCCTGGCCAGCTTTACACAACTCCCACAGAAGTAAAATGAGTAAGTAGGGAAAGTCAGTGTTATCAAGATGGGCTTGGCTGGGGTGATGGTTCATGCCTGTAATCCCAGCACTTTGGGAGGCTGAGCTGGGTAGATCACAAGGTCAGGAGTCCGAGACCAGCCTGGCCAATATGGTGAAACCCCATCTCTATTAAAAATATAAAAATTAGCTGGGTGTGGTGGCAAGTGCCTGTAGTCTCAGCTACTCGGTAGGCTGAGACAGAAGAATCACTTGAACCCGGGAGGTGGAGGTTGCAGTGAGCCAAGATTGCACCACTGTACTCTCAAAAAAAAAAAGGGGGGAGGGGGGCTTAAGGGCAGATTTATGCAAAAACAAAACAAAAGAAACAAACACATACCAAAAAAAAAAAACAGAAGAAAAACCCCACCCAGCTTATGGGGCAATGGTATCTTGAACTTGCCTTAGCAAGCTGAAGTCCTTCTCTTTATTATCCAGGTTAGTGCCCTTTTACAACTGCATTTCCTCAGTACAGTGAATAGTTTGGAGCCAACTGTTTTCCAGCTTTAGTACCAGTAAGAATCATTTGTTTAAAATACAAGCTCCTGGGCTCTACCCCAGAGATTTCTCCATAGTATCATATTTTCTCTAGCTTTCTCCACATTATCTCTAATTTCATGTTTCTCAATGTTTATATCCCATGATGTGTTTTGAAATGGGGTGTGTCTCTTTTGCTACTTCAAGAACTGCATGCCTGTGCAAAATTCCACTAACTTTTATTTTCTGTTATCTGAAAAATGAGGCTTTTTTGTCCTACCTGACAAATATTGCTATATTATCAAAATGCTGAATAGGTTTTTTCAGGCTACCCATCTGTGTCCCATCAAAACCCATATGTTGAAATTGAGTCCTCAATGTGTTGGTACTAAGAGGTAGAACTTTTGGGAGTTAATTAGGTCATGAGGTTTGGCCTGACAAATGGCATTAAGGCCCTCATAAAAGAGGTTAGGGAGCTAGCTAGCCTTTTTGCCATGTGAGGATAAAGCAAAAAGGACCCTCACCATCTATGGGTCAAAGCCCTCACCAGATATCAAGTCTGCGGGTGCTTTGATCATGGATTTCTCAGCCTCCGGCACTGTTAAGAAATAAATTTATCTTATTCATAGTCTATGGTTTTACAGCATTTTGTTTTTTATGGTCTATGATATTATGTTGTAACAGTTCAAGTGGACTAAGACAGAAATTGGTACCAAGAAGTGGGGAGACACTGTAACAAATATCTAAAAATATGGAAGCAGCTTTGGAACTGAATAATAGATAAAGGTTGGAAGAGATTATTATGTACATTACCAGGAAAATAGTTGTACAGGTGATTTTGCTGAGGGCTGAGAAGAGGAGAGCTGTAGAGAAAGCATCAATCTTCTTAGAGATTACCTGTGTGACCATGATCAGAACGTTGTTAGAGATATGGACAGTATGTGCCATTCTGATGAAATCATAGATGGAAATGAGGAAAATTTTATTGGAAGCTGGAGGAAAGTCCATCCTTGTTATAAAGTGACAAAGAACTTGGTTGAATTTTGTTCATGTCCTAGTGTTTTGTGGGGGATAGAACTTCTGAGTGATTAAATGGGGTACTTCAGAGAATAAATATCTAAGCAAAGTGTTGAGGGTGTGGCATGGTTTCTCTTCATTGATTACAGAAAAATTCAAGAAAATAAAAATGAATTAAACGTGAAAGTTATAATCAAAAGGGAAGCCAACTTAAAGATCTGAAAAATTCTTAGCCCATCACTACCACCTTTTCTCCTAAGAATTGTCCTATTTCTAAGAAGTATGTATATAATGTGTACTTGCTCTTGATGTGGGTTTAGTGGAGTTTGGGGTAGGAGGGATGGGCAGATACATGGATATAAGCAGTATGCTTGTTGTGAAGATACAGGGAATACCAATGCTAATTGGGTCCTCACATCCCATGTGATTTATCTCACTTGTGGAATTCATCATCTTATAATTTTGGAAAATATTTTGGGTTGTCTTGCAAAAAGGGTGTTCCTAATAAAAAAGTAGAATTCCATGAAACAGTAGTTTTACTGTGCTTTCTGCTAATTTATGGGTATATTAATGATAGATACCAAGATACTTGGGGCAACCTGGACAGGAAAAGGATGGTAATGTGAATGGGTCAGGACCAACATGGCCAACATTCTACCACTGTGTATCAGAACACTTTGTACAGGCTAATATGTAGCTGCTGCCTTAATCCTTCCAATGTTCCTGCCTCTTGCTGTCCTGGATCCTCCCATTTGGCCTGCCAGGCCACCTGATTATCCAGGAACTAAAGGTCTGTCAGTCACCTGGCAGGGGGAATCCAGGTGGTGATTCTGTACCAGGGCAGTGGCTTTGGAATTGCCAGCTCATAGAATTACAAGTTTGATGAATGGTTGTTTTTTTAGGCTGCTGGCTTTTGGGCTGCTTTGGTATATAGCAATATGAAAGGGCTATGTGCTTTTACTCCCCAGAATAGCCTCTTCAAGAGGGAAGCTTTTCCTATGCATGTGTCCTAGAATTAGGAGTTCTTCACTTGTGATTCTCACAGTAACTCTATGAAGCCATGATTGCTATACCCACTTTGCACATGGTGAAATGGAAGTTTAGTGAGATAAAATGACTTCTTCCATGTTAAAAAAAAATCTAATCAGTGGAAGCTGAAGTTCAAAGACAGTCTGGCTTCAAATCATAGAGATTAACAATCATAGTAAGATGTAATATAATTTAGTTTGCTCATATGTCTTCAATTTTCAATTCCATTTCTGAGTTATATTTAAATTAGTACGTATTGATTTTTACTTCTTTATTGAGATGGAAGTCTCTTCTTAAAAACAAAAAAAACAAGGCAAGTTTCAACAAAGATCCCACTTCAGAGAGAAAAATTCTGTTACCAACATGTGTGGCATTTAATGCTGCATAGGGCAGCAGATTTTATGTATGACTATAAGGGCTTGTTCTTGCTGCATTTTAGCTAAATTCATCATTAGGTGCCTGCAGAGAGAGATAATAAATGCTAAGTCCCAATATTCCTTTTTATTGCCAAAATACCCTATGTGATGACTTCAACAAGTAAAATCTAGGAAAAAAATTTGAGTTGCTTTGCAGTAAGGTTATTCCTAATTTTAAAAGGTAGAATCCCACAAAACAGTAGTTTTACCATGCTTTCTGCTAATTTGTGGGTATAGAATTCTGTGGCTCAGATATACAAGTTTAGGAAATGCTACTCACCTGAGTTGGCTGTCAATCACCATCATTATTTAGGAAAAATCTTAGTCTAGAACTCTATGAATAACATAATCTCAAACTATATAATTTATATAATTAAAATTTCATTTTACTCTGAATATTATCTTACAGCTATGTATGGAATTATTACTATGCTTCTGCTACCTTATAAAGAACAGTAAGAAATGAAAATGGCTTTAAGTACCAATAAAGTGGAACGATTTCTTTAAATCCTGTTGATCAGCTTTTCAGGGAATAGGTTATATTTCCTCAATTAGAACAAGAAAATAATCTTAATTAATTGGAAGGGCTCAATGTAGGAAATGTTTTAACCACAATTAGAGCAAACACGAAGGAAGAAAAAGGAACTGAGTTTGTGTATTACATGTGAGAAGAAAAAGAAAGAATTAGAGTCATCTAAGAGTTTGGAAAAAAAAGAAAACTGCGGGTGAGTACTTGTTCAAACTGCTGAAATATCTTCAAGGTTACAAAATTAATGAGGGAAGGGAATTGCCCAGTCTCAGATGATGAGAGCAAGAAGCCATGGCTGGAAGCTATGGGAGGAAAAGCTCAGACTAGCTGTTAGGAAACACAGTGAGTTAGAAAGAACATTTAGTGGTGAGGCATATACACAGAGCAGTGACTGTGAAGCAACACCAGCAGAGATATTACATAATCAGTGAGGAAAGATTATGTAAAACAGACTTGGCATTAGCTGGTCATCTTGCATAATAAGGGGCTTCCATTCGGCTTTTGCTGTAGTGAGTTTTCAATTCCTTTTGTGCCTTTTGATTCTTAAGGACATATAACTTCCTACTAAGCTCAGCTTTCTGTGCATGATCTCATTTAATTAGAACAATTTGAGAATTAGATCTTCCTATAATCCTGTTTCCCAGATGAAGCAAATGAGGGCGAGAGACAGAGATATTAAGCATTCCACCCAGCTCACACACACAATAAAGGCAGAGGCAGGATTCATTTGGGATTCTCTACCTCTTGATGTTTACATGACTGGCTTCTTTTTTTGTATTATTATACTTCAGGTTCTGGGGTACATGTGCAGATCATGCAGGTTTGTTACATAGGAATATACGTGCCTATGGTGGTTTTCTGCATCCATGCCCCACCTCCCCCATCCTGCCCCGTCATCTACATTAGGTATTTCTCCTCATGTTATCTCTGACTGTCTTCTTTTTTTATCATTTAGGTCTTAAATTAAAAGCAACTTCCTTGGAGATGCTTTCCCTGGTGGCCCAATCTCAAGTACCCACCTACTGCCCCACACCTCTCTCTGATAACATCATAAGGAATTTTTAAAAATTATTATTAGTAAGGCGAAATGTGCATAACATAAAATTAATTATTATAAAGTGGACAGTTTAGTGGTATTTAGTGCATTTGTAATGTTGTGCAATCACCACCTCTATCTAGTTCCAAAATATTTTCATCACCAAAAAGGAAGTATCATAACCACTAAGCAGTTGCTCCTCATTTTGCCTACCCCAGGCCCTGGCAACCATCAATATGCATTCTGTCTCTATGGATGGATCTTTTCTGAATATTTCTTTACTTTTTTTAATTTAAATTTTAATTCTTTTTTTGAGACGGAGTCTCGCTCTGTCTCCAGGCTGGAGTGCAGTGGTGTGATCTCGACTCACTGCAACCTCCGCCTCCCAAAGCAATTCTCCTGCCTCAGCCTCCTGAGTAGCTGGGACTACAGTCACATAACACCAAGCCCAGCTAATTTTTGTATTTTTAGTAGAGACGAGGTTTCACCATGTAGGCCAGGATGGTCTCGATCTCCTGACCTCATGATCCACCCACCGCGGCCTCCCAAAGTGCTGGGATTACAGACGTAAGCCTCCACACCCGGCCTTGAATATATCATATAAATTGATTCATACAATAAGTGACCTGTGTCTGTCTTACTTCATTTAACTTGCTTGTATTTTTTTCAAGTTTTATTTACATCATAGCATCTATCAGGACTTCATTTATTTTTATAATTTAATATTATTCCATCATTATGTATATATGTCTATGTACATATATATACGCATATAAACACTATATATATACATACACACTATAATTTATCTGTTCATCCGTTTGTGGATATTTGTGCTGTTTTAAAATTATTTTTAAAGAGTAATTTATCTGAAATTATCACATTCATTTACAAATTATTTATCATATTCATTTATACTTATTTATCATTATATCTACCACTGGAATGCAAATTCTACAGGTCAGGGACTTGATTGTCTACTACTCTGTCTTTGGTAGAGCACTAAAAGTGCTTAGTAAATCATTAGTGAATGAATAATGGCCACAATTACTTATATTCCATTAGAGTTGGGGATTTCTCATGTATAGCCTCTTCATTTTCTTGCTACTGCCAGCTCAACGAAAGGTCTCTTAGTAGGGCCTCAAACTACACTGTCAGAAGCCGGACCACACCTAGAATTTCTAGACAGCTTATAATACTTCCCAAACCTTTCTGATAATAAAATTCATCTTGAGTGAATGTTAAAATGCTATCCTCCCTGAATATTGATTCAGTAGGTTTTTAGTGGGAGCCTCTACATTAAAACGCTCATGATCCTGGACTACTTGAGGATATACTTATTATCATGAACACTGGGAACCTTAGCTTGGAGAGGCAGCCATGACTTGCATGAATTACCTAAAGAGCTTTTTAAAAACATAAAACAGTCATTACCAATGGTAGGGGTAGAGGGAGAAATGGGGAGATGCAGATCAAATAACACAAAGTGACATAGGTAGAATGAAGATATCTAAGGATCTAATGTACAACATAACATTAATGTACAATATAGTTAGTATATTGTATTCAGGATTTTTGCCAAATGAGTACATTACAACTGGTAATGCCACAGACAGAAAAACTGGTAACTGTGGGATGAGGAATACATTAATTTGTTTTATTATAATAACCATATATATATCTTATCCTATTGTATTTTAAATATATACAATAAATTTTTTTACAAAGCTAAAAAAATAAAAATATCATACCTTGATCCTACTCTTGAACATTTTGCTTTAATCTAGGGGTTAAGAATGAGCATTAAGATTTAAAAGAATCTTCCATGCTGATTCTAATGGACAACAAAGGTCAAATACCATTGGCTTAGAGGACTAATTCTCATATAATTTGTGGGGAATTTTTCAGTCTCAGTGCTCAGGTTTCATCCTAGAGGAGTTCAAATAGCATCTGGGGGGTGACATAAGTTGCTCTGTTAAAATGTTTAAGTTTATATTTAAAAATAATTGTAGATTACAGTAAAGTTGCACTAATGGCATTAAGAGTCACCATATAAACTTCACCTAGATTCCTCTAAAATTGTCTTACCTAAGCATAGTGCAATTATCAAAATTAGGACATGTGACAGAATATTTTAACTAATCTACAAGGCTTATTTAAATATTACCAGTTTTCCTAGTAAATGTCCATTTTCTAGTTCAGGGTCCAATCCAGTATCCCGCATTGGATCATGAAAATGGAGGTGAAATTCATATAACATAAAATGAATCCTTTTACCCTTGACAAATTCCTTGCAGAAAAAATCAATAACCATTTTGAGAAGTGCTGGCTATTTTGTAAATGTCCTTCAAATACATCTGTCTGATGTTTTCCCATGACTAACCTGGGTTATGCACTTTTGAGAAGGATACTGCGGAGGTCATGTGGTGGCCCCCCCTCTGTACATCACCTCCGGGGCACATGAGGCTGATATGCCTTATTACAAGCATCTATCTATTTTCAAATTCTCCAGGTGGCTCTAATGTCAAGTATGAGAACCACAAGCATAGAGGACATTATGGTGAGGGTCTCCAGCAACCTATGGTAAATTAAGTCCTGGGACTTGGATGTTACAGAGAGAATAATAAGAGAAAAAGCATTCAAGGATAATGAAAACTAATGATAGAAACAGAAATGACTGGCATTTAGGTTTAAAAATTTTAATTAAATGTTTACGCATTTTGCTAGGTTTTTGGAAACAAAGATAAATGGGATATTCACTTGGTGATCAGGGAGCTTAAGGTAATGGACAAGAAAGTATTTTTAGCATAAATTATCAAGTGCCAATGCAGAGGCACTATGAAGGCTTCCTGAAAGTGATGCTACTTGAGCTGAATCTTAAAGAGAAACCGCATGGATAGAAAACTGGAGGCAAGAAGTAAAGTTTATGGTAGGAGTGGTGGAGGTGGATGTATAGATTATATACATTTTGCTCTTAGTATTATATAAGGTTTTGGTGATTTAAAAAATCTAATCCTGGAATATAAATTATATGAGAATAAAAATGCAGCTGGACACGGTGGCTCACACCTGTAATCTCAGCATTTTGGGAGGCTGAGGAGGGAGGATAGCTTGAGCTCAGGAGTTCAAGACCAGCCTGGGCAACATGGCAAAACTTGGTCTCTACAAAACATACAATAATTAGTCAGGTATGGTGGCACACACCTGTAGTCCCAGCTACTGAGGAGGCTGAGGTGGGAGGATTGTTTGAGCTAGGGAAGTTGAGGCTGCAGTGAGCTGAGATTGCACCACTTCATTCCAGTTTGGATGACAGAACAAAACCCTTTCTCAAAAATAAAAAAAAAAAGTAAAAAAAAAAAAAAAAAAAGAAAAGAAAAGAAAATTTCATGAAAAGTTTACTTTGAGTTTTGATTTTTAAAGTGCAAGTCTTTAGGCTTATTTTTCTCCACAATATGAATATATTTCTAATTATGCCTACATTTTTTTCTCTCTTTGGTTTAGATAAATTTTCTTTCCTAAGACTCTGGCAAATAATTATAAAATCCTATAGCACACCCAGAACTCTCATTGCTGTTGAGGGGAATAAAAGAGAAGGAGAATAAAACAGTCTTTGTTATCCAGGATGCTATTATTTATTTGGAGAGACAAGTTGAAATCTTTGACCACTATGACCACATTAGGGCTGACAGAAACCATGTGGATTTAAGTAAACTGAGAACCACAGAAATATTCATACTAATGAATTTAACTGCATTTCAAGTGAGTTTCATATATGAAAATCTACGGATAAACATAGTCTTCAGCCACCTCCGTCCTTCGGAAAAGCTATCTATTTTATCTTTTGCAAATGCAGGAGTTACTGAATCCTCTCTTAGGAAGACGCAGAGGATAAATGAAATCATCATGCACTTTTGCTTTGTGGCTTTCCAACAATATATCTTGCCAATTAAGAGCTAAATTTACAAAATTATATCTATAAGGAGGCTGTAATGTTTAATGTCTCTAAAGTCTCTATGGATCTAAGAGGCTTGAATATGCTGAATTCAAATTTGATTTTTAAATGTTATAATAGTTTAGGCCTGAGAGCCACATATTTCTGCCTAAGAATAGAAAGCATAGCTAGCTGCCCACACAGAATATTCATATAGAGGTGGGGGACAAGAACAAAATTTATTCACTTGATACATAGAAATGAGACTACTTAGAATAGACTCATAATAGAAAGCATCATCCGGTTTCTCATCTCAGCTGTAAGTCTTCCAACAGCAAGAATTTCTTCCATGTACTTGATCTACAGGCAAGCACAAAGGGTAATGGCAGCTTTTACCAGAGGTAAAACTTCAGTATCTCAAATTATGGATAAATCCTCTCCATTCTCTTTATACAAGTATTCCCCTAGTTTGAATGACTACCCAATCTGCTCTAGTACAAATGGTTATTTATTGAACCCTGCCCTTACTTTATTTTTACTTTTATTTTTTGAGACCAGGTCTCTCTCTGCCATCCAGGTTGGAGTGCAGCAGTGCAAACATAGCTCATTGCAGCCAGGACCTCCTAGGCTCAAACAATTCTCCTGCCTCAGCCTCCCATGTAGCTGGGGCCACAGTGCGCGCCACCATGGCCGCCTAATTTTGTTTCTTTATTTGTAGAGACAGGTTCTCACTTTGTTGCCTAGGCTGGTCTCAAACTCATGGGCTCAATTGATCCTCCTGCCTCAGCCTCCCCAAGTGCTGGGATTTCAGGCGGGAGCCACTGTGCCCAGCCATATCCACTCCTTTTAAGTCAAATCTTCTTAAAAATTTTAGCTAGCATAAAAACAGAGAAACATCCCCAGAAAGTCCATTTCACTCTCTCTCCTATTTCTCTAAGATATTTAACTTAGACTTGGCTTCGGCATTTGAAACTGAGTTGTTATCACAAACAAAAGCCAGTATTCAAATAGCTAATGAGCTACTTTAGCCTATATAAGCAAAAAAGTAAAACATATACTAAAGCAAATAGCTAATTAAAAGTTTATATATTTTTGTACTTATATCCTAAGTGAATAGAACTTTCAAGTGGATTTTCTGTGGCCCTTTTTTTTTCTTAATGTTTCAACAAAATTTTGCTCATTTAAACAAGAAATATTCCCTAATCAGCAATTATGGAACCCTATATGGCTGGTTGTTGGTTGAATACTATGTCTAATTGACTATTTTCTAAAATAAATGTAGTGTTCTGGAATGAGTGAATTTTCCAGATAATTTACGTACTTATTTTAAAATTTAACTGCTCTTGATATTAAACTATTTGAAGTATATTACTCCAATTAAATGCCTAAGTAAACAAAGGTAAAACAGGATGAAAGCAATGAAGAAGGAAATATTTACTTTGGGACTGGGAGAAGGTTTCAGAGGAGAGGTAGCTTTCGAATTCAGTTTTAGAACATTAATAAGCTCTCAGGTCTAGTAAGCTGAAGGATAACAGAAAGGGCCATTCTAGAATAAATAGTTGACTACTTAAACATTGTAACAGTTCTTTTCTGCATTGCTTGGTCATCACTTAGTTTGGACTGTTAATTGTTTTAAACAGGGTATATTAGTCCATTTTCACATTGCTATGAAGACATACCCAAGACTGGGTAATTTATCAAGAAAAGAGGTTTAGTTTACTCACAGTTTCACATGGCAGGGGAGGCCTAGTGAAACTTAGAATCATGGATTCATGGTGGAAGAGGAAGAGGCGCGTCTTACATGGCAGCAGGTGAGAGAGAGAAAATGAGTAAGAGTAGGGAAAACCACCTTATACAACCATGAGATCTCATGAGAACTCATTCACTATCATGAGAACAGCATGGGAAAAAAAGCCCCTACAATCCAATCACCTCCCTCTTGGTCCTTCTCTCAACATGTAGGGATTATGGCAATTACAATTCAAGATGAGATATGGGTGGGGACACAGAGCCAAACCACATCACAGGGGATCTGTTTGTAGCATGGGTGAGATCTAAATGAGTGAAGCTTCTGGAAGTCTTACCCCTTCCACCATGATTCTACATTTCATGGGGCTTCCCCTGCCATGTGATACTGAGTCAATTGGATGGAATGCTATTGTGTGAACATGCTGTAATTTTGGCCCTTGCTTTTCTATATCTACTGTACACTTAGTGTTTTGAGAGCAGTGAATATAACATTTTTCTCCATTGAAATTCTCAGAGAGAGCACTTTGGGACTATCTGCTGGTGAACATCTGGTGAATCCATTACCAGTAGGAACCAAAATTAACACCACAGGTGACTGAATTCTACTTCTTAGTGGCAACATGACTCTGGGTAGATATTTAAGCTCTTTAAGCCACAGTTTTTTCATATGTGATATAGGAATTATAACAGTATCTACCTCACAGGATTGCTATAAGGATTAAATTAGATATCCAGGAAATGTTTATTAACACAATGCCAGGTAAACACTAACAGCTGAGAAATATCAGTTATTTTTATTCAAGGAGACTTCTGCTAAACAATGCTCGTCTCCAAAGCAGGGGATAAAATCGATTGCTTGTGTTCTCCAGAAATCATAAGTTGATACCTAACCCACAAAGTGCTGGTATTTGAAGGTAACACAACTGGGAAGTGATTAGGTCCTGAGAGCAGAGCCATCAGGGATGGAATTAGCATCCTTATAAAGGGACCCCAGAGAGCTTCCTCATCCCTTGCATATGTGAAGACATTGTGAAAACAGTCATCTATGAATCAAGAAGCAGCCCTCACCAGATATCAAATTTGCAGGAACCTTGATCTTGAACTCTCCAGCCTCTAAACTGTGAAAAATATATTTCTGTTGTTTATAAGCCACTCAGTCTATAGTATTCTGTTATAGAATTCTGAACAGACTAAGACAGTGATCATTTAAAAAATAGATATAATAGGAAATTAGTAAGGAAAAAACCTTTATGTCCTGTGCAGAAATAAAACTTCAGAGCTTTTAAAAATTAGAAGTTTCCAAATTGTGTTCATACATATTTGCTAATATTCAATATTTATTCACAAATTCAACAGGCGTTTATTGACTACTTCCTATATGCCTACTCTCAAGTAAAGTGCTGCGAAGATAGCGATAAACAAAGTAGCCATAACTGCTGCCTTCCAGGAGTTTATGGTCTATATAAGGATGTAGGTAACTGCAAAAAAAAAAATGTTTTATCTGTTTGTGATGGGAAAATACGGTGGGGGGGATGGGTCTGGGGGCTTTGCAGTAGGATTTGTGACATGAGAATTTCCTTTGCTTCAAGAAGCATTGCTTCCGTTTAGGCTGTTTCAATTTTCTGGAGGAAACAGCCATAGCTTAGATGTATTTCACTAGTTTTTTTTTTTTTCCAGTGATCATGACTTTGAGGCAGGTATAATCTTTGCAGGCAACAGAATTTCTGCTTTATGCTACTTTAATATATTCATGGATGTGTGGAGGTTATTTTTGTGTTGTGATAAATTTCAGTGAGAAGGAAGGATTCTGTGATTGGATGTTTAGACAAGCAGTTCTTTTTCTACAGCTGGTTTTAGGCTGCCAGAAATGGTACATTTTATAATATTCACAGACTGTATTACCTCTGAATTCCCAAATATTTTGAGAATTCTCAAAATCAAATCCAAATCTTTTCATGTTAATAAAAAATGACAAAGCAATAGTCAATACACATCCCACTAATATGCTGAACACTCCTTTATACACAGCCATTTCCTCCAAACTACTTCATTGAGGTGCTAAACTATACTAATAAGCTAAAGCTACTTTAGCTGCTTATAATTTATTGTCGAGCAAGAGAGTGTAAACTACTCTTTAATTCACGCTTACCTATTAGTTTGTGGAGGAAATAATATTTGTTCATGTTCCTTATTGAGCTCTTTATATATTATAACATGTTTATAGTTGTTTCCTCTGTAGCCTTATAATTTTCTTCTCTCTTTTTCATAGTGAGATATTAGAAAATGTTTAGCTATAAAGCAAGAAGGAGGCAAGGGTGAAGTTAAAATAGAAAGTTTCTGACCTGTTCCTCTTTGTGTCTACTTGCATGACCAGAGGGACATTTTGGCTTGTTGGGAGGAGCACCAGACCAGGGGTCAGGAAAGATGTTAAGTAGTCATTTAACCTAGAGTAAATCCCATGGATCTGAGTGTAGGTTTGCTTAAGACATAATGAGTGAGTCAAATGAGATGCTGACTTTCACTCTAGGTATAAAAATGAAAGATTCATAGCATTTCCCACTCATTAGGATGACTATTATTTATAAAAATACAACAAACAGAAAATAAGAAATATTGACAAAGATGTGAAAAATTGGACTCTTGTGCATTGGTGGTGGGAATGTAAAATGGTGCAGCCACTATGAAAAACAGTATCTTGGCTCCTCAAAAAATTAAAAATAGAATTTCCATAGGATCCAAATGAACAGAAAGCAGGGACACAGATATTCATATGCCCATGTTTATAGTAGTATTAGTCATAATAGCCACTTTTGGAACTGAAGTGTCCACTGATGAATGAATAGAGTAAGCAAAATGTGACACAGAATGGAATAATATTCATTCTTTTTTTTCAGATGGAGTCTTGCTCTATCATCCATGCTGGAGTGCAATGGTGCTGTCTCAGCTCACTGCAGCCTCCACTTTCCAGGTTCTCCTGCCTCAGCCTCCTGAGTAGCTGGGACTACAGGCATGTGCCACCATGTCTGGCTGATTTTTCGTATTTTTAGTAGAGATGGGGTTTCACCGCGTTAGCCAGGATGGTCTCGATCTCCTGACCTCATGATCTGCCCACCTTGGCCTCCCAAAGTGCTGGGATTATAGGCATCAGCCACCATATCAGGCCTCATTCTTAAAAAGAAGGGAAATTCTGGCCAGGCGTGATGGCTCACACTTGTAAACCCAGCACTTTGGGAGGCCGAGGTGGGCAGATCACCAGAGGTCAGGAGTTTGAAACCAGCCTGGCCAACATGGTGAAACCCTGTCTCTACTAAATATACAAACATTAGCTGGGCATGTTAGTGTATACCTGTTATCCCAGCTGCCCAGGAGGCTGGGCAGGAGAATTGCTTGAACCTGGGAGGCAGAGGTTGCAGTGAGCTGAGATCACACTAGTGCATTCCAGCCTGGGCAACAGAGTGAAACTCTGTCTCAAAAAAAACCAAACAAACAAAAAGGAAATTCTAACTCATTGTACAACATAGATCAACCTTGAAGATACTATACTAAGTCTATAAGCCAGTTACAAATGAACAAATACTAGATGAGTCTAGTATTTGTTGTATGAGGTACCTAGAATAGTAAAATTCAAGGACAGAAAATAGAATGGTGGTTGCCAGGGTCTGGAGGGAGGGGAAATGGGGAATTTAATGGGCACAAAGTTTCAATTTTGCAAGATGAAAATGTTCTGGAGATAAATAGTGACAATGTGTACTTCATGCCACTGAGCTGTTCTCTTAAAAATGGTTACAATGGTAAATTTCATGTTATGTATGTGAAAGGAAAATAAAAAACTTGGGACTCCAATTCACTATGCCAAAATGAAAAAATCAGGCTGAGAGCTGAGTCATGCAAGCAACTCCCTTTCCTTTTGTTCCTAAGCAGATAGCTACAGATGAAAGGTTAACTATCTGCATAGGCAGCTTCTCTGTGTTCACCTTACCTTACGTAGAGTGCTGATTTACTGACCATGAGGGGAATACATCATTGACTGTACCCCTATCTGCTGCTTTGCTCTTGCAACATTTTGATTCAGTAATGTGACCATACCCTCCCTAATTCCTCTCCATCTTGCTTTTCCCCTTTAAATACTGAAGGTCTCAAAATCATCTTTGGAGAAAGGAACATACCTCTCTTCCAAGCATGTCCTTAACCTTGGCAAAATAAACTTCTAAATTGATTGAGACCTATCTCAGATACATGTTGGTTTACATGTATGTTTACCACAATTTTAAATACGAAGGATCCCTTTTATAAGTGTACCTAACAAATAACAAATCCACTGTGTTAGTTCCTGGGAATGCAATGATAGAAGTCTCCCCAAAGTGAGCACAGTTTAGCAGAGACAACAGCTAAGGGACATTCATGATGAAAACTAAGCATATTCCCATATGGAATTATATGCAAGAGGTATCTAACAGAAACTACAGTGGGTAAAGCATGAAATGAGTCAGCTACACTCTGGGGTGAGTGTCATGTAGCCTGGTGAAAATGGCAAGACAGGCTCTTGGGTAGAACAAGATCCTACAGAATGGCACATGATAGTCAACATTTATTTTCTTGTTATGTGTGTAGTGTTTAACATTTTAATTCCAAATGATTAACCAATTCTACCAGCATCATTCAATTTTTTTTTTTTTTTTTTTTTGACAGAGTCTTGCTCTGTCACCCAGGTTGGAGTACAGTGGTGAGATCTCAGCTCACTGCAACCTCCACCTTCCAGGTTCAAGCCATTCTCCTGCCTCAGCCTCTGGAGTAGCTGGGATTACATGTGCACACAACCACACCAGCTAATTTTTTGTTTTTAGTAGAGACAGGTTTCACCATCCTCACCAGGCTAGTCTCAAACTCCTGGGCTTAAGTGATCCACTCACCTCAGCTTCCCAAAGTGGAGATTACGTGAGCCTATTTTCCTTCCTTCACCTTTTGATCTGTGGTGCTACCTTTCAGAACTAACTTTGTTATGTAAATTAAAGTCAGTTTTGAGGCAATTCTGTTCTATTTTTCTAATCAGATATACCTTAAAGAACATTTCATGAAAGTCTAATGGTTAGTTACTTTATCTGTGTACCACCGTTTTAATTATTATAGGTTTATCGTATGCTTCAGTGTCTAGAAGAGCAAAATTATTTTCATTCCTTTCTTCTTTATAATATCTACACAGGCTTCGCTTGTGTTCTTTCTAGTTTTTCTTTTCTTTTTGCTACCCAGCATAAAATGGACTTCTAAATTACCTTTTGTAACTAACTTGTTATCGATAGTTACTGACTTTTGTATATTTGTGTTGTTTTGGCTACTTTATTGAAGTCTTTAGATCAAATAACTTCCCAATAGAATGTCTTGTTTTGAGATAATCAATCACATTATCTAAAATAATCATTTCATTTTGTCTCCCTTTTGGTACCTTTGTTTCAAACTTCTGTTTTGTATTATATTGCAATGTCTAGAAGAGTAGCTTTCAATCAGTGGTGACTTTGCTCCCAGGGTACATGTGGCAATTCCTGGGGACATTTTTGGTTGCCATAACTAGGAGTAGTGCTGTTGGCATCTAGTGGATATAGGCCAGGGATACTGTTAAACAGCCTGCGGTGCACAGGACAGCTTTCACAGCAAAGAATTCTATGGCCCAAAATGACATTTGTGCTAAGGCTGAAAAAGTCTAATGTCAGACTTTCAGAAGATGTTAAATAAAAGTGGTAAAAGATGGGAAATATTGTTTCAGGATAATTACTTTTGCAGTAATAAACTCTAATAAGCTAATCCAAATCTAGATGGTGAAATTCCAGTCTGTATAAGCGTGCTGGCCATTGTGAAGGTTCTTATAATAGGATAGTCACAAAAAATCACATAAATAATAAGGAGATACTTTGGAGCTAATTGAGAATATTGGCTTGTTCCAAACTTCACAAGTTGTTCCAACACAACCAGATAATCTTTCATACAAACTTTCAGGGAATATCTAACTCCTTTGATAACAAGATTCAGCATTACATATTTTTCCCATTATTTTTATTTGCAGGGGAAAACAGAATACTTTTTTGTAGTTCTATGTCAGTCAAAAGGAATGAAACACTATAAGAAGAGCATTGCTCTTTTCCCTACAGCTCTTTTCACTGATGTTATAGACTTACTTGCTTTCAAATAGACAATGAATCAGATACAGTGTAAAGAACACTTCCATGATGAGGTGTAAACTTTTAGCCTCTAAAGCAAGATAAAGTGAAAACATTGAAATATGTTTCCTCATGCTTCACCTTTTAATGTGATCAGATTTTCTAACAAAAATACTCATCCAGGCAAAGAAAAGCTGGATGTTTCACATCTCGTTGATTGCTAAGGAACTAACATCCTTATTACCTGTATGTTGCACATCTGCCTCCCTTTGGATTTATGCTTTGGCAAGAACACCATCTTACAAATGAAAAAAAAAAAAAGAAAAAAGAAAGAAAAGAAAAAGCTTATCCTTTCTACAATTAAGAGACAGGACAAGAGTGGGCACATAAACATTCAGAATGTTAATTTATTCAACATTACTCAGGCCAGAGCTTTGGGGAAAAAATAAAATTCTATATAAGACTTACAGGAGCTGACCAGTGTGCTCTTTATTGTACACATGTCAATGCAGTTTCATCACTGACCTTTTATGCACAATGACCCAAAGAGTTAGAAGCTTGAAAACCACATTTTTCAAATTCTACTAATAGTATGGGTTCTGTTTAAATTCCATCAGAGAGGTATTCATAAAATATCTGGAAAGGAGATGATATATAGAAATCATTCCTTTCCTCCATTCGTGGCATGGTAGACGTAGAGGTGGATGGCAATGGGAAGTTTTCAAAGGCTTCTTGTTTAAGTTTCTACAAATTATTCCTTTAGTGCTGCAGGCAGCTGAAAGCCTGGCTCCAGCTTCCTGCCATATTGACACTTCTAGGTTTATCTAAAATCAGCAATAGTTCTCTCTGAACTTGACTCTCAGCCCTTTCCACAGCTTTGTAGGCATATAATTCCCCGTATTAAGTTCTTTCTTGCTCAAGTACCTACAGAAGTTTTGGTTTTCCTAAGCAAACCTAAGCTGATACACAGTATGAACTCATCCATGAATGTGCATCTGGAGAAATTCACCTTAGTTGTACTGAAGAAATCAATTTCCCTCTCTAAGGAAGGCTTTTCATAAAACTTTAAAGATATCAGTTGTGGTTAAGAATTACATAATTGCTACAGGTTTTTTTTTTTTTTTTATCTTTTGTTTGATGTGGATATAATGTTTAGAATCATTAACCTCTAACCCCCACAAAAATGAAATAAATATGGAAGAAAAACAAAAATGAGTAGACTGCATCTCAGGTGAGGAATTTAAAAAAAGATGCAAAAACAATGATATGAACACACATAAATCAAACATTAAATTAATTCAAAGCACGGTACTTACTCAATAAAACATTCATGGAATTCTATGAATGACAAGTGCAGTGATCATTAAAAAGTCTCTTTCTCCTTCCTCAGTTCTACTCTGTAGAATCCTCCAACATCCAAATTCAATGCAAGCTACAGTAGGTGCAGCCCCCTTTATCACAGAAAACTCACAGAAATAGGAGCTCAGATTTGTGTCTTAAGTCAAATGCTTATGGACTTACCACCTAAATTTGAAATCAGTTATGGGCAAAAAATAATATAGCATACCCTCAACTCTTTGGGGGGAATCACTGACACAAACCATCTATGTATGAAAAACAGAACAAAGCAGAGAATGGTGAGGGTTTGCTAAAAAATTAAAGTAAGACTTCTGCGATACCAGAACTAAGTGACACATAATTATATTATTCTTTTTTCTTCTCATGGCCCTAGGCCTCAAGCTAAATAATGAGAAATTTAGTTTCTTGCAGTGATATTACTTTGTGGTTATTGCTAACAGCATGATATATTTGAAACATTTAAATGGAATCTATTTTTATGCAGTAATGCTACCACATTTTACTGAAGGAAATGGAAATTTAAAAAGAAAAAAAAATAGGTGCCTAACCCACACTGGAAATTTACTAAGACAAGATAAATTTATGATTGTATATATGTGAATATATTCATATATATAATTTTCTTAACAAATTGGGAAGTAAAACAGAAGTCTTTTCTTAAGAAGTTTTTAAGTTCTTAATAAGAATTTCAAGCTTAAGAAGCTCTACCTCCAAATTTTCCTAGAGTTGCCCTTTGAAGATGAACAAAAACCTATCTAGGTATAGAGGGGAATGTTTTCCCCAGTTAAGCACACTACCAGTTTAATAAACACTAGTTTTAGGCTACTTGCTGTTTTGTTTTGCTTTCTTGTAAATTTGTTTCATTTTAGGATTTTGATATTCACAGTAATCTCCAAATATAAACTTAGCTGCTGAACAGTTTGCCTACATCTAAAAAATTATCTCTAAAGGGCTTGGGAAAATAATCTGCCTACTTTGAAAACTGTGAAATAATTGTGCCCTCTTTGTAAAATAAAGGTCACTTTAGCCACTGAAGGCATTGACATGGAGCACGGCTTTTGTACAGAAGCTAGGCTCAAGTTCTTACTCCATAGGTTACTAACTGTGCTCTCAAGGCAAGCTACTTAACATGTCTGAACCTTAATTTTGTCCATTTGCTAAATGAAGATAAAAAACACATAAGTTAGATACTTGAGATTAAAAAAAATGACACAGGTAATCGAGGACCAAATACAGTAAACACTGGGCCTGGATAAAATGTTGGTATCTTATCTCTACTTCATTTTATGTGTTTCTTCTCTAGTTTTAGGGCTAATGGCCCCAAGGGTCCTGCGGTGTCCCTTATGCTGTGCTGAGTCACAGGATTTGAGAAATAGAGACAGGACACAGCTGGGCCCAGGGGGGCCATGCCACCTATAAGCAGAGACAGGCAAGGCCCCGAATGTCCAGAAGCATCTGTATTTATTGGGTACAGGTTAGGGGGCAGGATAGTGAGTGAAGTCAGTTTTAAGGATGGTGATAGGGTTGTGAGCAATAAAACAAGGAGTCCACACCCATTAGGTCATCGAGGCATGGAAGTGGGCCGTGTGCAGTGAAGAGGGTGCAGTGTGCTATACCTCTATCTATGGGCATGCTACTTCTAAGAATATCTATAGGAGCATGCTTAAGTTGCACAGCAGTGACAGAGCTGTCAGGGTCTACTGCCACCTGCTGGCAGCTTCCAATGAGTTCTATAGGAGGATGCTTTTTGAGCTAATACAGTAACAAGAGCTGACAAAGTTCACAGTTACCAAGGTGCAATTATCTGGAGGGGTTTTGAGCCCTCAAATGCTTGAGGGATTGCCAGTCTGAGGGCAGCCTTCCACAAGAACTGGATGCAAGGTCCTACAACTCCTTTATCAGGAAGAGTGGCTCTTGCTCCAAGCCTGCTATACAGCGGGTATCTTTACAATAATGAACGCTGCCACCTGGGCCATGGATTCTTGTCCTGGTATAACTGTTTTTGCCTTAAATCATGCTCTGCACGGTGTCTGCTCCAGACATTCCTCCAACTATAAGCTGCTTATTTTTTAATTTATGCTCTGTACTGTGTCTGCTCTAGGCATTTCTCTGATTACGAACTAAGATATAGTTTATATATATATATATGTATATGGAAATAACTGAGTGGTAAGATATTCTTTAGGCACTCATTCTATGAACTAATATATGATTATATAGAGAGGATTATATAAAGGAAAATAAATGACTAGTAACACTATAAACTGAGATATTCTGCAGGCACTAATTGTGCCAGGATTCTGCTTAGCTCTCCTTCCTTAGTGCCTACATGGGGGGTTACCCACATCTAGCACTTTTGAAGATCTCTGCTTCCTCCCTAGGTTCCCCTTGGGAACTATTTTTAACCACTCAGGGTTAATCTTCTCCCTGTTTCTCCAACCCTCACTGAAATCAACTGTTTTCATATCTCATCACACCCTGGGGAACTGCTTCCTTGCTTCTTAGGTATCAGCCACCAATTTGCTAAACTCAGTTTTGGCGACGTACTGGTAAGCAAGAATAAAAAGTTTGATTTGGGATCAAACTAAAAGAGGAAATATTTGTGGGGTAGATGTGGTTGTATGATATTCCTTGAATCATGCAATACTTGCTATCATCGATGTTTTAAATGAATCTTTCCTTCATTTCTTCACCATTGTATCTGTCTTGGTAGAGGTTAAAGTAAACAATATAGTGCTTCTAAGAAGAACATATAGCATGAGTTTATGCTTGTTGGTAGAAACACAAGAAGTGAAAATAAATGATTTGTGTCAGGTCCTTACACATTTGAAACGCTATTTAAGGAGAAGCATTATACGAATTTGTTTCACATTAACATAATAGTTATTCACTTTTATTTACCACTTAAAAGGTCTGACACCCCTTTAAATGTTTTAAAACATGAATTATCATACTTTTGTAAACCATTACTTATGAGTATTATTTGTTAAATATGTAACATATTTTAAAGGATATCCTAATTTAAAAAGCACATTGTCCATTGTCCTGGAACAACACAGTGATATAGAGAATGTCTTTTTACTGATGTAGAAAGCAGGGATCAGAAAACTTAAGCAACATAGTACATGGTAAGCCTGGATTTAAATCAGGATATATCTGGCTGTATAACTGATATGTTTTGGTTCTGTGCCACCACCCAAATCTCATCTTGAATTGTAACTCCCACAATTCCCACTGTGTAATGGGAGGAACCTGGTTGGAGGTGACTGAATTATGGGGGTGGGTCTTTCCTACACTGTTCTTGTGATAGTGAATGAGTCTCACAAGATCTGATGGTTTTTAAAAAAATAGGAGTTTGCCTGCACAAGCTCTCTCTTTTTGCTTGCCACCATCCATGTAAGATGTGACTTGCTCCTCCTTGCCTTCCACCATGATTGTTAGGCTTCCCCAGCCACGTGGAACTGTGAGTTCTCCATTAAACTTCTTTCCTTTGTAAATTGCCCAGTCTCGGGTATGCCTTTATCAGCAAAATGAAAATGGACTAATACAAGAGCCATGGCTTTTAGCCTTTTTTAGACTGCCTGATTGAGAGGGCAGAAATGCAGAAGTACTAGAGGAAAAAGGAAATCATTTTAGAGGTCCATCAAAATGCAAACAAACTGTAACATTACGTAATCTAAAAACTGGAATGGTACAGATATTAGCATGATTTTCTGCAAAAATGAAAAATGTTATTTAATCCCTTATATGTATTTATTATTTTCATATAGTCCTTCTTTACATTAAGCTAAGTAGCGATCTTCCTGGAACTTTTACCCATGGGTTTTAGGTTCAAACAATGGTTGATCTTTGCTCCTTGGGTGTTCCACAGCTCACATATATCTCTGTGTTCCTGATTCTTTCAGATTATTTTCCCTTTTTGGCTTGCTATGTCACTTTATTGACAGTTCACTCCCAAAGAACAAGCTTCCAAATGAACTCATGGATCTTTTTTTTACCCAAATTGCTGCTAGATCAAGTGTTCTGAAATCTGTATATGTATACTTGACTTTTTCAAACACAGAAAAGAAACAAACATTTAAATTTCTTAAATGTTAACTCTTCCATTTGAGTCAATTTTATAAAGTTTGAATCAATTATATAATATTTTTTCTATTTGGATCTATCATTCAAAGTGAACTTATCTTGTGGTACTTTGATCTCAGTCAGCATTGTGTTCATTCTTCTCCATATGAGTCAAATACATGAATGAATTCTGGATAAGACACAGCCCTTTGGCATAGCTCTAGGGACCATTCTCCCATCGAATCCCTCATTATTACTCTTCAAAACTAGGAGTATTATCTCATGTGAATTTCTCTTTCTTTCTAAATGACAGTCATAGTTTGTAAAAGGGTTCTGCTAACATCAACATACTTCTCTATGACATTTTCCTAATCCTAAGAAAAGGTATTTGACATGATTCACTCTTAAAGAATTCATACTAGATCCCACTGCAGATCCTAATCTTTTCTTCTTTTCTAATTTGCCATTTCTTTAACAACATGTTAACTGAGCTTAACTTTGATTTTCATTTAAAAATTATAATTTTATCAATTCATAATTTACCAAAGACTAAAATATGCAAATTATAGAAGTCTTATTTAGTTTTACTAAGGAAAACACACACAGTTTCCCAGCATAACGAAATCATTCAATGAGTTTTCAAATCTTGACAATATGGAAAGGGCATGTTTAGTGCTTCAGTGGGAGTAACGTATTTATTACAAAATACTGTTTCAAATATGCACACGAGAAGTAAAATTACTGTAGCAAGACTAAGTACATAATTGGGCTTATCAATTACTTATTTTTGTTACTTAGGAAATTTAAATGGCTTATCCACTTTTATCAACTACAGCAACATAAATGATAGTTATGTAGCACTTTACAGTTTATACACAGTTGATAGAGCCATTATCTCATCTGACAAATAATTGGCCGCAAGATAGTATGACACATACCCAGAGAAAGTGAAATTTAATGGAAGGCAGGCTTTGAAATAAAATGTGGATTTAAAGCCTTACTCTACCCCTTTACAGGTCAGCAAACTTGGGCAAGACATAGAATATCACTAAAATTTATGTGTAAAATGAAGATGCAAAAACCTACGGCACAAGGTTTTTAGGTTGACTCAATAAGATGATAATGCATAGATAGCAACCAGCATATGCAGTTCCTTCTTTTCTCTACTTTTTCACGTTGAAGAACTTCACTCTGCATGCATTTCTGAGTAAACTTTAACTTTGTTTTACTGCATGCAAAAAGCCTATTTTTATGCTAGTCACAATTGTTGAGTAAGAACTATCTGGGGGCATGAAATCAAAACAAAGAGCATATATGCTGACAAAAGATCCCTTTCTATACAGACATTTGATTATTACAAAGGTTGCTCATTTTAATGAGCAATACAATTGTGCTAAATAAAGAAGTCTATGAAACTGCAAAACAACAAAATCTGATGAACGGTTGGAATTATGAATGAGCAACTAACAAGTCCAACCTGAAATACGTACATTTTGGAAAAAGAGCTAAGCCTAGATTTGGAACAACAAAACTTAGAAAGAAAAAAAAATGGCAGAAAAGAGATGATACAAGAAATTGAACATATTTTTATAAACAAATGTTATTTTGAGCTTTATTTAGAGAAATGTTGTGCTAAAAATCAAATAAATGCTGAAGATGATTTCATTTGTACTTGTATCCAAAAATTAAAATTAAAAAGTAATAATTTTATTTGAATACAGTACTAATAAAATGAACTTCATTTAAAAATATTACAATTCAAGAATTTGAGGCCTAAAGGGGTCTTTGGATCACAGGATATTAAATCATATAATTTACCAGATATGAGAATTAGAATCCCAGGAGAATAACTTACATGGCTGCTATGGACTGAATATTTGTGACCCAGGTCCAGGACTGCACATCTGGTTAGGAGTAACTATTTCTCACTATTTATGCCCAATTCATCCAGGACAAATAACTTAATCCTGTCATCAGTTTCCACAGAAAATCCAATCACAGCCACAATTTCATGATTTGTATAAACTTCGCTAAAAATTCAGAGGACACAGATAGAGTTAGGAAGGTTAAGGCCCAGCATTCTACTGCTAATTTCACCTCCCCTCTTTTTCCTCTCTCCTTCCTCTCTTCATTCAGAGTTCTACTCCAAGCTGCACTCTTCTCCTTTGGGATGGAGAGTATATTCCCCCCTCTCTGAACCCTGAACCTATCTACTGTAATCTACGTCAAGTCTCCATTTGGAACTCCTTCATTATCTTCACTGTGGAAATCTGTGCCTGGCTGTCAATAGTGGCCACTAGGATGCTTAACTACTACTGAAATCCTTTCCATAATTGAAGGCCCACCTCAAACTTTCCTTTGTTCTGGAGCCATGCTTTATTTTTCCTAAATTACATGTGAGCTCCTCCATTGTTAAACTCTCATGGCCTTTTGCACTTGCCTTGGGACGTTAACATCCTGTGTGTTATTAGAATCACTGCACCCTCACTGTCTTTCCTCCACTGTCTACCAGTCAGCTCCTAAAGAAAGAGGACTTGTCTTGTCAGCTTTTGCACCATCTGATGCATTATTGCTATGGACTGAATATTTGTGTCCCCTCAAAATTCATATTTTGAAGCTGAATCCTCAATGTGATGATACTAAGAGATGAGGCCTTTGGAAAGTAGTTATATTATGAGGGTGAAGTTGTCCTGAATGGAATTAATGCCCTCATAAAGACATGAGGATACAAGGAGAAGACAGCCATTTGCAAACCAGCATGTGGGCTCTCACCAGACACCTTCCAGCCTTCAGAACTGAGAAATCAATATTCACTGATTAAACCACCCACTCTAGGATAATTTGTCATAACAACCCAAACTGGCCAAGACAACTGCTTTTCAGATAACATAGATGTTGTGGATTTGAATTCTCATGAGGATTGAATGTTTCCACTGGTGTCAGGGTCCTTCGTGAGTTTGGTTAGAAGAAATAGAATCAAAAAACAAATGGCCCACAAATCTGAGCAACAGAGACAGTCTCAGAACCTGAAAGCATTTGTTAGGCTTTTGTCTCTGCTTCTTACTCTTTCATGTTTTCAGTTTATTTTCTTTGAGTGACCCACCACCACCTCTTTAAAAATGGTTACAATGTACCCACAAAAATTAAAAAAACATGGTTGGGCACGGTGGCTTACGCCTGTAATCCCAGCACTTTGGGAGGGTAAGGCGGGCAGATCATGAGGTCAAGAAATCGAGACCATCCTGGCCAACATGGTGAAACCCCATCTTTACTAAAAATACAAAAATTAGCAGGGCATGGTGGTGTGTGCCTGTAGTCCCAGCTGGGGCTAAGACAGGAGAATCGCCTGAATGGGGAAGTGGAGGTTGCAGTGAGCAGAGATGGTGCCCTGCACTCCAGCCTGGCAACAGAGTGAGACTCAGTCTCAAAAAAAAAATAAAATAATAAAACATATTTTAAAAAATAAAATGGCTGGCTAGATTGCTCTGTAAATGCTATTTCCTAGAAGCCCTTAGCTTAGTCAAGTTACTTCTGTCTATGCTCATGGAGATACACATCCTTTAGCAATTTCCCTTTAGCAACTTGTCCTTTAGCAATTGCTTGGGTATTATTCTTCAGTCATTTTTGCACTTGGCAATAACCATGTGTACTGAGTGATACTGATGTTTAAGGAAACTGCAAATTCATAGCCTTGCTACTCAAAGCCAATGTGCTTTGTACATTGGTGGGAGCTATAAAGAGCATAGCCACGTCATTTAGTCAGATGTTATCTGCCTTGTGGTCAAACTAGAGAACTGCTTCTTAAGTTTCTGAAAATTTGTTTTCTATATTTATAACTACTCATGCAATGAGAAGGAAAATAGTTCACACTTTAGGAATTACTTAGGAGATACAGAATGGATGACACACAGTAATAATGAAAAATTTGAAGGAAATTTATAGAAAGCCTGGGATTTTATTATTATTATCGGAAATGAAGGTTGAGTAGGTGAGGATTTGCTAGAGATGATTTTACTTTTTTCTGTTATATGAGGTAGTTAATAATTTTGTTCTTCTCCATTAATGTAACTTTTTAATAGGGTTATAACCATCAGGAAACGATATAAATTTCATGTTGCTACAGGGTCAGGCTTTCTGAGCAAATACAACTGGCAGCTGGGTGAAATGGGGATAGGATAGCTCAGGAGAGATATAGAGATTTATCTCCTTGGGGCTTTGTGTTTACATTTTAAGGGAGACTAAATCCCTGAGCTATTTTGTTTATATTCCAAAGGACTGTAAAAACATAGGGATATTTCGCAGAGAAGACTCTTTTACATTACGGACAAAAGTTGATCTCCTTCTTTCCAGAGGGAGTGCACGGGAGCTGTCCAGCTTCTATATAGATGTCCAGATTCATGATTTCAGGGGTTTTGCAGTAGAAATCCTTGTAGGTACAGCTGACATCTACCTTTATTGCATGGCCTTGGGGGACTGGGGAAGGAGGACCCAGATTGCTGTTATTGCTGCAGATTATAATTCTGATCTAAAAACCTCATGCTTGCTTTCAGGATAAAATAAATAAACACAGGTATTAAAAACTTATCACTAATGTATTTTTCCCAAGCTAAAACCACTTACTATTGATTAGCTCTTACTTCCCCCTATTAACCTCTTTCCATTTTTCTTTCTGATTATTTAGTGAAATTGCAAGTATTTGTTAAGAACTTACTAGTCATATTCAGTACTCAGAGATTGACATGCATTATCTTATTTAATAATCACAAAAATCCTATGAAGAAAGTGCCATTATTCCCATTTAAAGGTTGAAAAACTGACCAAAAAACTTGACTAACACAGCCAATGTCAGATAGAGCTAAAACAGCCAGTGAATTGCTAATTCTAATGTTTCTGTGTGTCTACATCTGAACCTGGGTTATTTTCACTGCTCTACATTCACTAGTCATAGCTAACTGCTAACATGTCTCAAATGCTCTAATTTTAGTAAAACAATTTTATCTATTACTACTCTACCGTCACTTGTGTCTTTTATAGTACAAAAACTATGAGGATGTCTGTGTAATAATATCTACAGTCTTTTTCTTACTCTAAAGGTTTCTTACAAGTGTTAAGGGCTGAGAACTGGGTAGTTTGTTCTGGGAAAGGAACACAGGTGTTAAGAAAAATTCTTGATTCAGGATGATAACTTGGGATCAAATAGTGAAAAGTATTTTATATTTGTTGCTTGATGATGAAAGCCTTCAGGCTCTTTAGTCTTGCTAACCAGGATTGGCAGCATCAGCATCAGTATCATCTAGAATCTTCTTACAAATGCAAAAAGGATTGTAGGCCCCACCCCAGATTTACTGAGTCGGCATCTATATTTTTATAAGATCCCCAATGCACATTAAAATTTAGAATACAATTCTTTGGAATATATTTCAGGCTTTAAAACTTTCCCCTCTGAGTCCCGCTGATAAAACGTAAACCCAAGCTGCTGCCTTGTTCAGGTAGCATATCATGAATCTGCCTTCAAGTCCTGAGCCACTCACTCTCTGCTGCCTTGTCTTTAAGTTTTCTGTAAGTCCCAAAATAATATAGGAGAAAGGTCTCAGGCTGTGTGATGTGGTATGAATCTGCAATACATAGAGTGTTTAAACAGAATGAATCACAAGTGTGATTTACACTAACTGCAAAAACTAATAAATATCAAACCAAAGTGCTGCTCCCTCTCTCACTTTTAATAAAGCGTCTCCTCCTGCTACCCCCTCCAACACAGCTTTCATAAGCACCTTTATTCTCTAATTCCAGGATGTCAAGGCCCCATCCTAATCATCTTCTTTTGTACTTTTCATCATATGAATGATATAGTTTCATTTGTTTTCCTAAATTACTAGCAGAGGCTAAGAATTGACAAATTTACTGGATTATAGAACTGGAGGAAGCAACAAAGATTGCTTTCTATGTCTCTGATCATTGGTTCTCAACTTCCTTTCCTATTTGGCTCCCCATATCCCTTCAGAGCTCTGGTCCAGAAATAAATAGGGGCAGCCAAGAGCTCAACTGTAGCATCGTAACCAGGAAAAGGACACCATAAACTGTCACAGCCAAGACAAAACCCGAGATGTGACAACTAAATATAATGTGGCACCCTGGGTTGGATCCTGGAAAACAAAAAGGAAGTTAGGTAAAAAGTAAGGAAATATGAATGAAGAATGGATTTATTTAACAGCAATGTATCAACACTGTGCCTAACAGGCTGTCCTCCATATGCTCAATGCGTAATGTTTCTGATATTTATAATAAGGTCCTTTTAAATTCAGTGCATAGTAATTCAAAGGCCTATGGCTTCAACTCTCATTTATTGTTATGCATTTTATCCATTTTCTGGCCCACAGGGATATTTATTTTGTTCATGAAAGAGGATATATCTTTTTAATTGTAAAGGTTAGCTACTATTGCTTCAAATATTTAAAGCCTGAAATCACAACACTGATTGGAAATTCTTCATCTTATTTATTTCTAGCTGGTCGAGCATTTGTCTATATTTATATCCTTCCTCTGTCTGGAATCTTTCACTTGTCCTGTTGCCTCTTAGTTTAGGTTCTTATTATTCCTCCTCATGATTATTTTGGTAATTTGCTTTTTAATTGACATTTATTGTGTGCTTACTGTGTGCCAGGATCATTTAAACAATTTGAATATATATTATCTCATACTATAAACCTGAGTAATATCAGGTAATCTCCTTAATTTCTGAAAAATCTGAAGTCCAGAGAGATTAAGTGACTTGTCCAATGTCACAGAGCTGCCCAGAATAGCAGAAGTAGGATCCAAATTGAGTTCTATGTAATTCCAGAGCCAAGGCTCTTAAATAACACAACATGCTATGGTTTCAGCTCTTACACTATATGCCTAAAACATTCTTCTCTTTGTAGGCACATAAATTCCTAACCATTCTTCATGTGATGCTAGAAAGATCTCTCTATATAGCAATCTTATCAAGACATTGTCTTAGGGAAAGCCCTTTACAAGTTCCCAAGATGCCAAGAGTAAGCCCCAAATTCCACAGGGTAGCATACAAGACCCCCTCTCCTCCCTCTCAAGCCTTGTTTCTGACTATTGGTAGTCATTCAATCATTTTTTTAAATGAATAAGTAAGCATTCTTACAATTGTCCACTGAATTGAGGTTTATATAGGCTTATCTAGGTGCGGAGGTGAAAAGGGATGAAAAATAAATATGGCAATATGGAGATAACTGTTACTGATATTCCCCTTTTCCTTAAGTGCATCTTTTCGGCTATTCCCATTCCATCCCATTCACTATACATTCATTTAAAAGAATGTTTTTCATATAACAAAAGGTTCCTTTACTTGAGAGAATTATTCAAAGCAGGAAATAAAAGCTTTGTAGCCCCAAACAGCACTCCAGATACCTTTTTCTTTACTTACAGTAAATATTATTGTGTTGATTTTGCCACATCTTGGCTCACTTGAAACAGTACTTGAAAAAGACTTCATAACTGAATCTATCTAACTGGAAAAGAAATTCTACTGAATTGGCCTTTAAGACACTCAATAAATCAGAGTCACAAGGTTCACCTCTCTGTGGGCACCTATGATATTTTATCTACAATATGTTGTCAAACATAATTTTTGCCCCCTCTAGCTCAGAGAACTATGAGAGGAGGTCACTTCCCTTTCTATCGATGTGTATAAAAATTTAAGCAGCACAATAACCTCCAAGGATCTTTGAGTACAAATCCTAGCAAATAGAAAATATTGAAATGCAGCGGGGAGGCAAATACTGTTAAAAGTCTTACTGATTTCTATACTGGGATGATGGGCTGCCTCTATATGCCTCATGCATAGTGTTTCTCATACTAAGAGGGTTTATGAATATAATAATTCATTTATTTTATTTATTAATTTTTATTACATTAGTTAAAAGAGTTCATTTAAATCCAATGCATATTAGTTTTTTCTATAAGGCATATTTGTTTTATTCTATAAGACAGAAGATTCTAATTTATGAAAGAGGCTTACCAAATGAATGACCAAACAGAATAGAAAAAACAGAATGCTAAGATTTGTTGGTCATGGGCTGGGCGCAGTGGCTAATGCCTGTAATCCCAGCACATTGGGAGGCCAAGGCAGGTGGATCACCTGAGGTCAGGAGTTCGAGACCAGCCTTACCAACATGGAGAAACTCTGTCTTTACTAAAATTACAAAATTAGCTGGATGTGGTGGCGCATGCCTGTAATCCCAGCTACTCAGAGGCTGAGGCAGGAGAACTGCTTGAACCCGGGAGGCGGAGCTTGTGGTGAGCCGAGATCACGCCATTGCACTCCAGCCTGGGCAACAAGAGTAAAAACTTGGTCTCAAGAAAAAAAAAGTGTTGGTCAAGATCAAGAAAACATTATAGGCTTTCTCCCTCAAAGACACCAATCTAAATTAACTGAAGACTTGTTCATATATTTTGGAGAAATTTCACTTTGTTATTTTCAAACACACATGGTAACATAAAATTAGCTAAAAAATAGATAACCATACTTTAAAACCAGCATATTGATTTCTTTCAGTACACATTTTTCCCTACTAAAAATCAGTTTTCTAAGCTAAATTGCTGAACCTAATATTACCTAATATCTTCTGTGTTCTGAAATCATGTTTCAGTTATAAACCCACTTAGATTTTTTTCATATTGTACTAACACAAAGACTTTTTATCTCAGTTTGCTCAGATGATAACAAAGTTTGAGTTAGCAAGTCTTAAAGCTGTTTACTAATAGCTTGCTTATATATAGATGTACACATAATTTATAGAGAACATATCATGAATGGTCACCGTAACATTTATAATCTTCAGTTGGATTCAAAGTTTTTAACTATAGTAAAAGTAGTTTCAAAACATTGGTAGAAATAACAATTGAAGGTTTCCCCTGAATTGTGTCTGGTTTTTAACTATTTTTCCATTCTCATAAGTAGTATATTTCAGTCATAACTGTGAACATGCTCAACATTTCACTGAGAAGCATAAATCCTGTAGTATTGTTACATGTAAAGAAATATCTTGCCTCAGTACGGTAATGCACACCTGTAATCCCATCTACTCTGGAGGCTGAGGCAGAAGGCTTACTTACACCCAGGAATTCAAGGCTATACCGAGCTATGATCGTACCACAGCTCTCCAGCCTGGATGGCACTGTGACTCCATCTCTTAAAAGAAGAAGAAAAAAAGAACTAAGAAAATATATATTCTTAGGTATAAAGTGGGAAGAAAAGCAAATTAAAATCAGAAGATACCAATAGTTTCCTTTCTGAATGTGAGCAAGATCCTAGAAGCTCTTTAAATTCATACTCTTAAAAAAAAAGAAAACATTGGGAAATGTGGACATATTACTTCACTGTTCAAATTACCATTAATTATATCTATAAATGCTTAAAATAGAGTAGGTCTTTCTTAATAATCTGCCATTTTCTTCCTCTCATGATTATTCAGTGAAATGGGATGTTCATAGCGGTGTTAGCAGGTTAAAAGGGCAAATTTTGTTTGTTAACAGTGGTGAAAGCCTTATTTTAATAGGAATTTAGGAAGTTTCAAACAGGATCATGCTTATTTCTCAATCATGAACAATGTCCATTTTAATTATTCCACAAATTAAACCAGGATAGGTTTAATTGAGCAGCTTAGAAATCACTAAGTTGACAGATATAATTTGTTTATTAATAAGTTATAAGACTATGATGCTGCAACTCAAATATTACACCAAAACCATTTGTTCAAGGAAACCTCAGTGTTACTGACATTTCCTAATCTGTTTATCATGGCCATGATTAAGCTGTGTTTCCTGATTCTGGGTTGATTACTTCTGACATAAAACAATCACAGAATCAGGGCAAAGAAAAAAAATGAAGCAAATCTATAAAATAAGGTGCTAATGTTATAAATATAGAGTTGGCAAGCTTATTTAACAAATTATAGGCATTACTAATCTATAGAGATATTAAGCAAATATATTTTTCCTCCTGCGTATACCTCTTGCTGCTTGGTAAAGTTTACTTAAAATTATATAAATGATTGGAAAAAAAAAACTAATTTCCCTTGAAAGAAATAAAGCCTTCATATTAATTTTAGAGTTGAAAGTAGTTTCAGCCTGTAGGATTTCCTTAATCTCATGTTTTAAAGTAGACATTAAATGAAATAAATGAAAAATGTTGTAAAACAAAATCCCAATCAAATATCCCCCCAACAAACATGCACCCAGAGATGCCAACTCTCATAAACATATATTGAATCCCATGGTCTGATTAATCCACAAATGAACCAAAAACTTAATCTTGAATTCTTGTTATCTTCAAATTCCACTCTCTCAATAAAAATTGCATATTGGGTACTTATACAAACTTTGAACCACTCTTCAAAATCTGTGAAATGCCCAGGTTCATTCAGGGACTTTTAGTTTCCATATATAACAAGAAACCTCAGCAATGAAATAATTTTCGCTAAATATTTTTGTGATCCAGAAAATGTAAAAAGTCATGAAACTGTCAAAATAAATTTCAATTCAAAACAAAGTCATAGTTCTCAAGAATGTAATTTAATTGGAACTCTGAGAGCAGTTATCTATTTTCGCTTCTGTGCTTCCAGACAGTGACCTGCATGCCAAGATAGTTCTGTTGATTAAATCACAGAGACTTCCTGCTTTTCCATGAAGAATCTTCTAGCTTGGAGAGAAGGTTCTAGTTCAGTAGTGACCTAGTTTCACACTGTAGAATGTGCCACTTCTAGCAAAATTGGTCTTTCCCTTTTATTTTTTTAACTTCCTGTTATAGTATTTTTACTTTAGAGTTATCTTTTTTATTAAATGAGAGGCATACAAGTTATTTGATGATATTTTAAAGTGTCTGGTGTACTGCAATTAAAAAGCAGTTAAATATGTGTCTTGCTTTTCTCTCTAGAGTTTCCAAACTAGTTATTACTGTTTTAATTTTGCCTACTACTGAGAAGAATTCCCAGGGAGTGCCTAATTTTGTAGGCTCTCTTTTCAATATGTAAGCAGCCTGGGGTTAGTAAGATACAAATTTGTATTTAACTGTGGATCATTAAGTTTAGAATGTTGAAGGTATTCTATCCTGCAAGCAGGGCAAAAGACAAGATCATTGCAGGAGATTTTTAGAATTTGCAATTTCACAGGCCATCACAATTTCAAGAGAATATTTTAGGGACCATTTCCCAACTTAGTAGTTTGACAAGAAAAAGAATTTTAAAAGAACAGACTTAAACATTCCAAACTGATACCACATACTAAGCAGACATTCAGAAAAGACCATTCATTTTAACACAGAAGAAAGGTAGGAAGGAAAAAAAGAAGGGAAAAGGAGGAAAGAGGGTAGAAGAAAGAGCAGAAGGGAGAAAGGAAAGAAGGAGGATACAAGGGAGGAAGAAAGAAAGAAAGAAAGAAAGAAAAAGAAAATGGAAAGGACAGTCACTTCAACTAAGTATAGTTTTATGAAAAAACCACTGTTCTTGTATTATGGGATCTGTTTCACCTTCAATGGTACAGACTAGCCCTTGGGGAACAACTCAATGGGATCTCCATCAATGATCTAATTTCATTTTTGTCTTTGAAAAAACAATTTGATCTGAAAATAAATGTAGAGCTGTTTACCATTGGCTGGTTTGCTCAGGTTCTTCCCTTGGCTTTGCCACTATTTACAATACAACCATGAATAAGTCATTCAACTTTCAGAGACTTAATTCCATAGAATAGTATATGGTGGCCATGAGATACATTCCACTCACTCTGTAAAAAATGTTTTAAGCATTTATTAAATTCAATATGTTAGTCACCTAAAAGACTGACCATCTGTATATTAAAATGCTTGAAATGTATTCGTACTAATCAGATATAGAGAAGTTGTGGCCAAGTATAAGGGAAGTTTGAACTGAATCCTAGCAAATGAATAGTTAATCAGAAGGCTAAAAGAGGTGGAGGTATCACTATTCTAGACTGAAGGAAAAGCCCATGATACATCATGCAGAATTACAACTTTGGGAATCCACAAAGAGTTTTTAGCCTGGCTGGAGTTTAGGGCTGGGGTCTGCAATAAAGCTGCTGAAAGGTAAGTGCAGTATGAAAGGTCGATAGAGTAACCTTATTTTGTGGAAAGTGGGGAACCACTACCGGGTTTTAAACAGGGCATGAGTTGATCAGATCCACAAAGGTCAAGACAGGAGGCTTGTTTCATGTACGCTCCATGAAAGCAGGTACCATGGTACTTCATTCATACTCTATCTTTAGTTCACAGCAACAACAAGCTCACTAATATTTACTGTGAACTTGCAAGTTCTAGACACTATTATAAGTACTTTAAATAGATTATCTCACTTACACCTCACCATAGTCCTTTCAGTAAGCAACAGTTTTACTTCCTTTTATAAAGAGGGATACTGAGGTTTGAGATTCTAACTACTTTGTTTATGGTCTCATAACTTGCAAGAAGAATATAAAGGTCCAGTATTTATTTCAAGAATATAAACTTTAAATTTAGATTTCCAGGGCCAAGTTCCTCACTATTGATTCACCTGCCTTCTTGAGCAAAAGAAGGAGCTCAATAAGCATCCACGGAATGACTACACCGCTTTCATGAACTTGATCAAAATAATTTAGGATCTTTGAGAGCTAATTTTCTCTTTCCCTCTGGCAAGTTGACATCTAAACCACTCTGAAGAGACAACAGCTATACATTTTGAAACACCAAACTTCCCTGTATATACTAAAACTTGTTAAATTTTCCCTGATTCTTAATTTCAATATTCTATATTACAGCTTAATCCACATTCCTTATTCATTCTTGGTAGAAATGAACATCTGGATACCTCCTCTTGAAAACAATGTGGGGAAGCATGAGGGTCATTAAATTTCCTCTCAATCATTTTCTCATTCATGCTGCAAATATCAATTCTATTAGTCTTTTCACAAGCTAATATGATTCCTAGGAAGGCGAAAAGCAACTCTGAAAAATCTATTATTAATATACCTAATGTCCTGTAATCAAATCCAGCCAATTGATTTCCCAGTGAGAGCTGACACAATTCATCATCTAGAATGTTTATAAAAACTGTATAAGATTTAAACATATTTTAGATGAATAACCTATCATCTCTCTCACTTAACCTATTTTATACTTCTTCAAAAACTTACCATTACTTGACAATGTGTTAAGTACCTGATTGCGTATTTATTGCCTGTCTTTCCCATTAGAATATAAGCACCTGAGGGCTGGCCTTGGTTTGGTTTAATATTTTATTCACAGGACTTTGAACATAGCCTGGAACATGGTAGGCATTCAATAAATATTTATTTAATTCATTTATCAGAATATAAATGACTATAAATTGGCGTGTAAAGAACATTGGATGATTAATCACAGATGTTGTCTTACAAGAAGGTGTTACAGTGAGATTAGTTTGGATAGGATAAAAGGGAGAGGTTGACCCATGAAGACAAACAAGATTAAAAGGGACGAATAGACTGTCAGTTCCCATGACAAGGTGAGAACCTGAGAGGGAGATATTTCAACTGAAGGAAAATTCCAGAGATATTATTCAAACATCTGTTAGCCACGGAGCCCCCATATTGGACCTATTCATAAGCCCTGCTCAGAGGAACCTGGGAAGACTAACCTGAAAGCTTTACTGGCTTTTCTACAAAGTTGTAGAGAGCATTTACGTGGCATACGTAATAAAAGAGGACTTTTAAAAAATAAACATAAAAGTTGTAATTATCTCTCTCACTGTTCTCTACAGCAGGTACTCCAATCTTTCTCTTATGCCCTACAGAAGAATCTTCTAGCCATATACTTATGGTGAGGGGTAAACACCATGTTGTGGCACTTAAGATCCTTCACTCTGGAATTATATTGAACTGGTTCTGGATCCTATCTCGGCTATTTTGGATAACTGTGACCTTAGACAAATCTCCTAACCTCTCTGGGCTTCTGATTTTCATGAAAGGGAGGCTATTACCTTGTACACTGAGCTTTATATAGTGAGATAATGTGTATAAATTGCTTAAAGATACTGGCACACAGTAAATATTAAGCTCTTCCTCCAAATGAATTCTGAGTAGATTCCCTCCTCTCCTCCTCCACTGCAAAGGACAAGATTCATAACCCTTTCTATCATCTCTGCCCTCTACAGTTATTTAGCACTTAACTGTGTGCCTCACACTGCACTAAATGCTGGGATTAATGGGACTGCAGGCACCATTCCTTCCTCATAAGAATTGAGAAACAGTATGGAAACAGACATGCCAACACAAGAAAACAGGAGGCACAGAGAAGTGCAGATGCCAGGGGAGCTCAGAAGCAAAAAGAGAGGAGGGCGGTGAGAGTGTCTTGCTCTACAGAGCCCATAAAGGGCCTCTGAGCATCTATACAATCTGAGGAGATTTCTCCATCTTGTGGAGAAATTCCAGCGCATTTTCAGTCTCCCCTGGCCCCTGCTGCCCCCTCCTTCATTAAACATCACCCCTCCCCAACCTCCATGGCATTTAGGGCATTCTGTGCTGTATTATATTTTGCTTACTGGTGTGCTCATTTCAACTAGGCACTCTCTTCCCCAATACATAGGATTGCTGCCTTGAAAGCAGGGCTCTCTGCTTCGTTTTTCTATCTGTTCTGAGCAGCATCTTCTATGAGGCCTTCATACAGCAAGGACTGATCAGCGACTAATCAGCATTTGGTGTTTCACTGAATGATTCTGCTAGGGGGCATATTCATTCGAGAGTTGCCCTATTACCTAACTGTCCAGTGAAAATCCTCCGTATAGAAAGACATTAGAAGCTTTTACTAAGAGTTGCAGAAGCTGGACAGAGTTATATGAACTCCAGCTGCAGTTCCCTGAAGTGAGGAATCAATATCACATAGAACTGTACAGGTATACCTTAGGGAGCTATGTACACGCTTGGATCCTAGGTGCATAGTTTCTTTACAACTTCCATGCTTATTTAAAATATTTTTCAGAAGTCCTTATACATTGTTCTTTGAATTAAGGGTAGTGAAATAAACTGATTATCACAAATATCTGAGTCTGCTATTTGGCTTCATTATCTATCATTAAGTAGGGGCTGTGGTTTTGAAGGATATATGTTTCTTATTCACATTGTCAAACTCAGTTGGTTTTATCTAACAGACAACAATTAGAGTAGTAAAAATCCCACTCCATTTTCTTCTATTTACCCATTAGTGCTAGTCCACTAAGTTAATGTTTCTGTTTTATTCTAACTCTAATTAACAATTATATTTTTAAAATAATAATGGAAGTTTAAGTATCTGAAGGGCTTCAAATATCAAGTCTAGCGATTTTTCAAACTGCAGGTCATAAGCCATTCATGGACTATGAAATAAATTTAGTGAGGTGAGACTGTATTTTAAAAATGAAATAGAATAGATTATAAGTAATCCAAATAGCAATGGAAATGCTTTTAAGAAATTTCATTTGAGCTATAGCGATATTTGCACATATATATATATCAGGTGGTGCTGTAAAATGTGTTCTGTTTAGCAGAACTCTGAAATGGTCACCAAGACCTCCTACCCCTCTGGTGTACATACCTGCATAACTCCAGGGTCTGGAATTTATGATGGATTTTATTCCTGTGATTAGCTTGTGTGGCCCTTAAGACAGAAAAATTATCTGAGTGCTCCTGACTCAATAACATGAACCCTTTAAGAGTAGAGAACGTTCTTGGTTGGTTGAGCAGAGGATCCAAATGATATAGATTTGATGTGAAGTTATTTGCTTGAAGGTGCAGGGGGTCACATGACAAGAAAAGCAAGCGGCCCCTAGGAGCTGAGAGTGGTCCCTGGCTGACAGCCAGCAAGGAAATGGGTAGCTCAGCCCTACAACTGCAAGGGATTGAATTCTCCCAACAATGAGAATGAGCTTAGAAGCAATTTTTCCCCTGGTTGAAACTCCAGATGAAAACACAACCCAGCTAGCAACTTGATTTTAGCCTTCAGACACACTGAGCAGAGAACCCAGTCATACCATGTGGACTGACCTACAGAGCAGTGAGTTAATAAATAGGTGTTATTTTAAATTGCTAATGTTGTGGTAGTTTGTTTCACAACAAAAGAAAACTTATACAGTATTTTCTATGGTCAGCTGTGATAATAAAAAGAGAGTAAGATGAAAAACAACTCCAAAAGACAGGATTTGGTTTATCTCTTTCATTGTACACATGTAAGAATTCAGGTCAAATGATTGTAAATAACTTGTGCCAGATTACACAGTTAGTGAGGGAAGCAGGGCAGAAAACGCTCTTTCCTGAACCACAGCTGGACATGGTGATTACTTTCCTTTTATCTGAAGATTCATATACTTCATATCAATAGTCACTAGCTTTCCCCTACTTATTCTAAATCAATGGAATTTTATTATACAGTCATCCCTCCATATCTGTAGGCTCTGCATCTGTGGACTCAACTGACCACTGATTGAAAATATTCCAGAGTAAAAACAATAAACAGTAACAATGCAACAATATAAAACAATACTGACTAAAAATATAGTATAATAACTATTTCTATAGCTTTTACATTGTATTAGATATTATAAGTAACCTAAAGATGATTTTAATTATACAGAAGGATATGAATAGGTTATATGCATATACTATGCCATTTTATATCAGGAACTTGGGCATTGCAGATTTTTGGTATCTGTGAGGGTCTGGAACCAATCCCTTCCACTCCCTGAACAATAAAGAATAACTGTACTTCTAAGAAAAAAACTCTAGAAAAGCTACTGCAGCCACTAAAAGACCCTTCAATGGCTATAACATTTTTTCTAGTTATTTATTTTCTATTTGAAAATTCTTTAAGCTTTAAAATTATTGCTTGAATCTATATAGTAAATATAGTATAAAACTTCATTGCTAAATTTAAATATACTTTTCTTGGCCACAAGAGGGCTCCTAGAGTTTTCCAGGAGTGTAAACCCTAAACTGAGATATTGAAAAGTACCTTTCAATGAATGAGCATATTGGCTGGTAGATGGGTTCGTTGGCAAGACTTCCTCCAGTGAGATTTTCTGGGACTTGTGGTAAAAATATCACTCCACTATATTATCCATAAAAACTCCTCCAGACTATTTTTGCACAGAGGAGATGGCAACCTTTGAGAGTCACAGAAGGCTGATTCTGCTGGGTCACAAGAGAAGGTGGATTTCATTTGCAGAGCCTACTATCTACAGCTCATCACCCCATATTTAAATGATCTATGGCTCTATCCTCATCTATAAAAATAGAGTGTAACATCTACCTGTCCGAGTTGTTATGAGGGTGAATCGAGGATAGAACCCAGTAGCTTAAATTGCCTCTGGCATATGAAATTATCAACAAATGAAAATTTTTATTGTTGTGTATTACCAACACTTTTACTAAGAGACATTGAAGTAGATTTGTTTTGTAAAGGGAACTTTCAATACAGGTGATTACAGGGTTGCTAATATGTCAGTCTTGAAAATAATGTTTCCAGGTCCAAATTACTAGAAGAGTTATACAGATACAGTACATTTAACAGTTCAGATGTCTCTTTTAACACAGTAGACATGCCACTCACATTAATTATGAATCAAATTGTTACCAATTCATTAGTGAAGAATTCATGAGTGGTGGCATTATTTAAAATAACTCATCGTTCATCTTTCTGCAATCCACCCCTTTTGAGACTTCTATTTTCTAGGCTTAGCCTGTCATTCATGGTGGCCAAGCCGTTCGGTATCTCTCCCTTTTTTTCTAGTTTTTAAGGAGCATTGAGTTTGTAGGATAAGCTTTATCTGTTGAAGGAAAAATACTATGTCTTTTTAGCCAGTTAATAAGTCAGAAAAGTAATAGAAGGTGGCAGACATATTGCAGAGGAGGAGAATATTGGTAATTGGAGAGAGTTACATGGATTTTGTGAGCTTTTCTAGTCAATTGATTTAAAGAACTGAGCTATCAAAGTTTTAAAAATGGGAACATGTGCCTGTCTACACTGTCTTTTACCAATTCTCATTACCTGACTATGGACAGTCTCATTGACACCATGCTTATTGCCTTTTGGAAAATAAGACTTGAACATCTAAATCTGGTAAAGAAAGCCTGAGAATGAATATATAAGAAGAGGACATAAAATGGGGGAAAGAGAAAGCATGGTTTTAGCAGCCAAATTCTGAAATAAGGCTAAGCCTACATGGACACATTTCTTCTGCTTAAAGGAAGGGATTTCACCCAAAGACATTGGAAAATGACTTGACAAAGTCACACAGGAAATTGGTGTAGGAATTAGAACTAGAAATCTGGTCTCCTGATGATCATTTCTAGGAATGTTTACTAAAGTATCAGAGAAAAAGATTTCAATCATCTTAAAACAAACATTCTCATACTAGGGTGGTAAGGATGGTTAATTTTAAGAAAACAGGCCCTCCTTGATGTAACACTCATTAACCCATTAAGCCACAGTTTCTACTATTACAGCTCTTGGATGTGACCAAATATCTCCAAATTGAAGTAGTATGCAAGGCCAAAACAGCCCTCCCCTTTTTAGGTGGATTTGTCTCTCCTACTCATCATTCTTTCCCATATATGAGATGTTTAGTAAACTTTAGTCTCAAATAAACTTAAGACACTAAAAACTGCTATTGTTCATTACAAATCAAGGCCAAAAACATGCTGGGCTAATATGGTACACAAATGTTGATAATTTGATTTGTTTGGACTGATGGCCTGCAACTCTCTGATTAAATGTTAAACTACAAAATTACGGGACATTATTATATCTGGGGAAATAATATAATACCTGCAAAACCCAAACCATATCCTATTACTCTTTCCTATGAAGGGCCTGGATGCCATTCAATCTTTTCAAAGCAAAGCAATGTGCAGGGCCAAAATAGACACACAAGGAAATCTATCCTCTCTCAGAACGTAATAACTTTACTTTCCTAGTGGCTTTGTTGGTTACAGGCTGACATCAACCACAGTCTTAACAACCTGACAGAACAGGGTCAGAGACCTGGGAGCCTGAACGGAAAATGAAAAGAATAAAAACAAAAGACAAGAAAGGCACTGGCTGAACAATGGCTAAAATGAAAATAGTAGCACATAAGGTTAAAAATCGAAAAACCTAAGGTATACATATGTATATTTACCCCTCTTAGGTTAGGATATAGAAAGCCTTCAAACCTGCTTTTATTTAACTTTGCTGAAAGTTTTCAGTAGTTTTCCATCTTTCTGTTCAGACCACATAAGAAAATATCCAAATAAACCATCAGAAAATTCATATGATTTATAACAAGGAGCCATTTAACAAAACAGACCCAGAGACACTCAATATAGATTTCATCTATTCACTTGCATAAAACATCTGGTGCTCACCAATGGTGTAGAACCTCTTCAGTTCACTCCTTCTGGATGGATGTTTCTGAGTATTTGCTGCATTGTTCTGCTCTTCTTCAATGATGGGGGTCTTGGGTGCAGGGGGCTTACCGGCTTGTGGAGTTTGCTTTCCTGCACCAGCCAAAGGGTTGAACCCTGGAGCATTAATATCCACCGACTGGGACTTTTTCTTCAACCTACAAGTAAAGAAGACCACATGCTGTGAATCCTGATTCTAGAGACACATTTGTTCCATGTTTATCATAACTTTTTTCAACAACTGAGTTATATTTAGCCTTGAGATAGAACCATGTCTATTCAGAAATGATACACATTCCCTACAGTATTTTTTTTCTAATTCTACAAATATTTTTGAAACTAGTAGGAAAAATACCTTCTGCCTAATCATTTTGAAAGATTTCAATAAAATATAAGGTGATAAAGAGCTTTTATTTTTCTAATAATGGACTAAAATGTAGTGCCAAAGATAAGCATTTGACTATAGTATTTAGTTCTGAAAGAAATTTTTTAATACTACAGTGAAACACTAGCTAAAAATAAATGTTAATTATAAAAAGAATAATAAAGTCATTATTTTCAAACCAGAGGCTGCCAGTGTTTTTCTGCTTAATCTATAACAGCATCTTAGCTATAAAAATTATAGAACTCATGTTATTTTACTATTCATTCTTAATAACAAAACATGTGCTGCTCACTTCTACATTTTAGAGAGCTAATATAAGGCCCAACATGGAAAGCAAAAAGCTATCCATTAAATATTTCCCTGCTCATGCATATTTCCTTTGGCATAAAAATCATTATAAATGATGTTGAGTTAACTTCAAACATTTCAAGCTACACAACTAATGTAATTAAACCCTAAGGCCAATTTACTATTGGCCCTTGGTACTTCTAGAGGTCATGTTTCAACTCTTAATTCCCTATAAACAAGATGGTGGCAATTTTCTTTATTATTTCTGTTAACCACACCTGAGCACTTGGAATTTCCTAAAAGTTTCATACTTCTTCACGCCTTCAAACTTTATTTGGGCTTTTTTAGTACATTGGCTTCCCTTTTCTGCCTTACTGGCAGACCCTGTTCATGCCTATCAGACATAGCTTCAATGTGACCTCTGGGAAGCTTCCCATGACATGGACCTTGGTAGCCTCACACCATTCAGCATAGAAGGTTATTCATAATTAACCCACAATTAGTTTCTATTGAACTTAATTTTCCAGAGGAAAAGCTTTATAAATAGAATACAATCTATCAGTAGTAAGGGAGTCATTAATGAAAGCAATGTTTACTAAATTTTAGTCATTTAATTATGACCTATATGGTTTCTACCTTATCCATATATTACCTATATTATCTTATCCACGAAAATGGATTCAAGTAACTCAAGATGGCAGCAAATGTATTTTAAAGTGTTTAACAGCACTAGTCATGAGGAATACACATTAAAACTATACTGCACTCATACCACACCCCCCACAGTGGCTAAAATGTAAGAGGCTTGATACAAAGTACAATGATGGATGAGAGGCAATTGGAATTCAGCTGCCCTGCTGGTAGTGGTGCACACTGCTAAGGCTACTTTGGAAAAATGTCTGGAAATACCTACTAAAGTTTAAGGCATGCAGTTTTATGTGTTCACCAAAAGATGCAAACAAGAATGTTCATGTCAGCACAACTTGTAATACACAAAAATTGAAAAAACTCAAATGTCTATCAACAATAGAATGGAATTTTATACAGCAATGAAAATGCATGAACTACATGTATTAGAACCAACATGAATGATTTCCATAAAATAGTTTTGAGCAAAAAAGCCAGACGTAAAAGAGTACATACCCTGTGATTCTACATATATAAAGTCCAAACACAAGGAGTGCTGTCTATGATATTTAAATGGTAGGTTAAACATTGGGGAGTTATCACATTGAAGCCAACATGAAGGGGTTTCTTGGATTCTGGTAACGTTTTGTTTCCTGATCTGGGCACTGGGTACCAGGATGTATTTACTTAGTGAAAATTTAACCATCTATGATATTTGGATTTTTCTGGGTATATATTATACTTCAATAAAACATTTTCATGAGAAATTGCCTTTTTACATTACGGTAATTGCCTTTTATCTGCAGGGGATATGTTTCAAAACTTCCAGTGGATTCTTGAAACCACAGATAGTAACAAGCCCTATACAGTACATACTATGTTTTTTCAATACATGCATACCTATGATAAAGTTTAATTTATAAATTAGGCACAGTAAGAGATTAACAGTAACACAGAACAACTATAACAATACACTGTAATAAAAGTTATATGAATGAGGTCTCTCTTTTTCTCTCTTAAAATGTCATATTATACTGTATTGCAGGTAACTGAAACTGTAGAAAACAAAACTGTGGATAAGGGAGGACTATGGTATTCATTTGCAATGAAGATTATATATCGCGGCAATGGCTGCTTGCCACAAAAAGGTGACATTTAAAACAAATAGAGTGAAGCTCTTGTCATTCCAGCCTCCTAAAAACTGACTCCTAAAAACTGACAGAGTGAAATCTCATGAAATCTAACTAATTTATAAATACAACTTTTCCCACTGGGAATGGCTGTTTTCCCTGTCCAGTGCCCTACTTCTCATGAGCTGAAATGAACTGTTCATTCATTCCTGGAATGGCTATTCTCCACCCCATACTGTTCTGGGCACCAGGGATACACGGTGAACAACACAGGCAAAACACTTACTGTCCTAGAGCCCCTTACGGAGTGAGACAGGTGATACGTAAACAAGCCAATATATAACATATCAGGTGGCAAAAAGTGCAGTGGTACAGTGGATTAAATTCAAGCACAGTAAAGGACATAGGTAATGAAGGTATGCATTTGTGCTGCTATATATGGGACAGCCAAGTAGGGCTTGTGGACCATCGGACTTTTGAGAAGAGATTGAAGGAAGGAGCCATGATTATAACTGAGGGAGCAGCATTTCAGGAAAAAGAGATATATATGTTATGTTAGCAGAGAAGCAAGGCCACAGTGGCTGGAGCAGAGAAAGGGAGGGGGTAAGAAGCTGGAGATGAAGTCAAACAAGGTGGTGCTGGGGGCAGGGGAGTGAGGCCAGATCATATAGAGCTTTAAGGCTGTTAAATGAGGCCAAGGGAGGATTTGAGCAAAGGAGTAATCATCACGTGGTAAAAGAATCACTCTGAGCTGCTTTGTGGAAACTAGGTTGAAAGCTGTATCTGACAGTTAAGCAAGCTGGAGTCCTTCAAGGAGTAGTCACCCAAAATCACCTATGGCGCCATATACTTGAGGAAACATGGATTTACACTGTACAGCTTTATCTACCTTTTCCTAATGCCTTGTTCATCCCAGTAACACCATTCTTATCTTAGGTGTTTGTAGACTAGAGCTAAAACTACAGAAGTACTATATGTACTTAAGAGGGCATTAAAATTAATTTAAAAAAACAGGTTAAGAAATAAGCTGCATGTATACACAATGGAATACTACTGAACTTGAAAAAAGGATCCTGTTATTTGCATAACATGAATGAACCTGGAACACATTAAAAGAAATAAGCCAGGCACAGAAAAACAAATACCATTATATGGAATCTAAAATAGTTTAACTCAAAGAAGCAGAGTAGAATGAAGTGTATACGGACTTTATATGGGTATAATGTTGATCAAAGGATATAAATTTTATGAGGAGAAATAAGTTCAAGAGATCTACTATACAACGTGGGTGACTATAGTAAATACCAATGTATTATATTTTGAAAATTGCTATGAGTAGGTTTTAAGTGTTGTTGCCACAAAAATTAAATATGTGAGATAATGCATATGTTAATTAGATTGATTGAGCCATTGCACAGCATACACATATTTCAAAACATCATTTTGTACACTATAAATATATATAATTATAATTTTTAATTAATTAAAAAAATAAATAAATAAAATGTCACCAAGGCAACCAAGTTTATTTAGACTAGCATGGCTTTCCAGGAGAGCACAATTACACACACCATGACTTCAACTGCATTAACAGTATTATGCTGAACCCTAAGAAATCACTAATATTCAGCCACTTTCGGTGTACAAAATGTCAATATTCTATAGTTGATCTTAAAAACTTTATTTCAAAATGAAATTTGAGTTTCAGTATAAAGCAAGTTATTTCGGGGGAAGGCAGTTCAGAGGAGTAGAGATTTAAAGCAAAGGTGTTAAATTTTACAAAAAGCCAGCTGCTCTTTAGTTCTCGGCAATAATTATTATCATTAACAATCATTTACATTTTATAAATATGTTTTACCTCCAGTTCACACAGCAGATTATTTTATCACCAGAAACTGTTTATATTTTACACTGGCTCATTTTAGAATTAATCAGTTACTAAATTAAAGTCTCATGTTGACTTATATGATGGCTAATATTTGATAAAGGGATAGATAGTATAACTGATCATGTTCTACTGGCACTACAAAATGTATAAGCATCTCATTGCCCTTTTTATATTCTCCTTGGAACAAGCAAAGGATGCAGCACTGAGATCCAGATGGCCAAAGACCAATAGAAAATGACACTGTGATTTCCCTTCTTCTTTCACGCCCTCCTCACCAAAAAGTCTTCCTATCCAAGACTCGAAGGGCTTCACATTTTTGTTGTAAGTTTAGAACACTGCTAACAGGTTTTCTGGCTTGCATAAGACAAGACTTCTACTTGCACATTCTTAGAAAGCAGAACTGTGTGGGTAATTCAATTACTGGCTAACAATTCTAAAAATGAGTATTGTGGTTGACAAGAAATTCTGCTAAATGCTACCTTCAATTTCCAAATTTCATGAAAGGGGAAGTCTTTTTAAATTTTTAACAATGGTCTTAATTAAATGTGTTAAACAAATGTAAATATAGCATAATGGAATATGTAGGTGTGCATGAGATAAAGCACCCTATTTGATAATATTTGAAACATTACAAATGAAGACAAAAATAAGCTTTTAGTAGGCACTGTGAGGTTCTTTGTTGAATGTGCTTTGCATTCCCAAAGGAAAATGAGTGCTGAAGCCTTAGATAGAGACTAGGAAATGAAGAAAAGAAGCCAGCCCTCTTGTCATGGCTCCTATAAGCAGACTGTCTGGTTTGTCTTGATTTTTGCATTTTCTTGTCCCTCTGTTTTTGAGGAGAAAAGAACTATCCTATTCCTCTGCATATGTATTCCAGTGCCTTCCTTCAGTATGGTAACAGTGTTGGATGCTTTTCTGAGACTCACTTTCCTAATCTATAAAACGGGCATAAAATATACCCAGAAAGGTTCCAAGAATCAAGTAAATACCATATGTGAAAGTGCCTAGCACAGCACCTACACAGGAAGCTCTCAACAAATGCAAGTTCCAATCACTTTGTAAGAGTATGTAAGATGCTATAATTGTGTTCTGCACCATTCCCAGGGATGCTGAGGAAATGATATCCACTTCTCAGGTTCCTTTCCTCCTCTACCACTTTCAATAAACACCGAGCCTGCAGGGACTGCACTGCATTTTGAAGGAGGCTTGATTCATTCTGGAGTGTGGGTTTTGAGGGAGGAGCGAAGGATAACAACAGAACTAGCTGAATAGGAGTCCCCCATGTGGTATGCAATGTGATATTTCTTTCATGCCAGTCCCCAAATCTTTCAGAAAATAACTAAACCCATCAGATGGATCACTTGAGTGTGTGTGTGTATATATGTGTTATATATATATATATATTAAACCAGTGCAGGTTTGACCTAAGACAGCAAACCCAGGAGCATAGATGAAGACCTAGAGAACCATGACGAAGTAAGGACAAGAAGTGATAATGCAATTTGTGAAGCACTCTTGACTTTCCTACTCCATAAAAGTAGGGTCCAATCCCATTTCAAACAGTTCTCCAAGGAGCAGGAAAGGCCTGGTAGGCTGATGATGAAATCCAAAGTCACAGAAACTAGTGAAAAAAAGAACTGGCAGAAAATATCCAATACCCACCAATTTTAACAGAATGATTCTCACAGTAATTAACTAAATTTTACCTTTGCATAATTTATTTCTATTTTATTAGAAGCATAGGAAATCTTACACTCATTTTCTAAATCACTTCTTGAGTAGGATAAATAAACTTTCTGGCTTAAGTGAATGAACGTATATCCCAATGCCCAGGGCTTGGGCCAACAGTGACTGAATGTGGCTATTACAATGCTCGCTGTGGAAGGTTTCTCCCAAACATCTCGGTCAACTCTCTATTTCGATAGCTTCCGTTGTGGAGAATCTTTCTTCAAGCTTCTTCACTTTTAACCCTTTTAACGATTATTTATCACTTGTCAAACTGTTTTTGTGTTATCTTCCCTTTTCTTCTCACATTTGTGGGGTTTTCACTTTCCAACTATCTCCACCCTTCTGTCATCATCCCCTCACATCATAACCAAGCAATGCTTTTCTTCTTTCCTTGTCTATCATGCTCTGCATAGTTTTGTAATTTTGTCTAAATACTGCATGATACAACTCTACCTTGAGCCTAAACTGCATCATGGTATGACTGAAATGCATAAGAAAAATATGTTTTTATTTAACGGAGTTCTTTACTGGAATCACCTCTCCCATCAAGTGGAATTCAAATTGTGCCTGAATTATAACTAATTGGTTATGTTCCTGAGTTCTCAGTTGTCTGGAAAAAAACAGATCTTCTACTCTCCACTTACTATAATCCTAGGATATTGGTGGTAATAGTAGTGACAGTTGAGAAATCCACTACAGCACAGTGGGAATATTCCCTAGACCTGAGGAATTTAAAGCAGTATAAAATTAGTATATAAAAGTCACAATTTCATATGTTCCACTGTGTACCTTGAGAATAACAGAATCGCATTTAAGACTATGGACCTGGGGATTGGATTATCTGGAACTGAATCCATAATGTGGCATTTACTAGCTGTGTGACCTTAGGCAATTCTCATAACCTTTCCTTGCCTCCATTTTCTCATCTGTAAAATGAGAATATTAATAATATCTATTTGAAAAAGTACTTAGATTTGGCATAAGTATTGTATAAATGTTTGATTTAAAGAAACAAACGTGATTGATCAGTCATTGAGCATTTATAATGTATCAGGTACAAGGCCACATGTTATACATACAATATTTCATTTATTGATCACAACAAACTTATGAGGTAGGTAGCATATGTCCTATTGGTAGAGGCTTAAAGAAAGTAATGGAGCTAGAAGTTAGAAAAGCTGGAATACAACCAAGGCATTTTGAACCAAAGGCCACACTGTGGAATTAGGAGGCAGAGATAAACTTCAGCTCTTACACTTGGGCAAGGACCTGGACTATCTAGGACTTATCTATAATCATGGTATTCATGCTATAGCTGCCTGCTCTACCTAAGAAAGCTATTATAAACATAGAATGTGTTCATTTCTATTAAAGCAGCGTATAAAATTCCACAGAAATCTATATACTAGTAGTAGCTGTACATATTCATACTTGGCCCTATTCATTTGTTGTATAGTCACACGTGTGTGTGTGTGTGTGAGTGTGTGTGTGTGTGTGTGTGTATGTGGTGCATAAATGCATGTGAATGACTGTGCCCCACAGGCCCAACACTTGTAGTCCTTTCCAGTAATTTCCAGCAAGAAGACCATCTGTGGTTTGCACATCTTGTTACTGTTAGGGAAGCTGTCTCTTTGCTTCCTAAAAGAGCTAATGTAAGAATATTATTTAAAGTAGGAAAGCTGCTGAGAATGCAGGTTTTCCAAGTTGGATACTGTGGCTGCTGCAAAAGTCTCAAGTTACTCAAAAATAAGCGTTGGGGAGCAAATGCATAAAGAATTTTCACATTGCAAAATTAAGGGTTTTTGTTACCCCTCCTAGGCAGTCTGACTAAAAATTAGCAGCTAAAAACAAACCATAAAATCAGCAAAACCCAAGCATATTCAGAAGCTCAACCACAGAAGAAATGACAGATTGGAAACTTTGCTTTAAAACAAGAAAACAATCCCTTGGGGCTATAGAATATTCCAATTCTAGCCCACTCAGTAATTGCAGTGGCCATATTAGACTTTGCACTCCTAAACAAGAGGAGTAAGACAGAAAGTCTCATTAATGTGGAATCAGGAATTACACAATTTACTTTTACAATTCTACACCAAACCAAAATGCTTCAACAGAAGTATCCTTTGGGAATTCAAATTGGTTTTGGAATAATTAATGGGATGCCGCAACTAGATCGTTTGTTATAACAAGATATGTTTCTAACCATGTATTCATTCTAAGAAATTTATGCTTTCTTATCTTGGAAATTCAGAGAACAGAAAATTTAAGGATTAAGCCACAGGTGCAATGACATGCAGAAATGGTTTGCTGCAAAACCAAGAAATTCTCTCATTAAATGCAGTTGAATTTAATTCTGTGAAGGGTAGGCCAGTGTAAATAATAATAATTATATAGAAGTATACATGGATTCACTGCTATTATACCTGATTTTGTGCTATGAATAGTAGAAATTAAATTCCAAAGCAATTCTGCCCCTTCATAGTTTAATAAACCCTAATATAAAGCATTAGCATTTCTTTTTTTTTCCATTTATTTTATTGCATTTTAGGATTTGGGGTACATGTGAAGAACATGCAAGATTGTTGCATAGGTACATACATGGCAGTGTGATTTGTTGCCTTCCTCCCCATCACCTACATCTGGCATCTCTCCCCTTGCTATCTCTCCCGAACTCCCTACCCCCCACCATCCCTCCCCTATTTCCCCCCAACAGACCCCAGTGTGTAGTGCTCCCCTCCCTGTGTCCATATGTTCTCATTGTTCAACACCTGCCTATGAGTGAGAATATGCAGTGTTAGATCTTCTGCTCTTCTGTCAGTTTGCTGAGAATGATGGTTTCCAGGTTCATCCATGTCCCTACAAAGGACACGAACTCATCCTTTTTGATGGCTGCATAATATTCCATGGTGTATATGTGCCACATTTTCCCTATCCAGTCTATCATCGATGGGCATTTGGGTTGGTTCCAGGTCTTTGCTATTGTAAACAGTGCTGCAATGAACATTCATGTACACGTGTCCTTATAGTAACATTAGCATTTCTTACTGACATTTAATGAAAAGGACATCTGAATCCTCTAAGTTTGCCAGCTGGTTTATTTATATTCCAATTCTTGCATCAGCTCAGAGAAAGTGGTAATATGAGAGAAGCATTTTCTATTAGAAGTCCACACTACCAGGTCAACTTAATTACTATATTCATGGAAATTCTGGTCTGTTCATCATTTTATTCTCAGGATTTAGCATAGAGCTTGCCATAGAGTAGGCATATAGGAAATAAATTGTTGAATGAATGAGTGGTTTCATTATGGGAAAGAAAACCACAAGTGAGCAAGCAAGTCTGCATATAAAAACCTATGAAAATGAACTAAAGAAAGACTTTTAATATTTGGTAGCAGATATAATGATTAAATTAATGCATCTACATAACATAGCCTCCTCCCTATCCCATTACAAGATTATGTGTTGGGGCCAGGTGCAGTGGCTCATGCCTATAATCCCAGCACTTTGGGAGGCTGAGGTGGGCAGATTACTTGAGGTCAGGAGTTCGAGACCAGCCTGGCCAACATGGTGAAGCCCCATCTGTACTGAAAATATAAAAATTAGCCAGGCATGGTGGTGTATGTCTGTAGTTCCAGCCACTTGGGAGGCTGAGGCAAGAGAGTCGCTTCAACCTGGGATGCAGAGGCTGCAGTGAGTCGAGATTGCACCACTACACTCCATCCTGGAGTTTAAAAAAAAAAAAAAAACCTGATAAAAAAAAAACCAAAAAAAAAAAAAAAAAAAAAAGAATGCTTGTCGGCGCTTAGATAAAAAAAACAAAACAAAACAAAACAAAACAAAAAAAGTTTCTTCTCCACCATTAATACTATGATAAATCCAAATAATACCTCAAGTTTTTATACACTAAGGCCAGTTTTATAATTTCTAAATAAACACCCTGCGGTTTTGATAAACTGATACAATTATGCAAAAACTTTCAATAGTGCCATGGTAGATAAAACAGGGTAAGGGCTCTCAAATCAAAGATCTGGATTCAAGTCTTTAATTTTAATTTTATTGATTATAAATACGTAGCATGTGTTCTTGGAGCAGTCTTTAAGAATTTTGCATATCATCTTTCTACTGTAAAGTTTCAAACACTGAGTTAATAGTAGAAAAATTTGTTATGAGTTTTCCCCCATGTGTTTTCTTATTATGTCACTATATCATAAGCATTCACTTTGAAATTACACAAATTTCCAATTTATTTCAGTTTTTGCCTTGAAACTTCAAAGCCTTTCAACTGGAAAAGCCTGAAAGGAGGAACACATTATGTAAATCCAAAGATTAGGGCTTGAAGAATTTGGAAGTCAAATTCTTGTAAATGTTAAACAGTCTTTTGCAGTAACTGACAGAGATGAAATTTAATTTCATTACTTTTGATAGAATGATTTGTAACATGCTATTGCCACATTGATTTCATTCTGTTTATTCATTTTAGGAAGAAGGAATCAGAATAAATAAGACTATTTTAAGACTTTAGGCTTTTATCCAACATTGCTGATTAATGAAACCTATTTTTAACAAGGCCTATTACAAACTATCTCTATAAAGCATATGGACTAGCTGATTAAAATGTAGTTTTGCTTATACACAACATAAGGCAACTCCAAACTTAATCAAGATAGCTTCTGCAGGTAATAATAATCTGGGCCAAAGCCCAGTGGTTTATAGTTAAAATTACAATGTAGTCCAACAATCTACCATTTTAATTTTCCTCAAAAGAAGGCATAAAAGGCAGGAAGAGATGGTATAGAAAATTTGTTTCTTAGTTACATTTTAATTCAGGAATTGGATGAAAAACACTCTGGGTAACCCATTGTTTCTTGACTTCTTTAAACTAAATCATCCTATTGATGACTATAAAACATCCTTAAGTCATAAATGTTTTAAATAAATATAACATTTGTGGATTTTTAAAATGTAAGATTGCATTATTGATTACAATATTGATTGAAATGGTTTCTTTTGAAAACCACCCTATATAAATTTGGATTAGCTACCCTGGATGGGACATGCCATGTCCTCTTTCTCAGTTTGAGAATCACTAGGTGTATCTGTTCTAGTTTTCTTCTGCTTAGTTGATAGGGGTTTAACACATGAAAGCTATGTAGTGCTCCCAATACAACCAAGTTGGATTTCAGACTTTATTCAGAAAAAAAGTAATAAAATCTTAAAAATTATATTACAGAAATCACTCTTCTTCTTCCTAGCAGCGACTCTATAGACCTACATTTATCTTTCCCCACCATTTAAAAATCTTTCCTATTACAGAAGAGAATATGATCCTCTTCTTGCCAAAGCCAATCTCTCCACATGTTCTCTAAACCTAATTGCACCCTCTTTCTATACTTAAGATTTTGATGTACTAACCACTCTCTTCCCTCTATAAGTCCTGAACTAATTGAGAAATTGACACAGCGGGCAAGGACCCCATCCCAAGCTGGCACTTGAAGAAGCGGTGTCCTGGTGAGGTTGCCCCAGGGGCAGCAGGAGTTAAGATGGACACACTGTGGGTCATCAGGTCCCAAAGGGTGAAGCCAGAGGAGGTTGGGTCACGCAGCCAGAGACCTTCCTTTACACAGCCTCAGAAGTTGCTCTTCTTCTTTTGGGGAGGCGTGGGTGACGGAAAATGAAGGAAAAGCCAGCATTTCTCTTTGAAATCCTCCAGAAAGGAAGGACATTTCTATTTTATGCACAAAGGAAGGAATGCAGGAAAGGGAGAAAACGTCCCTGTACACCCCCTTTTCAAGGCTTTACTCCGATGTGATTTCTCTTATCCTGATCACTCCACTCTGCTCACTCATTCCTACCAGTATTCAGCCAGCACAAATACCTCCCATCCCTCCAAGTCTGTTTCTCTCTAAAGCTACTGTCCCCTTCCTCTGATTTCTTCTCTCCTTCCCAGCGCACAGCTTCATCTTCCATTCCTGCATAACCCTCTGCAAAAAACTGCTTTGTACTCACCACTTTCACAAAACGGCTCAGGTTTTCCTAACTTCATGTAGTCAATTTCAAAAGGTACTTTTTGGCTTTCATTTTTCTCAGTCTTTTACTTGCTGGGCATATTTTTGGAAGAGAATAGCACAAGGGTGAAGACTATGGACTCTGAAGTTAGAATGCCTGCATTCAACACTTGCCTCCTTATTATGGGATCTTGGGCAAATTACTTGATCTCTCTATAGTTTCCTCATTTGTAAAATGGATCTAATAAGAGTGCTCACCTCAATAATTATGGGACGAACAATATAACACCATCCAGATAAAGTATTCAGCTTGATACACACTGGCACATGTAAATACTTGATTTTTTTTAAAGCACTCCCTCTATCTTGAAACATTCTACTTTCATCGATTACTTGACATAATTCTTCTAACATTATTTTTTTTTCCACCACTCCTTGAATGATCCTCTTTTTCTAAGAGACAGGCTCTCATTGTGTTGTCTAGGCTGGAGGGCAGCGGTGTTATCATAGCTCACTGCAGCCTCTGAACTCCTAGGCTCAAGGGATCCTCCTGTCTCAGCCTCCCAAGGGCCGGGGACTACAGGCACACACCACTGTGCCCGACTTTTTGTTTTGTTTTGTTTTTTGGAAGACACGGGGTCTCACTATGTTGCCCAGCTTTGTCTTGAACTCCTGGGCTAAAAGAATCCTTCCATCTCAGTCTTCAAAAGTATTGGGATTCCAGGCATAAGCCACCACACCTGACCCAAGTCCTCTTTTTCTATTCCATGTGTAAATATTTTGTAATTTTGATTCAAGCCCTAAGTATTTTGGAATACTTGAATATCCAGCAACCTAATCCACTTGGTCCAAATGGGGATCCCTCTGCTCTGTTTTCACTCTTTCCCTGGATATTGTAGTCTATTCCTTTGGGACTAAATATTTATATCCTGAAAACTCCCTTTTTATACCTCCAGTCAAAGTTTTCCTCAAAACTGTGAACTTAAACATTCAACTAGCTACTTGGCATTATCCATTACCTGCAACACATCTTATACTTAACATGCCCCTAAACAAATTCTTAATTTCTGGACTCGACCCTAACTTTCTTCCGTCTTCACAGTCTCTGTAAATGGTACCAGCATGTACTTATACAGTCGTGTATGACAGAAACCTTAAAGTATACTTGATCCTTTCCTTTGTAACAGTTTCCAATTCTGATCCATCAATAAATTTTTTCTATTATACTTCCAAATTGTATCTTAAGTTTCTTCATTTCTTAGTTGTCTCTTCTCAGGACTGTTTACCAAAGCCTCCACATTGCTTTCTCCAGTTCGACCTAACTCCTTCACTACCTACTCTGCTATAGCAGCCAGAGCAAGCATTTTTAAAGATCAAGCAAGTTTAAATAACTGAATGGCTTTCCACTGTGGTTGGATGAATTTCTAAGCATCTTTCAGTGGTCCGTAGGGCCCTGATGTCTCTGTCTTGGGTCATTCTTTTTGCCCATGTCCTAGTTGCCTTGATATCCTTCAAGATTCCCAAACATGTGAAGTTCTTTCCATCCAGAGGCCTTTGCACATGCTCTTCCCTCGACCTGGAATGATCTTTGAATTGCTAATTGCTGCTTTAATTTTTTAAGTCTCCTCTGAAAGACCATCCCTACAATTTTAAGTAGGTGTCTCTCATCCTCCTTCCCTACCCCTCACTTTACCCCAAGTTACTCTTTAGCACAGCATTCTGCTCATTTGCTCATGTTGTTTATCATAAAGTCTACCAATAGATTTATTCATGTCCACTTTGCTCTGTATCTCTCATTTCATTAGACACCCTGATGGGGAGTGTTTTTTAGAAGACACTGCTAAAAGGAAGTACATTTATTTTGTGCATCTAATATAGTGCTTTGCAATTATATGTACACCAAAAACATATACTACATGAATAATAAATGAACGAATCAATCAATTCATGAATCAATGACCCCCTCCTCATAGGCTTCACACTTGTCTTCATACAGAAGACTTACAGCACCTGTGGTCATGTTTATTTTCTCCCTCTTCTTTCATTCTTAGTTTGGCTTAGTCACAATGTTCCAAATCTTTCACAAGAAATTACTGTCATATCTCTCTGGTAAGAACATCACAGTACTCCTAACACTTATGTAAAAATAGAGCTGTCTCCTGATCTATGACCTGGACCAATTTTGAAGTCTGAAAATTATGACTGAAAACACAGTTTAAGAAATAGGGTTGAGCAGAAGATTCTTTCAAACATGTGTTGATTTATTGGTATTGTGCTAATGAGCATTTCACACCTGCATTTTCCAGGCCTCATACTTCTGCAGGTGGTAAATTACAGTAGGAGAGAAATCAAATGGCTACTGAATGCAGAAAAGCAATATATTATACATTAACAAAGCCAGGAAAAAAGGGGCAATAGAAAAAATATATATCCATATATATATATTTCTAATTGCATGACTGACAGATACTATGACATAACTCTTTATTTAAAGCAGTATGTTTTTAAATCCTCATCAGTATATTTAGTCAATCATCATCAAAGAATAATAAAATCTGATGATAATGAAAAGTACAATCTTTATTTATCTCTAGATTAGAGGGCTTTTACATCTGGTGAGAAGCCTAGTTCAACTATTAATATTACAGTGACAGTAACATAACTAAGATTTCTTGAGCTCATGCTATACATTAAGTATACGATAAATAACTGCCTTTAATCCATTCACTATAAGCAACTTGAAGTCAGGGATTGTCTTATTCCTATTTGAGCCTCTGATGCCCTGTATTCTTCCAGGCATACAGTAACTACCACTTACAGTTTGACTTCACCTAAGATAAGCTTAATAATGTGGAACACACAAACAGCACAGAAAAGACCACCTTGAAGCCCTCTCAGAAATACTTAGTTGCTCTACATCACAAACTTGATATTAGCACTACAGTTTTAAGAGTGCTCCTCTGGAATCCTCTTAACTGTGAGTGTAGTAAAATTAAAACAACAGTGCTCTGGACTAAAAATTAAATTTTGAAATGAGGCATTTAACCTGAACCTCATAATTCCTTCATGTGTACAGAGCTGAGAATCATTCCTGCAATATTAGCATAACGAGGGTACAGGTCTTTGTGTTCACCAGTATCTGTTGAATCCCTTCTATGTTCAAAGCACTACACTAGATTCCAGTGATCTCACTTGCTGCCATCAGCTCTCTGCATTTTGTTAGGTGTTTAAGGCTGACTCCCTCTTGTTGGATGGGATATTTTAGGAGCTTTTTGTGTCTTCTCCTTCCCGGAGAGATATCTTATCTGCAGTTTGCTCTCCGTGACTGAGAGCAGTTCTTCCCACTGGTCACTCACAGCTCCTTCCCAGGGCTCTGACAGTACACTTCCATATTCTTTCTGCTGGTATTACCTCCCTCTCCCAGGTAGAAGAGACCTAACATTCTTGCAGGACAGTTCTGGATAAGACCTAAATCTTTTCAGGCCAGTTCTCTCTTGTATGGTCACATCTTGCCAACAGGAAACATTCTTTGCCCTGCAGGTTTCAGCAAACCCACGGGATGGCAGCTCTTCCCATCCTTTTGTCAGATCTCCAAGCAGCTGTAGTCTCTCCCCTTTTTCATTTCTCAGATTTGACTCAAAGTGTAAGCCATTATTTCCCCCAAGCTCTCTGGATTGTTTCAATGAAGCCTCTTACCTATTTGGGATAAGGTAAAAGCACCCCTCACTCCTTCCCCTTAAGGGTTAGGATGGGACAGGATTCCCAGAACACCAGCAATAGCCCTTTCTGAAAATCCTGTTCTAATCTCCACACTGTTGTATTTGTTCCACACTGTTGTACTGGGTAGTCAGCTGAGGGTCATGAAATCAGTCCCTGAACTATCAGGGTTTGAAGGCTTTATTTGGTGGGCTCATGCCTCATTTCGAACTGAAGGAGTAATAGATACCTTCTCAGTCTTAGCTGATACAGAGAGAAAATGTCTAATTTTAACTTCCTGTTACAGATGTAATATATCTTTATTAAACTTTCTTAAGGTTATTATTTGTTCTCTGGCTAAGGAAGGGTTGAAATTGCCAAAGAAGGTATAAATGGAAGGGAGACACCCTTCCATTTCTAGTTTAAAATTTTTATTTATTTATATTTATTTAGTTTCTATATATTCCATTGAAGGGTTATTGAGTACAATGCCCTGTGCTAAATGTTAGAGACACAAAGATGGAAAGAAAATTGTTGCTATCCTTTTGGGCATAAAAGGGATGCATTTATAAAATAAAACCATAAAAAATGATAAGTTGTCTGGTTACAAGAGGGTAATCCTTTCTAACTTTAACTTTGCCTTGCCAGAAGTTCTAATATTCATGTGGATTTATTTCTGATTACCTTTTCCTTAGTTGTACAAAACTGAGTTTAAGTATTTGTGAGTGGTGAGCCACTGCTATTGAGAATAATTGCAATAAGAGAAAAATGAGGCTGGATTAGAAAAAAAGAGGAAGAGGCACAGAAGTGGGATAAAGGGCTTCTTCTTTTCTGCCAAGAAGCATTAAGCTGAAATGAGGTGGTCAAGTTTTCTTTTACAGAAGGTACTTTAAATACAAAGAAAAAGTGCTACCTATTACCAACATGTTATTATATAAAATAGAAATATTTTTAGAGCAAAAATTACAGGTGAATCTAATCTCAGAATAAAGAGCAGACATTTGAGTTGAATACATTTAGCTAAAAAATAAAAACCCAATGGCATCATCATTCATGTTATTTTGCTCTGGAGAGATAAAAATCAGGTGGGCATGGACTGTACACAGGCACCTGAGAACCACTGGACTAGAAAATCTCAAATTCTATAGTTGATGAATTTGCTTTTCTGAGAATTCCCTTATTAAAATCTGCCCCTCTCCTGTCTCTATCTTTCTATCCCTTATAGTACATGAACAGATTTTCACAGAGTATTTTGAGCCCTGAATTCAGGACTGGCTACATAATTTGTGGTGCTTGGTACAAAATGAAAATGTGAGGCCCCTTATTAAAAAATTATTCGGAATTCAAGACAGTGACGGCAGAGCATTAAACCAAATGTGAAGCCTTGCTAAGCACAAGCCCTGAGAGGCTGCCTGGGTTGCACATTTATGAAGCTATTCCTGCTTGTAATTCCTGATAGAATCCACCAAATTGATTTCCCAAAGTGCAGCTTTTTAAAAATGATGTTTCAGTATCTAAGAATCTTATCAAAAGAAACATTTCTGGAATGAGGTTCCAGCTGGATGGAGTATTTGTTACTGGTCAGTAAATCACATCCTGTAAGTCACAGCTTAACTCCAAAGTACTGTAGATATGAATTTAAATATTGTCTTAATCTCCCTGGCAGTTAACATTTCTTTAGTCGGTTTATGTTAATCTTTGTATCTGCAGGGTTATTACTGGAGCTTAAGAATAATATTCTAAGCATATGTGATTTCTTCTAAAGCACCTGGATGCTTCAAAATAATCTCCAAGTGGAGAAGAAACACTGACAGCAAGCCCTGCAACAGGAAACAGCTGTGAAGGAAGTATACCATCCTTCCCTTTTGCATTAAGACAGGAAGTATTTACACAGAAAGGATTTTGTTCTGCAGAGGCAGGAGGCATTTCAGAACAAGGATCACTGGGGGAGTCCTAGGAAGAGTGCTCTGGCTATTGCCCTAGGCTAACCCACTTTTCCTCCTTACTTCTCTTGCTTCCACTCTTTCCTCTCACTCATTCCATTCTGCACACAAAGTACATTTGATAAAACATAATTCAGATCATAATTCAGATCAGTCACTCCAATGGCTTCTCATCCCACTGAGTGGAGAGATTTCCACTCACCATACTCTGCAGGATTCTATACAACCTGGCCCCTGCCTATTTCACTGGCTTCATCTCTACGCTCCTCCTCCCTCTCTCTGTTCTGTTCACACTTTCCTTTCTGTTCTGAGAAACTGCGCTAGCTTCAAGCCAGGAGTGATGGCACATGCCTACAGTCCTGGCTACTTGGCAAGCTGAGAAGCTGAGACAGGAGGAGCCCTTGAGCCCAGGAGTTTGAGGCTGCAGTGAACCTTGATTATGTCACTGCACTCCAGCCTAAACAACAGAGGGAGACTCTGTCTCTAAAAAAAACTAAAACAAAAACAAAACAAACAAACAAACAAAAAAACAAAGAAGAAGCATTTGTACGAGTTTGTACTAGAAGATTTTTCTGCTTGAAATGCATCTTCCCTAAAATTTCACATCTGGCTTTTTGTCATGCTGGTCTCAACTCAAAAGTCCCTTTCAGAAAGACCTTCACTGATCACTCAACTTCAGTTTGTCAGCTCTCTCCATCACCCAAGTTTTTGTGTTTTCTTCAGATGTTTTATCAATGAGACATTTTCTTATGAATTATCTGTGACCTTAACCCTTTTACTAATGATGTAAGAATTGAAAGTTTGCCTACTTTGTTCACTGATTTATCCCCAGTGCTTAGAACAGAGATTTAGATGACACAGCAATTTTGTTGCACATTTACATATTTCACCCTGCATTAACTAAAAGGGACACGTTATACACTTGCTACAATGAAAAAATGAGTTTCCCTGTGGAGATTTTAAATATACAAGGAAAATAATGACATCTTGAATATAGAACTTCAATATATAATAGATGCTATATTTCTCCTTTGACTACACTTATTTTATCTCTTTGGTAATTTCACTGGAGCTCCTTTAAGTAGTTTATACTCGATGACGATTTGTAGCACAAAAATCCACACAGCATACAGCCAGCAGCTATACAGTAATCACTTGTGATTCCTCGGTTGCTGGCTTTTGTCACAGTAAGCAAATGAAAGCTCAGTGACTACATATTTAGCATTCACTTCTCAGCATCACAGGCCACAAAAATGCTGCTTTATCATTCAGGCAACGATTTGCAATTGCAAGTCACTGCTGAGACAGTGACAAGCAAGTCAGAACTTTAGGGGGAGGACACGTCTTTTTCCTACCATACATGCTCCTATTTGACTTCAAGGGTATTGCTGGTGTCAGAACTCAAACATTGCTTTATCTCATATTAGTTATATTTTTGTGGTTCCTTTCTCCTGTGACAAAAAACATAGAATAAGATAGTTATTCAAAAGTCAAAGAAGAAAATTGGAAGTTTGTTCATAATTTCTGTCACACACTCAGTTGATTAATGGCAGTAGCAATTTTGGAGGTGGTGGTGGGTCTGTTGGTTTTCATCATTCCTACACAGTAAAAGCAAAGTATCACATAAGTTTATGGAAAAAAAAAAACCCTCTAAATATACAGAGAGGAATCTATTATGCTATTTTTACTGCCATCGACATAGAATAAGAAAGAGAAATCAAGCTATACAAAGGTTTGGGTTACAAAGAGGAAGTATATAAGTATATTGTATATCAAACATATATACTCTTGCCCCTGACTTAGGAGGACCTTCACCAACTGGACTTTAATAAAGACCACTAGAAATAACATTTTCATGAGAATAAAATATTAGACCAAAACAAAAATAGTAATTTAGCAGGTATTCTAGTAATCATCTCCCGAGCAAAATTATAGTTGTCAAAGAAAACGGCATGTAGTATTTGAACATCTCCTAACTCTTTAGCTAAAAGATAAAACCTGCATCAATTGGTTCCTTTCTATATAAGATGATGAGGTGAACTAATGGCACATAAATTATCTTGGAAAAATATTAACTCTAAACCTTTTTTTAAAAGTTTTTAAAGTGCCATACTGCAATGGGTGCCCAGATACATCACGTAATTTACACACACATGCACACACACACACACATATGCACTCACACACGCTCACCCACTCAAACACACGCACCCACACTCACACACACTCATGCACACACACAGCTTAACATGTAAGTTAACTGGAAAATAAAGATGCAATCATGATTTGAAACAACAGTCTTGAATTAAAGTCTGTCTTAAATAAATCACATTTCTATGATCCATGCTGTGATTTAAAGGAACTTAGATTTCACATAGGCTTTTTGATTGAAACTACAATATGTGGGCTGCAAATTATCTCATGAAATTTCAATAGTAAGCAAAATTTTTACTATTTCCCACATATATTTCCCTACATGTATTTTAATTGTATCTGAGTCACACGCTAGGTTGATTTATTTGCAAGACAGAATGGTGTTGAGATTTATGTTTAAAGGAATACTCCATGTGTAGATTTTTATCTAGGCAGTAAATCTCAAAAATACATTTGAGAAAAATGTTTGGTGTTAATAAGTGTAGATTCTCGATGTTCATGCAATTGTACCACTTTCCTAAAAATTATATTTTTCTACAATATTGCGAAATGGAATTTATAGCAAACAACATATGCATATTTCTAGGAGTCTCCATAAGAACTTTTGGTGTTTACTGCTTAAGGACGATTATAAGAAAATTTCTAGCATGGAATTATAATGAGAAGACCAAAGTCAAACATACAAAAGTCAGAGATGAAACAGTACATTTGAATCCAGTTAAAAGAACATTAATTAATTCTATACAGTATTCCTGGGCAATACACATACATGGTAAGAATGGGGAAAGAACAGGACCACAAGTGGGCAGAAGGTGAAACATATGCTTGGCCTTACTCTCTGACATGCAATGAAGACACCACACACACACACACACACACATGGTGACCATATAAATTTTTCTACCATAAATCTTTACCCCCAAGGAAAAGGGATTTAATTATCTACTGCACATTATAATGCAACTGAAACAAACATCGGAGTCATTCAATACAAATGTGCATTTCAGTGGTGGATTTTGATCTTCATCAAATAAACACTTATGGTGGCTAAGAATCCAGTAGATATTTCCAAGAATGTGAAGTAATAAAACCTTCACCACATGGACCAGACTTTTTCCCAAGACTGTATTATTTCAGCTTTTACTATGACTGCTTTCCCATCACTATGTGGCTAATACCTTCTCTTCATTTTGAGATGAAAGCAAGGCAGGCAGAGGAAATTATATAATAGAAAAATACCAGCTGAATACGTATAAAATTTTCTAATAGATAAAAATGAATTTCCTGTCATAATCACAAAATGACCAAGTGCCAATGACTCATATTTCCCCATTAATTGAATTACCAATATGAATCTAGAAAAATTATAGGTCTCAGGCTTTTATAAGCCCATATGTCAATTTAGTCAGTGTTAAAGTATCTGAAGAGTTTATTTTGTAATTTTCCAAGCATTTATGAAATCTTCCTCTAAATTGCCCTGTGTTAAGTGCTGAACGAGTGCAGTTTACACAGATAACAGCTCTAGTGGATATGAACTTTACTCTCCATGTTGAAGTGTGTCAGAAATATTACATTTCTCTCAATCAACTTAAATCTAACACTGAGTATCCTGTGGCAGGAAATTCAATCTCAATCACTTTTGTGCTTTCCTCCCTTGCCCAGAATGGTGCAAAAATCCCAGGATCACTTAAGCATCTCTAAAGCAAAAGGAAGTGCCCCCTGCCTTGCCCCCTCCCAGTCTTGGTTTATATTGGTCTACCTCTGTCACAGATTAATTACACGGAACAGATTGGTCCACACTGGTCCAACCACTGTCTCAGCTGATCCTTCATGGCTATGATTCTGCTGTTTCTGTGCCTGCTCCAAGCAAGGGAATCATAAGTGTGGCTGCAATAGTCTCCCTAGGGATATTAGCAGATCATCCTCTCTGAGATCTTGCCGTAACTTGATAGTGTAAGTTATCATAGTTCCCCGATGGTGTTAGTTATCACTTGATAGCGTGTTAGTCAGTTAGTCATCATTAGCTCCCTGGCTTCCAGGAACTTCTTCTCCCTGTGGTTATTGGCTGGAGCTATGGGACTAGTTCTGGACAATCAGATGTTAGTAGAAGTGGTATGTGCCACTTTTGCCCCATGAAGCACCAATGTGAGACTGTCCAGTTCTCTTTCTCTCCTGGTATGGTACTAGTATGTTGGAGATGATGGCTGTTCTGTCAACCAGCTTCCTGGATTAAGGAGACATGTAGCAGAACAAGTCCAGGCTATGATGAAAATGAAGATCAAATGGAAAACACACCATGTTTTTTACACTACTGAGATTTGAGGCTGTTCTTTGTTGTTGTTTTTTTTTTTATTTTTATTTATTTATTTATTTATTTTTACAAAAGTATAATTTAGCTCAGTGCTTCTAAAACTTGAGCATGTTTCAGAACAACCTGGAGGGCTTATGAAAACATACATTGCTTAGTCCTGCTCCCAAATTTTCTGATACAGTAACACTTGGATTGGAACTGAGAATTTATATTCCTGATAAATTCCCAGATAACGCTGATGCTATCAGTCCAGGGATTAGAGTTTGAGAACCACTGACCTAGACTATCCTGACCAATATGCACTCCCCCAGAGTGATCTACGAGCTCTTCGTCTGAACCTGGGGTCCATCCTCAGGGGTCTATGGACTTGGGTAGGAAAACAACAATGTGTTTTTTAATTAACCTCTAACTGAAAATATAACAGTTATTTTTTATTATAAATGCAGATAATGAACCACAATAGTATTAGTAGTAACTATAAATCTATAGTGAATAAAAAGCAGATTGTTATATAATTTTATAGTTAAAATTTAATCTGTGCTCATCACTTTATCAAGGTTAATTATTTGATCTGCTGCTAGATCTTAATATCTTATGAATTAATAAATAAACACAAGTTACTTTTCCCAGTCTTTATTTCATAAACAATTTTTTGTTTTTTTTGAGGTGGACTCTTACCCTGTCACCAAGGTTGGAGTGCAATGGCGTGATCTTGGCTCACTGCAACCTCTGCCTCCTGGGTTCAAATGATTCTCCTGCCTCAGCCTCCTGAGTAGCTGGGTTTACAGGTGCCCACCACCACGCCCAGCTAATTTTCGTATTTTTAATACAGACTGAGTTTTACCATGTTGGCCAGGCTGGTCTGGAACTCCTGACCTCATGATCTGCCCTCTTTGGCCTCCCAAAGTGCTGGGATTATAGGCATGAACAACTGTACCTGGCCATATTTTAATATACTGCTTCCTTTGTCATCCTCATCAAACTGTTGAAGGGGATCATGGTGTAGAAAAGATTAATCCTTGAAGTATCATCCTCTCACTCAGACTGAATTCTTTCCTGTCTTGGGAACATTCTTTTTCCACTAGCTGTCTGTAAAATAACTCATCTCTCTTCTATCCCACTCCAGGATACAAAGCATAATTTCAGCAAAATTTTGGAATTTACGAAACATAGAAAGAACAAACTTCCAGTATGTTAGTTATCATTAGCTCCCTGATCTACCTCTGTCACAGACTGCATTCTACTTTTTGCACTCAAAATTCCCCACAACAGGAAAACTAGGGAACTGGATAATTGATTAGAAATATGGAGATATTAAGAGGAATTAAATTTAAGATTAAAACCTCAAACAATTATCCCACTGCATTCTATCTACATGGAATACCCTCCTCTCCTTCTCTGTCTACTTTTGTGGAATCATCTGTCTTCTCCCAGGATGCATGCAAGTTCTAGCTCTTCATTCCTGACACTTTCAATAGTTACCTGATTTCAATAAGTTTTATTGTATTTGCCAGTAATACTAAATTGACACATATTATTGCATATTTACAACCTGTGGTTGATAACATATTCCTCAAAATGTTATGAAGATTAAACAATATATAAATAGTATATATCTATTTATATTAAACAATAGATGACTATTATATATCTATGTATATTACCAATACCTATATTCATTTACTCATGTATTGAGTCACAAATATTACTGAGTAGTGGTGTGCAGGGGTAAATCAGCTATCAGCTCCACTGCCCTACTGTGAGTACCTTACACGTGTCTGACACTATTCCAGATGCTGGGAACACAGTGATGATCAAAGTAGAAAGGTCTGTGCCCAGGCCGGGCACGGTGGCTCAAGCCTATAATCCCAGCACTTTGGGAGGTTGTGGTGGGCAGATCACGAGGTCAAGACAACGAGACCATCCTGGCCAACATGGTGAAACCCCATCTCTACTAAAAAATACCAAAAAAAAAAAAAAATTAGCTGGGCGTGGTGGATGCTCCTGTAGTCTCAGCTACCCAGGAGGCTGAGGCAGGAGAATTGCTTGAACCCAGGAGGCAGAGGTTGCGGTGAGCCGAGATCATGCCACTGCACTCCAGCTTGGTGTCTGGCAACAGAGCGAGACTGTCTTAAAAAAAAGAAAAAGAAGAAGAAGAAAGGTCGGTGCTCTCATAAAATGACAAATGAACAATGTAAAAATGCCAGAAAGTATTACACAGAGATTTAAAAGGTGGAATGGGACATCACAGTGCTTCCTTCTCAAACTTAAATGTGCGTAAGAATCACCTCATCCATAGACCAGCAGCTCCGCTGTCAGCTAAGAGCTTGTTAGAAATGCAAAGTCTCAGGTCCCTAGACCTACTGAACTGCAGTTTATATTTTGATCACTTCCCACATGATTTGTTTGTATATAAATGAGAAGCACTGTTATAAGTGACTATACAGTCACACATAGTAGGTATTCAATATTTATTCATTAGACTTTGAGAACCACTGACCTGTGACTGAGAGTCACAGTCAATATTCATAAACTGAATACATACTGTAGATGCAGGTGGATAAGTCAGGATACTGATGGACGCTGGGGAGGGTTATGACTTATAGACACCTGTCTTCAGGCTTTAAAGGAACTGGGATCATTTTCAGGGTTCATTTCATTCCTTACAGTACATACCTACTGTGTGTGGTGAATGGTTGTCAAATATAAGTTTTCTTTAAAAAATAGGGAAAAGCCATTGTTTTTAGTGAGACCGTACACAATATAATCAGCTTTAAGTTTTCATCAAATGCTATAAAACCTGAAATTAAAAGAGCTAAAATCCTAATACTGAAAAAACTGGATGCTTCAGAATTCTCAGCTCCTAGAGGGCAGAATTATCTAGCAGGAAAAAGCCTGTAGAATGGGGCAGGTAGGGGTGAAAGTGCCTTCTGGTCCTATGGTTTATGAGCTATGACCTGCAGTATGTTCCCTTATTTCATCTGTTCTCGGTTGACTCATCTGTAAAATGGGGCTAATAATAATAGTCAATGTGTTTATGCTTTTCAGGGATTTAAACTCTTTCAAATATTTTCTGATATAAATCTCATATGAATATGAAAGGTAGGTATCATCATCTCCTTTTTACAGAGAAAGAACTGAAGCTTAGAGTGGTTGAATATATTAGTCAAGATCATGTCAACCCTCCATTGCAGAGCTAGGGTTTAATAACCACTGAGGAAACCAGCCTTCAAAGAGTGTGTCCTTACCTTTAGCTTATACTGCTTCATAGAGCTATTTTGGTAATGTAATACTAAATTAACCTTCATTCCCAGCTCAATTTTTCTTTCAATCTCCTCTCCTATAATAACCATAAATATAAATGTAGAATGTTAACAAAAATGACCTTGATATTCAATTAGCTGACCCTGAGCCTCCAGAAGAAACAAGCATGGCTTGGGAAGATACTGAAATCTCAGGAAGGAAGAGAAACACATTCATGAGTAGAGTCCAAAAAGAGCAAAAAAATAGTTTTTAAATGGAGAAATTCAATGTGGCCCAATCTTTTTCTGTTTTTAGTTAACATAAGCATCAAAGAATCAAACTGGAAGTTAATTAACACTGCTCATTCCTGGAGCCCATCCTCAGAGGTTCTGATTTGATAGGAATGCATTTTAAATAGGCTCCCAGGGGTGCCTGGTTCAAATGGTCCAAAGACCATGGTCTTGAGTATGGTGCTAACAAAGTGTGTAAAATGAGGTGAGAAGGGAAAAGGTAAGAGGAGATAAAAGGAGGACACTCAAAGGAAAACAAGGAGGAATGAGAACACACCTGCAGGGAATACAGGTATGTGACAAATGCACACTGGAGCCCAACAGAGGCAGCATGCTACCTTCTGTATGTCAAGCAATGCAGTTCTGGAGGTTAGAATGGCTTTTCTCTAAATTGTAATAGTTGCAACATTGGTTAACCCAAAAGCTCCCCACCAGTTAGCTACTCACATAGCTGTACCTGTAGCATTTAAGAATGCATATCAATTTATAATGCATTTTAGAAAAATTTACTGTGAATTCTAGTTCAACGTAAAAAAAAAAGTCTCCTGAAGTTCTACTCCAGGTACTTCTGTACATATAACTACAGCTTTCCAGAATGTGGAAAAATCCATAATTTATTTTAGAAAAAAATGTTTTTAACATCAGTTCATATATAATGGCACTTGTTCCTATCTATCCCCCAGATCCCCATAAACTTAGATTCTCCTGTTTAGGATTCTGGATTGCTGAAAGTTTGTTAAAGTCTTAACACCATCTGGTAAGCATTAATTTGTAACATACACTATTTGAGAGGTTAATTGGCCTGAGAGTTCAAGGTGTATGAGGCATGGCTTCTTTTCCCGAAGGCTTAATCAGCTTCTTATACTCCAAATACGTATAGGCAGTAACTTAAAAGCTTGTAAAAGATCTAAAAGACAGCAAGCAGACAATGTGATATTATTGCTACCTGTTTCCAAAGCCTGGAGGGAGGCATAGCAAACATAAGGCATTCCTTTTACACACATCATTGCGTAGTGACCTTCAGATAGCTCCTGCTTGGTATATCTGCAGAAGAACCTCAGAGAACCATGAAAGCAGGTATTCCCAGGTTTTAAGGGCAACTGTAACTGACACAGTGAACACACGGAAGAATTTAGTCTCTTATTTTCCTCTCATTTTGCTTTAGATTCTCTGAGGCTGTTGGACACAAAACAACACTTTATTCTAAGTCTTAGCTTTCTTTTTAAAGTTTTCCTCTGAGGGCCTTCCGAGCTAACTCTATCTAAAGAGATCAAAATGTTTTGGAGACAAGAAAGTCATAAATTAGCAGCACATAACACTTGCTAAGAGTTGGATGAATTAAATAGCAGTCGGAAAGTAAGAGCTGAACAAATGACTTCCTCGATTATTCCCAAACCGTGCCCCAGGCACCTGAGGGTATCAGGGGAATTTTAAATTTTCAAAGAAAACACATTGATATCAGATGGACACCAGGTAAATAGTTATCTTTCAGCTGTCTGGACCTAATTGTTTCATATACAAATATTAGGTATTTATTTTAGTCTAGGGGCCCCATGAAAAATTCTGAAATAAGGATAAAACCAGGAAGTTTGAGAATCTCTCATGTGTCCCATAAAATATAACCAGATAGCATTTTGTATCACTTTTTTCATTTTTGCTTTTCATTGTTAAATTGAGAAGTACATACTAAAGGTAACAACTTAAAGATACCTCAGTGTGCATTAAGCATTGATCTAAACACTCATATAAACCACCTCAGTTGAACCTGCAAATTTCTCATTCCTAGTTTCATTTTACAGGCAAGAAATGAGGCACATGACGTTGACACACTTGCCAGAAGTCACACACATTAGGAGCAGGCCAATGCCCCTGCAGGTGGTTCTTCTAATCACCCTGTTGCTGGTTCTCACCCAGCAGAAATGTGTAAGTGTGTGACATGTAATTCAACTAGTCACGGCTTGCTTTCACAGGCTTGAAAACTAGAAATTTCATACTACCAATATTTGCATACTTCTAGAATGCCATAGATCATATAGGAACTTTTTATTGGGATTAGGAAGATGAGATATATCACTACATTAATGGTATGCATTGGTTAAAAGAGTTCTACTTCAGATTAGTTAAAATGTGAAAATAAAGGTTACTGAGAAACAAGGAAAAACAACATACATTGGTGTACAGGTATATGTATGTGTTTGTAAGTAGGCAAATGAATATGTGTATCTGCACATACATATGAATTACACATATGTTAAATGAAATAGGATGTCAACTAGAAACTGTTGAGTGGAATAGTCATGGAAGAGCAAGGATAAATTAGAAGTAGGAAGAAAATGAAAAAGAAGGGAAAGCAAGGCCAGTATTTAAGCAAGATTGGCAGAGATAACTCCTTTCCAAGAAGAGGCAGATAAGAGAAAGTTTGTGGCTATCACATTGCAAGTCAGTAGAAATTAGGATGCCACATATTGAGCAGAGCATTCAGGAAGCAGATCTGAAAAGAGCAGAGAGAAATGAATGATAACCCCAGATTGAGATTGTACTAGTCAGTGTAAAGGCAGATAGGACACCCAGGACAGGCAAAGGGGCTGAGCACTATTATTTGTTTAATAATAAACAAATCATGAATCTATCTATCTATCTATCTATCTATCTATCTATCTATCTCTATCTATCTATCTATCTATCTATCTATCTATCTATCTCCCTCAGGTTGGCACACCGACCCTCCATAATGCTAAATGGCTTATCTCCTGCAGCTCTCCATTCCACACACGCTAAACACGACAAATCCATCTTATCCTTCTCTTGCGCCTTTCAAGCCAAGGTGACAGAATGGAAGTCTTGCTCTTGGCCACGGATATTTCCCCGGGGTACTGCCCACTTACATTTCCATCTTTAGTCCTTCTCACTATCCCTCAAGAATCATCCTAAAAAGCACTATTTTAAAATACTGCATCTGGCCAGGCTCAGTGGCTCATGCTTGTAATCCCAGCACTTTGGGAGATGGAGGCAGGAGGATCATTTGAGGTCAGGAGTTAGAGACCAGCCTGGCCAACGTGGTGAAACCCCATCTCCACTAACAATACACACACACAAAATTAGCTGGGTGTGGTGTCGCAAGCCTGTAATCCCAGTTACTAGGGAGGCTGAACCAGGAAAACAGCTTGAACCCGGGAGACGGAGATTTCAGTGGGACAAGATCACGCTGCTGCACTCCAGCCTAGGCAGCAGAGTGAGACTCCATCTCAAAAATAACTAAGTAAATAAAATACTGCATCCTCCTACCTTCCACGAGACATGCTTTCCTTTACTTCTGTTTATTATAGCATTTTAAATCTCCCTCATTACACTGGCCATACGCCTGCACTCTGCTCCATCAGCGGCTTTCAAATACTTTAAGCAGGTTAAAGGAAAACAAACAAAATACTACATCAAAGCAGAACGCTGCTTACTGGTAGTGAAGAAGGCTGGTGAAGGGGAAGGGTATTCCATTTTATAAATCTGTGGTCTGAAACACAATGTCTTGGAAATAACAGTACTCATAAGTATTTGTTGTATTTAATGAAAATTGGGCTATGATCAGGTGATCTCACATTCCAATTTCCCTGAGACAGTTTAATTTAAGCCAGTTGTCCTGATATAATTTTTAATAATGCTTTATTCTTTCTCAACTATTTCAATCTGGACAAAAATTATATGATCACCTTATAGGAAAAACATTATGTGATAGGTGAGAAATATGTGTAGCAGAAAAGGTTTTATTTTTCCCAAATCACAGCACATAAAAGGACTAAGAACTCCTTGTGTCATAAAACCCATAAAACTCAAGCCAACAGGAGGCAAGTATTTTTCATAAAACTAAACATCATAAGTACAGAAGACTATTTCAAAAAAATGAAAAAGCGTTTGAAATTATTTTTTAAAACCATATCAGAAAAATTCCCTTAATACATATAAATATTTGTGCTGTCTATATTATCGCTAATTTATTTAATATTATAAACATATCAATACAGTCCTCAAAATGGCAAAATTAAGCAATCAACAAATATTTACTTAGTACCTACTATATATAAGATATGATATATGTCACATACACTAATATCAAATGTCTTCATTTTTGGCACATACAATAGTTATTAAAGGAAATCTATCTCCTGGGAAAACTTACAATGCTGAGCTTTTCTGGCAATTGCTCAAACTCATCCAAGTGAGGGTGCTGCTGGGGTGTGCTCTCTCAGGACTTATCCTGACTCTGTCAAATCATACAGCAGCATTAGAAACATCTGGTTTAGGCTGAGGAGCAGTGGCTCATACCTGTAATCCCAGAACTTTGGGAGGCTGAGGTGGGCAGATCACCTGAGGTCAGGTGTTCAAGACTAGCCTGGCCAACATGGTGAAACACTGTCTCTACTGAAAATACAAAAATTATCCAGGAGTGGTGGTGGGCACCTGTAATCCCAGCTACTCAGGAGGCTGAGGCAGGAGAATCATGGGAACACAGGAGGTGGAAGTTGCTAGAAGAAAACCAATTCAAAAATGAAATGCAGCTTGTGAAATTAGCTAAATGTAAAAGTGGAAGCAATTAGAGGTTGTAATGTAACATTTCTTTTAAAAATGTTTTATTTTTTAAAGAAGCACAGATAAAACTTTGCATAATTACCATGTACTACATGATGTTTTAAAACAGTTATATCTCGTGGAATGGCTAAATCAGGCTAATTAACATATGTGTTACTTCACATAGCTCACGTTTTTGTAATGATAACACATATAATCTACTCTCTTAGAATTTTCAATAATTTATTATTAATTATAGTCACCATGTTGTACGATAGATCTCTTGAACTTACTCCTGTCTAATAAAAACTTTGTATCCTTTAAACAATAACTCCTCAACCTCCACTCCCACCCAACCTGCCCCATTCCTTGGTAATCACCATTCTTCTCTCTGCTCCTATTAGATCAACTTTTTTAGATTCCACATATCAGTGAGACTATGCATATTTGTTATTCTATGCCTGGCTTATTTCACTTAACATAATGTTCTCCAGGTTCATCCATGTTATCCCAAATAGCAGGATTTCCTTCTTTTTAAAGGCTGAATAGTATTCCATTGTGTATATACACCTAATGTTCTCTATCGATTCATCCATTGATAGACCATATCTTAGCTATTGTAAATAGTGCTGTAATAAATATGTAAGTGCAGTTCTCTCTCTGACATACTGATTTCACATCGTTTGCCTATATACATAGTAATGAGATTGCTGGACCATATGGTAAGTAACATTTCTTTGAAATGTATAAAACGAATGGCTGAGACTAACGCTCTGAAATAGGTGAACAGCTTTCTTTTGCCTGATTAATCCATGGAATAGCTATTTGATAAATAAACTAAAAAACATTTATTAAGTGCTCTGTTCTAGGTCCTACAAAACAAATACTGTAAGTGAGGCACGGTTCTTCTGCTAAAGAAGCTGAATGATTTAGGGGGAGATAAGAATGTTGCATTTGTTAAAGTTCATAAACTTATACTAACACATCATAATAATGCAAAGTCCATAGTTTACATAGATTCACTCTTGCTGTTGAACATCTGTGGGTTTGGAAAAATGTATAGTGATATGTATCCACCATTAGTATCACACAGAGTGCTTTCACTGCCCTAAAAATTGTCCATGCTCTACCTGTTCATCCCTCTCTTTTTCCAACTGCTGGTAACAATGGATCTTTTTGTTTTATCCATAGTTTTGCCTTTTCCAAAATGTCACATAGTTGCAATCATACAATAATAGATAGCCTTTTCAGATTGGCTTCTTTAATTTAGCAATATAAATTTAAGTTTCCACCTTATCTTTTTATGGTTTGAGAATGCTTTTATTAGTGCTGAGTAATATTCCATTATTTGGGTGTATCATAGTTTATTTATATATTTATTTACTGAAGGATATCTTGGTTGCTTCCAAATTTTGATAATTCTAAATATAGCTGCCATAAATATCAGTATGTAGGTTTCTGTGAAAACTCATTTGGATAAATACCAAGGAGTGTGATTACTGGATCATATAGTAAGTATAGGTTTATTTAAAAACAAAACAAAACAAAACAAAACGCTGTCCTCCAAAGTGGCTGTACCATTTTGCATTTCCATTAGGAATGAATGAGAGTTTCTGTTGCCACATACCCTTGTCAGCATTTGGTAGTGCCAGTATTCTGGACTTCAGCCATTCTAATAGGTGTATAGTGGTATCTTTGTATTATTTTAATTTGCATTTCCTTGATGACATAAGATGTGGAGCATCTTTTCATATGCTTATTTTCTATCTGCATATCTTCTTTAGTGTGGTGTTAAAATCTTTGACCCATTTTTAATTGGTTCATTTCTTTGGTTTGTTTCTTAAAAGATTTTAATGATTATAGATACATAATAGTTGTATTAATACACATTTACAAAGTATATGTGATATTTTGGTACAAGTATACAATGTGTAATGATCAAATCAGGACAATTAGGCTATCTATCACCCCAGGCATTTATCATTTCTTTATGGTGGAAACATTGCAATTCCACTTTTTTTTTGTTATTTTGAAATAAACAATAATTGTTAACCATAGTTGTCCTATTGTTTCTTTATATTTGAGTTTCAAGAGCATTTTGCATATCTTGGATAAGAGTCCTCTACCAGGTATGTCTTTTGCAAATATTTTCTCCCGGTCTTTGGCTCATCTTTTGATTCTCCTGACAGTATCTTTCATAGAGCAGACATTTTTTCATTTTAATAAAGTACAGCTTATCCATTTTTTCCCCTTGGATCATGCTGTTAGTGTTGTATCTCAGAAATTATCACCATACCCAAGGGAATCTAGATTTCCTAGTCATACATTTTTACAAACAGAATGAGAGACTAACAACCAAATCAAATTCTCTTGGGCTGAGCACTTCAAAATCAAATGTACATTCAATCATCTTATTTGAGTCTAGGATATAATAGCTTCATTTTGAATGAGAAGGTTTTCAGCAAGGTTATCTGGGGGAGGCTGCTTCCCCGGATAGTCTCTCTTAGCTTATAATGACATCATTATTTCTCAGAATCTGGTCTTCAGCTCTGTGGGCTTTGAAATTTAGTTGTTCATCCATGGGAGAAAGTCTGCCTATAATCAAATTTCTATAACTCTAATACATTAAGATCACAATGCCAAGTCATTAATTTATAATTAGAAATGTTTTCAAGTGGACCACATACTTCATTGGACTACATGCAAACTAATAATTCATAACCATATTATAATTAGAAGCTTCTTGGTGCAGATGGGGTTAAGTGGATTTTTTGTTTGTTTGTTTGTTTTGAGATGAGGTCTGACTCACGCTTGCCTCAAACTTGTAGGCTCAAGCAATCCTCGGCCTCAGCCTCCCAAATAGCTGGGATTACAGGCACATGCCACTGAGCCCAGCTAAGTGGATGGTTTTAATGGCTACTCTCACGGCGTTATTGGAAAATACTTTCTAAATTCAATCATGTTTACATGGTGATATCCACTCTGTCCCCCACTGCAGATGGCCCTGGAGGTCAGGCATCCCTCAGCAGTTGCCATTTTATCTTTCCATTGCTATTAACTTTCTATTCACTGACACTTTCTTTTCTATGGAAATGGCCATAACCTCAAGTCAAAGCCTGCCCTGTGAATCATTCTCAGTTGACTACTCTGATGCATGATATTTGCTTTATAATCTATCTGTTGCCAAGCAATCTTATTTCTCTTCCCCTAGTGGTTAGAGCTAGCTCTTACAGCCATGTTTTACTGTAGGAGTCAAATGAACAAGTGATCTAGGATATTGCTTGATAGTTTTCAAAGCACTTTCACATGTTTGGTGTCGTAACTGTGAAGCTTATTTTATCCTCATAGCAACTAAAGGCCCATACAAATAAATGTTAAGGAGATGCTATCTGATGGGACACACTGTACTTATTACTAAAAACAATTGACCTAAATGCCTCACATCATGACCTGTGTAAAACCACTGCTCATTTGAAAGAGTTTTTGAAGGCTGGAATAGGAGATCCATAGTTAATTGGAATCAAAATGAGTGAACAAAGGAAATTTCCCAGTTAATAAGATAGATGAAGGAGATGTTAGTATTTTATCTGTTATCTAAGTCTATGGATATCTGATGCCCAACAAACTATACTACTGATATTGTTGTGTCAATACAGTATAAGAGAAATTATATTTATTAATTACTTACCATGGGCCAGAAACTATGCAGGACAGGGTGTAGCAAGTTTGAGAAGTAGGTGGTTTTAACCCCATTTCATAATGAATACATAGTGGTTCAGAAAATCGATGTACCCCTCAACATCACAGAGCTTGCAGGGGCTACAGATGGGGTTTGAGCCTTGTTTCTTTTTCTTCCTAATTCCTAGCTATTGTTCTTCCCAGTATTCCACACTGCTTCAACATCTCACTTATTCATTTCTAAAACATTTACTTGACTAGATCTCTTGAGGAGGGTTTTAATTCTTACTCTTCATTCTTGTCTGCCATATATCTGGGGGCATGGATCAGTCATGCCCATATCACAGCCCTTCAGAGCCCCTATCACTAATACTTCTTCCACCAAGATGTGGAATTATAGAGAGGCCATGAGGGCAGCTTGATGTCACTTACTCTAAGTTGTTTTGGCAATTTCATACATTTTTCCTCATTAAATAGCCACAATATATTTAAATGTAAATCAGCATGGGGTCTGTCTCAGATTTGGCACCCAATCTATGTCTGTTGAATGAATGAATGAATGAATGAATGAATGAAGGCATCCTTGAATATTATGTACATGTCATTTTTTCATGCTTACTCTCCTATCCCCAATTTTCCTGCAACAGTATCTCAAATATATTTTCTTATATATTCTGCTCATGGAAGCCCTACAGAATTATAAGTATATGGGAAAATTAGAATTAATTACTTAATCTACCCATAACTCATATGTATGGTTATTAGGAGGAAGGTGCTAAAGAACACAATAAAAATTAATGAATTTAATTAATTTAATGCTGAGACACAAATATTGACCTAATAGGGATCAAACTATGAGTCTATCAAGTTATGTTTTAACATATTTTTCAAAGTGAAACAGGTTATAATGTTAAAGTAATAGGTGGAAAAATTGAGTTGGTCCATATATAGAATGATTTATACTTTTGCTCCTCAAAAACTAAATTTGAGTGCAAGCTCTCCCAGACCCTCCATTTAATAATTTACTCTCCTGGCTCTCTAGCTTAAAGATGCTTCATCTTTTCAATTTCAATCAAGTCCTGCTTACACAGAAAGCAGCCAGTTAGGTATTTTTGTTGAAGTTATTGAAAACACTTTATTAGAGGACCATTTAATATAACCTTAGAAAGTTTTGTTTATGTTTAAAAAAATCAATATTAAACAGCTTTCTGTATCTGGTTCTGTTATATTTCTGATATTCAGCCTCTCCTTATTGTTGAAACTCTAATATGATTTTCTAAAAGCTTATTTGTTTAAATTTAACATGCAGAATTAAGTAGGTTTAAATTTAACATGCAGAAAACCATGTTATATAGCTTCAGGGTAGGGTTTTCCAAGACCCATTCAATGTCCAGTCTTTAACATGAAGAGTCTTATGTGTTGGGGAGCTGGGGAGAGATAGCAAGGGGAGAAATGCCAGATGTAGGTGATGGGGAGGAAGGCAGCAAATCACACTGCCACGTGTGTACCTATGCAACAATTTTGCATGTTCTTCACATGTACCCCAAAACCTAAAATGCAATAAAATAAATAAATGGGGGAAAAAAAAAGTCTTATGTGTCACAAATGGCCCAACTGTTTTAAGATTCCAAGATCTGAGCATGTTTTACTAAAGCACTTGCCTGTCTTATGATCAGCACAACATAAATTTTTCAAAGAGAAAGTGTTCAATCATTCTCTTTATTGGATTCATATGGCATTTTATTGGTCTAAAGAGTTCTTTATATACATTAAATAATTTTTTGTGAGATAGGCGAGGCAGGTATTTTTCATTTGTATGAGAAATTTAAGGTTTGGAAATCTTATGTGACTGTGTAAGTTTACGTGGCTGGTGATTGGCAGAGGAAATGCATAAAACCAGATACCTCCCCCAGTGTTGGAGCTCATTTTGCTATGTGACATAATGAGCATTTACTGAGAGTTCCCCATGGGTGGCACACACACCTTCCATTCACCATCTAGTTCATAAAACCATACAGAAATACATGAAAGAAGGAAGGAAAGCTATCACTTAAGTGGTATGTAACTACAATATTTCTAGAACACTCAATATCCAGTCAACCAATCAAAGTACATCAGTAGTACAAAGAAAATAGCATTTTAAGGAAAAAAAATGAATTATTTACCCATAGCAGTTAATATTTTTCCAAAAGTCAAGTTAAAGACTAAAGTAAAACCTTCTCACACCAGGCTTTTACTAAAATGAAATGAGAAAAAAATATAAAAAATAAAATAGCTCTCAGAGGTGTGAATTTTAGAAGCTGGATAATTGGACAAATATCACAATACAGAAAAACAAGAGATGTGAGCTGGGTCTGCATATTGGCATGTGGTATTAACAAAGTTAGTTTGCTCTTTTAAGGTTTTTCCTCTTTTCCATCATCTTTCCATCTTCTCAATTATTTATCACATATAGTTTGAGGATTAATGAAAAAATAATCAGTTCTTTTAGAAGCACTATGGGGTAACAGAGGATTCCAGAAATTTGAGGCATCGCTACTACAGTTGTTAAAAACAGAGAAATCAGGAAGTTGCAAATCGCTTGTAATATACCGACTATCACAACTCCTACAGCTCCCCGCCTACATGACCAACTTCACAACTGAAAACACTGCACTGTAAATATGCCAAAACTATTTACATATCCAGTAAAGTCTCTTACATTTGTTATTTAAATCAAATTAAAAACTATAATCTTTTGGTGAGTAAATGGCAAAGTCCAAATTTTCATATTTCCAAGTGCTGCTTCCCCTTTAGGAATAATTGAATTGACAAATAATAAAACAGATGTGAGTATTCATTAAATTTATAGCAACAAAGTCATGTGATCAAATTCTGGATCTTTATGAAAATCCTAGGTTTTGTAAATCCTATGTCAATTGATTGTCAGTCTCTAAATAGTAAGCAGAAATACCTCAAATTGTATTCCTCTGTGCTTGTGCACAGAAGGTAATGCTATGGGTGCTGTGGATGGTCAAGCAGGCTGTGTACTGCACAATATGGGAGGGGTTGGGGATGGGCGTAGAAATGATGCAACAGTGCTCTTTGGAATTATACAATGCAACAGTGTGAGTGAATTTAGTGGAAGTAGTTGCTTCCTATAAGCAGTAGAGAAAATCTGAAGTTAGACTACAGAAGGCAATAAAGACTCATTAGGTAAATGAGATGGTGCATAGACTATGTTAATGGGGGTTGAATGAAAGATTTTTACTCATGATTCCTTTAGGTATCATAACATGATGGCATGCATAATTATTAGCAGCATTAGGTTGGTACTAATTTCCAAAAGTAGTTTCAACAGGTACAATCCTAGAGAAACAGATAACATAAGACAGATACTAACACTGTATTATTCTAAATATTTAGGCCAATATTTAGATCCAAAAAGCTAATTATTAATGTTGTAGTTTTTTAAGTTAATGTAGTATTTAGTTAGGATGAAATCATTAAAGTGATACAACCTATTGAAAAGTCACACTTTTTCTCCTCTGAGGAAGAGGTGGGCAGTGAATTGCTATAGTATTTAATGGAGGATATCTATAAATTATCAGAAGTATAGGACTGGAAGAGAATTGGATAAGAAACAAACTATCACAGATTATTTAAATGTTAAATTTAATTTCCTACTTTAGAAAAAAGTATACACACAATCACATGCGCATATACACACTGCCCAATTTTTCTTAAAAACCTATTCTAATTTTTTAATCTTGCTTGCAGGAAAGCCTTTTCTTACTGCTAAAGTTCATAATGGGCTTATGATGAAAAAAAATCAGTAGATAAAAATTTAATAATAGTAAAAATTATCTTTAGAATTCATCACATAGATTATGTTAAATTTAATGATTACCTCAAAGGCACTAATATCTCACTCTAACGTACCCAACTGTCATCCTAAAATATTCTGTTTTTCTAAACTTAAGTCCTGTATTTATCCCTAAACAAAAAAATTTCTACCAGCCAAGCACTACATTTCATCTTTTTTTATATAGTTACTCTCTTTGCCAAGAAGTTTCTTACTTACTATTCTGACACAAAATAATTCAACTGTAAGATATTTTTACTGTTCTTTTATTCTTCTTTGTGAGTGTGAATTAAAATGTAATTTTTTTCAACTTCTGGTGATTTGGGATGGCCCAAAATATATAATACAATAAAAAGTAACCTACTCTGACTCCAGTAATTTTGAATTCATGGCAATTTGGCTAAAAGGCTTGCCAGTTTATTTTTTAAAAAATATATTAAAGATAGTGTCCTTTTTGAAATAATGATATAAACACAAAAAGTTAAGAACTCCTTCAGTCACACTCAATCTTTGTAAAATGACCAGTTACTTAAAATTTGTACACTGATAATAAACTATTCTCAACTATTTATATAACAAGGTCACTTAAGGACATCAAGAATTACTGCCAACTTAAGGTCGGTGTCACTGATGATTTTAAATGTAGGAACATATATTGCATCAGTCATATGGAAGGCCTTTAAATTTATTTCCCTTTTACTTCCTTTTGTTCTGACAGCCATCCTCTCCCCAGTCAACCTGAGAATCACAGATACCCCTGCACATACAGTTGGAAATGTGCCTCATCAATAACAAACACAACAATAACAGCTAACATTTATTGAGTCTTAAGTTTCACATGAATTATCACATTTAATTATTATAATAATCCTATGAAGTAGATGAAAACAACCACAATGCTATCACCAATAATAATAAAATTATAATATTAAAGCCAGACACTACAGTTGACCTTTGAACAACATGGATTTGAACTATGAAAATCCAGTTACATGTGAATTATAAAAAATAAATGTATTGGAAAATATTTTGGAGATTTGTGATAATTAAAACTGTAGATGAACTTTGTAACCTAGAAATATTGAAAAAAAATAAAAAGATATGTCACACATGTATAAAATATGTTTAGATACTAGTCTGTTTTATCATTTACTACCATAAAATACATACCATCTATTATAAAAAGTTAACACTTATCAAAACTTACACAATTAAAGGCCCTATACAGAGCCATTCAATGTCTAGAGAAAAGTAAACAAACATAAAGATGCAATATTAAATCATAACTGCATAAAATTAACAGTAATACATGGTATGTACAGCACTACTATAATAATTTTGTACCCACTTCCTGTTGTTACTGTGGTGAGCTCAAGTGTTACAAGTACTGATATTGCCTTAAACAATATCAGTACTTAAAACAGAGAAGATGCTAAGCTTCTCTGGGTGAGCAGTTTGTCTTTCCAGTAAATTACATATCACAGGGAAAAAGTGATTATTCATGGTTCTAGCATTTTTTCATCCTGTTTGGTGCAATACCATAAATTGTGAATAACATCATGGGACCCATATAAAGTGCAACTAGTGATGCTGAAGTGCTCCCAAGAAGCAGAGAAAAGTCATGACATTCCAAGGAAAAGTTTAATTGCTTGATATGTACTGTAGATTGAGGCCTGCAGCTGGGTTGCCCATCATTTCAGGATAAATGAATCCAGCATAAGGACCATTGTGAAAAGAGAAAAGAAAATTTGTGTAGTCATGGCTGCAGCTATGCCAGCAAACACGGAAACATTGCACTTTTTGCAAAATGTCTTTTTATCTCCATTGAAAATGAGGCTTTTATGTGGGCACCGTATCACCATAAGAAAGGCATAGCTATAGACTCGAATAGGATTCCAGAAAAACAAAAGCCATTCGATGACAAATTAAAGCAAAAGAAAGGTGAAGAATCTAAAGTTGGAGAACTGAGGTAATGGGAAAGGATAGTTTGATAATTTTGTAAAGAAGTTTGGCTTTAAAAATGTCAAAATAACAAGAGAAACAGCTTCTGCTAACCAAGAGGCAGCAAACAAGTTCCCAGACACCATTAAGAAAACCATTAGGGAGAAAGGATATCTGCCCGAACAGTTTTTTCAGTGCAGATGAAAGTGTGCTATTCTGGGAGGAAAAATGCCACAAGGGACATTTATTAGTAAAAAAGAGAACTGAGCACCAGGATTAAAGGCAGGAAGGGTTAGGCTAACTCTACTGTTTTGTGGAAATACAGTCAGGTTTATCATCAGGACTGTCTTTATCTATACAGCTGCTAACCTCTGAGCCTTGAAGGGAAAAGATAGATATCAGCTATCAGTCTTTTGGTTGTACAACAAGGTCTAGTTAATGATAAACCTTTATCTTGATTGGATTCATCAATGCTTTGAATTGATGAATTCCAGAAGTATCTTGCCAGTAAGGGACTGCTTTTAAAAGTTCTTCTAATATCAGACAATGCCCCTGGCCACCCAGACCTCCATGAGTTCAACTGAAGGTGTTCTTCTTGCTCCCAGACACAATATTTCTAATTTGGCCTCTAGATCAGGGGGTCATAAGGACTTGTAAGTTTCAATACACACAATACTCTTACAGAAAGAGTTACCAACGTGATGCAAGAGAACCCTGATGAAGATAATGTCATGAAAATCTGGAAGGACTGCACTGTTGAAACTACCATCGTTGTAATAGAAAAACCTGTGAAAGCCATAAAGTCCAAAGCAATAAATTCCTCTGGAATAAACTGTGTTTATAGGATTGTTGATGTGCACAGCTTTACAGGATTTATGACACAGCCAATCAAAGAAATCATGAAAGATATTGTGGATATGGCAAAAAAAGAAAGGTGAGAAATAAAGGGTTTCATGGTATGAATCTTGAAGAAATGTAAGCGCTAATCAACACCACAAGACAGGAATTAACAGAAGACGACTAGATGGAGATGAGTGCTTTCAAACCAGTGTCAGACCAGAAAACAAATTGACATTAGAAAATCTGGCAGAAGGGTTCCAATTATTCAAGACTTCTTTGATTCGTTTTCAAATGGACTCATAAGATAACGGGCACTGAAACTAGAGCAAACAGTGGAAGAAGGATTGGGGTACAGTACAGAAACATTTTTAGAGACTGAAAAAGCAAAAATATCTGACAGAAATAATTATACATTTCCATAAAATTATACTAAGTGTGCCTGTGTCTCCTGCCTTCCCTTCCACCTCCTCCACCTCTTCTGCCTCTGCCATGCATGAGACACTAAAAACAACCCCACTTCTTCGTCCTCTTCCTCAGCCTACTCAGTGTGAAGACAGTGATGAAGACCTTTAGGTTGATCCACTTCCACTTAATAAATACTAAATACATTTTCTCTTTTTTAAATTTTCTTAAACATTTTTCTTTCATTTAGCTTACTTTATTGTAAGAATACAGAATATAATACATGTAACATACATATTATGTGGTATTGAACTGTTTATGTTGTAGGCAAGGCTTTTGGCCAACAGTAGGCTATTTGTTAAGCTTTAGGGGAGTCTAAAGTTATATATGGATTTTGACTGTGTGGGAGATTGGCATCCCTAACACTCACACTGCTAAAGGGTCAACTGTGTAAGAGTCACCTGTGTTAACTCATTTAATTTTATAGAAATCCTATGAGGTAGGTACTAGTACTATATTTTCCCATTTTGTAGATGAGGAAACTGAGTCACAGAAATATTATATAACTTGTCTAGGCCAAAAAGTATTAAGCAGAGGAGTAAGCTTTGAACTCAAGACAGTTTGGGTTTCAGAATCTATGTCTGTAATCATTGCACTATACTGCCTCTTCATTCTCTTATAAAAATTCTATGAAATAGGTACTACTTTTTTATCTTCATTTTGCAGATGAAGAAACTGAAGCACAGACAATCTAAGTAATTGAATAAAATCACCTTGCTCAAGGGTTGGCAAAACTTTTCTTGAAAGGAATAAATAGTAAATATTTTCAGCTTTGGAGACCATGAGATCTCTGTCACAACTACTTACCTCTGCTGATGTAGCACAAAAGCAGCCATTGATAATATGTAAATAAATGATTGTGGCTATGTTTTAATAAAATTTCATTTATGAACCACAGCAGTTATAATTTTATAAGTTTTCATGTGTCACAAAACATTCTTTTGTTTTTTCCGAATTTTACAAAGTGCAGACAATTCTTAGGTGGAAGGCCATAAAAAAATAGTCAATATGCCAGATTTAGAATTCCAGGTATCATTTGTCTACCCTTGACATAGCTTGTGATTGTTGGAGTTTATATATTAATCTCAGGTTTGTATTCCAAAACACTGTAATCTAAAGAAGTACTTCTCAATCTTGAATGTACACAGGCATTTCCTTAAAATGTGCTTCTTTAGATTACCATAAACCCTCATAGGCACTGGAAGCTACACACCCAGTAGTATGCTGCTGTTCATGATCAGACGTTCAAAAGCTCATGACTTCCAAGCATACTTTGAGAAATAATATTTACCCCTGTCACATGGGGATGCCATTTTACCTGGTAAATTAACAACAACAACAACAAAAAAAAAAACCTTTAAATTACATAGTGCACATACTGTCAGTCCTAAAGGAACATTATCGTGAAACTCACATGAAATACTATATATACATATATTTCTCACTAGATTCATGAGAGCATAGTACAACTAAGCAATTAAACTTTTGCTTTTAAATTGGACAGCCTTTCTGCCTTCCATTCATAAGGGCTGTAGTACTTAAAATGGTGGCAAAACAAACGAATAGACAGACTATGAAAGAAAATGAGGCTTCTTATCTGATTTTTCTTGAGTATTGAGTAGGCAAAACTAGAACTACTTTCCTTGGCAAGATCCCAAATGTTCAAGTTTTCTTCTTGAAAAATGAAAACAATTCTCTTTAGAAATCTTCACTTTCTACTAGAAATTATTCACAGTTAACTCCTTCCTTAGTAAAGTGGATTTTTTCATCCTATAGATTTGAGGTCATATCACATGGCTCTTATCAGAGCCTTTTAGAAAATAGGCATACACTTTGTGTTAAAATAAAGCCTTTATGGTTATCTTAGGAGTTTATCATTTTACATAACAAAAGGTTACATTTAGTTTTCTTTTAAACCTACAATCTAGTACTCAGAACCCTAATATTTGTTTTATTTTTCTAAAGAAACCATGAGATACTTAATGAGAGCATTTTCTACCTAAACAAAACACAGTTTTTTTTAGACTTTTCAAGTGGCATTTTCAAAGGCACCAGGAGAAAGGCTGATATTGTGTGATGACTACCATTAGGATGCAGTGATATTCTTTGACCTTTATTTAATCACCATCATCAAAAGGCATTTTCCAGGTGCCCAATTGTGGCAACAGCTTATTTGTGCTGTGGCATTAAGTTCCATCCTGACTTAGAGCTGAAAAAAAAACTCGAGTGGTCATTTTATCCAACATGAGCTTCCAACCAGGAATCCACTTACCCTTTCAGAGAGTTTTTCTCTTTTTCCAGACAGTGTAAACAAGTTTTTGTATCTTTCCCTGTCAATGATTTTATGGCAAACTCAACTGAAAGGCAGTGAAAAGCAGATTTTGTACTACATACAAGTATTGTATATTTTGTGTAATGCTGAGGAAAAAAGAATGATGGAGAAACTGGTTTGGAAGTTTGCAACATGGCTTATTGTTTAGGGAAAAAAAAACAACAATACAAAAAACTCAGAGTATAAGGTTACAAAGAACAGCTGCAAAAATTCAGTCAACTGTAGCCCAGACTAGAAGATCATATGGAATGGGACTACTGATTACTCTGCTCAACAAAGAGAAATTCCTGAGGAATAGAACCACTGGACACTGATGCTTACATGGAGGGAAAATGTGGATATAAACATTAGAAAGAAAAAAGATTGGAGTGACAGGAATGATTGAATAATGTAATTTAATTGTATAAGTCTCTTCCTTGACCTCAGCATGGAATAGCAAGTTATTTGTCTGCATGTAGACATACCTTTTACTGCAGCAGTAAACTTGTTTCTTTTAATATGCTTTTCATTTAAATTTTTGTGCATATACATTTTAATAGTGAAGAAATTCAGTTAACAATGAACATATTCTCTACGTCTTGTCATTTTAGCCTGATGATTGTACAGTATTTGAAGTAAAGGATTATGCCATGTATTTTCTTGCATTTCCTGAAGCACTTAACAGTATGTTATTACTGTATACTCTCAAACATTTTTTGCTTGATTTACTGAGTCACCTTTTTATTCGTGAATGGTAAATTCTCGGTAGAGGTAAATTGGGGAAAATACCAGGCCGATCTAGTTAAAATGTGGTCTTTAAGATTATATATGTTTTTCTATATCATATTACTACTTTTGCACAAATGCATCTTACATTATATATTCCAGAGAGTATTATCCTACATATCCTGAATCCCATCATGTGGAATCATCATTCAAAGTCATGGATGATAAGGAAAGACTGACACAGATTAGGGGATACTAAGGAGAAATAACAACAAACTGCAATATGGGATCCTGAATTGAAGCCCAAACCAGACAAAAGATAGTAATGGAAAAACGAATGGAATTCCTTGGGGTCTATAAATTAATTAACAGTATTTAATTGATGCCAATTTCCAGGTTTCAATAATTGAACTATGGTAATATATTAACACTAGGTGAAATGGGGTAAACGGCATGTGTCAATGCTGTGACTACTTTTTTAACTTTTCTCTGACTCTAAAATTATTTCAGAATAAAATAGTAAAGACCAAAATAAAACTATGTAGCTTGAATATACCCCAACTGTTGTTGCTTCAAATATTTTTGGAATTTATCTTTCAGAATTACCTTCAGAGCAAATTAGAAAAAAATATTTGTATTACTTTAAAATCAGAAGCACTAGCTTTTTATTCCACCTTATATGCATGAGACCTTTGAACACGGGAACAACGTTGGGAACAATCTAGAATGCAATCTAGGAGTCTGTATTATAGCTTCAGCACCAGATCTATGGTTAATGAATAACCCAGGTCTATCGCATGCAATACACAAAGAAACAAAGATTAATGCTAAAGTTCTTCAACTTAGGAAATGAAGGAAATGAAGCCAGAAAGTACACTGAGGTCAGAGTACAATCATCTTGGCTGCTGGACTAAGGTTCCTAGGCTGGACTGAGTAGGCAATAAACCAGAGCGATGAAAAACTCTGTAAGCAGTTAATAGAAAAACACTTTCTCAAATAAATTATTGCTAATTATTAATATTAAAATTATTAATCACCTACTTAAGATAATATTTCCTATCATCTATTCAAGCCCATTGCTCTAATAATTTCCCCTCTCTCCCCTATAATCAACCCTTCCCTTTCTACTAAACTATTGCTATCAGTATATAAACATGCTCTTTTCACACTCATAAATACTTTCTTTTGACCCTCCTTCCCCAGCCAGCTACAGTCCCATTTCTGGGCCTCTTTTGCATAAAAACACCTCAAAAGAGTGGATTCATATTTCTTGTCTCTAATTCTCTTTCATTCTCTTTTAAATCCACTCCGCTCAAGTTTTCACTTCACCATGCCACCAAAACTGCTCTCATCAAGGTCACCAATGACCTCCACGTTGCTAAACCTAATCGTCAGTTATCAGTCCTTACTTAGCAGATGAAACAGTTTATCAGTTCCTCTTACCTCATACCCTTCCTTCACTTAATGTCTAAGATGTCACATTCATATGTCTTTTTATGTACATCACTGATCACTTCCTCTCAGTCTCTTTTGCTAGATCCACCTCTTCTCCCTGACCCATTAATGTTGGATGCCCCAGGTATCTTCAGCCTTCTTTTTTCTATCTATACTTACTGCCTCAGTGAAGCCATGGCTTTAAATATCATTTGTATGCTGACAACTTCCAAACATATATCTCCAGACAATATCTCTCCAAAAGTCTCAAAAACCTACCGGCATCTCTATTTGGACACCTAACAGATAACGCAAACTTCACTTGTTCAAACCAAACTTTTATTTCCCTCCAACTGTTCCGCCCCACAGTCTTTCCCATCTTGGTTGATGGAAAGTCCATTTTTTCAGTTGCTCAGGCCAAAATACTTGGAATTATTCTTGATTTCCTTCTTTTATTCACTCCTACCTCCAATCTACCACCAAAACTTAGCTCTATATTCAAAATACGGAAATAAATGGAAGAACGGTTTCCATTATAGTTTTCTGGTAGTATATCTTCTGGTTTTTAATACACAAACTTCCTAAGATGTATGTATTTTTAAAAGGCTTATATGTGAAAATTTAATACTTACAAAGATGATGTCTTCTGTTCAAAGTCCTGTAATGGCTACCCTTTGCTCTGAAAATTAACCAAAGTCCAGGGAACCTACAGGCCAATCACAAGATGCTTCCCCCAACTCCATTACCTCTGACTTTCTTTCCTACTATTCTTTCACTAACCCATTCCACCATAGCCACTCTGGCTTTTTTGCTGGTTCTCAAACTGATCAAGCATATTCCTACCTAAGGGGTCTTGTTTTACCTACTCGCTCTGCCTAAAATGCTTCCCCCGCAGATACCTGTTTGGAAAATTCATTTTTGTCTTTCATTTGTGCCTTTGTTTCACTTCCTTTGCGCCTTTGCTTAAACTGACCTTCTTCAATGAGTTATACAGACCTGTCTGACCAACTTCTTTATTACCGCAACCTGATTTTATCCTCATCTCTCCAGATGCCTATTTCATGCTTTACCAACATACTCTAAGATATATCTGTTGCCTGTTTTTTAATACCACTTTTGTGACTGTGGCAGACAAGAGGGACACAAGACTCAATTGAGAACCAAATGGTATAGAAAGGAAGAGAGATATATCAGGTACAAAATATGTGAAATATTAGAAGTTTATGCAAGGTATAGAAGTAGGTCAGTAGAGATAATGATGAATACTCTTTGGACAATGATATTAGAGAAGGCCTCTTAGAGAAGATAATGTCTGGGTCAGTCCCATTTGCAAATGTATAAATTTGAGACTTATTTTAAGTGTTTTAATCATATGTCACATGACTAGTTCATGGAATACTCAAGAATAGAAAACAATTTCAAAAGTCTCTCTTGGAAAAAGTACTATAACAGTATCCTGCCATTATGTTCAAATTGGTGAATTATCCACTCTTAACCTAGTAATATAACAGAAAGGATGTTGACAGGTCATGATGTTTCTCATATTGCTAATGACAGCCCTAGTCTTCTAGTTACTCAATACAAAAACCCTGGCATCATTCCTCTTCTTTCTCTTCTTCTTACACTGCACAACTGGTCCATCATCAAATCTTGCAGGGTATACTTTCAAAATTTATCAATAATTTGACCACTTCTCATCCTCACGTTACCACTAATCTAGCCCAAGTCAACAGCATGTCTTATGTGGTCTCTCTGCTTTGCCTTAGTCTACTTTTAAAATAGCATCTAAAATGATCCTGGTTAACATGTAATTCTAATCACAACATTCATCTGTTCAATACCTTCTAGTGGCTTCCCATCTCAATCAGTGTTAAAATGAAAGTATCTGCAACGAACTACAAGAATCTACAAGGTCTGACCTCTTATTGCCTCTCTGACCTTAAGTCCCATTACTCCTCCACTCCTCCTGCCACCTTGATAACACCACTTCAATCACATTGTCCTCTTCATTTTTCTTCAAGCACATCAGGAATGGCCCACTTTAGGCCCTTGTACTTACTTTCCTTCCGTTGGGAATGCTCATCTTCCAGACATCCACAGCTAACTCCCTCACTTCCTTCCAGTATTAACTCCAAATCACCTTAACATTGAGGTTTTCCATGGCCAAATCATCAAAAATTTCACCCCACCCAACATTTTACATCCCTTTACCCTTTTTAATTTTTCTCCTTAGTACTAAAATTTATTTAACATACTATATATATTAAGGTATCATGCTTATCTCCCTTTTCCTCTTGGCATGAGGGCAGAACCTTTAATCTGTTTTCATTACTACTTTATCCCTAGTACCTAATGTATAATAACTACTCAATAAATGTTCATTGGATGAATAAATAAGTATAGACATAGTGACAGCAAAGAAGAGACCCATCCTCAGTGACACAGAACAAGGAACAGATAAGAGATGAAATCCATGGGTATTATGGAATGAAGCCTGAGATATGTTTCATGCTCAATAAATACTCATCAAATAGGGCCGGGCGTGGTGGCTCACGCCTGTAATCCCAGCACTTTGGGAGGCCGAGGCGGGTGGATCACGAGGTCAAGAGATCGAAACCATCCTGGTCAACATGGTGAAACCCCGTCTCTACTAAAAATACAAAAAATTAGCTGGGCATGGTGGTGCGTGCCTGTAGTCCCAGCTACTTAGGAGGCTGAGGCAGGAGAATTGCCTGAAACCAGGAGGCAGAGGTTGTGGTGAGCCGAGATCGCGCCATTGCACTCCAGCCTGGGTAACAAGAGCGAGCCTCCGTCTAAAAAAATAAAAAAAATAAAAAAAAAATAAAAAAAACTCATCAAATAAATAAACTTAAAAAAAAAAATAAGATTTCTTCCAGCTATACAAGATAAGTAAGGCCTGCCACTCAACAACTATAAAATCAACAACAGAAAAGACAGATGGATTGACTGCCAAGAGTCTCTCTCATTGCTATGTCTACTGCACTAGTGCCAAGCAAGCTGGGGCCATCTCCTAAGGATAGCTGTGATAGGCTGGCATGTGTCATGTCGAAAGCTCCTGCACTCAAGGAAGAAGAGAAAAAAATACTACAATAGAAGTCAGGAAATGAATAGTTTCTTCTTTATGTATTTTTTCTATTTTTGCATTTTTTAATGCCAAAAATTATTACAGGGGCAATTGAAGCCTCTTCTCGCAGATGCACATATATAATTAATTTTTTGGTCTAGGAACAGACAACTTAGATTTTCTTCCTCATAGCTTGACTTCATTCCATTAACTATGGTATCAGGTTTCTCAACACAAAGTAAGAATAAAAGTGTCTCTATTACAAGATGTTTTGAGGATTAGTACAATATTGGGCTTGAAAAATGTTTTTAAAGCATAACTGCTATTATTATTCCAAAGGAAATATTTGTGGAATATAGTACATTTCTATGAAGATTCTGGGTACAAGTCAGTAGGCCACAATAAGACAGAATTATGAGAATATAGTCAGAGATTTTTATAAATTTGTAGGCTAAAATAAAATTAATAAGAGAAAAAAATAGATAATTTCACTTAACTGTAAAGATAAATAGATGAAGCCCAATAACGACATTCTGCAATCAGAAGAATCTGTAGTTTTAAGTGAAATCAATTATGTATCTATGAAGAAACTGAGGCTCTGAGTAATTTAATTGACTCTGTGGTATGCAGACAAGTCAGGCTTAGAGCTCAGGTTTTCCTATTTCTATTTCTGGATTCGGTAATATAGCAAAAAAGCATTCATTGAGCTCTTCCTAAACACCAGGGTTGTCCAAGCACTTTATATGAATAACAATACGATGTTGCTGCTCTTACAATCCCTAATTCACTGATAGGACAAGTTTAGACAAAGATCAGATATGTAATTTAGCAAGGTCACACAGCTGGTAAGTGCCAGAACTAGGATTTTTTTTTTTTTTTTTTTTTTTCTTTTTTTTTATTTGAGACAGAGGGTCGCCCAGGTTACCCAGGCTGGAGTGCAATGGCGCAATCTCGGCTCACCGCAACCTCCGCCTCCCGGGTTCAGGCAATTCTCCTGCCTCAGCCTCCTGAGTAGCTGGGATTACAGGCACGCGCCACCATGCCCAGCTAATTTTTTGTAGTTTTAGTAGAGACGGGGTTTCACCATGTTGACCAGGATGGTCTCGATCTCTTGACCTCGTGATCCACCTGCCTTGGTCTCCCAAAGTGCTGGGATTACAGGCTTGAGCCACCGCGCCCGGCCTAGAACTAGGATTTTAATCAAGACTGATACGGCCTTGCTGTGCTCCCAACATCTATGCCACTTCTCTAAGCAGAGATACACTGCTCAGCATTCCATCATGTATTCTCAACATGCAAAATTAGGTCTTGGGGTGAAAAAATCTTAGCACAATGACTCAGGAACTCCAAAGAGCCAAAGAATATAAACAGACATGCAGTATATTTGTGTTATTATTAAGGGGAGATTATGAAAAACATGTCTAAGAACTCTTCTTATGTGAGAGGCGTTGCACAACTATTAACATGTTGAGAAATACTTTCTTCAATTGATACCTGATTTAACTAAGAAAAACTAAACGTTTATGCATTAATTTGAAAATGGATTCAATAAATCCCACTCCCATTAAATTTATTCCTAACTCCACTTAGAATACTATTATAGTTGAAAGTTACATAAAGAGTCATTTAAGTAAGGAGAGCATTAAACTTTATTAAGGCTGACAACCAGCATCTCTCCACATAATGTTTTCTGTGTTCTTCTTGACTTGCTATTCTGTTTCTCTAAAGTGTATAAAATATGGGCTTAGGAAAAAAGGTATTCATTCAAAAGAGTGAGGTGGCTTATTGGTCAACCATTTACTGGTATTGATAAATCATTTTAAATTCTCTAAACCTTAGATCTCTCACCTATAAAATGAAAATAATAAACATCAGGGAATAATATATAACAATTATAAAAATGTAGGGAATTGTTATTATTGGAAAGAATGTAGGTGGTTTCACTTATTACTACTGAAATACAGAAATAATTTAAGTGTATATATATATATATATATATATATATATAAAATCCCCATTGAACCTCAAGATATGGTGAGTTGATCATTATTTGTTCTCCTGAGCACATGAGAAAAAATGTGGTTCAGAGAAGAATGCATCTCCCAAGGTCACAAAATTAGCAACTATCAGAGCCAGGTCTTCTAACTCCTGATGCAGTGCTTTCTGGCAAATCTTTCTGTTTGTTGCACATTATAAATAGGACAAATTTCACTGACTTTTGAATATATAATTTAGTTTTAGAAAAACAAAATAAATGATGATGCTGGGAAAAGTAGGAAATGTTTTCATCATGATAATGTTTCTGCTGACTGATTGATTCTTCAGAGGCTCTTATTTGACTTATAAATAGCTTATCCAAGGTCTTGTGCCGTATTTGCTATTCATTCAGAGAAGAAAAGTGTTTTCCCAAAGTTCACCCAGGAATTGGAGAGTACATGAATGGGTAATGATTTAAACAGAGGTGGAAAAACAAACTAACACATTCAATGCAGAAAGAGCAATGAAGAGGAACAACATAATATCTCATTTATACCTCTGTGTGCTACCTAAAGCGTAACAATCAGGTAAAGCTTGTAACTTTTAAAGTTTAATAGAAACTATTATAGGAATATGAATACATAAATCTGGGAAATCTAACTTCATTTCTCTTAAATGGTTTTAATTCTGCTAAATTATTTGCAGAGGTAAGATTTTCTGGAACAGATGATTATCCTTTTCCACAATTGCTTTAATGTAAGGCATATAAAAAAGACCAACGGACCAACCAGCAAGCAAAAACCAGTCTGTAAGATCACCCATCATGTTAAACATATTAGAAAGAGAAGGCATTAACACTACTGACTAAAATTAAATACAAAAAGGGAATAAATCCATTAGTAATCCAAGTCCCTTTAAAGTGAGTCAATGTCCTTGTCTCTAAATATAGTTTCAAAAAGGCAAGTTCACATAATATCTCTAGGTGTTTTAATTTGAATGCTTCTTATAGATGATAATGAATAACTGGGGTATTAGTCACATCTGATTCACACTCATTAATGAGTAATTTCCTTTGGTGCAATAGAAATAATCATTCCTTATATTTTTGTGGCACTGTGCATATTATCTGTTTCGTTCTGCATAATCATCTGCAGGTGACAAGACAGGTAATATTACTATCAATTTACAAATAAAGAAACTGAAAATCAACAAGAATCTTATATTTCCAGTCTTAAAGTAGTTTTAAAGGCCATATATTTAAGCTGCATACCCAATGCTTGATTCCTCTCCAAAATTCTTTTATTTATTTATTTATTTTTGTTTTTGAGACAGAGTCTTTCTCTGTCACCCAGGCTGGAGGCCAGTGGCATGATCTCTGCTCACTTCAACTTTTACCCTCCTGGGTTCAAGCATTTCTCCTGCTTCAGCCTCCCAAGTAGCTGGATTACAGGCACATGCCACCATGCCTGGCTAATTTTTGTATTTTTGTAGAGTCAGGGTTTCACCATGTTGGCCAGGCTGGTCTCAAACTCCTGACCTCAAGTGATCTGCCTGCCTTGGCCTCCTAAGATGCTAGGAGTATAGGCATGAGCCACCAAGCCCAGCCAATTCCTCTACAGAATTCTTATTTTATTTTTAAATAAATCTAAGGAAAGAGAACTCACCATCTTCCAGGGGAGAGTATTCTTACGCTAGCCAGATCTGAATTTGGCTCATAGTGAGCTGAAATCCATTCCCATGATCTCAAACCATTAGCCCTAATTTGCTTCTGAGGCCATAAAGGACAAATCTAACTGCTCTTGGATAAACAGATTCACAAATACACGTGCTTTGCTATTATGTCCCCCTTGTGTTCTTTCCCTCAGGCTAAACATCTCCTTGTTCAGCTATTCATGTCTTAAACATATATAAATAGAAAATATATAACTAATATAGATTCCAATTTAATTTACATGTACTCATGAACTTACTTGTACTTTATATATAACTAATATGTAATAGAAATATATCATCCAATTATATATAATTACATATGTATATAAATAGCTGTAAAACATACTTTTATATTAGGCTGTGATTTTGGCTCATCCATCAGTCATCTGTCTTAGACCAGTGTACATGACTAGTACATTCTCAGTACAGGGAAGGATTTTGCCTTACAGAAAGTCTTCTCCCTAACAAGACACGTTAAGTAGAACATGCCCAGAACTTTTGAAGCATACCATCAGACAGATGCTTATTAACTTATTTTTACAAAATGACGATATTCTACAAATTGTTTAACCAATAGTGAACCTAGTTTTGCCCAAGCATGAGTCACAGCTACTTTTAGAGACTGCTTTTAAGCCCCTAGTCACCATTAGAGCTGCTTCTAAAACCACGGCTGTAGGTGACCCTATCACTTTACTTGGTACAAATATTTTCAAAGTAGCAAGCAATGCATGGTAGGAAATAGAACACAGGTCTTTGTGTCTCAGTAGAATCCACTTAATTGTCTTCTGTGCAGTCTTCAGATAATTGGAAGCAGCATATAAGATAATGCGAGTCATGTTTCTCATACATGAAAAGATGAAGGCACTTAATCCTGTGCATGGAAACTGACAATGGCGGCTTTTAAAGGACAGGACAGACTCAGATGGTGTAATGAAAGTCTTTACAGATACTTCTAGGTGTAAAGAGATTCTCAGCAATCTATTTTTTGGGTAACTGTCAACTTAGAAGTCACTGAATGAGAGCAATGATGTTAAAAGTAAATTTAAGGTGAGTAGCAAGTGACAAACTGGAATTCCTAAGGTTAGGACCATCTCTGCCTTGTCAACTATTGCATCTCTTGTACCCAGCACAGTGCTTCCACAAAGCAGGCACTCAATATACATTTTATTTTAAAACAAGTAAATGAATTAATGAATAAATGACTATGAGGTGTTGACAGTCAACAGTCAACCCTACAGCCAGAGGAAGAGAAACCTATGAATGCTCCATCTCCCCTTGATTGTAGCATGTGCTGCTTTGTGCCACCTGATAGTAAATGAGAGTTAACTATGTATCATCTTTTTGACAGCTTTTAGTATATCACAAGGAGTATCTTACAAAATTAGTGAAGAAATACACAGTGTGACAGCTGATGCAATAGGAAATACCAGATATTTATAAATGAGGTTATATCATGACAGACATATTAAGCAAAAGGAACAACAGATATGCTATGTTCTGGGCTTTTCAAGATTTGGGACTGCCTTCCTTCTAGTGAAAAGCTCCTGTGTAGAACAGATAATGATTAGCTTATTGTAGATATGGACGGGAAGAGAGATTATTCTTAACACGTGCCAGAAGCTAGATAGTTAGAAGGAAGCAATTTTTTTTTTTTCAGAGAAGAGAATGCTGGTTTTATTTACAGGTAATGTGCTTGTCTTAGTCTGCTTTGTATTGCTATAATGGAACAATATGAGGATATTTTATAAAGAAAATAAATTTATTCCTCACAGTTCTGGAGGCTGGGTAGTCCAGTATCACGGTTCCAGCATCTTATGAGGGCCTTCTTGCTGTGTCATACCGTGGCAGAAGGCAGAAGGGGGAGAGAGTGCAAGAGAGGGCAGGGAAGAGGGTCAAACTCGCCCTTTCATCAGGAACCCAGTACCGCAATAACTAGCCCACTCCCCAGTAACAGCATTAATTTTTCAATAAAAGATGATATAACCACCTCTTACTAGGCCCTATCTCCCAATACTGTTTCCATTGGGGAATAAGTTTCCAACACATGAACTTTGGGGGATGTTTTCAAACCACAGAATTCCTCTCAGGCCCCCCAAATTTATGTCCTTCTAACAACGCAAAATATATTCATTTCATCCCAATAGTCCCAAAAGTCTTAACTAATTCCAGCATCAACTCAAGTCCAAAGTCTCATCTAAATCAGATATGGCTGAGACTCAAGAGACAATTCATCCTGAGACAAATTTCTTTCTAGCAATGAGCCTGTGAAGTCAGTAAATTACATGCTTCCAAAAAAACAGACAAACAAAGCAACAACAACAACAACAAAACAATGGTAGGACAGATATAGGGCATACGTTCTCATTTTAAAAGGGAGGAATAAGCAAGAAGAAAGGACTAAGTGGTCCCAAGTAAGTCCAAAACCTAACAGGGCAAACAACATTGCCTGGCAGTTCCAGAATTAACCTGGGCATACTGAGGGAGGTATTGGGCTCCCAAGGCCTCAGGCAGTCCCACCCCTGTGGGATTGCTGGGCTCAGTCCACCCAGCAGCTCTCCTGCGTTGGAGTCTATGCCTCCAGTTCTCCCAGGTTAATGCTGCAAGCTGGTAGCTCTACAGTTCTGAGTTCTTGGAAGTGGCTGTACTCTCATGGCTCCAGTAAGTATTGCTTCAGTGGAGGCTCTCTGCAATAACTCTACTCCTGAGAGAAATCTCTTCCTGGGACCCCAGGCTACCCACAACAGTCTTTGGTGGAGGAAGCCATACAACCACAGCTCTTGAATTCTGCATGTCTGTAGAATTAGCACCATGTGGACACCCACAAGGGTTTACAGCTTGTACCTTCCAGAGCAGGTTGAGCCACACTTGGGCCCACCTGAGCCATAGTTGGGGCAGCCAAAGAGCACTGTACCAGAATGCAGGGTCAGAGTCCCATGGCAGACCTGGGCAGCAAATACTAAGAGAACCTCTCTGGAAATGTGGCCGTAAAGTTCCTAATTTGCCTCAAAAATCTTTGAAATGCCTTTGGGGTCATTTATCCATTATCTTGATAAATAGAACCTGGCTTCCTTCTATCCATATCAACCTCCTTAGTAAACAGTTGCTTGGTCAGACCCTTAGAATTCTCTCCTGAACATGCTTTTTTTAAATTGTTTATGTGGCCAGGCTAAGAGTTTTCCAAATCTTTCTGTTCTTCTTATCTTTTAGCTATAAACTCTGTCTTTAAATCATTTCTCTCCACTTGCATCTACTATAAGTAGTTAAAAGCACCTGTCAACATTTTACCTAAACATCTTCTTCCACTAGATAATCTAGTTTATCACTCTTAAATTCTATCTTCCATAAAGTCCTCAGGTATGGACACAATTCAGCCAACTTCTTTGCCATTTTGTAAGAAGAATGGCCTTTCCTTCACTTTCCAATACCTTGTTCTACATTTCCAATTGAGAGCTCATCAGAATAGCATTTACTGTCCATATTTCTACCAACATTTTGATACCGATCACTTAAATAATTCCTAAGAAGACTTTGGTGCTCCCTATAGCTCTTGCCTCTGTGCCTTCACCAGAATTGTCCTTAATGCTCCATTTACAGTAATCTAGCCTTTTCTAGCCTAATCCTCCAAATTCTTCCAGCCTCTGTTTGTTACAAAGTTCCAAAGCTGCCTCCACATTTTCATGTAGTTATTATGGTACCACCCCACCTCTTGGTACCAATTTTCTGTCTTAGTCTGTTTTTGTTGCTACAACAGAATAACACAGACTGGGTAGAGGAAATACATTTATTTCTCAAAGTTCTGGAGACTAGAAAGTCCAATATCAAGGTGCCAGCATCTTGTGAGGGCCTTCCTGATGCATCATCCTATGGCAGAAGGTAGAAAGTGAAGAAAACACTAGAAAGGGCAGGGAAAGGGACCAAAATCATCCTTTTATCAGAAACCTATTTCCAAGACAACTACCCCACTTCTGGGACAATAGCATTAATCTTTTAATAAAAGATGACCTACTCCAAAGTTATTTTGCATGTCAGTGAATCCCAGTGCCTACCATGGTGATTGGCACACTGGCTGGCACATTGGAGATAGTTATCAAATGTCTTTAATAGATAAGTAGGCATTCAATTAATAAATTCTAGCTTAAGAAGCAGAGAACTACTGAAAATTTTGATGAGAATTGTCTAAAAAATGATGCCACTCAGATGTCTTAGCCACTTAGAGGTCAATTTGATGATGTGTTTTTATGTACAATGCATATAATAAATACAGGAATAAAATGCAATTTACAGGAAGAATGCACACATATAACACACACAAACACATGCACACACATTTCTTTAAATGGCCTCTTGGATTCCTGAGTCTCCATTCATCTGTCATTTCTTGGTTAACATGGGACTTAAAGTCTAATTTGATGACCAGTTCAAAGAACAGCTGGACAGAAGGATTAACAAGGCTCAAAAGGTAATCAAATAGCTGCCACTATATTGTTATGTTATCATGGATGAATATTCTATAGGCTATGCAAGCTGCAAAAAAAACATGGTAGGCAAAATCATGGGGTGGAGAAAAAAATAACAATAGCTGCTCATCAAGATAGATTCCATTTGTTTCTTCTTCAAACTACATTGACAGCATTAAATAATTTCCAACATATTTACTTTATCAATAAAAATAAAACAAGATGGCCAGGAGTGGTGGCTCATGCCTGTAATCCCAGCACTTTGGGAGGCAGAGGCGGGCAGATCATGAGGTCAAGAGATTAAGACCATCCTGGCCAACACAGTGAAACCCCATCTCTACTAAAAATACAAAAATTAGCTGGGCATGGTGGCACAGGGAGCCTGTAGTCCCAGCTACTCAGGTGGCTGAGGCAGGAGAATTGCTTGAACCCAGGAGATGGAGGTTGCAGTGAGCCGAGATCATGCCACTGCATTTCAGCCTGGCAACAGAGCGAGACTCCATTTCAAAAAAACAAAAGACAAGACAAAAAACAAAACAAAAGAATAAAAATAAATAAATAAGACAATGGTGCTAGATGTATCAAATTCCATTATCTGATCATTTTTTCAAGTTTTGTTTTTATTTCATAAGCAATCCAATGCTTTTTTAGGATAAATAATGTTACTTCTGCTTCTACTGAACATACTGAAAGCCCAGAAAATCCTTAATAAAAAGCTGTTCAGGAAACAACCACACTATGATATGGTCATATGACTCAATGAATGGATTTGAATTGTCAGAGGAAGAGGCAAATGGGTATGGGACGGAAAAATAATATCTGCATTCTATTCCCAGCTATATCTTCATCTTCTGGGTGACCTGTGATGACTCACATCTCTCTGAGTGCTTGCAGTGAGTCAGAATTGTTTTAAAAAGTTCTTTAATTCTATATCATAGATCATTTCCACTGGAAAGCATACAATACAAAATGATCTGTTTTTATTTTTTTCTTCTATCTCTCCAAAGGAAAACTTATTAACTTCCTGTGTGGTTTGAAGTGAAATGTCATTAATTTTATAGCATTTCATAGTGAAAAACTAATCATAAAAGTGTTATAGAAAAGATTTTTTAAAGTTTTTTAGTTACGTGACTAAAGGGCACTGAATTTTACAGCCCAGAAGCAGTAGCTCTATTGAAATTTGGAGATTAATCTAGATCTATTGGGAAAACACTAAATATGCCTTTTGTGGTATCAGATTCAATAGATCATTATGTAAAAATACAAACTTTCAAATTTCCTCTTCTTTAAGAATTACCCAGAATCCTGGGAGTCAAAAGAGTCCAAAGTTCTGGGTCTGACCCCAGGAAGCTGCATTTCTGCCCAGTATTCCAGGTGACTGATTGGACCAGACAATATTTTCGGTAACACTGCTCTAGAGGATCATCACCTGTTCCTTTGTTGGCATCTCTTTGAGAATTACATTAACATCTATAAATAGAATGACTCATGACTAACATTAGGAATTCAGACACAGACTCTTCATTTTAACACTCAGTAGTGAAATGAGAAGACAGGTTTAAAGGACATGCATTTGACCTTGGCTAATGTTTTCATCAACAGACAGTATTTCAACTGAGACTTTACACTTGCTCCTGAAATTTCTATAATTTATTTTAGTTGTCTTATTTAGCTTCTGGTCTCTGGGTTGATTTTAGTGTAAAAATTGTGAAGATGTAAATTATCGTTTAATAATTAGATTGCTCAATCCTGATGAAATGTACAAAAATATTGGGTTAGTGAGTTTTTTATTTGTTTTCTAAAACATGGGCCTTGGCCAACACACATATTAAATTTTCTGACTAACTCAAAATAACAAATACTTTGGTATATGATGCTTGACCAAGGGCACCAAGTCATGCAAAAGCAATAGTATCAGAAGTCTGCCCTGGACAACTTTGGAACTCTAAATCACTCCATAAGCAAATGAAGGAAGGAAATGTATCAAACTACATTTATTAAGTTTTATCGAATAATAGCTGTGTGCAAGCAGCAAGAGTACAAAGAAAAGCACTATAGTGTTAGTTCTTAACTTTCAATATGCAGTTACTAAAAAATGTGAGAAGTATTCAAATAAGTACACACAAAAAAATGCTCACAGGATGTCAAGGCAGAAGAGACGCAGTCCATCTGGGGAAGTAAGGAAGGCTGGAAGACAGCAATTAAACTGGAATGAAAGCAACAATACAGAGTTGAAAAACATCTGCCTCAGTTCACAAAATCTCATAGTTTGGAGTAAAAGTGTGAGGGATTGAGCGTGGGAACAGAAAACTGGAAGAGTATGTTGGGGGCAGACTAATAATAGCATATATTCATTCCATGAATAAGATAATTAATCAATTCTGCGATGAACTTTAGGTATTATTATTATTTTAACATTTTAACACCTCTGAAATGAAGATGCCATTAAGTGGGTAGCAGTTTTGATGTTGTCATTACCTATACATGGACATCAAAACTTGCAAAGTAGGTGTCAGCAACTTGAAATAAAATGACTCTTTAAATTTTTTTATATTTATTTAATTTTTAATTTTTTTTTTTTTTTTTTTGGAAATGAAGTCTTGCTATGTCTCCCAGGCTGGAGTGCAGTGGTGCCATCTCAGCTCACTGCAACCTCCACTTCCCGGGTTCAAGCAATTTTCCTGCCTTAGCCTGCCGAGTAGCTGGGACTACAGGCACATGCCACCACACCCAGGTAATTTTTTATATTTTAGTAGAGATGGGTTTCACTGTATTGCCCAGGCTGGTCTTGAACTCCTGAGCTCAGGCAATCTGCCTGCCTAAAATGGCTCTTTTAAGAAATACTTCAACTCTAATACTCCTGATGAAATGGAGAAAACTGTGTGGGAAAACACAAATATCAATGACTCTTAGGTGGAAAGAGACTCATAAAGGTCATACTTAAAATGTAAAGTTGTAATAATTACCTTAACCAATATATTTTTTCTTATATTTCCCTTTTCTTTATGCATTACAGTGACATATAATAAAAACCTTTTTTCCTGAAGTATAAAAAAGGTCTTTCAATAAGAATAAAATAATAATTCAAAGAGTAAGAATGTATTGTGTCATAGTTTAATTGACAGATTTTTTTTCTTAGCGGTACATAAAATAATGGTGTGTTTTGTGATCACTGCCATCTTAGATTTGATGAAATAGGCTGCTCAGCCCTTGTGCATTGTGCACCTAAGCTATGCCAAGCACTATGCTAGATGCTGGGAGGATAATAGTGGGCGAAACATGACAATGTCTCAGATCTTACAATGCTTACAGGCTAAGGTTCTGAATGATGGCTGAAAAGACTGGGCTATGTATTATAATTGGATGCCATCAGGAGAGTTTAAGAACAGGAGTGATATGATCAGATATAGTTTGAGCGAAGTTAGCTCTGGCAGTAGCATATAGGAGAGAAGGCAGGAAAAGGAACTAGTGGTAGGAGGAATAGTTAGAAAAGTCTTGAAATAGTTTGTGTGAGATATAATGAGGGCCTGAATTAAGGCACGGTCACAGACAGAGAAAGAAAAAGAGGATTTAATCAACATGATTCCTGCTGCTCATAGTTCATGATCAAAGAAATCCAGCAGACAATTTCAACTGCCTTCACACTGATGGAAATATACTAAAGCATTTGAGAGCTATTCTATCATCAAACATATTTTTCATTTTCAAAGTGGTCCACATACTTTACCTTTGGTTAGCCCAACACTTAGGGTAAGGCACCATGCTAAGCACTGGGAATACAAAGAAGAGTCTTCCCAGGTGAGAGAAAGAAATCCATGGGGGATGTGATGACACCAATGTGATTATGTGCATTAAAACCAACTGGGTGAGCTCAAAGTGCACAGCACCCCTGGAGATGGAAAAGATCTCCAAGGGGCAGTCACATCTGACCAGGCACTTTAAGAAGTAGCACAAAGAAGCCATTCTACGTTCTTGTACAATGCAAGAAAAAGCATTCTAGGCAGAGGTAAGCTTGTGCAAAAACAAAGAGGTGAGAAAGAGCAGAGCACATTTCGGGCAATTTTCAGTATATGGCTATGTCTTGTTATAAGACACTTATCAATAGTGGGAGAGGTTGGGGGCAGATAATCCAAAAGGCCTTACATCTATTAAAAGGCTTCAGTTTCGTCCTGTTACACTACAGACCCGCTAAAGGATTGCCTACGTTTCATTATTATATGCTATATAAATAGGCCCTTAAAATGTTTTTTCACTGTAAATTGGATTCCACATAGAAAGAATCCTCTAAAGAATTTTCAACAAATTTCAAAGTAAACAACAAAAAGCAAAGGAAGAGATTTCAAATGTGACCATACTTTAAGGATGCAATTAATTTTAAATGTTCTCATAAAGTAAAATTCCAGGAGCAGTAAATTGGTGACCAAGTTACACTTTTGTTTCTTTAAAAGTCCATTATCAAGTAGAGTGGGTGGCCCTATTTTCAGAATTATTCCATGATGCACTTTGATGTAACAGAAAGAAAAGGTATCCATAGATACAGAGTGCTGCTGGTGGTGATTTTTATTTTTTGGTGAAGATAACAAGATAGGAAACAATTTTCCTGTTAATTAAAACTTACTCTTTTATATTTCTGAGCATTATATTTTAAAGAAACTACATATATATAATGAATTTTTGGATATATATGTGGTTAATGGTTATTTTAACATAAACATTTTGGTTTGCTGTCCTTTTATAGGGTAAATTAAAAGATAGTGCTGTCTTTAAGTTCAGACTTACACGGATTCAGAGATTTCAGAAAATGCAATGGAATAAAAAATTCAGTTAATATCATACTTCTCTTTTGGACATTTGTGGGGTTCAGTACCCATCTTGTATCATCTTTAATTTACCATTGAAAAATTAACAACTTCTTTGTCCTGAGTCTGTACTTACACATGAGCTTACCAGACAGAAACCAAATGCAGATGGAGTTAGGAGCTAGACTATGGTTCATGTGTCTGGCATACAATATGTCAGCTAGCCTCTGGGACCTGGAATTGAGCACTCAGTGGACATTTAGCCAATTTGCTCCCCTTCCCCAAATCATTTCACGTTCTCATATGTTTTTAACTCCCTACTGTTTGAGCGGTAGCAGCCTTCCTGCTGTTATATCCTATTTATTATTTTTAAGCATGTAACTCTCAGTCTCACCCACTAACCTGTAAAACTCTGGAAGGCAGGAATCGTGTTTCATTCAGTTTTTTAATATTCTTATTTTTAAAAAAGTCAAGGGCTATGCAAAAAATTAAAGCTAAGGAAATGTATGTAGAACCAAATTGGAAATATATGCACAATACTTAAAACTTCTATTGCTAATTTCAACAGAGACAAGTGTTTCTAGAAAACAATTGAAATTTTATATTATATCAGCGACATAATTCTTCTGTCTCTGTGCTATTTTAAAATCATAAAGTTTTCAACCAGCATAGTTTAACACCATCAAAACTAATATTTGAAAGAAAAAAGAAAATTTCTTGTTATTCTGAATTTAAAACAACCATTATATAAACTGAAACTAACTGGCTTTCAAGTAAATGATTATGTGTATACAAAATTGCTTAAAATGTTAAAGCTAAAAGAACACATCCTTAACTCTATTCTGATCCATGTATAAGAAGGAAAATTATAATGCATTCTGCAGATAACTGTTTTGTTTCTAAATGGGCAGAATTCATCCGTATATACAAAACATACATTAGAACCAGTATATATGCTTATAAGATTTCCAATTGCAATGATAATAAGTCAAACTTTTTGCACATATCCCATACTCAGATGTGGCCCTTGATTTCACATAGTCAAGACTGGAATGTTCAGAGTATCAACATGAAAACTCACATGCTCAGGTGACTGCATTCTTGTCATCACCTCAAGAGCATATTGTGCTACACTAAACCTTGAGGGAATGAGCACAATTTCATTTAGACATTAGGATATTTGTTTCACAGACACTGGAGCTGTGAAGAGTCAAGCTCAACATCTCTAGCCTTGATAGGTTCCACAGCAGTGCAAAGAACGTGTTATATTTTTTCTGGGTTCCCAATTTGTAGTGAGAACTTCACTGAATATCACAGTTTGCTGCTTTACAGAATGTTACCAAATTAGCAAATTTTCTAGTTCTAGAAGCAAGAAAAGTTGGGGAAATGACTAGATAAGCTCTTCGTTTTTAAGAAATAAAAAAATGAGGAATTGCCTTTCTGAGGTGCACAGGCAAATTATCAATTGGTGTTGAAGTTTTGTTTTGCCTTAAAACGGAAACTAAAAACAAAAACATAAACAAAAAACCCTCTTTCAGAGCTCTATAAAATGAAAATATAAGAACATTTAAATAATCACAGTCGTATACTCAAGAGATACGTGGGTGGCTTCAAAAGGTTTGCTCTGTTTTACTTGGAACGCTAATTGACCTTACAAGAAGTTTGGGATTGACAGTTTGTTGTGTACAGTGCACTGCTGCCGCATCAGCCAAGAAGGGCAGACTCTTAGGGAGAATGACCTAGGCAATGTGTTGATTTCAGAGCTGCCTCTCATTTTCTGCTTCATATTTTGATTGCTTTTCCTTTTCAACCCATAATTGGGAACTGCAAAAATATAGTGGTTTTTTTTCATTTCCAGCAATGAAAATTTAATATTAAATGTACCCAATTCCTTATGATTTGCTACAAAGAATCTAAACTGAAAATACTACACAGACAAATATGAAAAGATTTACCACATTCTTTGAGGTGATATGGAGTAATTTAAGAAATGAGTACTTGGGAGGTAGACAGGCATAATTCTGATCACTTAATCATTAAGGAATTGCAGTGTTATGAGGAACGTCTTCATAATCAGACCTAAGGTTTGGTAAAAGCACCTGGCTCACTGCACTCTTTCTGTCAGGTGTCTATTTTAAACACCCAGGCAACTGATCATTCCCTTATCTGAACATCCAACATTGCATGAATAAATTATGATTCATTCATCACATGAAATATTATGCACCAATGCAAAGCTCGGCTATAACTCTATTGGCCTAGAGTAAGCACTGTAATGTAAGACTTGATGAAATATCAAGTTTCAGAGTAATGTTTATGGTAAATCTTTATTTTTGTTTAAAAGCGTGTATGCCTGTGAGAGAGCATACATGTGGTAAGCATGAAAATATGTGAAAGAGCTGTGGATGGTTTTCCTTGTTCTCCATGCCCAGACAGTAGAATTAGAGAGGGGATATGGCTCCTACTGACTCCAATGGACACAGAAAACAAATTAAAAGAAAACAATAAAAATAAAAGAAATCCTCTTAATGCATCATTAAGATTTTCTTTTATTTGCATCAATATGCACATATTTTATAATTTGAATATCTAATGAAGGAAATGTAAAATCGATTTTTAACAAGTAATTTGGGATGGAATTTATTTTAATTTTTAAGAAATCTATTACCAAGCTTCTGTGGACTCTACCATCACCATTTACTGGCTGTGTAGAGCTGGATAATTTGCTTATTCTTACCTCAGTATGCTACCCGTTACAATGGCACGTCTAACAATACAGACTTTGCAGGAGTGGTTGTGATGGCGGCGTTAACACAGGCAAAGCCTACAGAACACAGTATACAATGTGCAGCCTACATTCAACAGTAACTTTGGCTTTGAGTAGAAGTGGTGCTGTATCTGGGACTATTTCTAAAGGAATAACTTGCTAAGCTATCTGGTAATTCTACTGGTTCTGTGACTACATGGAATATGCTTATATTCTATGTAGCTGGCTGCATTTGGCTCAGAGCTATAGATGGTTTTCCTTGTTTAAATATTGATGGAAGGGAGGCAAGAAGAACTGCAAGTATTTTTCTTATTCTTAAATGAAGAGTCAAAAGTGGTCAGAGGGGTAACAACAGCTGAGGGAGGTTAATTCTTAACAAGGCAATTTCAACCCCTAAAATAGATGTATAAGTTAGGTAAAATTTATATTTTTAAAATCAAATTTCCAGATAATTGTTTTCTGGCTTCCAAGACGCAAATTCATGATCAACTATAAATGTCAAGCCAGGCAGAAGAGTGCTAATTAAGTAATCTGGTTAAGTACTCAGCTTTCCAAAATTGTGTTTTTCTCACCTGCCCACCTATAAACTCTGTATCAGAGAACAAAATAGCTTTAATTATATAAAAGCATAATATAATCTTGAAATCTAAATGATGTTAAAAACATCAATGATGTTATCTATGTCTGACAGAAATAATGAAAAGGAAAATGCATTCTTATAGTCAAGAATAATGAGAATTCAGGAGTAAAGGTAGTTTGCTTCCAGAGGCAGGAGATTTCTGCACTTTTGTTTTATCTGATGTTCTAAAAGAGCACCTACCTGGTCGTCTATCAAGGCCAATGAGGCCTATGCCCATAATGAGGTCTAGGCCTGTAACAACTGAAAAGCAAGAATATGGAATAATTTTTGTTGCTAATCCTCTGCTATTATTAGTTTAAATAGTAAGTGGTTGAAACTATTATTCACAAAATAATATAGACAACAATTTGTCATGATTCTGGTTTGTTCAGATCATTTTAGATTATTTTAAATAATATATTTAAATTGAATACAACATACTGAAATATATAAGTGCTTAATATATTTTAATTGAGAATACAAATTATAATGATCTCCCTATGCCATTTAAAACCGCTTAACCCATACAATAAAACTGTATTCATAAATGATAGATGGTGCTGAGTTGAAATTTGGAAAAACAGCAGTTAAAAATTACAAAGAACTATGACTTTGAAAGGGATCGTATGCAATGAATACTGCACAGGAAACATATCAGAAGGGTTTTCCCTTCCTTTAGTACCTATGTCTTTGGCAGCCTGCCTTGTTCATGGCCCCATTTCACCAAGAACCAAACGGCAACAGAAATCCACCTGTTTGGTCACATAAGCACAAAGATTTGATTTCTCACTTGCACAGAAATCAGAGAGCTATTTCATAATGGAACTAGGAAACGTTTTCTTCATAACACAGGAAGTAACAACAGACGGAGGCTGGTAGATGCCACCTACCCGGGGCTGTTTTTGTCCTTCGTCATTTCTGTGCAGGCAAGCAGGCAACCTTATATCTGCGTGGGAGCTGGGTCGCATCTGATGAGAGTTCTGTTACCTGTGAGCCTCGTACTTGAGGTCTCGGTAGCTCCACCCACTACCTCGGCTAGGAGCCCGGCTGTTGTGGGGTGGTGCTGGTATCAGACCAATATCTAAGGCAAATCCCATGTAGCAAGCTGTCATTACTCAAAGAATATGCCGTTCAGTGTGTAAACGAAGGGGGGGTGTTAAATACGATGACTCTTCAGATATATATGTGAGAAAGATGCTTCTGGAAGTGTATTTTTCTTTGTACGCTATAAGGAAAACACAGCAGCGATTTAGAGATAGTGCCTATATTAGACTTTTAACCAAAGAACACAAGAATATTGGCACTGACACTGCTATCATTGTAATTCATTGTGTCCTTAAAATGTGCTAGGCATTGTGGTAAGTGATTTAAATGCATGACTTCATCAGTCTCACAGTGGACTATAAGGAAAGTGCTATTTGTATTTCCATCGAACAGAATAAACAATAGAAAATTACCGAGGTTGAGGAACTTGCCCACAGTTACACAGCTAGTAAGTGGCAGAGATGAGATTTGAATTTCGTCCTGTAAGACCCCAATGCTGACTACTTGAATACTTTACCCTACTTCCCTCCCCTTGATAAACTGCTTTCAGGAGAGCCCTTTATATCACCAGATCATTATTTCTTTACGTTAAAAGAAAAATACTTAGATAAGATAGATCAATGATTTATTGTGAAGCATTCTACTAGAGATGAGCCTCAGTTATCAAAAGTCAAATTAATACCCTCAAAAATTTAAGATGCCCTCAAAGTAACATTTGACTTTTAACGTATTTTGTAAATAAGAGAGGTGTATGATGATACACAAAATTTGTAGACATGGTCTTCAGCTATAAATTATGTAGCATTATAACAAATAGAACTACCAGAAAGAATATACCATGTGTCTTTTAAGGAATATGTTGAGGGTGGGATAAAAGCTTATTAAGTTTTCTCCTACCAGAGTTCATCACAAAAATTTGGTTTCCTTTGTTTGTTTGTTTTGTTGTTGTTTAGGTTTGTTTTTTGAGACAAGGCTTCATTCTGTTGCCAAGATTGGAGTTCAGCGGCACAATCTTGGCTCAATGCAGCCTCAACCTCTCAAGTGATCCTCCTGCTTTAGCCTGCAGAGTAGCTGAGAGTACAGGCACACATCACCCTCCCTGGCTAATTTTTGTATTTTTTGGTAGAAATGGGGTCTTGCTATGTTGCCCAGGCTGGTCTCAAACTCTTGTCCTCAACGATCCTCCCACCTCAACCTTCCAAAGAGCTGTAATAGCAGGCATGAGCCATTGTGGCTGGTCAAAAATTTGATTTCTAAGTGGAGAAGTTCCCTGTGGATTCAGAGAAGTCATGAAACAGGATAGCCCCAGGGTATTTCCACACCTTAACTTGTAAAGAAAAGTAGAAATGAGTCAGAGCAATGTCCTTAGAATACAAGCTAATTTGTTAAGAACCACATTTGAACACAAGGGTCTACCTTGCAGAATTCTGGAGGGTATCAGGGATGAGGAGACAAGCCACTTCTCATCACACTCATATTTTTCACTCTCATTTATCTGTCTGGATTGGAAAGAAAACTGTCACAAAGCCAATCTCTGTTTGATAGCCTAGTAAGAAAGGGCTCTTCTTGCTTCCCTCTGCAGATAGTAGGGTCTGAAAAGAATTATAAGGCCCTGATCTTGTTAATGCTCCTGTTAATCAGCATGTCCAACCCAGGTGAAATCAAAGTCAACTTGTTTTTAAGAAAGGACACAGCCTGGCTCCACAAACATTTCATTTTTGCCACTGTTCTCTAAGAGGAGCTGCACTTTTCTTGCACTTTAAGAGAAGTAGGAGATATGATTTGCCACGAATAGGGTTAAGCTATGAATTAATTAGTATGAATGTCCTTTCATTTCTGCTCCTAACATTTCTATTGAGATAGAATGTGATTAAGTGGACATTTAGAGTATACTTAAAAAGTAAATAAGGTCTAAAATAGGCAATGGATAATGGACATGGATGGGAATGACGGTAAAAATGATGGCTTGGTAATTAAGTGTGGTTAGAGGATGCATAGGAGACAGGCATGGTAATGAGGCTAGTCTTCTTTTAGCACAAGCTGGAAGTGGTGCAGCTGGGGTGCTGCCCTGAATCATGACCAAGTTAATAATGAGCAGTTCTCAAACTGCAGGCACCAGACAGCATGCTTCAGTATCCTGCAGATCAATTCACCTGGCACTGTAAAAATGCTAATGTTTGGATGGGCTCTTACAATAAAGCTTTTAAGCCTCATGGTACTTTTCACCTCTATATTGTGGTTTGGTTTATAATGATTCAGATTTCACCCTTCTTTGGTATTTCATGCTACATAAAGCCTCTGAAATGATGGAAAAAGTATCACTAGTCCATGAGGTTATAACTAGAAATAAAATAGGTAAGATAAGTGTGTTTGTCTACTTCACTCTACTGCAAGGCTCCTTAATAATAGGACAGCAGGTGGAGATTATCAGGAGTACTTTGGCTTCCATTTAATTCCCTGTAAATAAATGGCTCTGTTGGTAGACTTATTAGACAAAGGATTTAGAAACATCAGAAGAACTCTCTTTGAATTCCTAATGTTTATTACCCAATGTCATATCTAAACTATTCATATTTGTTCTTAAATACTGTGATTTATATTAACTTATCGTAATGCTAATAACTGTGAGATATATATATATATATATATATGGGTGTGTGTGTGTATATATATATATATATTTTTTTTTTTCTACAAGAATTTTGTAATTAAATGTTTCCGATAACTCTTTTAAAATAAATTCTTTAAAAAAAACCGGGATACATGTGCAGAACATGCAGGTTTGTTACATAGGCATAGGCATGCCATGGTGGTTTGCTTCACCTATTGACCCATCCTCTAAGTTCCTGCCCCTCACCTCCCACTGCCCCACAGGCCCTCTGGTGTGTATTTTTCTCCTCCCTGTGTCCATGTGTTCTGATTGTTCAACTCTCACTTATGAATGAGAATATGTGGTGTTTGGTTTTCTGTTCCTGTGTTAGTTTGCTGAGGATGATGGCTTCCAGCTTCATCCATGCCTGTAAAGGACATGATCTCATTTCTTTTTGCGGCTGCATAGTATTCCATTGTGTATATGTGCCACACTTTGATAATCCAGTCTATCACTGATGGGCATTTGGGTTGGTTCCATGTCTTTGCTATTATAAATAATGCTGTAATAATCATATATGTGCATGTATCTCTATAGTAGAATGATTTATATTCCTTTGGGTATATACCCAGTAATGGGATTGCTGGGATGAATGGTATTTCTTGTACTTGATCCTTGAGGAATTGCCGTACTGTCTTTCACAATGGTTGAGCTAATTTACATTCTCCCCAACAGTGTAAAAGCATTCCTATTTCTCCACAGCCTCGTCAGAATCTATTATTTCCAGACTCTTTAACAATCCATTCTGGTGGTGTGAGAAGGTATCTCATTGTGGTTTTGATTTGCATTTCTCTGATGATCAGTGATGTTGAGCCTTTTTTCATGTTTTTTGGCCGTGTAAATGTCTTCTTTTGATAAGTGTCTGTTCATGTCCTTTGCACACTTTTTGATGGGGTTTTTTCTTGTAAATATGTTTAAGTTTCTTGTAAATTCTGGATATCAGACCTTTGTCAGATGGCTAGATTGCAAAAATTTTCTCCAATTTTGTAGGTTGCCTGTGAACTCTGATAATAATTTCTTTTGCTGTGCAGAAGCTCCTTAGTTTAATGAGACCCCATTTGTCAACTTTGGCTTTTGTTGCAATTGCTTTTGGCATGTTAGTCATGAAGTCTTTGCCATGCCTATGTCCTGAATGGAATTGCCTTGGAAAGCAAAAAAAAAATCAGGGGTTGCCATCCTAGTCTCTGACAAAACAGACTTTGAGCCAATAAAGATCAAAAAAGACAAAGAAGGGCATTATGTAACGGTAAAGGGAACAATTCAACAAGAAGAGCTAATTATTCTAACTACATATGCACCCAATTCAGGACAATCCAGATCCACAAAACAGGTTCTTAGAGCTCTACAAAGAAACTTAAGACTGCCATACAATAATAGTGGGAAATATTAACACCCCACTGTCAGTATTAGATCAACGAGACAGAAAATTAACAAAGATATTCAGGACTTGAACTCAGCTCTGGATTAAGTGAACATAGTAGATGTCTACAGAACTCTCTACCCAAAATCCACAGAATATACACTCTTCTCAGCACCACATGGCACTTATTTTAAAACTGACCTCATAGTTGGAAGTAACATATTCCTTAGCAAATGCAAAAGAACTGAAATCATAACAGACAGTCTCTCACACCACAGTACAATTCAGTTAGAACTCAGGATTAAGAAACTCCCTCAAAATCACAAAATTTTATGGAAATTGAACAACCTTTTCCTGAATGATTCCTGAGTAAATAATGAAATTAAAGCAGAAATAAATAAGTTCTTTGAAATCAATGAGTACAAAGAGACAATGTACCAGAGTCTCTGGGACACAGCTGAAGCAGTGTTAGGACAGAAACTGACAGCACTAAATGCCCACATCAGAAAGCCAGAAAGATCTCAAATTGACACCCTAATGTCACAATTAAAAGAGCTAGAGAGGCAAGAGCAAACTAATCCAAAAGCTAGAGGAAGACAAGAAAAAAACTAAGATTAGAGAAGAATTGAGGAATACAGAGACATGAAAAACCCTTAAAAAAGTCAATAAATCCAGGAGTTGGTTTTTCTGAAAAAGCTAACAAAATAGATAGACTGATAGTTAGACTAATAAAGAAGGAGAGAAGAATCAACTAGACACAATAAAACCTGATAAAGGGGATATCACCACTGATCCCACAGAAATACAAATTACCATCGGCAACTACTATAAACACCTCTATGCAAATAAACTAGAAAAATCTAGAAGAAATGGATAAATTCCTGTATGCATACACCCTACCAAGACTAAACCAGGAAGAAGTCGAATCCCTGAATAGACCAGTAACAAGTTCTGAAATTGAGGCAGTAATTAATGGCCTACCGACCAAAAAAAGCCCAGGATCAGACAGATTCACAGCTGAATTCTACCAGAAATACAAAGAGGAGCTGGTACCCTTCCTTCTGAAACTATTCCAAACAATTGCAAAAAGGGACTCCTCCCTAACTCATTTTATGAAGCCAGTATCATCATGACAGCAAAACCAGGAAGAGATACAAGAAAAAAAGAAAACTTCAGGCCATTATTCCGGATGAACATTGATGCAAAAATTACCAATAAAATACTGACAAACCAAATCCAGCAGCACATCAAAAAGCTTATCCACCACGATCAAGTAAGCTTTGTCTTTGCAAGGCTGGTTCAACACATGCAAGTCAATAAACATAATGAATCACATAAACAGAACCAAAGAGAAAAACCACATTATTATCTCAATAGATGCAGAAAAGGCCTATGATAAAACTCAACATCCCTTCATGCTAAAAACTCTCAATAAACTAGGTATTGATGAAACATATCTCAAAATAATAAGAGCTATTTATGAAAAACCAACAGCCAATATATATTAAATGGGCAAAAGCTGGAAGCATTCCCTTTGAAACCTGGTACATGACAAGGATGCCCTCTCTCACCACTCCTATTCAACATAGTATTGGAAGTTTTGGCCTGGGCAATCAGGCAAAAGAAAGAAATAAAGGGTATTCAAATAGGAAAAGAGGAAGTCAAGTAGTTTCTGTTTGCAGAAAACATGATTTTATATTTAGAAAACCCCATCATATCAGCCCAAAAACTTCTCGAACTGATAAGCAAATTCAGCAAAGTCTCAGGATACAAAATCAATGTGCAAAAATCACAAGCATTGCTTTACACCAATAGGCAGGCAGAGAGCCAAATCATGAACTCCCATTCACAATCGCTACAAAGAGAATAAAATACCTAGGAATACAGCTAGCTACTGATGTGAAGAATCTCTTTAAGGAGAACTACAAACTAGCACTCCAGGTAGTAAGAGAGGACACAAACAAATAGAAAAACATTCCATCCTCATGGATAGGAAAAATCAATGTCATGAAAATGGCCATACTGCCCAAAGTAATTTATAAATTCAATACTGTTCCTATCAAACTACCATTGACATTCTTCACAGAATCAGAAAAAAACTATTTTAAATTTCATCTGGAATCAAGGAAGTCCCTGTATAGCTAAGAAAATCCTAAGCAAAAAGAGCAGAGCTGGAGACATCATGCTATCTGACTTCAAACTATACTACAAGGCTACAGTAACCAAAGCAGCATGGTACTGCTACCAAAACACATATATAGACCAATGGAGCAGAACAGAGATCTCAGAAATAATACCATACATCTACAACCATCTGATCTTCGACAAACCTGACAAAAACAAGCAATGGGGAAAGGATCTATTCGGTAAACAGTGCTGGGAAAACTAGCTAGCCATATGCAGAAAACTGAAACTGGATCCCATCCTTCACCTTATATAAAAATTAACTAAAGATGGACTAAAGACTTATGTAAAATCCCAAACCATATAAACCCTAGCAGATGATACTATCCTTTTAAAAAACAAAGAAAAATGTAAACACAAGTTTATAAATTCAAGCTCAGCTATTAAAAATTAAGCAATGGCTAATACTAATACTAGGAATATGGTAAGAATGGGGAAGTACCAATTATTTTAATACATTTAACCTGGGAATAATAATTGGTGACAAAACACTCCTATCATCTAGATTAACATGGTATGCTGGTATTTTAATTTCAATGTGGTAAATGTTTTATATTTTAATATGTTTTCAAAGACTAAAGATTAAATTATTACTTAAAAATCCCAACTGCTGACTAATCTCTTCAATATTATTTTTCAATTTTCTATATCTAAGGAGATAATAATTACAAACCAAATCCTACACCTTCCTGAAAGAAAAAAATGAGATTGGAAACTGTGGCTAGTAAGCTATTCATTAGTGGCTTGATACATTTTAAATGCATGCCTAGGGCTACAGTAAGTTTTAACTGTCAAATTTTGATGAATTGGAAATTATTCTATCATCCAGAACTAGAAAGGAATGGAAGTACCTTTTTATTCTTTAACTACATACCAAGTAGTTTACCATGTAATAATGTACTATATAATTTCTCTACTACTGAAATCAGCAGTACTTTCAGTATACATAGAAAAAACATCACATTTTCATTAGAGATTGAGCCAATTGTCCTGTGACATTAGGATTGAGTACAAATTGTGCAGTGGTCCATACGGCAGCCCTGAGCACAACTGTCCAGAAAATATTGTACTCTTTTAATCAAAGCAGAGCCTATTAGGCCATAGCTTTTTCGGGGAGGGTGTGGGTGTGGGAATAAACCAATAAATTAAAGACTATCATTATCTAGATAACATCCTAGAGTTTCCTTTTTTTTTTTCCTGCTTACATCCTAGAGTTTCTAAAACTGCTGTCTACCTTGAAAATTACCAATGCAGTCTGACTGCTGAGGAGCACCACTCTCAGTCCTCTCTAGAATACGGAGCAGACTTTTTTTTTTTCATTTAGTTGAAGATTAAATAAAAAGTCAATTAAGTGAACTTTTATTCATACCTCCAAATATCAGCCACAGTAAAACCTCACTGATCCAGCAACTTCAGCTATCCAGAATCTAGTCAACGCTTAAAGATTCACAAATTCTCAAAGATTTTATTCACATAATAGCTAGAACTATATCTAAAACTCTATTTCATTATTATTCTTCAAATAAGTGTTTATATCTGGTTTTTTCAGTCATTCAACAAATTTATTGAACACTTTGGTGAACACTTGGTGGCATGTTGCTAAGTACTAAGGATTCAACAATAAGAAAAAAATGATCTGGTCCTTCTCCTAGTGGGTAGCAGGGCAAAATAGAATCCACAATGTTTGGGTGTCAAATAAGAAGGTGATTGAGGTAGGGTGGGCAGTGACTATTAAAAGCCAGCACATGCCTTTAGCTACATGAAAATTCACAACGCATAGTGGTTTAGAATCTCTGAATTTAAAAGAAAATATCAGAAAAAAAGGAAAGCAAATATCAGGAAAAAAACAAGTCAAACAAAATTTAAAAAATCAAAACTAAAATAACTTTTAATTTGGGCTGCTCTAACAAAGTATGATAGACTGGGTGGCTTAAACAACACACATTTTTTCTCACAGTTCTGGAGGCTAGAGGTCTGAGATCAGAGTGTGACAGGGTGGTCAGGTTTTTGGTGAGGAATCTGAGATCAGAATGTGACAGGTGGTCAGGTTTTTGGTGAGGGATCTTTTCCTGGTTTGCAGAGAGATACCTTCTTGCTGTGTCCCCACATGGTAGTAAGAAAGCTCTGCTCTCTTCAACTCCTTATAAGGGCACTAATCCCATCACAGGAGCTTTACTCTCTTGATCCAATCTAATCCTTATTGCCTCCCAAAGGCCCACAACTCCAAATGTCATCTCATTTGGGATTAAGGTTTCAACATATGAATTTGAAAGGGACACAGAAATTCAGTTCTTAGCAGTAATAAACAGATAGAAATATAACTTTTTAAAAAGCAAATATCTTCTGAATATGAACAATTGCAGAAACAACAATACAACTATAATTTTCCACTATTTTGCTCCAGGCAGGTTCTAAGCACCTTTAATGGTTTATCTCATTTAATTATCCCAAGAACAGCAATAGGGATGTGTCTCTTAATAAACCCAATTCATATGCAGGTGGGGGCTAAGGTACTTAGACGTTAAGTAACTGGCCTAAGGTCACAAGGCTAGTAAATTATGGGCACCAGAAAAATGCAAATCTAATTCCATGCTTATTAAACAAGCTATGTTGTCCTGCACCAACGTGCTATGTCTGTACAGTAAACATACTGCTCTTATTTATTGAATCCTAATTGTAAGCTGGACACTGGTAAATACTTAATAAGCATCATTTTATTTAAGGCTTGGAACAAATCTATGAGAACAGCACTACTTTCATCCCCATTTTACAGATGATAAAAGTGAATCTCAGAGTAGTTAAATGATTTGCAGAGTTCAAAGCAGAACACTTACTGCTGCCCAATAGCCATATCATATAAGCCATATATGTAATTTTAAATGTCCTGGAAGTCACATTAAAAAACAAGTAACTTTAATCATGTTTTACTTAGCCCAGTATATCCAAAATATTATCATTTCAACATGTAGTCAGTATAGAATTGATTGAAATATTCTGCATTTGTTCCCATATTAAACCTAGGAAATTCAGGGTATGTTTTTCATTTACAGCATATGTCAATACAAATGTTTGGACATTATAACATAGGAATATATATCCATTTTTCTGGTTTGTGGTGGGCTTCCCAGGCTTTTTCTTTCGTTATTCAGATGACTCTGGATTTGGGTAAAATTGGTTGACAATCTAGTCCTAGTGTCCCTACCTTGATCACCTACATATACCTCTATGCTGATACCCATGGATGCAATTAGATCCACCCACGTTACAAGGTATGTGTGAACAGTCCCTAAAGATCTGTACTGCTCATTAGAAGCTGAATATCTAAAGTGCTTGTTTGTCCTATTCACGTGGCACATCATATGTGCTGCCTTGTGTGTGTTTATCTTTCTTTTTGCTTACGTCTCTCCAGTTAGAGTATAAGCCCACAAGTGGTTTTCTTTACATCTCTACAGTCCCAATTTCTAGCACAGTGTCATGCACATATTAGATAATGCATTTTAGGGGATGACAACAAGTTCCCAGGAGGAGGCAGCTTGCAGTCTGCACTGTAACTACCACAATACCTTGCCATAGACTCTCAATTCATTTTGTCTGAGTGAATGAGTTTTGCTTTACTGGCTAATATGAAAAATTCTATTGCACTCAGCATGAAAACAGCCATTAAAGAGATTATATAAGAAGGTTGTAGGAGGTGATATAAGAAATTTAGAACCCACATGCCATCCCTTATTTATAGGGAGCCATTGTCAAATTGGGGTCATGATCCTGACTTCCTGATTCCTGATAGTGTACTCTTTCCATTGTTTACATGATTTCTTTCTGCTTATACGCTTCTTCCTAATTTCTCCCAAGGGGAGAGTACTGTCCTTTAAATCAGAGGTCAAAGATAATGAAGATTGTGAGTTGTTAATAAAGACCAGTTGCATTGTGTAAAAGGCAGAACATAGTGCAGCCTTTAAATGTAAGGTAAGAAAAATTCCATTCTATGCCAAATATCCTTTATTTTGGAGATATGAAGAGGGACATTTTACTTAATGCAAAGTTATCTATGAAATTAGCCACCAAATCATTACATTTTCTTACCTAAAGTTCAGAGTTTCTAGCTTCTGGAAATAGTATTTACCTGTACATTGATAGACTTGCTATTTTTAAAGAGAGTAACCACACGTATGTGGATGCTTTTGAACATGACTTCCTTAACAACTTCTTTTCGTTTTTTTTAAACAAAAGTACAAGAGTTTGACAAATATTCTGTCAATGAATTTTAAAAGACAATTAAATGGAGATAAAAAGCAGCATAAAGGGTAAGAGAAAGTATTTTGGAGTGTTATAAATCTGGATCTGAATCCTGACTATGCCACTTACTGCAGTTGCACAGGAGGCACACAGAAGGGACAGATTTTGTTTTGTTTTGTTTTGTTTTGTTTTGTTTTGCTCAGTCACCAATCACCCCACTTTCTTTTTGGGGAAGGCACAATGTAGCATTTCTCTTCTTCTTATGGGGTTTGAGTTGCACTGAGCTGACCTTCCTGCCCCAGAAGGAATGTGTGATTCAGGTCAAGCCAAACAAGGAAAATGACATTCAATTCCAGAAACTGTAGGAACTACAGGGAGAGAGGCATGACTGGTCTTCTAAGGTGACCAGAGGATATAAACCTGTAGCTACTAGAAGGTACTCTGCCACTTCTGCAGGGAAGGCAATGTGCAAAGGTAGCTGACAGAGAGAAACGTACAGTATAGAGATGAAGGGAGGGAGATTATATCCTTTAGGTTTAGGCCTAAAGGCAGTGTGAAGCCAGCCCTACCCCTAGACTTTATATGAACCATTAAAGCTTAGGTTTTCTATCACTTGAAATTATAAGGTCCTGATGAAAAGCTCTCAACTTCATCTTTTTTTTTCCTTTATAGATACACACAAAACACCCACTTTTATTGGGCTGTGGTGAGGAGTAACTGAGCTCATATTCATAATGCCCTTGGGACACAGTGCAGTAGTGGCTATTTTGCTTTTAAATGGCACTGGAGAGTGAGGTGATTACCACTTTGTGCTGTTGGGCCAAACAGATCTTGTTTGAAACCTGGATATGCTAATTACCAGTAGTGAAAATTTGAATGAGATTACTCAATTCCAGTTTCCAAATCTGTAAACTGAGAATAATAATAATACATACTTGATAGAAACCTCATGCCAACCAGAAATGGCATATGCAAGGGTCTAGCTGACAATATGGCATATAAATGGCAGTCATGAAATGGCAGCTATCACTTATGTTATTATCAATTTCGATAATTACTGTCTAATTTTTTTATGGAGAAAGCCTTATGCATAGTATCTATTATAGTTTTTAGGCTAAAATATATGATTATTTTAAATTTCTCATTTGCGAGGAAAAAGAAATGTGAAGCAGATTTCAAAAAAACAAGGGTGACCTTAAATCGTGAAAATGGATGTAGCATCCAGAATGTAAAGCTCTACTTTACTCTTCACATCTGATCCACTTTTGATTGGTTAGACCACTTTTGGTCATATTTTTATAACCAATCACATCCAATAAAAAAGTGAGTGATCAGAGCACTGAAGAGTGAGAAACTATGTCACACTATACCTGGGACTGCTGAGCCTTGAGAAGACAGAGGGGCTTTGATAGGGCCACATGCTATAGTAGTAAAGAAGGAATGTTCCAGAACAGTAAAGGAAAACTATGGTGAGATAATATCACTCTTATTTCACATCAAAATGTACCCACTTTCCACAGTTTGATGGTCACCCCTGTCCCATCATATATAGAGAGGGTACTGGTTCTTTTCTTTCTTTCTTTCTTTTGGAGAATAGGGTCTTGCTATATTGCCCAGGCAGGTCTCCTACTCCTGGGCTCAAGCTATCCTCCTGTCTCTGCCGCCGTCAGAGCTGGGATTATAGGCATAAGCCACGATGCCCGGCCACGCTGGTTCTTTATATGGGACATAAAGTCATATTTACAAGTCCCCAATTTGCTTATAAAGTCACATGAACATATGAATAATGCAGGCTTTAAATGTTTAAACGATTAATAGATGTACTGATAATTAATGGAACAGGCACCTGTCTTTCATAGCATCACAGATACTCACAATTGAGGGTGATTAGGGAGAAGACCTGACTGAATGACTGACAAGCCCAGATTCATAGGTAATTTTGTCATTTTCTGTGTTCAAGCAGAGACTCTGTCAAGAGCAATAAAGATAGCAAGTAAGCTGTTGCTGCTAAGAAGGGCCATTCCAGATTGGCATTAGGGAATTCCTTACCAAGTCACCAGGGCCCTCATCCTGTCATGCCAACCTCACTGACCACTCCCTCCCTCACTTCCTCAGCCACACTGACCTCTGTCTTCCTCCAACACAGCAAACATGTTCCCATATTCAGCACTGTTCGCTTGCTGTTCCTTGGACTGCAGAGTCTGTCAGCAGATGCCTGCACAATGATGCCTCATTTGGCTCTTAGCTTGACTGTTACCTCCTTAGAGGTGACACCTGGCCACCACAGCTAAGGCAGTTCCTCCCCACCACTCCCCAGTCACATTCAGTCATGCTGCCCTGTGTTATCTGCGTCATAGCACTGGTCACCTCACCATGGGATGCTGTCTCATTGAAACATGTTTATTATTATCTCTCTCCTCCACTAGGAGTAAGCTCAAAGGAAGAAGAGACCTCAACAATTTTATTCATAATTGTATGTACAGCATCAGGAATAGCACCTGATTCCTAGTAGACACTCATTACAGAATTGCTGAATGAATGGATTATATTTTCTGAATCCATTCAACATTAGCTAATTTTTAATTTTTCTTAGCACAGAAAAATGCAGAAGTAAAGTTTAGATTAACCTCTGTTTAAACTGTTACAAATTACAAATTAATAAAGTGAATTCAGCTTTTTTGGCCCTCAGAATCATTTGACAATAAGCAAGGAAAAATTATCACCGCTGGAAAAGCAATTTTTTTTCTTATCTGTTTCAGTGACATTCTTAGCTTCAGAGTCAAAACACATGACATCACCCATAAAGTATGCTGCTTTGGCGCACATAAAAGCTCCTTTTCTTTTAGAAATTGTCCAGCTTATACTCTAGAATTACAACCCTTAATGAGGTTTTCCCATAGTTTCATTTCCTTCTCCTTGTCTGTTTAGTTTAACAAAGTTTATGATTCTGTAACAAAATTAGCTTTTTCTTAAACTTTGACAACCAAAATGTAAAACTCTCTGAAAGATTTCTCTATGATTTAGTGGAATAGCAGTATTGTTTATAGCACTGGGGCCACAGTAATTCAAATGATCTTATTGCTATACATGCTCTCACAAACATGCATGCATATAACACCAAAACAAAATAATTTAATCATGGGTAAAATTACCTTCTAGTTTTCTTAAGAGAAAATATTCACCAGTAGGATATTTTATCAGAAAAATGTGAGATTTAAAGGATAAACATAATATCAAGCTTTTTTTTTTTAAAAAATGTGTTATTAATATTTTTCTCCTCCTAAAATAACTTTTAGGTTTTATGGGAATATTTGATGGTAGACCAATCATCAAAGCAAAAAGTAATTTAAATTCAATCACTATTATAATGAATTTAACATAGGTAAAAGAAAACAAATGCTTATTCTGCTATACATCTACAAGGAAAAAACAAAGAAGGAAACTATATGTAAAAGAATGTTCCTTTCAGCATTGTTTAGAAAAATAAAAAACTATAAGTAGCTACAATCTAGCAATAGTAAAATGAATCAACAAACTGTGTGGGATAATGAACCACAGTTAAAATAACTGGACTAGATAGATTAGATATACAGATAAAGAGCTCAATCTGAAACTGCCTTCACAAAATTGTAACTGAGAACACAAGAACAGTGAAAGAAATCAGACCTAATTGACTCGAACTTGCTTCTAACCCTTAAGCTGTCCTTGTTCATTCCTGGGCATAGGTGGAACTAAGTTTGGGAAGGAATTCAGTTCATGGTTTGACTCTCTAAAACAAAATTGATAACAGCCCTTTCCCCAAAAACCCACTTCTTGCCTAGGGTCCAGTCTGCCTTTGCAGGACTAATGAATTAGCTACAAGATTAGCAATTATAATTTAAGGGTCATGCAGTCTCTGGCTCCAAGAGTCGGAACCTCACCAAATTGCTCCTGGGGGTAACATCACTATTGTAAAACCTAAGATCAGTGCTTGAGATATTTGCTGACGCTGCACTGGATGGATCAGCTGACACTACTCAGGCAGATAATCTGGCCCAACCAGTTCTGCCATCACACCCAGGAACAGAAGACATTATGAAAACCTAACTTCGACCCCCTATGATTCCATCTCCAACCTGACCAATCAGTACTCCCCACTTCCTAAGCCCCTATTCCCCCATATTATCTTTAAAAACTCTGATCCCCAAATGGGGAAACTAATTTGAGCAATAATAAAACTCCAGTCTCCTGAATGGCCAGCTCTGAGTGAATTACTCTTTCTCCATTGCAATTCCCCGGTCTTCATAAATTGCTTCTATCTAGGCAGCAGGCAAGGTGAACCCACTGGGTGGTTATAAATCAATCTCAATATGAACATACTTTGACAGCAATGTTGCTTGAGAAAAGCAAGTTGCCACAAGACACATCCAGTATGATAAAGTTTATGTACACTTTTAAAAACGAAACACTAGATTCCTATATTTCTTCATTCAATACATATTTTGGGAGCACTTACTTTATGTCAGTTATTGTTCTAGGTCCAAAAAGAATATAATAATAGAAAGTCCTAGGCCTGACAAAGCTTATAATCTAGTGAGAGAATAGATAGCAAGCAGATAAATACATCCTACATGCATGCATACGTACAAACATGAGCAAATTCTATCAGGTAGCAGTAAGATTTTCAGAAAAAACAAAGCCTGGCATGGGATCACTAGGTAATTCAACCATAAATCAATTGGTACCACTCATCCCTATTGGGAGGTGACTTTTGAACAAAAACAAACGCAGGTAGTAAGCAAGTCACGTGAGACAAGACTAAGGGAGGATAAGCCAAGGGAAAGAATGAGCAAATGCAAAGGCCCAGAGGTGGAATGTGCATGGAAATGTGCTCTGTGTGCTCCCTAAACAGCAAGGAGGCCAGTGGGCCAGGAGCAGGAGGGCTGGCACTGACGCGCTGGATGAAACAGAGCCTTGGACATGACATTTGGTATTAAATTTCAGGTATGACAGAGACCACGGAAGGGCGAGGAGAGGGGAGGTTGCATGATCCAATGTCTGTTTCTGAAGGATCAATCTGGCTGTTGGATAGAGAAGAGACAGACAGTGTTGCACCGATGCTGTGAGAGAGCGAGCAGAGAACAGTTAGGAAAATGTAGTAATTCTGAGAAAAGATACGGGATGCACTAGAGCAGTAGTGAGGGCGGGTGAAAAGAGATTGGAAATATATTATATTTTGAAGGGAGAGCCAAGTAGATACATTAGTTTTAGATAAAATTCTACATAGTAAAAGTGTAAGAATGTACAAGTCAAATATACAACAGTGTTGACTGTAGGACAAGGAAGAAGGAAATAGAAAAAATATACAAATTCAACTTCCAACTCTAACATTTTATTTCTATAAGACAAAAACTATGATGTGAACGTGTATCATCTTAACATTTGTTACTTTGGGGTTTTGAGCTACCAAATGTTTGCTTTATTATCTTTGTAATATTCTGCTTCTCATATTTTTCCAGAAAAATAATACTCTATACAGATAGAATACTATTTCTGCTTTACTTTCTCTGAGAATCATTTTTTCATTAATTAATTATTCAATAAATACACTGTGAGTGCCTAATCACGCTGGATGCTAGTATAGGTGCTGCTGAAGCTACAAAGAGCAAAATAAAGTCCTCATGGAGTTTATATCCTCGGAGAGGAAGAAGACAGCTGAATGAATAGATATGTAACATAATGCCATTTGGGATTAGGAGATATGAAGAAAAATGAAGCATGATGGCAGAGTTATTTTAAATTGGTTGTAGGTTTGTTTTCTTAAGAGATAAATCTAACTCATTCTGTTTTATGCCTATAATTCCTCTAAATCATAAGTTTAATAAAATATCACAGGTACTTGGGCAGCTGACAGGGAGGAAATTGAGTACAGGAATTGGAGTCAGAAGCCCTGAGTTAGAGTTTGGCAGGTGTTCCAGTTAGCTTCTCCAGTTTAAAACAACAGTTTATCACTATTATTACCATCCTCATCATAATCACCATCGTCATCATCATTAAACCTCATGATATTTTAGGTCATGAATTTAGACTCACATGAAGGGGGACAATTCATCTCTGTTACATATTATCAGTTGGGATGGCCCAGAAGTCTGTGGGCTACAACACCTATACGCTGGCTTAGCATATCTTAAGCATGCCTTATAGGATGGTGGTCTCAGGTAGTTGGACTTCTTTGTCAGCTCAGGGCTCCAACAGCAAGTGTCCCCAGGGTTGTATGTAGAAACTGAAAGGCTTCTTATGATCTAGTCTCAAAAGTCTTAGAGTATCAATTCTCCCAAATACTTTTAGTCAAACAAATCACTAAGAGTAGCCCAAATTCAAGGGAAGGAAAGAAGAATTAGATTTTACATCTCAATGAGAGGAGTAGCAAATAATTTACTACAGCAAATCACTTAACTGTTCAAATTTGCATTACTCTCGTCCATAAGATAGAGCAATGCTGTTTATTTACCTCAGAGATTTGTAAAGACAGGAAATAATTCAGGGAATATATCTGGTACAGAAGAAGATGTCTAAAATGGGTTTGTCCTGTTAGTCTTACCAGGAACTAGCAAGAAGACTGCAAAATTATTTTCCCCTGAGATGAGGAAATCCACTGGTACTGGAGAGTATAGTATTCATAAGAAGGCTGTATCATTTTCTCCAGCAACTGGAAGACCATGATAGGAAGATAAACTGAAGTACTGGGTTCTAAAACATCCTAAACTGTACGGATCTGTTTCAGTTTTCAAAGTTTTATACCTTCTATAAAATAAGCGGCAACTTCATTTCAGTAGAGGTAGAGTATCAGAGTATAATTTTACACCCAGCAGGTGTTTAGGAGAGTGTTAGGTAAGTGAAGCCTTTATACTTAGGATTATAAAATCAGTGAACTTTTCTTCCTGAAGCAGCTGTTAAAACCAACTCATTTTGAAAATATTAATAAATATTCATTCTCTTAGTTCTGAAATGAAATCAGATAGGTTAAGGATATAATCTACATTTGAAGAAGGCACAGGATAAACATAACATTCATTCCATCTGTGCTGTATACAATTGTATTTTTTAAATGCTAGCTAATTCCATTCCATCATTTTCCTTTTAAGACTGAGTAAACTAAGTTGGCCCATTGGTTTATATAACACACAAAGTTATTTTCAATTTTTTGTAATGGGCCTTTGGATGATTAAAAAATACATTCATTTTCCAGGGATTATGACTTCAGAAAAAATTTTAAAGAGAAATAAAGATACTATCCTGTTATATAAATTAAAACACTATATTTCTACACACACACACACACACACACACACACACACACCAAAGAGGCTATAGAAATCCTTCTGTTTTTAGTTTCCAAGTGAAGGGAACATAAGCCTGTATAACCATCAGTTGAAAGAGAAGTTATTACAGAGATTACTGGAAAATATTTACACTGAAAATGTGTAAGTTTTAAATATACTGAATAAAATATTGGAAGAAATTCATAAATTCCACCTAAATTTTACAATCATATTTTCTTAGCAAAACTGAGAAACTCAAAAACAATATTAAAAAAATAAACAACCAACCATCCCTGGTGGAAAGAGAAAAACAAAAACAAAAACAAATAATAGTTACACATTCTTCTACCACCCATCCAAAAACTGGGAGAATTTTTATATCCATATCATAGATTGTCTGATAAAGTAAGTTTTTTTGTTTTTTTTTTGAGATGGAGTCTTGCTCTGTCGCCCAGGTTGGAGTACAGTTACACAATCTCAGCTCACTACAACCTCCAACTCTGGGTTCAAGTTGATTCTCCTGCCCCAGCCCCGACAAGTATCTGGGATTACAGGCGCACGCCACCAGGTCTGGCTAATTTTTGTATTTTTAGTAGGAATGGGGTTTCACCATGTTGGCCAGGCTGGTCTCGTAGTTCTGACCTCGGGTGATTTGCCCACCTTGGCCTACCAAAGTGCTAGGATTACACACGTGAGCCAGCGTGCCCGGCCTAAAGTAAGCATTTCTTAAGTGTGTCAGATGCTCTTCTGAGATCTAAAGACAATTAGAAGGAACTGTTAACTCTGGAGGAGCATATTATAGTCTTAGGCAGGCATCCTCCACTCCCTTATTGCAGGCTACAGGACAGAGAGTGAGATTCGGGGGCCAACTCAGAGCAGTCACTGTTAACGAATTTCAAGCTGGGGAACAAGTGTGAGCAGATGTGGTCATAGAAAGATCACATAGTGAGAAGAAGAGGCAGAACGTGAGCCCAGGACAATAAAGCCATGGCTTCCCCTGCCTCTGCCAACTTTGGATCTGAATCCTGACCGTCACATAGCAGTTAAGGTTTTAGACAAGTAGCTTAACTGCTCCAAGCTTCAGTTTACTATTCTGTAAAGGGAAGTTTTAAATCTATGTTCATGGTTGAGAGGATAAGCATTTGTGTGGGGGGGGCCCAGGGTGACCCATGGACTAATGTTGCACCAGGCCATAAGTCTCATACATCCTGTAACAATGAGATGCTTACAAATATTGGCATTTTGGTTTTAAATTTCCAACTGTAATATCTTTGTTTCCTCAGTATGTGCTAAGTTGTTTATAATACTTCAAAATCCACTTACACTATCCAGTCATTAGATAGTTTTCCTTGAATGCAATATTCTTCATCACTCCAATATATCAAAGTTCTAATCCTATATTCTATGTGCTAAACAGTCTTCAAGCCCAAGTCTAGTGTCATGTCAAACATCTAGTGTGTCACCTAGGTGTTTAAAAATGAAGATACTGACAACTCCAGGCCCATGATTGTGGCATGATTGTGGAATTCCATAGGATAAAGAGTCAGATGTCTGCTATGGTTAAAAACTGTAGACCAGTGGCCTCCATATCCATTCCAACCTCTTTCTCCTTTTGTTTTATCTACAACAGAAGTTGCTGAGGGAAATACTTAAACTCCCAGCTTCTCTTGCAGACAGGGATGGGCATGTAACAAGTCCTGGTCAATGGTAACTTGATAAAAGTCTCTGTGGAAAAAACACAGAAGAGCCTCCTGAGAATGTCTACCTTTTACCCAATCCCCTTCTCCCTGTAGAAAATACAGATGAGATGCATCAGGGCACAGTGATCTTGTGACCGTGACAATGGAAGTCAAATATCAGGCAGGGTGCTGAGGAAGGACACTGAAGAAGCTCATTTCCTTACAACATCCTTAGGCAACCATGGTATTCCTGTGCTCCCCAGTTCTAGATTTCTTCTTATGTGAGGAAAATAAACCTAGTACTCATGTAAGCCATTGCTTACAACAATGCTGTCCAGTAAGGTAGCCACTAAACTACCCACAGTAATTAAATTTTAAATTAATTAAAATAAAATAAAATAAAAAGTTTAGTTCCTCAGTATTAGACAGTGCAAGTATATAGTGTTTCCATTATCATAGAAATTTCTATTTAAGCAGCACTGGAGAAAATTTTGTTATTTTGCATCCAAAATTATGAATGCCACAGATGCTAATATTTTCATCACTAAGCTAAAGGCAGAAAGATTTCAGCTCCTGTTCCCCAACTAACACCATGTGCCCACAAGTATCTGACTGTTTATTCTATATTGAGATATCACATAGTGATTTATCAATAGCCTTTCATCTAAGACATTTCTCACACTTTCTTAGAGGATTAGATTAGCCTGTCAAAACATAATCTTCACACAGCCCCAAGTAATCAAGTATTTTCCATAGACATAACGTAAGACTTAAGAAAATTAATATTCCTATGCTAATATTTTAGGAAGAGAGGGAAAACAGCCACAATCGTGTCACAATAACAGCAGCTGCCAAGTTAAAGCAACTGATGACGATGTACAGTGATGCCCCTAGTGGTAGTTCTTAGACCTTTGAGAATCTACCAGTCTCTTATTCTCTTAAAAATCAATTTATGAGGAGAGATGAGTCTGAGACTCATATCATTCACAGCCGCAAGCCTGGTTATTTGAAGTCTTGTAAGAAGCTTTTGGCCCAGTAGCCTTTGATTGGGCTTCAGTGAATACAGTCACGAATCAGTCTACAAAACGTGGAGGCATGAAGCAGAATTAAAATCAATGGGAGGAAATATCTGATGAGTCAAGTTCTTACCATTTTTAACTTGGTAACAGCAGAAGAGAAGGAAACGAGAATTTCAAAAATATTTCTAACAAATTTCCTGGTGCAGTGATCCTAATTTTAGTTCACTTATATACTTCTAAGTCACAAATTGTTGATTATAATAATAGTATCCAATATTTATTGAAGGTTTACTACTAGTCAGGCAGCCTTGCAAGTAATGTTCATACACCACACACTTTCATTTAATCCTGAAAAATGTACTGTGAGATAGGTTCTATTATCATACTAATTTTATAAAGAGACCGAGACACAAAGAGTTTTAAAAACTTGCCCTAGATCACACGACTAAGTAGTGAAGCTCAAATTCAAACCCATGCAATCTGTATCTAGGGTCTTCACTCTTAGTCACTATATACTTTTAAATTGATTATTCCTACAGAAAGAAGTCAAAAATTATTCAATGACCCAATGGGAAAATATCACTTTCATTCCAGAAGTAATCTAAGACCACACTGAACCTTTTCTCCATCACTTATAACTCTACTTCCTAAAGAACAGAAAATAGCAATTACAAACACAATTATTTTTCAAGATATAAAATACTATAGATACAGGCACAATCTTTCAATTGAATGTATTAAAAAAACAAATATAACAAGACATCCTAAAGGGGCAAAGTAGAGTGGATATGCCAGAAATTAGAGGCCTTTGGAAGCAGGTACCAATTTTTAAAATAACAATAACAAAAAACTACTGAAGTCTTACAGTACCAAGCACTGTTCTAAGTACCTCAGATCTATCAACACATTTTATTCTCATAATAAGTCAGTGGGGGAGATATTACAGTTGATCCCATATAAGGGAGCAACTGAAGTACAGAGACAGTCCCACAGACAGTAAGCAGCAGTCTCAGGCATCTGGTCCCACAGCTCCTCCACTGTAAGTCGGGGAAAACTGTCTGTCTCTCAGGCCTTTTGTGGTCCAGCACTTGACCTTGTCTCTGACTTCAGCTCCTTTGCCTCTCCCCTTCCTTCACTCTGTTCCAGCTCCCTTGCTGTTCCTTACATGCCTCCTCCTCAAGAAGTCTGCACTTGCTCTTTCCTCTCTCATCGGAGAGACCTTCCCTAATCTCCTAAAGTAACAATTAACATCCCCAATCCAAGAACTTAGCCCATATTAATTGAATGAATAAATAAATAGACTTGTGTCAACTCTACCTCCTGCATTAGGTACAGTGATGATACCAAGAACTCACTTCTGCACAGGTGTCTGTATCTGCTTTCCTTTCCCTCCTAGTCTCTGGTGCAGTTTTGAAAGAGTGGAAGCTAAGAATTCCAAGATAAAAGACTCACTCTAGAAAACAGAACAGTTAAGAGACAAAAACATTCCACATAACCATGATACTGCATGGTGTGTCCCTTTTACCACCCCAGGCATTGAAAGAAGCAAGAGAAATAACAATGTGGACTTTACTGATTCCTTTAGTTCTTTCCTTTACTGATTATTTTTATTGTCTTCACTTGGTAAATCTTGTACTTTCACAAAATACATTCTGAGAGAAAAAGTATATTATTTAAAAGACTGTATGAAATAAAAGGTAATATTTGAATACCCTTTATTTCTTTTTCTTGCCTGATTGCTCTGGCTAGAACTTCTAGTACTATATTGAATAGGAGTGGTGAGAGAGGGCATCCTTGTCTAGTGCCAGATTTCAAGGGGAATGCTTTCAGTTTTTGCCCATTCAGTATGATATTGGCCATCGATGATAGACTGGACAGGGAAAATGTGGCATATATACACCATGGAATATTATGCAGCCATCAAAAATGATGAGTTTGTGTCCTTTGTAGGGACATGGATGAACCTGGAAACCATCATTCTCAGCAAACTGACAGAAGAGCAGAAGATCAAACACAGCATGTTCTCACTCATAGGCGGGTGTTGAACAATGAGAACACATGGACACAGGGAGGGGAGTACTACACACTGGGGTCAGTTGGGGGGAAATAGGGGAGGGACGGTGGGGGGTGGGGAGTTGGGGAGAGATAGCAAGGGGAGAGATGCCAGATGTAGGTGATGGGGAGGAAGGCAGCAAATCATACTGCCACATGTATACCTATGCAACAATCTTGCATGTTCTTCACATGTACCCCAAAATCTAAAATGCAATAAAATAAATAAATAGAAAAAAAAGATAATATTAAAAACTAAATCATCTGTTGAGTTTTTATTTTTACCACTGGGTGAGTTGGCACATGCATGTAATTCCAGCATATTCGGAGGATAAAGAGGGAGAATAGCTTGAGCCCAGGAGCTCTAGACCAGCCTGGAGAGAGACCTCATCTCTCTCTCTCTCTCTCTCTCTCTCTCACACACACACACACACACACACACACACACACACAGGCAAAAAAAAAAAAAATAAAGAAAGGAGGCAAGAGGATCGCTTGAGCCCAGGAAGTCTAGGCTGCAATGAGCCATAATCACCATGATTACCATGCCACTGCACTCCTGCCTTCCTACCTGGGCAATGGGAATGAGATTCTGTCTTAAAAAAACAAAACAAAACAAAACAAAACAAAACAAAAAAACCCTGCAAATTTGGGTGAAATTCAGTACTCAGTTTTCATAATCCCAAATTAGTCTTCAAATTTTTTTTAATCAATGATGAAAGCAATAGTTCAAAATAGGCTAAATAACTCAATCTTGAGGAGAGTTCTTAAAAATATCTGTCAATTCAGAAGGAAAAAAGTGTGATTACAAAAATGCATAAAACATTTTTCCTCACTAATAAGAAAATAAATATAAATAAAAATAACATAATTATTTAACTCCTCAAATTAAAAAAATAAATTACAGTAATCAATAATAGAGTCCAAGGAAAGTAGAATCTCATAAATTTGCTAGTGGAGATAAGACTTGCAAGAGAATAAGTTGACAAAACTCACTGAAGATTCTAATTTTACATATCCCAGGGCTCATCATTTCTATGATTAAGAATTCACACTGAGGAAATAATTTCAGATGTTGGAAGATTATGTCAGATGGATGATCATTGTAGTGCCCCTCTAAATGTGAAAAATTAGAAACAATCTAAGTATGACCAAGATGACCGGTTAAATACATAACAGAATCCGTAATGGAAGGAATACTCCCACTTACTAGGCAGCCAGTAAAAATAATACTATTGAAGAATACCTCATGACATGGGAAATTTGCATACCAGATATTTCATACTACAAATTTTCACATGTATATAGGAAAAAGTAGATGATAAATTATGACAATCTAAATCAATTTAAATATACAGAAAAATCTTAAGAAAATACACATAAAATGTTAAAAGTTTACATGGATTGCTAATTACAGATAATTCTGATATTTTCCCTTTTATTTACATGTATTTTCTAAGTTTTTCTATAAAGAATCAAGGCTGGGCATAGTGGTTCACACTTGTAATCTCAGCAGATCCAGAGGGTGGATCAGTTGAGTTCAGGAGTTCCAGACAAGCCTGGCCAAAATGGTGAAATCCCATTTGTACTTAAAATTAAAAAAAAAAAAAAATTAGCTGAGCATAGTGGCAAACACCTGTACTCGGGAGGCTGAGGCAGAAGAATCACTTGAACCCAAGAGGCAGAGGCTGCAGTTAGCTGAGATCATGCCACTGCACTCCAGCCTAGGCAACAGAGCGAGACTCTGCCTCAAAAAAAAAAAAAAAAATCAAGACCAGTTTAGGAAATGATTATTCCATTTAAGAGACTTCTTGGAAGAAGGTTGGGATTCCACATTTTCCCTATATTTCAACTAAGGTGACATGATGGGATTATATTTCTCTGAACAGAGGCTCATGAGGGAGAATAAGATTCATTACTTAGAAAAAAGAGCTAACTCATATGTATATATATATTGAGTTAATATTATAGAGAACATTTTTTTAGACAATCACTGTACACACACATATATATACACACACAAATATATATACATATATACATACATATGTATATATATGTATACACATACATACACATGTATACATATGTATATACATACATACGTATATACATATATGTGTGTGTATATGTATGTATGTATATGTATATATACATATATGTATGTGTATATATACATATATATGTACTTTAAGTTCTGGGAAACATGTACAGAACATGCAGGTTTGTTACATAGGTATACACATGCCATGGTGGTTTGCTGCACCCATCAACCTGTCATCTACATTAGGTATTTCTCCTAATGCTACCCCACCCCTACCCCTCTGCCCCCAACAGGCCTTGGTGTGTGATGTTCCCCTCCCTGTATCCATGTGTTCTTATTGTTCAACTCCCACTTATGAGCAAGAACATTCTGTGTTTGGTTTTCCGTTCCTGTGTTAGTTTGCTGAGAATGATTCTTTCCAACTTCATCCATGTCCCTGCAAAGGACACAAACTCATCCCTTTTTATGGCTGCATAGTATTCCATGGTGTATATGTGCCACATTTTCTTTATCCAGTCTGTTTTTGATGGGCATTTGAGTTGGTTCCTGTGATCTCGATCATGTCAGTGTCACCACCTCAGATGTCGATCACCATCTATGGAGGTCTGTCCTGTAGACCCTGACTTAATGATGGATGAATAAAGGCACTCTCACACCTATTTCAGTAATTCAAGTGGTCTAGGGATGGTCAATTGGCTGCATTAATTCCAACAGGTTCTAAATCTTTGCTACTATGAACAGTGCTGCAATAAACATACATGCACCTGTGTCTTCATAGTAGAATGATTTATAAACCTTTGAGTATATACCCAGTAATGAGATTGCTGAGTCAAATGGTATTTCTAGTTCTAGATCCTTGAGGAATTGCCACACTCCCTTCCACAATGGTTGAACTAATTTATACTCCCACCAACAGTGTAAAAGCTACTCGAGAGGCTGAGGCAGAAGAATCGCTTGAACCCAGGAGGCAGAGGTTGCAGTGAGACGAGATACACCACTGCACTTCTACCTGGATGACAGAGTGATAGTCTGTCTAAAAAAAAATGTTCTCTATAATATTAATATCCATTAGGTACAGTGAAATGCAATGGTGAAGAGCATTGGCTTTCATGTCAAAGAGAGGAGATTTCAAGTTCTTCTACAACTGACTATGACCTTAGGCAAGCTACCTTTTAAGCCCTTCTCTTTTGAATCTGTAAATATGGTGTAATTAAAATACCTACCTCGTAGACTTGTGAGCACCAAATGAGTGCTGTAAAAATGGTAGTTATTGCTATAAGAGTGTGTATGAACTCTGAGAAGTAATTTGGCTCTTTATGTGAAATGACACATATGAAAAACAAATGTAAAATTATTAAATGTGACTAAAATGAAGATATTATTACTAGTCGTCTTTTTTTTACTATTTTATAATGCTTTAAATAATCAAATATTATTTAATATAATGAATAATAAGCAAATATTTATTGTCTTTTCTAAGACAAAGCATGGAACTAGGACATTTATATTACCTCAAAAATAGAAAGTTATCATTCAGAATTAGCTTGTTTACATTTTTGAAGAGAGGTGCTCTTATGTCTCATTGGTATTACATGTCTTTTAACAATACATGCATGTAATAAATACTACAGGACACAAACTTTGTATCTTTGTGGTGTAACTTATCAATTCTTTAACTGAATTATAGAATTTTAGCACATTTTTTCCTAAATTTTCAGCCAGTATTCCATGAAAGGAGACTTCCTTTCTTCATTGCAATGTCCTATGTAGAACTAGTAAGCTCTATCCACATATGGAACAAATGGATGCATAATTATCATAGTCACACTTCTTCTCTTCTTGCTTCCTTAGAGCCCAGACTACCTAAGCCAGGGATAATGAACCCCTTTAAAAATAAAAATTTTAAGTTTTAACTTAAACTTTCAATGAACTGTATTACAAAGATGCAACTTCTATAGTCTCTATGGCTAGAAAATTACCCAAAACAGCCAAATAATCAGAACACTGAGGTATAATTAGTACTAGCCACTCTTATAGCCTATATAGAAATTATCAATTTGCATATATTTAAGAAAAAGAGACTTTCTTATTGCTATAGATTGTACTAATGATTGCAATTAATGGCCTCTCATATTCATGCCTTTTGTCCTTTAATTTTGTGTTCCCCTCCCAGTCTAACGCAGAGCTCCATCACATAACTTGCCTTGGCCAATAGGATAGAAGCAAAATTGATAGAGATAGAGGCTTGAGGAAACATTTGTTTATGTTTCCAGTCTTGCCTCTTTGAGATTGCCAAGAGAACATACCCAGCATAGACTTCTAAAGGAATGTTATAGACAAGTATGTGAGAGGCGTGCGGAAGGGAAAGGAACTGTCTTAGCTGAAGCAATCCTGAGTTAGGCATGTGAGGGAACCATGTGACCAGTCCATAGTTAGCCATATGAGAGAACCCAGCCAAGACTAGCAAAACTGCCTCTCCACCCTGCAGCTAACCATGAGCTTAGACTGGGCCCAGAAAACCAGCAGCCAACCTATAGACATGTGAATAACTATAAATGCTTATTTTTCAAAGCTATTAAGTTCTGGGGCAGTTTGACGCACCCTACTATTTTGACAATAAGATAACTGATATACTTGTCAATTAGCAAAGAAATCTGAATCTTCCAATTTTAACTTCCAATTATACAGCTCAAAATTATGTCAAGAGGTCTAGAGATGAGCAGTATTCCTTATTAGTGTTCTATATATGTGGGTTGTAGGCAGGGGGCACAAACCCAAGTATTCTAAGAAATCATCTATTTGGCAATGGTATGAAATATGTTAAAATTTCTTTTTATCTTAATAATTCTATTTTGGGACTATGTTTAACTATGTACATAGTATGTTATTGTAGTAGTTCATATATTATTCATTAATAATGAATATATATTTGAAGGACATGTTTTATTGATAAGGTACAACCTCAAAAACATTCAAAGACAGCTGATGTTGACTCTGCTTACATTTGGTAATTTTCTTCTAGCAGTTTCCCTTAGAGTGTGGGTCTTCCTCATAGGTCCCCTATCCAGAAATTAAATAAAAACCAGCTAGATTTTACATTTCTGAATCATCTGAGATTTTAAATATTGTTAACAATTAAGGTAAACTGAAAAACAGTAAGTAACTGTACACACACACACACACATACACGTATAGTATTTTATATTATATACATAATATTTTATGATATCTTATTAATACTTTAAGCTATTTTAGATATAAAATATTTTAATGCCATATTTAATCAATAAATGCCAGTAGACAAACTTATCTTAATGAGTATACAGATTTGGGAGTTTGTGATTTTATAAGAGATTGCATACAGCAAAGTTTTAAAGTGCTTTTTAAAACACCATTTATTCACCTAATCAAATGAACCCTAAAATACCTGTAAAATTGGAACTAAAATTAAAAATAAAACTACTAGTAAATAATAAAGGATGATATATTTATTTCTCATACATAAGGAAATTTATACAATAGAAATTTATAAGAAGAATATATTCTTCAGCACTTCAGGCTAAAAATAAATGTTAGAACATGAATTCTACAAACTAAGAAATAAAGATATATGACCTCCAATTCATAACCAATTTTACAAACGTGCTACAACTTTCAAAGAAAAGTAATTTAAAACTGTCAACTTTGCTGTAGTATCAGTTTCTTACATATTAAGTTCCTCTCATAATCCTACAGTAAATATGTTTCTTTTCCCCTTAGATTATTCTACAAAATTTGTACATTTTCATACTTAAAGGTATTTTTGAGCACAAGTTATTTTCCTCCTCTTCACAAAAAAATGCTTTACTTCCTTTCTGCCCTAAGAAGTGAAATATTCTAGGCTACTGTTCTTCTAAAAGCTCAGTTTCAACCCTTCAAAAGAGGGTTAAAATAACACGTATGCATTTATCTGCGATGAATTGCTTCCTTTTCTGAAAAAAGTTTGAATGCAGAGTCTAATTTGCATGTTTGTTTCCATAGTGTTTGCAGTTATGAGTTATATCTAGTTATATAAAATGAAATAAACCTGTCAGTTAATACTACTGCAGTGGGACTGGCAAAGAAAAACATTCAAGTGACAAAGAAAATCCAATTAGTTACTGCCCAAATAAGAAACAAATAACCAGAGAGTGACTAAAAGGCTGTCTCCCGGCAATCCAGAGGAACCCAGAGCTGGGGACTTTGGTAAGCTCTAACTGCTCTACTGAGAGACCCTCTGCAGCCTCCCTCTCCACCGCCAAAAAATGGAATATGATGCAGGAGAACAAGTCTCACAGGCTCTTTGGCATTTCCACTCCCCATGCCTCTAGAAATATAATGAGCTCATCTATCATCTGTTTAGCTTTTGAGCCAACAACAGGCTATAGACTAGATCCAGACTCCAGGGACTGGGATGTTCTTTGCAGAACTACTGACAGATTCATCATGTGACCTTGAACAAGCCAATACACCACCCAGTGCTTCAAAGTTCTCTATTCGTAAATAGAAGATAAGAAATAGCCTGCAATGTCCCTGCCTCACCAGAGTGTTAGGAGGCAGAATGAGCACATCCTTTTAACTCACCGCAAGTTCTGAGGAAGGAAGATGCTTTGTCAGGATAAGATGCATGTTCTCGCCCACAGCACTCACTGCAGTCACAGCTCTCAATTGCTCACAGTGCTCCTGTGCTTTTATTTCCCAAAACATCACATGCAAATGTGTACACACAGACAAATGTGACATTTCAATGAAGTCAGTGATGCTACTGATGAAATATGTAGGAGTGGAATATTTTGCTTATTATATTTTTCTGATAATAGTGCTACATATTTAATGTTTATGAGCTTTGGTTATGAGCATTTTTTATAAACTTAAAAATAACTTTTTTTCTGACAGCAAATTTGTGTTCATTGCTAAAAATAATTTGAATGATACAAAAATATAAAATTACTCTAAATCCCATCACCCAGAGATAACCACTGTCAATATTTTGGTGAGTTTTCCTCTAGGCATCTTTGTGAATACGCAAACACTATACACACATGCGTACATATCTGGAGGTCTGGAGGTAGGTTCAAAGTGGCATTGACCTATCTATTAACCCATCTAAGTAGCTGCTACTTTGCAGCTTCATTTTTTTTCAATTGTTGTGAACATTAATTCCTCTTCAGTAAATAAATAAACTAACAGCATGATTTGCAATAGCTGCTGCATTACATGTTTCATAGCAAGAGAATATACTATTTTACTGAACCCCGTTACTGAGATCTATTTTAAAGCATTCTTAAAAAACAAACAAACAAACAAAAAACAAGCAACAAACAACAGGAAGGAGCTTTAACATTATTCAAAAGATCAGACATTTTGTTAGAAAAAAAGTAACCAAAATGTTGACAGTGGTTATCTCTGAGTGATGGGATTCAGAGTCACTTTATATTTCTGTATCATTCAAATTTTTGCTCGGTAATGAAGAGAACAATGCCATGAAATATACAGAAAGGAGGTGATAGGAGGCAAACATATTATTATACTTGCAAATAAATCTTTTATAGCTTATCCTTATACATATATGTATTAAGTGCTCCATTTACAAAATAAAATAAAAAACTAAGTCCCAAATTTGCAGTCTTTGACAATAACACAGCTCCAAATGAACTTCCTCCTCAGTAATTTAATGTCTTTTTTGTACTTTATTTTAATAAAATTCTATACATTTTTGAATGAGCTGTCACTTTTGTCAAAAGTTGAAATTTAAGATGAGTCCCTTTACTATAGCTGGGCACTTGATACTGACTAGGCTACTGCTTCCCTGTGAGAAGTCCGAGACTTCAAGCCGTCTCCACAAAGCCGTCAGCCTCTCTTTGTCCTTAGCCACTCAGAACTAGAAGCGGTAAAGCCCATTCCCCTACCACTGCTGTCCCTAATCCCCTGAGGATACTGCACTTTCCTTGTGGTCACCTATACCCTGGTCCAAGCATTTCTAAATAATCCCTTTATTAAACTCTCCTCAAATTGCCCATTTTGAGAGTGCCATCTGTTTCCATTTGGAACCTGACTGAACAATGCTTCATACTTCATGGGTGGAAAAGCACTACAGTAGTAATACTGTATGAATATGGTAAAAGTTGAAACTCTTAGTAGGTCTTGTTTACATCACAAAATTTGGCTGATTAGAAAACTTAAGACACTTTTCTGTGAAAAGTCAGAGTTTTTGTAGATAGCATATACATTATGTTATTATAGAAACAGAAGTTTTTTAAAGGTTTGTTTTGTTTTTTGAGATGGAATCTCATTCTGTCATCCAGGCTGGAGTTCAGTGGCACGATTTTGGCTCACTGCCACCTCTGCTTCCCAAGTAGCTGGGATTACAGGTGGGCACCACCATTCCGGGCTAATTTTTGTATTTTTAGTAGAGACAGGGTTTTACCATGTTGATTAGGCTGGTCTCAAACTCCTAACCTTGCAATCCACCTGCCTCAGCCTCCCAAAGTACTTGAATTATACGTGTGAGCCACCATACCCAGCCAGAAACAGAAGTTTTAATAAATAATCTTATTGGGCTCAATGACATGTTTTGAAATTTAGACTATTAGGCATTTTCTAATCACGCTTGAACTGAAAGAATCTCCTTAAACTCACAGTCTGAAGTGACAAACAGTTCTGGAGAATTACAGCAAACCTTACTCAGATCTGAGTGATAAATCTAGTTTTAAAAAAGGTATATTCTCTCTTATTTGCACAAATTGTCTTCACAATCATGTCACATTTGGACAATAGTGGAGTTCCAATAGCTAACATCAATAGAATATTTGATATCTGCCAGCTATCATGGTAAAAAAATATATAAACTCTTGTATAACCTCCAGTGATCTTATGACATGGGCATTATTATGGTGATTTTCCAGATGACATCACACAGCCAATATAAGGCAGAAGGGAACTTGGCTATTCCATATACGTGTGTTAAACATGATGCATTAAAAATTCATTAATCACACAGAAATATATTGGATGTGTAATATTCCTAAAGTCTCCTTATAGCACTCTTCCTACTTATGCATCACCCTTGTTTTTTTTTTCATGTTAATTAACATTCTAAGTTAAGAGAAAACTTAATAATTCCTGAGTCAAGGCCCCATCCATCTCACCAGCCACAAAATCATAAGCTGCAAAAAACGTTATTTTGAAATAAAATATTCAAAAGCTGCTACTTTGGGTTTCAATCTAGAGATAAGCAATGGTGAAATAAGGACATTGGACAAGGTAGCAAATGTTATTTAAAAAATATTAGACCAGAAGGACAAGCTTTCAAGGGAGCATTGGGCAGATTTACGCATTCCCGCCAGGCCAGAAATACTTCATACTTCACTGGGTCTTTCCCACGAATACAAGACAGAACACTCCACAATATGTACCAATAATAAAAATTGAATTCTTAAGTTTGCTATGCACTATGGTATTCACTTTGTTTGCATTATCTCATTGAAAATTCAAATTTTAAAAGAAAGTACACACACACACACACACACACACATATTAGAATTCTGATTCTGCATATTCTAAATGTGCCTGTAAGGTGTAACATAATGAAAAAAATATTATTTTTAAGCCAGACAACCTTTTATTTTTTCAAAGAAATACCAATGGATAATCACAGCAATTGATCCCTTTGTCAAGAATTTAGCAACCAATTAATTTTAAATTGTAGCTTTAAAATTACGATATAGAAATCTGTTTATACCTGATTTTGTGTGTTAAACCAGCTCTATTACTCCCCTCAGTCACACAATTAGCAGCGATCTGATCCTACCATTTTCTCTTACACTCATGACTGTGTAGATGCTGTTATAACAACAGCTCCTGCTTTCTCATCCTTACACTTTTCCCTTTTAATTACATTACAACTCAGATAAAGTGTTACCTCCTCTAATCAGCCATTCTCTAACCTCAAGCTTACCTATATCAATCACACTCCACGGAATAAATATTTGAAGATATACTATGAGCCAAGATGCCATGCGATGCATCACATGCATAAACATGTCTTTCTGAGACACAGAGTCTAGTTAAAAGGGAAAAAGGAAGATGGCTTACTATGATTTAATAAATAAATTACATAAGTCCAAAATAATATTGGAATGCCGACAAAGAAGCAAAATTTATTACCATGTAAGCAGTAAGTGTGAGCAGAACTAATCATTAAAATGTATTTTAAAAGAGTGTGCCTTATAAGTAATTTAATTATGTAACTTTTTGGTTTGCCAGGAGCTGTTCCCAGAAGGAAGCAATTCTCTCTCTGTCTCTCTGTCTCTGTCTCTCTCTTTCTCGGTCCCACTCTCAATCTCCTGCTCTTGCATCCATGTAGGTGAGTACACACAAACACACACACACACACACACACACACACACACACACACACACACACACATACAGTTTTAAAATTGCCAAACGGTAAGGGAAATTAATACATTCTTATGTAGCCTACTCTCCGAATTTCAAAAAAATTATCTTGGTTGCTAGAAGTAAATTTGACTATTGTCTTGTTGCCAACATCAGCTGTTAAATCAAATGGCAGATAACATAATGATGTCTTCCCTTTTGGCAAAGACTATTAATACCAATAAAAGATGGCAAAACATTATTACAACTAATAAGACAGATGGCAATGGATTTTAGTCCTGAAGAAAAGCCATAAAAACACACTGAATATTTACAACGATGTAAGATTGTTAAATGGTGAGGAGTAAATTATGGCACTGTTAAGGCATTTTAACAGCATGCCACTGTGGAGTCAAATAAGTGAAGTCGGTTCCGAAAAGACATGTCACCTGTCACTTTGGATACTTGTTTACATTGCCAGGCATTTGTACTCCATTGTGAAGGATGACTCATGATTAAATTCAGGCCATCACCCCTCACTGTAATTGGTTTGCTAATTCTGCAGTACTGAGTTTGGCTTCTGCTCAGCAGTTGGCCTAAGGTTATAAACTGTACTATTTATTAAGCCTTATTAAGACTGCTGTCAGCTATAATCATATTGCTCCTCCACACAAAACCCTCAGTAGCTCCCTGCTGCCTTCCTAATTAAGTCCATACTCCTTATCTTGGCATTTGAAAAGTCCTTTACAATATGTTGCTAACCTTCCTTTCCAGTCAGTTTTCTCACCAATCCTCCCAAGATTGTTCTGGCCAAACCAAACTACTTCCTGTTTCTCAAACACACAATCAAATCTCTATCCTTTACCATGCCACTCTGACTGGAATGTCTTTTACTGCCTCTCCTTGTTAACATCCGATTCCCACCCATTCCTCTACCTGAGCAATGCTTTACCAAGCTTTCCAGATCTAAAAATATATTGTCTATTAAATAATTTAAATGGTATAGATGAGAAGACTATCTGCTTCTGGAGAGACAGATTTGATTTTGAAATCTAGCTCTTTCTTCTACTTGCTAGATGACCTTGAACATGTTAAATGAGATCCTCACATATAATAATCCTTTCATAATGACTGGAACAATGTAGAAAATCAATATACATTAGCTTCCCTTTCCCCAATTTCTCCAATTCAACATGGTCCCTTCCCTGTCTGAATTACATAGGATAGATACCACTCGAACTGTGGCACCTGGGAGCTGATCACGATCTTTTAGCACTGGTCACACCGGAAATATCTGCCCTTTCATCATTGATAAATTATTGACAGTGCATTTACAAGCCAACACCAAAAGACCGTTAATACCATGAAACACAGTCCCAAATATCATAAATCAGTTCAAGTTCAGAGATTTAACATAGCTCCTCAGATCCTTATTTGTACTAAAATATTATTGGTTAAGAAATAAAAAGCACTGTACAGTCTAGCAACAAAAATATAAAATATTAAATTAAAATTAGATACAGCAGGCTGTGTGCAGTGGCTCACATCTGTAATCCCCACCCTTTGGGAGGCTGAGATGGGTGGATCATTTGAGTTCTGAAGTTCAAGGCCATCCTGGTCAACATGGTAAAATCTTGTCTCTACTAAAAATACAAACAACAACAAAAAAAAGTTAGCTGGGCCTGGTGGCAGGCACCTGTAATGCCAGCTACTCTGGAGCATGCAGCAGAAGAACTGCTCCAACCTAGGAGGTAGAGTTTGTAGTCAGCTGAGATTGCACCACTGCACTCCAGCCTGGGTGACAGATTGAGACTTTGTCTCAAAAAAAAAAAAAAAAAGTAGATACAGCATTAACTATATATTAATCCTATTTTATTACTTACAATAGGATAACTACTGTCGGCACTGAGACCTGGATCTACTTTGAAGACTAGAAAGCATACAATTAAGAATATTTTATAAAATCTAAGTATTAACACTTATCCTACTGAAAGTCTTTTCAGTGTTACTGAAAAGTGTGTCTTAATTTGTTCTTACTCATCTTAATAAATGTTTAACAATCATTACCTCTGTCTAGCATACCTAGAATTTTCAGATTTTAGAGTCTTATGAAGAAGCTCGGTCGACATTGATGTCTTTCCAAGCTCAATAGACACTGATGTCTAGCACATACATTGACAAATCACAGTGAGTATTAGAAGGGATCGTTAATCCTGAGAGTACATGGAGAGTACAATAGAATTCTCAGGGTCAACTACCTGTACATGCTTGAATACACATTTTGGCCTAATAGCAAATGACTGTGCTCAAAAGCAATGTGAGGCCAAAGCCAAAAATTATCATAGAAAAGCTTACTAAAAACAGGATTCCTATAGGATGAATGCAACATTTCTTTAAAGTTTCTACAAAAGTAAAGCATATATTTAAAAAATTAAATGAGGGCAATGTTGAGCCCTGTATCAAACAAATTTTCCTTGGTTATTTGCCAAAAAGTGTTCTGAGTCAGTCATACACAACTAAATGAATTCACTGGCAAGCAATTAAAATTCATATGGTATTCATCAAGAGTAGCTTTCAGAACAATGCAAGCTATCATGCATCAGTAAATTTCTATAACACATTGAGCATAAGTATTGTCTTTATAGAACCATAAAAATAAATAGGATTATAGAAGAGATAAATGTACATGTCATTACCCTGAGATGATATATACCTCTTTTTAGGAAAAAAAATTTTTCTGATTATATAAATAATACAAATTTGTTATAGAACCTTTGGAGAATACAGAAAACTACCAGAAGAGAAAAGTTACCCCAAATACTTGTAAAAAATAAAATGCAGCCTGCTCTCAGCCAATGAAAACTGAAGTGCATATCGCCCGACTTGATCATAAACATAATTTTATTTGAGAATAACATTTTGAGTCTAAAATCTCGTGACTCCTTGTGTACTCCACATTGAAAAATAATAATGCTTGTTCAGGAACTTTCTGTGCCAGCATAAATTTAGTTATGAAAATTGGTAAGAATACTTTTTTTTTTTGCATTTTAGGTTTTGGGGTACATGTGAAAACATGCAAGATTGTTGCATACGTACACACATAGCAGTGTGATTTACTGCCTTCCTCCCCATCACCTATATCTGGCATTTCTCCCCATGCTATCTCTCCCCAACTCCCCACCCCGCACTGTCCCGCCCCTATTTCCCCCAGACAAACCCCAGTGTGTGATGCTCCTCTCCCTGTGTCCATGTGTTCTCATTGTTCAACACCCACCTATGAGTGAGAACATGCAGTGTTTGATTTTCTGTTCTTGTGTCAGTTTACTGAGAATGATGGTTTCCAGGTTCATCCATATCCCTACAAAGGACACAACTCATCATTTTTGATGGCTGCATAATATTCCATGGTAAGTATACTTATGTAGGAATTGTTTACAGCCCAAAGGTCTATTTTGTTCTAATGCTATAAGCTGGCACACCGTTATTATGGTGACAATTTTAAATAGGTCTGGAAATTGTTTCCAAGATTGGGCTTTAAATTGTATTTACAGCCCAGTTTGAGAGGTGGGCTTTCAGGCCCAGAGACATGTTTTCCCCATCTTACCATCTGAAGCACAGGATGCCTACTGGGATTAGGGGAAACTGATTTTTGTGCTACTGGATATGTCCGAGAAAACTTCCTACTGGCACAAAAGCCTGGGGCAGCCAGATATAGTCAAAAGTGAAGGCAATCAGAAGAAAAAAAAAAAAAAAATTGAGGGTTAAATGTTAGAAACACTAGTATCTCACAGGACTTGTGAGAATTACCTAATAAAACAATAATTTAAATGCAGGTAACATTTTTGAGTATTTAATATTAACATGCATCAGGAATGTACTAAGAATTTTCACCTTTAATCATCACAATAATCCTGTGAAGTAGGTTCTGCTTTTCTCTGTACTTTACTGCCGAGAAGCTGGGGATAAGAAAATTAAAATATCACCGTGCTTATGAAAAAGAGAGTCATGACTGGATACTGAGCACTCTGACTCCAAAGTGTTCAATCCCCACACTGATAGTAAGATACTGCACATAATACAATAGTTTACTTTTAATGACTGAGCACTAACTCAGTCCTGAATGGGTGGGACCCCCACCATATCTAAGGTGATATGGTTTCATCACAAAAGTTCAGAGGCAGTAGCCTGAGCCCCAAGCTCTCTAGATTCTAAAGGGCCAAAGTTTTGAGAGTCAAAATGTTGCACAAAAATCAGGGACTGGATAGTCAAGGCCTTATCACTGCATTATGGGTGTTTATTAAAAATCATGCAATCAATATATATTATTTATTATTAAGCAGAAAGTAGGTGTCATCTATTGTGTGAGGCACAAGGAATAAAATGAAAGCTTAGGGATTTTCTCTTCCAGAAACATCACATGGGAGAAAAGGTATCTTTTACATGTCTCCTCTATGATACTAGAGGCTTCTTGAATGAACCAACTCTGTCTTCCTCACTTCTATATCTTTCACGGTGCCAAATTATATGTCATCACATGCGTATTATATGCCAATTGTATACCACAGGTATACAGTACAAAATGGGTATCTGTTGGGTAAAGGCTAAAGTGTTGAACCTGTCCTGAAGTGCTGTGCATGATGTATCATGCCACTCTCTTCCCTCTCCTTATCACCCAGTCTTCTCTTAGGTCTCTTAATTCCTTGAAGAAACCAGGAATTGCCCAAACTAGAGAGTCTGCCCACAGGCAAGTTTCAGCTTAAGTGTCACTTTCATAAGGCAGTCATCTCTTTCCTGTATGCTAGGTCAAATTCCCTATAAATCAATCTCATCTCATAAAATACTTTTTCTTCGTTATACTCATCTCAAATTTAATTAGACCCTTGTTTGTGTAATTAATTATATCTGGGCAAAAACACTGCAGGTTTTATTTCCTCTTATAATCTCAGCACTTAGCACACAGTACCAGGTGCCTAATAGAAACTCAGTAATCATGTATTAAATCAATAAAAACGTGAATAACTGGATGAATAAACATTTCTGAACAAATGAGTCATTTCTGGGGGACACATATAAAACCATAGATGCAACAGAAACAGAAGAAGCCTGAGAAGCTTAGAGTTTAATACAAAATAGAGTCATAAGAAATTATTGTTGTCTGCTCTGGGATATTAATTTTAAAGTTGCTTGTTATACACATTCCATCACTCTTTTTCTTATACCAGTAAGTCAACCATATAATGATTTTCTGCTTTGTGAGTGACATCTCATATTGGCTTAGCTACATCTTAGGTTTTATAATTAGAGACTTTTGACTATTTCTTTGTTATGTTTATAAGCATTTGTATCCTCACTTGGTGCAGCATCCATTTTCAGGAATTACCTTGGAAATCATTCAATGTTCTAAAAGGCCACTGCCTTCTGAAGGCTCAGGCCTACTTTTGAAAGGAGGTTCCAGGTTGAGTTTTTGCTAATGAATTGATTTACTGAATACAAAAGGAATTACATATTTATTCTAAGGAAGAGTTACTAACAGTCAACATCTAACACTATTTCACATATAAAAGATACTTAATAATCACTGGATTTGATTGGAAAAGCAAGTAAGTTACAGGACTGTTAGCTTCCAAGCTAAATGAAACTCATTTAATTCTTTTGTTTGACAAATTCTTTTTACATGCTTATGGAGATATTAAAACCATAATTCAGTCTACAAAAACTTTGGTGTACATATATATATATATATATATATATATATATATAATATGAATATTTCTTTTCTTCCTAGAAATGGATGAGGCCAAGTGCAAATGCAAACTCAAATTTGCTTTGGCCTTCTTACCTCAGATTGTTATTGAAATAATAGGAAATTATCCATTGTCAGTTTACAGGTTGAGATTTTGTTGGTAGTTTTTTGTTTTGTTTTGTTTTGTTTGTTTTTTGGGTTTTTTTTTGTTTTTGTTTTTTTAAGAGAGAGAGAGAGCCTGTGTGTGTGTTTATTCCTGTAAGCATTTTCAAAAATGAATCCAAATAAATCAAAAAATTCTTCATTTTGATATTTAGTAGCATTAGGCCTTGTCATATACTCTCCAAGGTAAAACATTTGCAAAATGACTCTCTAAGGAGAAAAATCAAGTACAAAAATAAATCATTTAATTCACTAAATTCATTTTAAAGGCCGTATGTAGTTATTTTGTGTATTCCAGAAAAGAAAGTCAAACTAATTCTTTTTCTATCATTAGCCCAACCATTACTAAGCCTTCATTCAGTGCAGCTATATCATCCCACTAAAATAAAGTCAGCCAGTAAATAACAAATATTCTTAAACAGTCTCTAGGGGTTGTGAATTAATTTCCACGGATTTCATTCCTTTGAGCTTTACTTAAAGTTACACTAAATGTTTTAAGGTTTTTGTTCATTATTTTTACCATTTCACTGGCTTTGGATATTCAGTACATTTTAAATGTCCGGTATTTCTTGTATATGAAAATTGTGAAATCCCTTCCCCCACCCCATTTTTTTTTTAAGACAGAGTTTTGCTGTTTCCCAGGTTGGTCTCAAACTTCTGGTCTCAAGCAATCATCCTGTCTCAGCCTCCAGAGTCACTGAGATTATGGGCACTAGCCACAAAGACCAGCTAAATCCCTCTTGACAGGCCAAGTTCCCCTCCTGTCCCTTTGGCTCCCACATACACCTCATCACAGAATACAAGGTCAGTCTTTTCTTCCTTCTGAGAAGCTAATGGGGTTATTTTATTGTGACTGCTACTTTCCTCAGATGATTACACCCTGTGCATCTTGCCCAAAGAGCAGCAACAATTGAAAGAACATATAAAACAAACTTGTTGGCATGTATAAAGTTGCCATTAGTGAAGAGAAAGGGACCTTCCCACTGAATTTGCCACCGGTGAGATATTAGTTTGCTCTTTTTGGAGGCCAATAATTCTATTTTGGAAGAGGGAAAATAAAGTAATAAAGCCAGGCTTTATTCATTCTTCTTGAAACAGTAAGTGAAATCATGTATGTCTAAATCTTTACAAAGTAAGTAACCTAAAGCAAGAGGAGGTGGAGGAGAAGAAGAAGGAGACGTTTCACCGACAAAGAACTGATACCAATGTAAGTCATATCTGAACACTGTTGAATACTGTTAAGGATTTTAAAAATTGCACGAGCATTGGGAAAATAAACAAACCTTTGAATTGTGTATCTCTTGTTGTCCTAAAATGTTCATCTCATTGCTTAGTTTAAAAGAACTAAAAGTAGCTATTCCAGAGAGAAGAACCATTCTTGGCTTTGGTAAGCATCTAAAACAATACTGTAATTCAGCAGTTCTTAAAGCAACACTATTTGGGGATCAATGATTTTTTGCTGAGTATGGGCTATCCTGTGCATTGTAGGATGTTCAGCAGCATCACTGGCCTACATCCACTAGATATCACAACCTCAAGCCACAGCAGTCAGACATATTTCCAGACATTCCTTTCCTCTATATCTCCTTAGAAGCAAAACTACCCCTTGGCTGAGAACTGTGGCTGTAACTGATGGATAGCACAAAGTGTGGTGGGGATCTGGGCAGTAGTGCCTGACTACCCTAGTGAAGGTTTCCCAAACAATATGATGCTTGAGCTGAGCTTTCAAGGTGAGAAGAATTGTACAGGACAAAATAAACCCTTTCCCCCATGAGGAAATGTCAATGAAGAGCTCAAAGCTGAGCACATTCAGGGTTAGTACTGGTAACTTCTGGGTCAGTGAATTCTCCAAACTGTACAAGTACAGTTGCTGTAGCATGCTCTCCTTCCACCATGACATATTTCAGACAGTTTGTGCCGCTGAACAATGGTGTCATGTAATAAGTAACAGTAATGGCTCAATCGTTACCCAGCTATATGATCCTGGGGAGCTGTCTAATTCTTAAGACTTTCAGTGCCTGTGTCTGTAAAATGAAGGTGTTCAATTAGTAGATGGCCTCGACTGCCCCTTCAGATTAAGAAATTCTTTGATAAATCTTTCTGTTTCTCAGAGTATTCTTTCTGCTCATTAAAATGGACACCATTCATGTTATATTGATTTTCAGTGGGCACTAATCAAACAGCAATTCTAATAAGTTAGGTACAGCAAACTGATTAGAAATGCATTCTCAATTCTCATGGCCCTCTGGGGAAAATTAGTCAGATTCAAAGGAGAACTCACTCACCCTTCAGAGAAATCCCAGCATTATTGCACTGACAGTGAATTAAGTTGCTCAGATAGTATCAATTTCAAAAATTTAAGTCTTGTCATGTGTTAGCCTGTCACAGATGTACACACATAACATATTAATATGCTTCAAAAACTCTGAAATGTTTCCACAAAAAGAGAGAGGGAAACATTTACTTTAATACATAATCCATAGTCTTCAGATGCTTTTTAAAATAGTCTGTGTATTTTAGAGAATTTTTAGGGTAACCGCAAATCTGAGTAGAAACTACAGCATTTTCATATACCTCCTGCTCCCACTCACACAGCCAGAGTAGTTAGTGCAGAAGTAACTGCAGCTTTGCCATTACTTTTAACAGTAAGAATCACAATTACTTTTGTACCAAACTAACAGTACATTTGTTACAAGTGATAAATTTACATGGAAGTGCCATTATTACCCAAAGTCCATAGTTTCCATGAGGATTTGCTCTTGATATACATTCTATAGTTTTGACACAGGTATAATGACATGTATCCACCATTACAGTATCATATAGATAGTTTCGCTGCCCTAAAAATCCCCTGTGCTCTACCTATTCATCCCTCTCTCCTGAGTAATCCCGGGCATCTGTGGATCTTTTTATTGTCTCCATAATTTTGCCTTCTCCAGAGTGTCATGTAGTTGAAATCAAACAGTATGTAACCTTTTGGGGTTGGCTTCTTTCATTTAATAATATACATTTAAGATTTCTTAATAACTTTTCATGGCTTGATAGCTCATTTATTTTCAGCACTGAGTAATATTCCATTGTCTGAATGTACCACAGTTTTTCTTTGCTTCATCTACTGAAAGGACATCTTGGATACTTCCAAGTTCTGGCAACTATGAAGAAAGTTGCTATAAGTGTCAGTGTGCAGGTTTTTTCAGGGAGACAGGCGCTTTTCAAAACATATATAAGTGCAAATACACACACACACACACACACACACACAGTTTCTGAACTGGCTCTCAAATCTGATTTGATTTAAATATTTTAATGACTTTCTCTTCAGTAGTAAAGAGAGCACTGATAGTACATGTTTGATCTGGCAACAGAAATACACAAATGTTTGCATTGGAAACTCAGTCAATCACTTATAAGAAGCAAGGAGCTGAGTGACTGCATATAATAACTTCTGACATTTTTGGAAAAGCAACACATATAATAAGCTTGGTTATTCACTCCTTATGTTTCTGGACAAAGTGGTGAAGGGAAAGAATGAGCTTATAGATTCCAATTCCCAGTGTTTATGTGGTAGAAATGACCTGAAGTCTTCTATGTGGGCCCTGAAGGAAACCTGTAACTCCTGTAGCCATAGGGCTGAGATTGATGAAAATCAAATGCAGAATCTCATCTTGCAGCTGGCTAAATTATAACACAAGTTAAACTCCCAGTCTCACAGGGTCTCTACTGTTAAAATGAGGGTATTAATTGAGAAAAAATGGGATCCAGTAAGTTGGGATGGAGGTATGTGGGAAAACCCTGATGAAGATGGGGACATTGAGCCCCTAAATTCTGATGAATCTTCTTTACCAGTAGAAGTTTCCCTACCCTCAGTAGAAGAAGTTTCTCCCTGCAGCAGAAGTGGCCTCCCCACTCCCAGCAGAAATGACTTCCCCTCTCCCAGCATCCCAGCATCTCTATCTTCAGGTGAATTGATTTGTTCCCCCACAGCCCAAAGTGGTACAGGACTTTCTACCCCCATCTGAAAGCCCTTATACCACTTTGTCTGATGGTGTTAACCCTGCATTGCCTGAAGAAACTGAAACGGTATCCCCTGAGGCCTCACATGAAAGACAATGCTAGGTCTTCTCAGAACCTCCCCGACACACATCTCTTTGTTTCCAGATCCGTCACAAGATTTAAGACCCTACAGGCCACTAAAAGTGAGGTTCAAAGTGTGACTCATGAAGAGTTGTGTTACACTTTTAAAAAATATTTGAATTTTCTAATGTACACAAACAAAATCCAGGGAACATGTTTAGGTATAGATACTAAGGGTATGGGATAATGGTGGAAGGAACATAAAGCTGGATCAGGCCAAATTTATTGATCTGGGCGGGAGCAGTTTATTTGGTTGGCTGAAACATGGACCAAAAGGTGGTCCACAGTGAACAAGTTGGAAATGCCAGACCTTGCTTGGTTTATCATAAAGGAAAAATTCAAAGGCTCAAGGAGAATAGAATGTTAGGGCAGACTTGTCATTTGTGATCTACCTGTCTAAACTGGTAAAATCCAGAAGACATACCCTTTATCACAAGTATGAGAAATAAATTTGTGTGGCAGGCCTCAGCATCCTTGAAGAGCTCCATGACTACTCTTCTCTGTAGGCCAGACCTTACAGTAGGAACTACGCCCACTGATTTGGGAAAACTTAATGCAGTGGGAATAATTGAAGTGCAATGTGGCAGAGGCCAAGTGGCAGCACTCAACTGACACAGGCAAGGTAGGCAATGTTTCCCTAATGGGCAGAAGTGTCAAAGCAGCAATCAGAATATCCTGAGTCTTATAGGCCTGTGGCATTAGCTAGTTGATCATGATGTTTCTAGAAGTAAAGAAATAGGAAGCCTACTAAATTCTTACTTCATAGGTTTAAGCAGAAAAGTCTTGGTCAAGTGAACAGAAGCCTAACCTGAATCACAAAAACAGAGAGTCATATTCCCTTAATCAATTCCCAGGCCTGAGCCAGTTTAAAGATCAGGACCCCTTCAATGAAGGGGAAGCTGGGTCCCCTTGAGGAAGGACTCCAGTATACTATAAAAAATTTATACTGTTACTCTTTTTCCCAAGCTTTTCCAAAGTGACCTACAGCTTTTCAGTACGGTAACCTTGCATTGAGGAAAAGGAAATAATCAGACCTTTGGAGAAATACTGGACATTGGTTTTGAGCTAACATTAATTTCAGGAGACCTAAACATCACTGTAGTTCACCAAAGTAAGGACTTATGAATATCAGGTGACCAATGAAATTTTAGTTCAAAGCCATCTCACAGTGGTCCAGCAAGTACCCGGACCTATCCCGTGGTTATTTTCCTAGTTCCAGGATGCATAATTGAAATAAATAAACTCAGCTGCTGGCAGAATCCTCACATTGGTTTCCTAACCTGTGAAGTCAGAGCCATTATGGCAGAAGGCCAAGTGGAAGCCACTAGAACTGCCTCTACCTAGAAATATAGTAAGCCAATAGCAATACTTCATTCTTGGAGGGACTGTAGAGATTAGTGCCACCATCAAGGACCTGAAGGATGCAAAGGTGGTGATTTCCATTATATTACCACTCAATTCGCCTATCTGATCTGTGGAGAAGACAGATGCATCTTGGAGAATGACAGTAGATTATCTTAAGCTAAACTAGGTGACTACTCCAATTGCAGCTGTTGTGCCACATGTGATTTTATTGCTTGAGGAAATTAACACATCACCTAGTACCTGGTCTATAGCTACTGATCTGGCAAGTGCCTTTTTCTCTATCGCTGTCAATAAGGCGTATGAGAAGTAGTTTGCTTTTAGCTGGAAAGGCCAGCAATACACCTTCACTGTCCTATTTCAGAGAGATATCAACTCTCCAATCCTCAGGCTATAAAACCATAGTTTTCAGGAATCTTGGTCACTTTTCCCTTTCACAAGATAATATGCTGGTTCATTACATTGATTACATTATGCTGATTAGGCCTACTGAGCAAGAAGCAGCAACTACTTAGACTTATCACAAACCAGGGTGGGAAAAAAACTGACAAAAATTCAGAGGTTTTCTACTTTGGTGAAATTTCTAGGGGTCCAGGGGTATGGGGGCATGCTGTGGTATTTCTTCTGAGATGAAGGATAAGTTGTTGCATCTGGCCCCTCCTACAACCAAAAAAGCGGTCTCTTTGGAGTTTCAAGGTCACATATTCCTCATTTGTGTGTGTTACTCCAACTAATTTACCAAGTGGCCGAAAAAGCTGCCAGGCCTTTGTCAGACCCCTACAGGTGAATCATAGTGGTGGCCCTTAAAATTTCAGAGCAAGGCCCTGCCATCACTTGTAGATAACTATTCTGCTTTTGAGAAATAGTCACCAGGCCTTAGTAGACACCAAACACTTAACCAGAGGAAGACAAGTCCATATGTATGGTCTGCACATGGTTCTACAGGATATGCTGGTACCACCTGAAAGGGAACAGCACTACAGCTTTCTTTCTGGGACATCCCTGACGTACAGTGGTAAGGGAAGTCCTCCTTGTGGGCAGAACTTCAAGCAGTGCACCTGGTTGTTCACTTTGCTTGGAATGAGATATGGCCAGATATGTGATGACATTCAAGGACTGTGGCCAATGATACAACTGGATGGTCTAGAACTTGGAAGGGACATGATTGGAAAGCTGGTGATAAAGAAATTTGAAACACTTGTGAAATAGTTTCAAATAAAACTCTTTGGAAATGTCTGAGTTTTCATTTGTCTTTAATTCTCCATTTTCTTTAACTTACTCTTCCCCATAATACATACTAACACACTGAAATTTTTTAGTAGCAGCTACTAAGCCATGTTGATTAAATTAAAAAGTGAAAATAATTCTTTACTCCTCTAAAACACATACCTACTTGTATCTATCTGTGATAATCCACGCAGAAGAACTGGGATATTTTGGAGCATGTTTTATTTACATATTGCAATTAGATACTCTATCTCTAAGCGTGATTCAGAACGAAACCTCATTATGGAGATATTTAATACAATCTCATTTTGTAACACAACAAATTTAAATCTTATTTATTTTCCATCTAAATTGGATGTTATAACTCAGTATTTCACTCACAAGTAGTCTGCCAACTCTGGATATAAAATTATAATATAAGACCAATTTATGTTAATTAAAAAATAAAGGTTTAAAATATCATCAGTATTTTAATACCTTTGAAAAATGAGGAAACGGACTGAAAAGAGTAATTTTGCTAGTGTTGGAAAATCCTGGGACTCTTCCAGTCTAAAAATATTCATTGTGTTTCATCCTCTTTTAGGAGTATTTTTAGGAGGGTAGACATTAAACCAGAATAATAAAATCCAACGTAGTTGAAATTGATAGCTTTGTTGTACATACATAGAAAGTAGTTGTATTCAATTTGAACATGATTTCCAATCTTTCAAATGAACTTCCCTTATTACTGCAGGAAAATTTGTCATTTAACAAAAAATGCTTTTGAGCATCTACTATGCACTCTTTGGAGGTGATATAAAGAATATTCCTGGCTTAAGGATGTTGCAATATGCTTGGGAATGTGGAGCATGGACACTTTAATGATGTCAGAATGAACACAAAGAACATAAACCCGAATGATCATTAAACTAGTGCAACATATGCAGCTGCTAAGAGACACATAGTGAAACAATCAAAATAGTTGGAAGGCTTATAATCAAGAAATGACTCAAAAAAAAGTGAATTTTGAAAGAGCAAAACACAGGTCATTTGTGTGAAAAAATTAAAATAAGTTAGGGTTATTAACAAAAAGTAGAACAGGACGGACACAAAACATATCATTGCTTTATATACCAGCCTGGTGGTAAGTTTTCCTTAATTAACCAGAAACAAAGATTCTTGATGCAAGGAAAAATGCACTGATATTTTCCACAGAATTCTTTATTTTATCATAGAGGCAGCAAAACTCAGGAGTTACGAGCTTGCAATCTGGAGTCAGACTGTCTGAGTTCAAACCTGACTTTGCCAGCAATTAGCTGTGTGACCTTGTGTAACTTACTTGACTTCTTTGTGCCCTGTCTCTCATTTGTAAAACACAGATAATAGTAGGACCTGCCTATGCTATATTGTGTTACATCTGTTTGGTTAAAGTGGGAATTACATTTCTAGAATCCCATCCCTGTATGGCTCTGGGTTATTCTGATCAAAAGAGGCCTTCTAATCAAAGTCTGAATGTCATATATAATACTTCAGAGAGGCTTCTTTGTGGATGGTAAAATTCTATTCCAAATCATATTTGTTAACTATTCACATCCATCACTGTAGCACCCCTTTATTTTGTAATGAACTTTGAAATATGATATATTGGATGAGGTAAGTAGCATCAGATTATAAAACCTAAAACAAGCTGTAATAATTCCTTTCTATTTTGACTGCTTCTGGCCAGGTAAACAGCCGGGAGCTCAATGAAATAATGATGATGAAATGCTAGGATTGCTATCACTGAATGCAAAAAAAAACCTGAGAAAATAGAGTATTCTATATTTCCCAAGTTCTTTTTACTATCTTTATTCATCTAATCTTGACAAGAATGCAATGAAGTGCACTGGGACAATTATGGAATTAATTTTTCTGTGTCAGAGATGGGGAAATGTAACTCAGATCATTGAGTAGGCTCAGTGTCTAAGTGGTAGTTACTTCCACTTAAATGTCACAACATCTCAGTATTTTCAAGTGGCCTTTTGGGTACACCAAAATCATAGAAGGTACAAATAAATAAAGACAATAATGAAAAAGTAAAAGATTGAGTATTCCAACTTCATTGAGATGACTTTGTGGGGGGAAGGATTAAACAGAAATTTAGGGAAAATGAGAAAATGCACATCCCCAGATGTGCATGTAAAAGGATTATTTTTAGAGAACAATAACACTCAGTGAGTGAAACAGTGATTTATCAGCAGAAAGAAGAATAGCAAATAGCTATGTTTATACCCTCAGATGTCTGTATTATTTCAAGTGTAGGCCCTGATGAATGAAAACTAAGTGATTCACCAGAGGTGGGGTGGGTGGCACCTGAGCAATTCTTGCTACTCAAACCCCACTGAACACATCCCCAAGAAGGAAAGAGGAAAGATTAAAGATAGCAGAGTTTAAAAAGGCATCTGGACCAACTATATTTGCAGAGAGCTATTTAATTTCCCTTAATGTTCCTGTGGGTTTGAACCATACACACACCAGAGGGAAAAGAGGCTAATTAGTTTTATACCTATTCAGTATTCAAAAATAGAAAGGTTTATGATCACTGACCCATCATTTCCCATTCCTTGCCCAAGGCAGAATATGCTCATGTGGCAACTGACTCATTCTTTCTCCTAGAGTGAATGGGGCTTGCTGCAGCAGCTCTCAATCCTGCTGCAAACAGGAATCAGCTGGAAAAATGCTTTTAAACACTCGATGCCCAGGCTGCACTCTGTACCAACTAAATCTAAATCTCTAAAGAGTAAGACTGGTGCATCAGTATTTTTCAAAGTTCCCCAGGTGACTCTGATGTACGGCTAAGTTTAAAAATAAAGGAAGATCACTGAAATGCAATTATGACAGTGTAGACCACAATTCAGCTAATGAAAAGAACTAGTGATACAAACTTTATTTGGAAATAGGATCATTACAGAGGGAACCAAGTTAAAATTAGCTCATTAGGTGGACCCTAATACAATATGATTGGTGTCCTTATAAAAGTAGAATTTGGACATGGACACACACACAGAGAAAGTTATGTGAATGATCTATATGTATAATGATTTGGAACAATTCCAACATGGATTATTAAGTGCAAGGAAAACCCCCAGCAATTTGCAGAACGATATGTATAATATGCTACTATTTATATTAAAATATGTATGTATAAATTATCCATATTGCATTGAGTATCCTGGAAAGTTTGTCCAAAAACTTGTTGATGTTGATTGCCTTGTGAAGGTGAAGGCAGAAATTGGGGTGATTAATCTACAAGACACAGAATGCCAGAGACTGCCAGCAAACTGCTGGAAGCTTGGAAAAGAAGCTTAAAAGACAGGCTTCAGAAGGATCCACCCTTACTGACATTTTGATTTTGGCTTTTGGTTTCCAGATCTGTGAGACAATACATTTTTCTTGTTTAAGACACTCTGTTGTACTTTGCCGTGGCAGCTATAGAAAACTAATGCAAGGCACAACTTGATATCTAACTTATAAGGCCAAGTTTAACATATTAAAACATTCTCCTGCTTGAGTCATGTTGACTTTTAAAAGTAATTGTTGATTTACGGAAAAAGAAGGTTGAGGTACATTCTTATTAGCTAGCTTTTTGTTTTCGAAGTCAGAAAATAGAAGTCTGCAGATTTAAATCCCCAAACAGAAACTAATAAATATTTATTTCATCAAAATTCCCAAGAGTATAATCATCTTATACTGAACTCTTAAAAAATCCCATACGGACTATAAGTAATGAAGATTTAGAAAAAAAGTCTTCAGGAAAGTATGACTAGAATGCCACCATTAAGTAAGCCTTTAAAAAAGTTAATTGTATTTTTTAAATCAGAAGATAGAAAAATCTATTCAGTAAAAAGTAAGACTCCTTCCCACCCATGCACCATATAGTCGTTCTTATGATTCAAAGCTGTGACCTTTCTCTCCTCATCCTTACCCCACCTTCCTAGGGTTTACTTACTACTCTTAAGCCCTAAGAGGGGATTTAAAATTTATATACACATCATTGGTTTAATTTTTCAATAAGAAATGTATGCACAAGTACCAAAATTTAAATGGTGCAGCAAAGCGCAAGATATCCAAGTAAATCTCCTTGCCAATCTTCTTCCCAGGAAACCTCAAGGCAATCAATATCACCAAGTTTTTGGACAAATTTTCCAGGATACTCAATGCAATATGGATAATTTATACATACATATTAAAAATAGTAGCATATTATACACATTGGTCTGCAAATTGCTGGGGGTTTTCCTTGCACTTAATAATCCATGTTGGAATTGTTCCAAATTATTATACATATAGATCATTCATTTGTTTTTGAATACAATTTTTTTTTTAATAATTTTAGTTTCAAAGACAGTATAGAGAGTTTCTGCGTACTCTTCATCTAGTTTAACCTAACGCTAACACCTTACATGACCATGGTATATTTGTCAAAACTAAGACATTAACCTTGGCATATTACTATTATTGGTGCAAAAATAATAGCAGTTTTTACCATTAAAAGTAATGGCAGAAAGCACATTTACTTTTGCACCAACCTAATAAAAACTACAGATATTATTTACCAGTTTTTCCACTGTCTCCTTACTGTTTAGGTGTCATGTCCCCTTAGTATCCTCAAGTATGTGATGGTTTCTCAGTCTTTCCTTCTTTTTTATCACCTCAACAGTTTTAAGAACGTCTGTCAAGTATTTTTGTAGAATGTCCCCCAGTCTTTGTTTTATAGCATTTTTTTTCTCAAAATTAAACTAGGACTATGTGTTTGGGGAACATTCTCACAGATGTGAGGCTCCCTCCTCCCCACATCCTGTCAGGGGACGCATGAGATGAATGTCACATATCGCCAGCAATGTTAACTTTGATCACTTGGCTAAGATGGTATCTGTCAGGTTTCTCTACCGTAAAGTTACTCTTTCTCCCTTTCGAAACACTATTTTTTGGAAGTGAGACGCTAAATATGACCCAGTCTCCAGCAGAGTGAAATTAAGCTCCACCCTCGGGAGGGAGTTACATCTACATGTTATTTAAAATTGTTCAAAGTGGAATATTTGTCTGTTCTCTATTTAGGTATGTATGTATTTATTTATATAAGTATGAACTTATATAATAATATAACTTTTTCTCGTTTTCTCTTGTTGCCAACATGTAAGAAGTGCCTTTCACCTCCTGTCATGGTTCTGAGGCCTCCTCAGCCATGTGGAGCTGTAAAAGTCCAATTAAACCTCCTTTTCTTCCATGTGTTTATCAGCAGCATGAAAACAAACTAATACAATACTATATCTCATGCCTATTGATGGCTCCAACTCCAATTTAACGTCACAGGATTCATTCTAGACTGCTCCCTTTGCTTATTTTATCTTTTATCTGATGGTGATAAATTTGGCTCCCATAATCTAAAAGACACTCAATAATACATATAACATGGCTTCAGAATTGCTAATGGGTATCCCTATGCACAGTTCCTTTTGTTTCTAGCTTTTCAATTTCCAGAGAAAACAATATTTCCCAAAATTATATAGGTCAATTACTTCCCCCCTGCAAACTACTCTTAGTGAGGTTATAACATACACTTATAAAATGTTAGATTTCTTTCTCAGTCTGCATTCCATCCTGAGATTCTTAGGCTGATCCTTTTGAAAATGTATTTGCATGTATAAGTTAATACTCATGATGCACAGTTCCGTGGACTTCGAAAAATGCACAGTCACATTTCTGCCACCCAAGTAGCATGTGAAACAGTCCCATTACACTCAGAGTTCATCTGTGCAGTTCCTTTTGGTCACCTATTGTCCTCTCCCCCAAACACTGGCAACCACTGAACTGCTCTTCATCCCTACACTTTTTCCAAAAAGTCAAATAACTGAAGTCAAATGTGTAGTTACTCAGGTCTAGCTTCTTTCAGTTGATGAAATATATTTAAGAGTCATCCATAATACGGTTAAAATCAATAGCTCCTGGCCGGGCGCGGTGGCTCAAGCCTGTAATCCCAGCACTTTGGGAGGCCGAGGCGGGTGGATCACGAGGTCAAGAGATCGAGACCATCCTGGTCAACATGGTGAAACCCCGTCTCTACTAAAACTACAAAAAATTAGCTGGGCATGGTGGCACGTGC
>NW_022436943.1:30599858-30623724 GCF_009761245.1 Sapajus apella | reverse complement strand
ATGAGATCGAGACCATCCTGGTCAACATGGTGAAACCCCGTCTCTACTAAAACTACAAAAAATTAGCTGGGCATGGTGGCACGTGCCTGTAATCCCAGCTACTCAGGAGGCTGAGGCAGGAGAATTGCCTGAACCCAGGAGGCGGAGGTTGCGGTGAGCCGAGATCGTGCCATTGCACTCCAGCCTGAGTAACAAGAGCGAAACTCCGTCTCAAAAAAAAAAAAAAAAAAAAAAAAATCAATAGCTCCCACTCTTTATTGCTGAGTAGAATTCCATTACTTGGCTGTATCATATCAGTTTATCCACTTACCAGCTGAAGGACATTCAGAGAGTTTCCAGTTTTTAAAGACTATGAATATAGATGATATTCAGAATTCACAATGATATTTATAGTTTTCAATGATTATGATTATCAACATCATAGCACAGGTGCCGGTGTGGATGCCTGTTTTAAGGTTTCTTGGGTAATTACCTAAGAGTAAGGCTGCTGGCTTATATGGTAAGCATGTGGTTAATTTTGTAAGAAATTGTTTTTATCTTTTTTTTTTAACCATTCTAACAGATGTGTAGCGTATCTATTAAATATAGCCTTTAAAAAGTCCTCTAATTTTAAATATTTGATCTTTCAAAAAGAGCAAAATGTGATCATGATTTTTGGGTGGCTGTGTGTCAATAGCTGGAAACATGTTTCCTACCCCCAGCTCTTTTTATTTATTTATTTATTTTTGAGGCAGTTTTGCTTTGTCGCCAGGTGCCAGGCTGGAGTGCAATGGCGCGATCTCGGTTCACTGCAACCTCCGCCTCCCGGGTTCAAGCAATTCTCCTGCCTTAGCCTCCCAAGTAGCTGGGACTACAGGCACGTGCCACCACGCCCAGCTAATTTTTGTATTTTTTTAGTAAAGACGGAGTTTCACCATGTTGGCCAGGATGGTCTTGATCTCTTGACCTCGTGATCCGCCCACCTCGGCCTCCCAAAGTGCTGGGATTACAGACGACCAGCCTGCCCCCAACTCTTAGAATAAAATATCACAGCTCAAAATGCCCTGTCATTGATTATTTAATCAGTGAGTGGATAGTACATCTGTATGACAGTTATGGTCTGCCTTTTTAGGTAGAGATTCCATTTAAAAAATGATTTTTTACTATTTCCCTAAAATTTATGCCCCACTGTTATCTTAAAATGTATCTTAAACAGAATTAGCTAAAATTATCTGTAAAATGTAGAAGTATCACCTTTTCCTTGGCTAACAATGTTTTCATTGTGTTTCTGATAGTATAAGCATATGGGAATATGAAATCATAATGATAAGTATGTATTACGCAAGTCATATCAAGTACTTAGTAAAATTTGATACTAATATCTATAAAGAACATTATAAAATTCTTTATAATACGTACATAAAATTTACTAGAAAAGTTACATTTTCAAAATTCCTATATTCTTAAACCATAAAGTAGTCCTTACATATCTGAAATATAGCACCTTTCAATCCACCCTATGTTACATATTTCATTACTTACAAACACCATCAAGAAGAAGGAAGGGGAAATGAAGAATTCTTATGATTATTTTCTTAGCATTTAAGTGTTTGGAGATTTTTTACATTTTAGACATAATATGGTTTTTTTCTATCAACTGTTTCTTATAGCAATGGAAAGACTTTTACATAGATTGTAAAAGACAGATTACATAATATGTGATTTTTGCTTTTATTCATTATGTAAATTATCAATTTGAAAGAAAAAGTCAAAGCACTGATACAAATTGGTGGCTAGATTATGATTTGTAGCTATATTTTGAGATAATCTGAGCCCAGGCACATTGTAGTAAACTAATGAATAACTATCTCGTGTCGTTTATGACATGTAAAGATAGTGTTATCAATTTACCATTAGGAGATTTGTGTTGACTCAGTCAATAAGGATAAGTTAATATTCACCTATACTGTTTCTACTAATTTCTTTTTGTCATACATTTGTGAGATTAATTAGAGTTAAGGTACAGATTGTAGCAATGAAAAGATTGCAGGTAATCAGCTTGCTGTGTAAGAGGAAGGAAACAGAAACCATATGGAATTGTGACTCAGAAAGGAAAATAATCTCAAGTTGAGTGGAGAAGTGGGAGAAGGATGGAAACAGTCACAGGTTCTCCAGATCTCCTGTGCAGGGAGCAATATGGTTTTAAAAGGAGCTGGGGAAACTGTTTTGAAGCTGCATATGGCAGAAAATCTAAAAAACAACAAAAGCAAGCAAGCTGTTTTTATTTAGATTCTATGTCATTTGAGTTGGCACATCTATTGGGTGATAACCCCTATCCTGTGAAGAAATATCATAGCTATATTTACCTCTCCTAGAAAATTACTTTCCCATTTGCCCCCATCTTTTAGATATTATCATCTATGACATACCCAGCTGGTTTAGGGTGAAAACTGGGTTACAAGAAAATTATAGAAAATCTCATTCTGAAGCTTCTTGGTTAAAGAATATGAAATTCCCATGCATTACCAACTTTTTATGCTGATAAATAAATGACATCATCACTGCATAACAGATGCAGTAATATCATCACTGCCTATCATAAGCAACAGGTTTTCTATATTTGGCACTACCTTACTATATTTTATTGTCAATATAATATTCCTTCATATAGCTACCTCTGTGAACTTGCATATGCTCTAACTCACCTGGAAAAAGTCTCTTGTCTCTTTATCAACCTAACTTAAATTTTATCTCCTCCAACTCCCTACTTCACATCTTAGATGTGTTAAAGGCAACTCAAATTCAACATTTCCAAATCTGAGCTCATAAATACTTCCCCCTCAAACCCAGTCTTCCATTGTCCTCTACTAGAGTAAATAGGACAATCCTTTTGTCCTTTACACAAAGCAAACATATATGTGGGGTGAGGATTTCCTATGTACAGGAAACTTTCTGTGCAATGGGAGAAAAATCACTCAGTTTCCACCAAGATTGAACACCCACTGATTATTTGTAAGTCCTAGGGTCTCACTTGCCAGCAGAGCATACAGAGAGCCAACTGCTATTGACCACAGATGCACACAGGTTAGCGCGCATCACCTGGTTTTTTTCGACGTCCTACAGCTCTGATGATGCTTTTGTGTCATTCTTCAAGCAAGGAATTATTTGCTGAGGATGGGAGGCCTTCTGGACAGAACATAACAATCCCAGCTGGTGTCTCCCTAACTCTCTGGGGCAGTACCGAGGTATGGTGAAAAGGCATCACTCCGCCAAGTGTTTTCATTGGTACTTCTGGATTAAAGATCTGCAGAAGCCTTTTATCTTTAAAATTTTCTATATTTTAAATGTTTCTCTTCTGTAAAGGATGGCTTTATCCAGCAGAAATAAATAGTATATAGAAAAGCACTAACAAGAAAAAAAAACAGATTTTAAATCTGTATGCTAACATTTTTTAAAATTCTGAGTTTGCAGAGCTCAAAAGAATGCACAAATAAATTTATCCTTCATAGGATATCAAAATATGGTTTAAAAACATTTGTTTTGGTATACAAAATAATTAAAGGGACACAGACTTGAAATCTCATTTTAAATGGAGCATGTGTCTTTATTCATTATGTTTCAGTATTCATTACTCAAAAATATTTTAAAGAAATAACACATTTTTCCCCTATGACTCAAATCAAGGAACGTATATCTTGGTCATGGAACACAGGCATCATTTTAATAAAGATGATTTATTATTTTTTATAGTACCACATGCATAATATCATCTACGTAAATTCTTAGCAATGCATGCCCAAAATTTCACATTGGATATTAACCCTGGCTGAATTAGACATAGAGCAAAATGTCAAAGTATTTTTTGTATATATAATTTCTGTATCTTTCCAAAACTTTTAATTGTGAAAAAATGACATAAGAATAGAAAGATAACCTAATGAATTCTCAAAATTCAATAATTATCAAGTCATCACACATCTTTAATAATTATCAACTCATGGCCAATCTTATTTTATCTATACTTCCATTTACTTTCTCCAACTCCAATTATTTTGAAAACTTCATATCATTTAAGTTTCTACATTTTTTAAAGGCAAACTCCACAAGAGATTGATGATAAACATAAGCAAATGTTGCCTTTAATTTAATAACACTGCATTTCTCTTCTTGTGCAAAATCTAGTCCTACAGGCACAGGGTTGGTAGTTTCCCAACAAGAGTCTCTGGGGGGACTTCAAAAGATGAAATGACCAAAACGTAGATCCTTTAATCCTACTTAGTGCCTAACAGTGACGTAGAGGAACTTCCTAGAAATTAAGTCATTCTCTCAAAATGTCCTAGGACAAAATACGAATAGATTGCCCAGAAGGGAATGTGTATGAGACATTCGCCTACTAACTGATCAATTTTTAAAGCTATACTGACGATAAGTACCCTCAGTGTGATTGTGTAAAAATGAGAAAGAAGACAAAAGTAAGTGGAAGATACTCTGAAGCTTCTAAGGAGGAAGGGGAAAAGAGGCAGAGGGAGGATGGGGGTAAAGTAAATCATCTTTGCTGACTTCATAATGTTGTCCACGTTCCTTTTGGTCCTTGTTTGTCAGCAAAGAAGAGAATCATCAGAAGGAATGTGAATAAGTGATTCTCAAGTAGAGTTACTAAATCTGGACCTTTAGGAGACTAGTTAAAATTTCTAGTGAATCATTCACTTAAGGCCAAATCATACTGGAGAGTCTTAAGTGTGAGTCTACTTGGGTAATCTCTACATATTGACTTATAAGAGAATTTAGGTTTTCTGGAATAGAAATTATAAATTATTCTACTGTTATTACTATGAGCAAATTAACATTTGTTTTTCAGTAACTAAATTTTTCTACTGAATTGTTGATTCTGCTCATATTGTTATGATTTTTTAAATTCTGCAGAATAGTAACATAACTATACTGTATGTGCAATACTTATGAACACATGCAACTGATGCCAGGCTGCCCAGGTTTTAAGTGTTGTTCTGATACTTTCTATGCAGGGTTAAAAAATTGCTTACCCTCTCTGTATGTCAGTTTCCTTATGCATAAAATAGGAGATAATGACAGTTTGCATCTCGTAAAGACGTTGTGAGGAATTAACTGAATTAATATATGGAAAGTGTTTAGAACAGTGCTTTGCACATAGAAAGCATTATATAAGTGTAAACTATTATTCCATATACTCCCCTTCTCCCCCTCTCCAGGAGGTAAACTCTAGAAAGGCTGATGTTTTTTGTCCATTAAGGTGTCCCCAGTAGTGTCCCTAGTACTGGCACGAAGTAGACACTCAAATAATATTTGTGGAATAAATAAATCTATCAAATCTTAGTTATCTTACTAAGGATTTTAAAATATGAATATATGTTACTTATTATGACATTAAATAATAAAAATATTAAACAATCCTGCTGAAGTAAAAATTATAATTAAGTAAAAATCATGAAGGAAGAAAGCACAAATTCTGTAATTGCTACTTATATCCACAATGGATCACTTGTTTTGAGTCAGAGTCCTGCTCTGTCACCCAGACTGGAGTGCAGTGGCACGATCTTGACTCACTGCAACTTCCACCTCCTGGGTTCAAGCAATTCTCCTGCCTCAGGCCTTCTGAGTAGCTGCAACTACGGATGCCTGCCAACATGCCCAGCTAATTTTTGTATTTTCAGTAGGAGTGGGGTTACAGCATGTGGGTCAGGCTGGTCTTGAACTCCTGACCTCAAGTGATCCACCCACCTCGGCCTCCTAAAGTGCAGGAATTACAAGCATGAACCACCACACCCTGTCTATGATGCATAAATATAAAATTCAAGAGCAAATTAAACTAATCCATATATATCCCCCAAAATTTGTCTTTCTAGTTAATATCTGAAGGCATATATCATCAAATATGAAACAGCAGTTTTATTGAGGTTGAATTTATACTTCTCTTTAGGAAGTAAATTCATTTCTTTAGGTCAGATCTATATTTTTAAAAATAACTGGGAAAATGGGTTTGATCAACCTCCCACAAGTTTTCTAACCATATGGATTATTGCATGAATTACTGAAAAAGGATTTTAAAGTGTCAATTATAAACTAATTTAGGCTCTATAGACACAGACATCATAGGCATGGTAGGGACATAGTATTCATGTTTATTAATTAATAACATCGTCTTATGAGAAAACACAGTCAAATACAGACATGCTTCATTTAACCCGCACTGACAGTACGTGGGTGTTTCACAGAATTTAACTTACCAAATAGCCTAAAGTTATCTTGCCTTATAGTGATAAAACATTTTCATGGGCAGTTTCTCAAAATGTATTCAATTCTTCCTTCCCTTTTTGCATGTAGTAGGCATTGCCTGATTAAACTTTATGCTGGATAACTTAACCTTTTCATAATGACTCAGGGTCATCATTAGCAAAATTAAGTATTACTCTGTGTTATAATACAATAATGTTCGCAGGAGTATTTGAGGTTTGGAAAGCTATTTATCTTACTAAAGGCTTTGGAGTGCTACAATTCTTCTTATTAGAAGGATGAGGGTAAAGAAGGGGTAAAACTGAATACTCAGTTCCCATGGCTCTGATTGTAGACCTCATTATTTAATTCCTAGACACCTGAGTTTTGAGGCTGTCCCTGGAAGAAACTCTCCTAAAGCGGGAGAGAACAGAGGGATCTCGTTGAGCACAGAGGACATCTACAGAAGCCCAAATAATTTTATACTGTCAGCTTTCCAGCCTAGCTCATTGCCCCAAGCCATCAAAGCAGGAACATATGAGAATCAAGGTGCAAGACAGTAAAATGGTAGAATTTCTTAGGTCCTGCACTACTGAAGCTCAACTTAAAGAAATGAAAGTCCTGTGAGACCTTGGGGCTAAGAATGGCATAAAAGCAGTATTAGGCCAAAGGCAAGGGCTGCACGTCTTTGAGTGTTGGACACAAATGTATACGTATTGGATGGGGACACAATTGTTCCACCAGAACTTGCTATAGGATTAGACAAGAATTTTACTTACAACTGGACTTTCAAATAATTTTTCCACGATTGGGGAAATAAGGATTCTATTTCTCTTTATGCTCTTAGAGTGAAACGCCTAGCTTTCACTATTTGATGCACTCATTGTATTTGTCTCTATCATCTTTCCTTCCCCTCGCAATTTCTTGCTTCTAATTTGTTGTGGCCTGGAAAGCCACAATCTTTCTAATATTGGATCTACAATAACAGTAATATTTCCCCAAGGGATTTACCCATGGAAAGCATATGGGCTTTATGCAGTAGACATTGCTATATCTATTTTAGGCCGTAAGAGAATTTTAAACTTGGTTCCTCATCCTTAACGTGTCCTAGGGTAGCTAAAATTGCAAAATAAATTACCTTGAGAAAAATAAGTTGTTACTGTAAACAGATTTAGAGTCCCTTAATCACCAGGTTAGTCCTGATCTGATGCATACTACTCAAGAGTTGGAGCGTAATGAACACCTTCTGGGCATTCTCATTACTTGGAAAATTGAATGCACTTGTATGACTGGTCTATAGCATGTATTCTCCAATGATCTACTTGAACTTAAATACTACGAGAGATGCAACCCTACACTGAAAATACATTTAGTATTTTAAAATTTTTCCATGTGGGAAAAGAAAAATTAATCTTGAGCTCTGCTGCGACCCTTGCAGGTATCCATTGAAAGGTAAGTATTCCAATGACACTTTTATACAGATATATAAGCAAAATAAAAACAGAAGTAACAACTGAATAAAGAACCTCAGAGAAACACTCAACAATCTCAAAAGAATGACCTCCTTTTTCAGACTCATGAGACCAGTAGCATGAGGCTTCTCCTAGTTTTCAAGGATGATTAATCTTCACATTTTATACTTTAATATGTGTGTATTATTTTGTATACATAGAGAGAGCATAACACTAATGTTCACTCTCATCTTTTTAAAGTTCCTTTTTTATACCCGGCTTCCACAACAATTTCTTAAGTTAGACCAGTACGTCTTTACTAACTATTGTCCTTCCTGTTTCCAGCTTTTATTTCAGGTGTTTATTTCCCATTGCTGGGTTACTGAAGCAGCTTCATTACTATTTTCCTTCTGTTTCTTTCCCACCTCCAATCATCTAACTTACCAATTTCATATTAATCTTCTGAAAAAGGCCTGTTTTAAAAGCCTACTAAAAAACCTGTCAGCCTATCCACAAAATGGAAGACTAACTCCTTAGCTCTTTCTTAGCTCCTCTCCCCAACCTTATCTTCCCCTGCTTCTCTGCACTTGCTTTCACCCCAGAGAAACTTGCAGACTCCCTGTTTCAAAAACATCCTGCCCTTCTCAATGACAGTTCCCTTCAAGGGAGGCTCCCTGCACTACCATATTCACCATTCCTTCAAGGTCCAGTGCCATTCCCATTTTCCCCTTGACTTGGGGGTTGGAGGAGGGCAGGAGAAGAAAAATAAAGACAAGAGAGGCCAGAAAACTCCCATTTCATTATTGCTTTTCCAGAATTGATTGGATTCAAATAGCAGGCAATTTTCATTTGGGATCTCCTTAATTGTTTTGGTTTAGTTATTCTTCAAGACAGTACAAGAGGCATATTTTCTCCCAGAAATGCAATGTTTTTTGTCATATGGCTAACTCAGGAGAGAGGAGATAATCTCTATAGAAAAAACTGCTTAAGCAAATAATGAAGGATATCCTGTCTACTCTATTCAGAGCCTTCTGTCTTAAAAATCAGAAAAATTTTAAACTTAAAATTAGCCTTCTAGTTCAATTTTCCAGCACTTGGAGGGACACCAAGGGTCAGAGAACCTCCAGAACCAATATCCCTTTGTAGGCTTGAAGCCCTCTGCATTCACTACAAATCTTGTTTGCAGAGACTGTAATCTAGCTAGCTTAAATAGCGAGAATTTTATAACAGGCCAGTAAACAGTTATAGAAGCTTCCACTCGTGCTAGAGGAAATCTTGCTGCTGCTCCTACCCACTGCTCAACAGCTATAATGCCAAAGACTAGACCAGCATGCTCAAAACCACCTATCACATGTCTTTGCTGACATCCCTGTATCTAATTTCCACATATTCCAAGGCTTAGACAACTGAATCTGCTTGGCAGAGCCTAGAGCACAGGTAGAAGTCTAGTGGCAAGGAACTCTTGGAAAGGTGGTTTTCAAGTTTCCAACCTTTAGAGCGCAGGAAGACATTTTAGAATGGGAGCAGGGTGGGTATCAAGTGAGTCAATGTGCAGTGGCTCCCCACATAATGTATGATTTTGCTTCTTTAATACATAATAAATTGGATAGCAAAAGGCCATCTAGAGACCTGATTATGGGTGTGGGCCCTGGAACAAGAATGTTCAGGTTGAAGTCACAATTAAGACACCCACTACCTGCATAACCTTGGACAGTTACTCATTCTGTGCATTTATTATGTCTATAAAGACAGAATATTTCTCATTGTAAACTCTCCAGGTTGGTGTGGTGTAAAGTACTTGGAACACTGCCTGTCACATACTGAGTGTTCAACACACGTTAGTTAAACAATTACATAAGACAGCATTATGTAAGTTACATCACAGGAAATGGTGACGTAAAATTTTATATAAGCTCAACTAAGATCTGTGTGCATCTTTACCAGAGGCAGTTTATATGAACTGTAACAAATGAAACATATTTTCAAAATTCAATAAGAATTTTCTCTCTAGACTTCCTTCTATCTTTCTTTTGCAATGTGGCTTTTGAAGAATGGAAAGGAATTATCATTCATCTGCCTCAAATTAGGTAATTGTCACAGACAACTGCTGTGCCAGGGAAAGTAATAAGAGCTTTCAGAGATCATTCTTCTTTGAAGGAGTTGCGCAGTCCTGCCCTAGGATGATCACTTTGAGTTCTGAATGAAATACCCTATTTCTGTCTCTGAAGAAGAAAAGAAAAAAATCAAGAATCTAGACTGGAACTAGTATGAGAAATAATAAATTGCTCTTTAATATTTTGTTAAGTCAAGAATTTTAAGACAGGCCAGGGGCAGTGGCTCATGCCTGCAATCTCAGCACTTTGGGAGGCTGAGGTGGGCTGATCACTTGAGGCCAGGAGTTCAAGACCAGCCTGGGCAACATGGTGAAACCCGTCTTTACTAATAATACAAAAGTTCGCTGGACATGGTGGCACATGCCTGTAATCCCAGCTACTCAGGAGGCTGAGGCAGGAGAATAGCTTGAACCCTGGAAGCAGAGATTGCAGTGAGCTGAAATCGTACCACTGCACCACAGCCTGGGCAACAGAGTGAGTGAGATTCTTTCTAAAAGAAATTTAAGATAATAAGACAACAATGAAAGCTTTTAACAATCCTTAGTACCTAGATAATTAAAAATTTCCAACTCTATAGTAAAAAAAAGAACAGACCAAAGATAAAAGCTTCTCCTGATTTTGAAATATACCTAAGACAGCTCCTCCTGCCATTTTTTTCAGCATCTCTGCCTATTACAAAATTCTTCCACATAGGTATTGGCAATCTGTCTGCCAAATTTAGCCCAATGGCTAGTTCTGTATCCTTATACTTTATGAAGTCATTCTCCCTCCTCACACAGTGTTGAAGGCCTAGGACAACACTGTCAAGGACTGGCAACTGCTTGTATTTGATGTAGCACAGTGCTGTCATTAAGAGCATGGGCTTGAGCTCACCCTCTTCCTTGCCATGTGATCTCAGGAAGTGCAGTGACTTCCCTGTATGCATTTCATTATATGTGAAACAAGTGATCATAATCACCTATTTCACTGGATTGGCAGAAAATTAAATGAGATAATGTAATAAACATTGTCCTTAATAACATCATCATCATCACAGACTCCAATTAAAATTAACTAACATTTTTAAATTAAAACATCCTTATGAGAAGCAGTTCTATTTTGTTTACTTTTTATAGACAAGCATCATTTTGTCAGTCTTTTCCATAATGTAATGAGCCCCCTCCTCTACATGTGATCTAACTACTACAGCACACAGATGAAGTCTCCCCCCTTGCCCATTTGTTCTTGCCCCAGATTTCTATTCATTCTACCTGTTGTAATAGGTATAGAGGTTCACCACATTTTATGTGTATATTAACTTTATGAACAAATGAAATCCCTAGGTCTTTTCCTGGGGAGCTGCTGTTATACCAAGCTTTTCTCATTCCAAAGTTTTATGGTGATTTTTTTAATCCTAAGTGCCACATCATAAAATGATTTTGATTAAAGGCTGTACTGACTCATCTTATAGTGTATGGCTTCAGACCCTGTCGGTAAATAGAATAAACTCAAAGAAGTTAATTCCTATGGTATGGTTTTGAAAGCCCAGTCATATATCTGTCTCTTTTACCAGGCTATAACCTATAAGAAGCTGGAGTTTCAGTGTTGATCATCTTTTCATATTTTGGCCAAAAGTGTACATTCACTACATGCTGAACTTCTAACCTCTGCATTGTAAAGAAATGGTTTGCTCCCTACATTTTAATCGAACACATGCAAAATAATCCTTATAGATTTATGAACATTTTATCAGTTTCTTCATAATGCAGTATTTCAAATGAGGCAATGACAAGTGCACACATCTGACTTACAGGCGATGCTTCATTTTAATACAATGCTGTAGCTGCCAACAGGATATAATGCATGTCATAGATAATACATTTCCAAACTAATACAACATGGCCTATTACCAGTGCTGAAAATAAATTTAGATATCCAGAAACCAATGATGTTAACTATGTAAAACTCATGGAAACTTTACATAGAGAAATATAAAAACACTTCTCATGCTATAACCTAATTAAAAGACTGATTAACAGTGTTCTTGCATCATTACAAGCAAGCAACTCAAAGAATAACAACTGCCTTCATGTTCATTTATGATTAACAGTGGGAAAATATGATCCCCATTAGAACAGATATCCTAAAATGAAATGAATATTCTCTCCTCCAAAGATATGGTTACCAATCTTTCCTTTCTCATATTCTTCAAGTATCCCCACTTCCTGCCTGCCCTTCTAGGCACCCAGGGTTAAAAAAAAAAAGTTTTAGGAGCATTAAAACTCTTCCTTCTAAGCAAGCCCAGTACTCTTCCTCCCAAACTTATTATAGGTCCACAAAGTCAGAGCAGCTAAGGGCTGACATTTTGGATGTTAGCTGTCAGAGGTTCAGACCATTTCCCTCCATTTACTTAGGTAAGTTATTTCACCTGCGTTAGCCTTAGTTTTCTCATTTTTAATGTTGTGATTACCCAGATCCCAGAATCGGCATAAAAAGTTATTGGAATTATATTATAGATCACCCAACACAGTGGCTAGTATATAGAAAGCACTCCCCAGTCCTCCTGACTACCTTCTCTCCCCACCAAAAAACACTCTATAGTTCTCAGACCTGGATAGGAGACTTTAGAAAAGAAAATACCATATTTCTGGGACCCTCTATCAGAGTTGGGCTATGTGATGTGAGTATAGTAATCATAATCATGGTCCGTACCAAGCAAGAAAAACCTAGGTCCTAACAAGCTCACAAATGCTGTTCAGAAGACCTGTGACTGAGACAGCCCCGCAAGCAGCTCTAGATCAATGCTAGTTATATGTGAAGGAATCTGAGAGCAGGAAGGAAACATCACAATTTCTCTTTTGAAGATTTGTGGTCAATTAAAGGAATCAGCCATGAGAACCTAAGACATTATGGAACATTATGCCTTTAAATCAGAATCCTGCATTTTTTTTCTTTTTTTCACTTGGGGATCTGGGTTACTAAGCAATGAAAGAAGCCTCAACTCTAAACTGACATAAAGACTCACAAAATATCAAAGCTGGAAAGGACTTTACACTTAGCATTTTGATCTTGTGCTTTCACAATGAAGATGCAAAGTATTCAGAAATAAGGTGACTTGACCAAGGACACAGAGCTAGCTAACTGCAGACACAGGACTGAAAGCTAGGTCTCCTGATTTCTGCTGAGTTCAAATTCTGATTTCCAACATTTGATCTACAGATAGTGAAATCACATGAATAATAAAGCTTCATACATAAACCATAGAAACAAAAGGAATATCATCTGAGGGAAGCTCATAATTTAGAAGGAAATGTTTAGACTATTGTTTAATTAAATTTGCTTCAGCTAAGTAATTAATGTTTGTAACCATTTCCCACTTTATATGCCACCTGGAATTGTAGTATGACTGGAGGTGTATTTAAGCCACTAAAATACTATATTATAAGGCATATCAGGAGATTTTTTGATTTAAAATCTTGCCTCAAACTTCAGAATGTTACTGCAAAAATACCTCAATAATACAGAATATTCCTTAATAAGGAACATTTCTTGATGTTCGACCCTGATCATTCGATAGAAAATTTAGATAAATATATTAGGAGAGGGAATTTAATGAAGATTAGAAACCTCATTCAGATCAACAGGCCCATGTAAACAGTAAACGTATAACCTGTGTGTTTAGATCCCACTTCTGAGCAAGGTTTAGGAACTCTAAGATGTGTCCCAATGACCATTATACTGAACAGCTTCCTGTGAGTTCTGTATTCTTTCCTGCCTACCTCACTGAGATTCTGCCCTCCCCTTCTCTGTTATGTTCAATTGATTGTTCTCTCTCTACACACTTTCCTTCCATTCCCTCAAACATGCTTAAATCTTTCAAAGATTTGACCCTCTGTTTCCTTAACCCTAATTCCACCTTCTCACCAGGCTCCTCTGTCCTACTCATCACACTCCAACTTAATGGAGGTAAGTCTATTCTGTCTCCATTTCCATTCCTCTCTCTCATATATAAGACGAGTACATTTTGCTTCTTGTCCCATTATGCCAGAGAAACTGTATCACCAATATTTAAGATCATAGTTCACAGAGTGAATTACTTATATAAGTTCCAGTCCTATGTGACTCTTTAGTATTCAGCTATCTATCCTTTACGGAAACTCTCTTCCCTTCAGAACTCTGCATTGGCTTTCTTCTCAACAAATTTCAAACAAAAAAATCTCTCAATTAAATATCCTGAATATATAATAGGTAGATTTGGTGTTAAATTAACCTACTAGTGGCCACTGCTACTCTGTGTTTCATTGAAAATAAAATAAATTTTTTATTATCTCATTAATCTCTCTTTCCATTCACAGGAATTATATTTGATCTTTTAAATCTTCTTCTCAATAAAGTTCTATGAAATCATATATCTTATAATGGCCTGCAACTAAAAGATATAAAGAACTTTTATAATTCTGTAATGAAAAGACAACTAACTCAATTAAAATAAGAGCAAAAAAATAGGAATAGCATTTCTTCAAATAAATCACCAATAAGCATATGAAAAGATGCTCTACATCTTTAATCACCAGGAAAGTAAATATCAAAACCACAGTGAGACAGCACACAGACCCGCTTGGATGACTGTAATCAAAAGCAGATGATAACAATTGCCGTCAAGGATATGGAGAGACTGAAACACCAAAACACTGTAGGTGGGAATGTATGATTTTCAAAATAGATTGGAAGTTCCTTAAAAAGTTAAATATAAGAGTTACCATGTGAATTGGTCATTCTATTTCTAAGTATATAACCAAGAGAAATGAAAACAATGTCCATGTAAAACTTGTAAATGAGTGTTCACAGAAGCATTATTCATACTGGGCAAAATGTACAGACTGATGAATATGTCCATTCACTGATGAATACATGAGTAAAATATGGTATATCCTTTAAATGGAATATTTAGAAATTAAAAAATGAAGCACTAATATATGTTATAACATGTATAAATCTTGAAAATATTACGTTAAGTAGAAAAAACAGAAACAGAAGACCACACATTGTATGATGTCATTTATCTGAAATATCCAGAATAAGCAAATCCATAGAGACAAAAAGTAAATTAGTTGCTGTGTAGGACTAAAAGAAGGGAAGAGGAATGGGGTGAGAGAGAAAAACAGGGAATGGCTGCTAAAGGGTTCAGTATTTCTTTTTAGGGTGATGAAAATATTCTAAAATTGTGGCAATAGATGCAAAACCCTATGAATATACCAAAATATATTAAATTGCATAGCTTAAATGGGTAAATTGTATGGTGTATAAATTCTATCTTAATAAAGCTGTTATATTAAAAAAAATACATAAGAACCAGAATAGGCACGGATTCACATTCCTCTTCAAGTACTTTAAACATCAAGAATCCAGGTTTGGAGCTAGGTGCGGTGGCTCATGCCTGTAATTCCAGCATTTTGGGAGGCGAAGGCAGACCGATCACATGAGGCCAGGAGGACCCATTAGGCGGAGGTTGCAGTGTTGGAGATAGCAGTACTGCACTCCAGACTGAGTGACAGAGACAGACTATGTCTCAGAGAAAAAAAAGAAAAGAAAAAAAAGAGTCCAGGCTTATTATAGTAAACTTGTATACCAAAAACTGGTCTAGCGTTTGTATCAATTAAATGTCACAACAAACGGGAAAAAAAGCATGATCTTACATACTTATAATGTTCTGCTCTTATCAAAAAACAACTTTAAAAAGCAGCTGAAACTGTTAATTAATATTATAGAAAGAGCTTCTGCATATCAATTATGCCTAAAGTCATTATTCTTGGCACTCACACCATAAATCTAGAGGCTAGAGTGATAATTTTATACCATCTGCTCTTAAACTTGAACATGCATCAGGATTACCTGGAGGGCTTGACAGGATACAGATTGCTGAATGCCATCCCAGAATTTCTAATGCAATATGGTTGGGATGATGCCTTTAGCAAGTTCCCAGGTGATGCTGATTCTGCAAAGTCTAGGGACCACACTTTAAGAACTGCTTATGCTATACTAATCAACTTAGTTTCCTTGTGATCATACTTATAGCTAACTAATCCTGATTGTTTCAAATATAATTATATTCAAAAATCAAACTGTTACATAAGCCATAAGGCAGATTAAAATTGCTATAGTAGAAGGATTGCTTGATTGAAAAAAGGATATTGGATAAGACAGACTCGGTAGTGTAATGAATGAGCCAATTCTTGAGTTTGAAATATACAGTAAGACTTAGGAAGTGGTAGCAGGAGCAGAATTGGAAATCCCAAAGAAAGTCAGACATCAGTGAATGAGATTAATGACAGAAAACTAGAAGAGAGATTAATAGAGCCCTGCTCCTTGAAGAGAGGAGGAGAGAAGCAATGAGATGACAGTCACTGGGGCTTCACTGCATCACAATTGGCCTCCAGTTCCTAAGCCACATTCTCATTCACATGTGGCCCAAGGCTGCAGCAGTTCCATGGGTTCTCCCAGCAAAACCCTTGACACTTGGTTGTGTTGCTACTTCTGCAATGCTATGAGCTTCACTGTGTCACTAAAATATTTGTCGTCATGATTTCCAGAGTTATTCCCTACAATATCCTGTCTTTACTTGAGATATTTGAGTAGGTACCTTTCTTTGAAATCTAATTAACAAATTTCCGAAAAGATCTTAATGTGACACATTGATGGGCCAGCTCTAACAAGTTGATTCTTAATATAGATATGTGCTTATTATAGATTTATAGTTAAGTATTTGATAACCACATGAAGTAACTGACAAAAAGAACACAACAAAAAAAATGACTTCTGTTTATGCTGATAGAAATATACAAACAGAAAAGGAAGATAGCATCCATGCTACACTAGGTCAAAACAAATCTGGTTTTTGTACTCAGTTATCACCATATTTTCAACAGAAGCAGAGACAAAACTGAGGCATGCCCAGGGCAAAGTGAAAGTTTATAGGAACCATGTAATTGAGTAAGGATTAAAGTAGTTGATATGTTTAGAGTAAGAAAAGTTAAAGAAAGGAACAAGAGAAAATGAATATAATGTTTGTTTAATGATTTACTGCTGCTCCAAATAACATTCACTGCTTAAAAGAAAAATGATTCCATAGTCAAAATTTCAGAAACTCAGATGACTGCATATCCTTCTTAAATACACCCAGTATAGATTAGCAAATAGAACACTGCCAGCTATGCTTAATACATGTTTTGTTAGGTCGGTTGCCATGGCTCACACCTGTAATCCCAGCAACTTAGGAGGCCAAGGTGGGAAGATTGCTTGAAGTCAGGAGTTTGGGATCAGCCTGGCCAACAAAGCAAGATCTCATCTCTACAATAAAAAATAAAATTAGGCAAGTGTGGTGTAGTTGCCTATAGTTGCAGCTACTGTAGTTGCAGCAACTAAGGAGGCTGAGACGGGTAGATCGCTTGGGCTCAGTAATTTGGGTTACAGTGAGCTATGATATGCGCCACTGTACTCTAGTCTGAGTGACAGAGGGAAATCCTGTCTCAAAAAAAAAATGTATTATCCCAAAAATGCATTTTTGAAGTATAGAAATAACCTATAGTTTGAACTACTGTTTTCTAAAATAATTTGACTGTAGTTCTCTCCCCTTTTGTGGTAATATCTATTAATATATATTAATTAATCCATAGAATTCCATACAATTAATGTTCTGTGGAACACAATTAGGAAAATGTTACATTAGACATAGCATATACCTCTCTGGGTAAAATGAAAAAGTAGCAATTACTACAGAAGACTTAGATCCAATACAGGGGAATACTTGCATCAATTAAAGCATACTGGGTAGCCCATCTGGCTGAGAATCCACAAGAAGACTTTTCAGGAAAGGCTGGATTACTGCTTGTTAGGATTTCTGTTGATGGAATACATGGTTTGAGTAGTTAGCTGAATTAGATCAGTAGTTCCCACATTCTTAGATCTATGGAAGCAAACACTGGAAATTAGAGGGGGAACCTCCACTTTAGAGCTAACCACTTCTGATTTTGTCAATTAGTGACAACAATGATCATTTATTATCACCTTCATTTCATAAAAGAATGTCCATTTTAATAATAAAAAGTCAGGAAGGACATCATTCTCAGACTAAAAAAAGAAAATAAGTAATTTTAGGCCAATAATTATCTTTATTTTTCTCATTTTGAAATCTTAGACCAATATTATTTTTATTTTTCTCATTTTGTAACACGAGTCTTTGTCTTTCACTGGTCCTTCAGGCTTTGTATCCAATGTCTTTTCTGGCTTCACAGCTTCATTCTACAAAATGTTCTACAATTTTAGGTAAATGCCCCGTCAATGTCAGGTAATGATTTATCATGAGAAAAGGTTAAGGGACAGTTAGAAATGGCAAAAGATGACAGAACATGAATTTGAGGATATTTCCCCAAAGGGTAGATGTTAAAAATCAAGAGGACAGAATAGGAGCAAGGTTATTTTATTTTCTTGAATATCAGGAATGTTTTCACCTTAGCTAAAATGAGCCACAGCACCAATTCACAGCTGGAAATATATCCTCAAAACTTCTCAGTGACCAGTAAAAAAGAAAAATGTCTGTATACAGAGACTGAGGTGAGAAGAACACTTGAGTCCAGAAGTTTGAGACCAGCCTGGGTAACAGAGTGAGACCATGTCTCTAAAAATATTTTTTAAATTAGCTGAGTTCGTGGCATGTGCCTATAACAGTCCGAGCTACTCAGGAGGCTGAGGTGTGAGGATAGCTTGAGCCCAGGAGTTCAAGACTTCAGTGAGCTATGACCATGCCATTGCATCCCAGCCTAGGCAGCAGAGCTAAAGGACTCCATGTCTTTAAAAATGTGTCTACACAGTAGGCACAGAATAGCCTTATCGGAACCAAATTATGTCACCTCTTTTTCCAATCTTGGGCTTTGTTTTTCATTTTAACCAAACTCTTAAACCAATATTGTATACACAATCTCTATTCCAATGCCCAGCTGGGAGTCAGACTAAAGGTGCTAATGAATGTCCAGCCATTTGTGATTGCAAAGCACCTGTTGAGCAACTGGGGCCAGAATTGCGTAACATGACCCCATCACTTTCCTGGTAGTTAGATGTCTCATGGATATTTCAGCTGGGAAGCTGAGGTTTCAAGTGTCTCCGCATATATGTTCTGATAATAACTATAAGCACAATGTTTGGCTTCAGTTGATCTCATTTATAAACTGCTAAATATGTCTGTTTTATTCTCCCAATGCTTAAAATCTGAATGAAAAACAAAACAAAAAACTATGGGAGAATATCAAGCAAACCTTCAGGAAAATTACTTTCTCTTACTCATTTCATGAGAACCTAGAAGTAAACAATGAATGCTTTCACAATGCAAGTAAAATATTTGTCATTAAAAGTAATGACAAAAACCATAATTACTTTTGCACCAACCTAATAATAGATGGCTTTTTATATCATCATCTTTACAGTGACTTAGAATATCTAGCTAGTTTTCCATAAAAACACTACTAGCAATATTATGGATTGAAAAAGATCATCAAAATTTCAATGAGCCTGATTCTATGCAAATTCTGTATCTGAATATAATTTAATGATACTATAAAAACCTCAGGGAAAATGTCTAAGTGAAAATGCACACACAGGCATCACTTAGTCTGAATTTCAATTTCTTTTGTCATAGTTATGAAAGCAGTTTGTATGAGTAATTTAAAACCAAAAAGTAGTTAACCTAATCTAATTTTTTGTCAATTGTTGAAGCAAAACCAATTTTCAATTTCAGTAGGAGTCTACGAAGCTGGTGTGCAAAAAGCTGAAAAACCATCTGGAACAATAATATTCCTCCTACATGAAATTTATCAGTCAGAAAAGATAGTGGACATCTTAGAACCTCAGCTTTCTGCTATGAGCTCACAGCTGAAATAGGGAGGCCTGGTACAGCTGGCTCTTTACAAAGTCGTCTGTCAGTGAAGATTATTCTGTCTCTGTTGCTGCTGCTGGGCTGCTATGACTACTTAGCACTGAAGTTGCTAAAATCATGCACCATTTTATCTAAACAGACCTAGATCAAAGGAAAATGTTCACTTGAGTTCAACCTTGTATCTATAATTAATAGTTTCAACTCACTAAATATCATTTATGTGACCTCTGTAAGTATAAATGTGAGAACATTTAACTTTCCAAACTCTGAGAAATTGAAGCACATTCAAAGGCTCAAATCTAGTTATTATGAAAAATAGGTATTTCTTGATACTTGGAAATAGCATTAGCAAGTTAGATAGTATGGAACAATTAACTGATTTTGACCATAATAAAAATGAGTTTGACCCATCAGTAGGAAAACTTTAATGCTATCTAATATAGAAAATGTAATTACTAAAAAAAGAAGGAAAATACTTTAAATGTTAAATATGACTATAAAGCAATAATATGATAAAAATAATTATAATCCTATGAAATATTTCCTAGACATCAAATGGCAACTATCCAGGGAAGAAGATTATTAGCCATGCTCCTTATATAGGCAGTGATTTATATGTGTCTAGTAAAAGAAGACTTCAGTAGGCTGTAATATTTGTATGCTTATAAGATCATTTTATCCCTTCCTAGGCAATTATGTAATGCTTAAGCTGTCTCAATATACTGAATCTACTAACCAACAGTGCAAAATGAAGGTGGCAGATACACGTGAGTGACTTCTGTAATACGGATCTTATAACATTGACACTACTTTGGCTTGGAGCCAATTTTAAGTAATTCCCAGTATATCAGTAATTCCAAACTTTTTGATTTTATATTCTGATTTTTAAAAAAGACATTAGGGCTGGGTACGGTGGCTCAGCCTGTAATCCCAGCACTTTTGGAGGCCGAGGTGGGTGGATCACTTGAGGTCAGCAGTTTGAGACCAGCCTGGCCAGCATGGTGAAACCCTGTCTCTACCAAAAATACAGAAATTAGCTGGGCTTGGTGGCAAATGCTTATAGTCTCAGCTGCTTGGGAGGCTGAGGCAGGAGAATTGCTTGAAATTGGAAGGTCAAGGTGGTAGTGGGTCGAGATCACGCCACTGCACTTCGGCTTGGGCGGCAGAGCAAGATTCCATCTAAAAAGACACTAAAGAACAGCCTATCTTGCATCTATAACCAGTGCCATAGAAGAAACCATATTTTACCATGAAAAGTATAGAAAGGTCATAATCTTAAAGTAAATTTTATCCAAAAAAGGACACCTAGTCATTTTATGCCAATAATACACTCTCCACAACATTTTAGCACATGTTGTGGGTAGTGTAACACACCTGGTTCTTCACTAAAACCACATGCACATTAAACAATCAGTAAAGAAAATTTATTGTGTAATGCACTTTTATGTTTACATATTGAAATTAGCCTTAAAACTTACGGGAGAGGGAGGAGATCTAAAAATCAGCATGAAACACAGTTGGGCAACTATAATACAGTTGTCCCTTATTATCTATGGAGGATTGGTTCCAGGTCCTACCAAGTAAACCTAAATCCAAGGATACTCAAGTCCCAGGTAGAAAATGGTGTAGAACTTACATATAACTATATATATACTCCTGTAGTCTTTAAATCATCCCTAGATTACTTATAATACCCAATATAATGCCTACATATTACTTCATTCATGTGGATTCAACATAATACTTGGTGTGTGCCAAATTCAAATTTTTAAGAACTTTGTGAATGTTTTTTTCCCTGAATATTTTCAATCTGAGGTTGGTTGGATCTATGAATGTGGAACCCACAGATATGAGAGGTCACTTGTATAGTCTCAATTTCCACAATTTATAAAAACATAATTCATCTACTGATAAAAGGCAAGGTAAAATGTTTCTATAGATGACATTTCTTTTATACAGATTGAGTATCCCTTATTTGAAATTCTTGGGACCAGTGATTTTTTGGATCTTGAATACTTTTGGGTTTTGGAATATTTGTATACATATGATGAGATATCTTGGGGATGGGACCTAAGTCCAAACACAAAATTCACCTATGTTTTATATACCTTATACACATGGCCTGGAGGTAATTTTATATAATATTTTCAACAATTTTTTGCATGAAATGGTTTTGACTGTTTTGACTGTGACCCATCACATGAAGTCAGGTGTAAAATTTTTCACTGTGGCATCACATCGGTACTCAAAATGTTTGAGACTTTGGAGCATTTCAGATGTTGGGTTTTCAAATTAGGGATGCTTAACATATATCATAGGGGTGGGCCCAAGATGGCCTACTAGAAGTAGCAGCCTTCCAAGGCTCCCGTCAGAAAAAAAAAAACTTAACAAGCATGTGAATCCTTCACAGGCAACCAAGGTATTCAGGTTCTCTCATCAAAATTGATGAGAAGGCTGGTGTGACTCATGGAGAGAAGGAAGAACAGTGTGATTCAGGGGCCCACCTAAGAGCCACACGGAGATGGGAAACCCTCTACCCTCAGCCAAAGGAGGTGCTGAGTGAGCCTGCTACCCAGTAGGGAACACTGTCCTTTTTCCACGGAACCCACGAATCAGAAGATCCTACTGGCGAACCCACGCCACCAGGGCCCGTGTCCCAAGCCTAGAACACGCAGATTCTTACAGCCTCTCAGCTGGAATCTGCTTAAACCTGCCAAAATCTTAGCGAGAGGGACAACCAGCACGGGCTGCAGCTGCCTGCTAAGTCCTTTGAATTCCTTGGGGGAGGGGCAGCAGCCAGCACTGGGACTAGCTTAACAAGCTAAGCTCCCTGGGCAGGGGAAGAGCAGCACCCATTTCTATAGCTCCAGGCTGTGCTTTTCCCCTGCTGAAGCCAGGCTTGACCCCAAGACTTGTCCCCACAGCCCAATACACCAACTGTGGCACTCTGCCGCCAGAGCATCTCTTCAGGCCTATCCTCCCTCCTTGGGCAGGGCTTCCCTGCAGGATCTCCAATAATTCCAGCCAGAGTCTCAGAGAAAGATTTCAGATCTCCCTGGGCCTGAGCCCCTAGTTGGAGGAGTGGACACAGTCTCTAAGGATCAGTAGACTTAGCCTCTCCTCCAGGTAGTTCTGAGGAATCTGGGCAGCCCAGATGAGCGGGTATCCCTCCAGTGAAGCACACCCTATCCTCCAAGGGACAAAGTGCTTCATTAAATGGTTCCTGCTCACTGTGCCACCCAACTGGGTGAGACCCTCCAACAGGGGCTGTCAGACACCCTAAACAGGAGAGATGCTACTGGCATCAGGTCAGTGCCCTTCGAGGTCAGAGGTCCCAGAAGAAGCAGGCACCCATCTCTGCTGTTCTCCAGGCTCCTTCAGTGACATCTCCAGGTATGGGGGTGAATCAAATAAACAGGGCCTGAAGTGAAACCCCAGCGAACTACAGCAGCCCTACAGAAGAGACTATTGAAAGAAAAACAAACAAGCAGAAAGTGACAACAACAGTACCAACAACAATAATAAAAAAGGCCGCTAGAAAAACTCCATGCAAGGGTCAGCACCCTCAAAGACTGAAACTAGACAAACTCATGAAGATGAGAAAGAATCAACAAAAAAATGCTGAAAACCCAAAATGCCAGAGTGCTTTTTCTCCTCCAAATGATCGCAACATCTCTCCATCAAGGGCACAGAAGTAGACAGAGGATCACATGGATGAACTGACAGAAGAGGCTTCAGAAGATAGGTAATAATTAACTATGCTGAGCTAAAGGATGTTCTAACCCAATGCAAAGAAGCAAAGAACCTTGATAAAAGGTTAGAGGAGTTTCTAACTAGAATAACCAGTTTAAGGAGGAACATAAACGACCTGATGGAGCTGAAAAATGTAGCACAAGAACTTCGAGAAGCATACACAAGTATCAACAGCCAAATTGACCAAGAGGAAGAAAGGATATCAGAGTTTGACGACCACATACTGAAATAAGACGTGCAGACAAGAATAGAGAAAAAAATAATGAAAAGGAATGAACAAAGCCTCTAAGAAATACGGGACTTCATAAAGAGACCAAACCTACAATTGACTGGAGTACCAGTAGGAGACAGAATAGAAACAAGCTGGAAAACACACTTCAGGATACTATCCAGGAGAACTTCCCCAACCTAGCAGG
>NW_022436943.1:30543449-30599458 GCF_009761245.1 Sapajus apella | reverse complement strand
TGTGTGTGTGTGTGTGTATATATATATGTATGTACCCAATATAGGAGCACCCAGATTCATAAAACCAGTTCTTAGAGACCTACAAAGAGACTTAGACTGCTTAGACTCCCACATCATAATAGTGGGAGACTTTTTTTTTTTTTTTTGAGATGAAGTCTTGCTCTTGATGCCCAGGCTGTAGTGCAGTGGTGTGACCTCGGCTCACTGCAACCTTCACCTTCCCAGGTTCAAGCAATTCTCCTGCCTCAGCCTCCCAAGTAGCTCAGATTACAGGCAATAATGGGAGACATTAATACCTCATTGTCCGTATTAGATCAAGACAGAAAAATAACAAGGATATTCAGGACTTGAACTCAGCTCTAGGATCAAGTGGACCTAGTGGACGTCTACAGAACTCTCTACCCCAAATCAACAGAATATACATTCTTCTCAGTACCACATGACACTTATTCTAAAATTGACTACATAACTGGAAGTAAAATGCTCCTCAGCAAATGCAAAGAACTGAAATCATAACAAACAATACTCTCGGACCACAGTACAATCATTTAAATTAGAACTCAGTATCAAGAAACTCACTCAAAACCACACAATTTCACGAAAATTGAACAACCCGCTCCTGACTGACTTCTGGGTAAATAATGAAATTAAGAAAAAAATCAAGAAGTTCTTTGAAACCAATGAAAACAAAGAGACAATGTACCAGAATCTCTGGGACACAGCTAAAGCAGTATTAAGAGGGAAACTTAAAGCACTAAATGCTCATATCAGAAAGCTAGAAAGATCTCAAATCAACACCCTAGCATCACAATTCAAAGAACTAGAGAGACAAGAGCAAACTAATCCAAAAGCTAGCAGAAGAAAGAAGAATTGAAGAAGCTAGAGACACACACATACACAAAAACAAAAATAAATGAATCCAAGAGCTGCTATCTTTGAAAAAATTACCAAAATAGATAGACTGCTAGCTAGGCTAATGAAGAAGAGGGAGAAGAATCAAATAGACACAATAAAAAAAGATAAAGGGGATATCACCACTGATGCCACAGAAACACAAATCACCATCAGACAATACTATAAACACATTATGCAAATAAACCAGAATATCTAGAACAAATGGATAAATTTCTGGACACATACACCCTACCATGACTAAACCAGGAAGAAGTTGAACCCCTGAATAGACCAATAACAAGCTCTGAAATTCAGGCCATAATTAATAGCTTACCAACAACAACGACAAAAAGACTAGGACCAGATGGATTCACAGCTGAATTCTATCAGAAATACAAAAAGGAGCTGGTATCCTTCCTTCTGAAACTATTCCAAACAATTGAAAATGAGGGACTCCTCCCTAACTCATTTTATGAAGCCAGCATCATCCTGATACCCAAACTGGAAAGAGACACAAGAAAAAAAGAAAATTTCAGGACACTATACCTGATGAACATGGTGAGGAACAATCTTAATAAAATACTGGTTAACCAAATCCAGCAGCACATCAAAAAACTTATCCCACATGATCAAGTTGGCTTAATCCCTAGGATGCATGGCTGGTTCAACATATGCAAATCAATAAATGTAATCCATCACATAAACAGAAACAAAGACAAAATCACATGATTATCTCAACATATGCAGAAAAGGCCTGTAATAAAATTCAACATTCCTTCATGATAAAAACTCTCAATAAACTAGGTATTGATGGAACACATCTCAAAATAGCAAGAGCTATCTATGACAAACCCACAGCTAATATCATCTTTAATGGGCAGAAGCTGGACGCATTTACTTTGAAAATGGGTACAAGACTAAGATGTCCTCTCTCACCACTCCTATTCATCATAGTATTGGAAGTTCTGGGCAGGGCAATCAGGCAAGAAAGAAATAAAGGTATTGAAATAGGAAGAGAGGAAGTCAAGTTGTCTCTGTTTGCAGACAACATGATTTTATATTTAGAAAACACCATCATCTCAGCCCAAAGACTTCTTGAACTGATAAGACACTTAAGCACAGTCTTAGGATACAAAAATCAATGTGCAAAAATCACAACCATTCCTTTATACCAACAATAAGCAAGCAGAGAGCCAAATCATGAATGAATTCCCATTCACAATTGCTACAAAGAGAATAAAATACCTAGGAATACAGCTAACAAAGGATGTGAAGTACCCCTCCAAGGAGAACTACAAACCACTGCTCAAGGAAATAAGAGAGGACACAAACAGATGGAGAAACATTCCATGCTCATGGATAGGAAAAATCAATGTCGTGCAATGGCCATACAGTCCAACGTAATTTATAGATTCAATGCTATTCCCATCAAACTACCACTGACATTCTTCACAGAATTAGAAAAAACTATTTTAAATTTCACATGGAATCAAAGAAAACCTCATACAGCCAAGACAATCCTAAGCAAAAAGAACAAAGCTGGAGGCATCAACTGACTTCAAACTATAGTACAAGGCTACAGTAACCAATACAGCATGATACTGGTACCAAAACAGAAGTATGAAGCAGAACAGAGATCTCAGAAATAACATCACACATCTACAACCATTTGATCTTCCACAAACCTGACAAAAACAAGTAATGGGGAAAGGATCTCCTATTCAGTAAATGGTGCTGGGAAAACTGACTAGCTATATGCAGAAAATTATAAAAAAATTAACCCAAGATGGATTAAATACTTAAAGATAAAACCCCAAAACATAAAAACCCTAGAAGAAAACCTAGGCAATGCCATTGAGGACATAGGCATGGACAAAGAGTTCATGATTAAAATGCCAAAAGTAATTGCAACAAAAGCCAAAATTGACAAGTGGGATCTAATTAAAATAATTAACTTCCATATAGCAAAAGAAACTATCACCAAAATGAACAGTCAACCGACAATACAGGAGAACATTTTTGCAATCTACCCATCTGACAAAGGTCTAATATCCAGAATATACAAGGAACTTAAACATATTTACAAGAAAAAACAAACCCATCAAAAAGTGGGCAAAGGATATGAACGGACACTTCTTGAAGACGTTTATGTGACCAACAAACAAATGAAAAAATAGCTCAATATCACTTATCATCAGAAAAATGAAAATCAAAACCACAATGAGATACTATGTCATGCCAGTCAGAATGGTGATTATTAAAAAGTCAGGAAACAACAGATACTCACAAGGCTCTGGAGAAACAGGAACACTCTTACACTGTTGGTGGGAATGTAAATAAGTTCAACCATTGTGGAAGACAGTGTGGTGATCCCTCAAAGATTTTAAACCAAAAATTCCACTTGACCCAGCAATCACATTATGGGGTATATACCCAAAGGAATATAAATCATTCTGCTCTAAAGACACATGCACAAGTATGTTTACTGCAGCACTATTTGCAATAGCAAAGACATGGAACCAACCCAAATGCCCATCAATTGTAGACTGGATAAAGAAATCGTGGCACATACACACCATGGAATACTAAGCAGCCATAAAAAGGAATCAGATCATGTCTTCGAAGGGACATGGATGAAGCTGGAAGCCATTATCCTCAGTAAACTTACACAGGAATAGAAAACCAAGCACCGCATGTTCTCACTCATAAGTGGGAGTTGAACATTGGGAACACCTGGACACAGAGAGGGAAACAACAGACACCAGGTCCTGTTGGGGGTTGGGTCTTAGAGGATGGGTCAATTGGTACAGCAAACCACCATAGCACACATATACCTATGTAACAAACCCAAACGTTCTGCACATGTATTCCCCCTCCCCTTTTTTAAGAAAAAACAGGCCGGGCGCGGTGGCTCATGCCTGTAATCCCAGCACTTTGGGAGGCCGAGGCAGGTGGATCACGAAGTCAAGAGATCGAGACCATCCTGGTCAACATGGTGAAACCCCGTCTCTACTAAAAATACAAAAAATCAGCTGGGCCTGGTGGCGAGTGCCTGTAATCCCAGCTACTCAGGAGGCTGAGGCAGGAGAATTGCCTGAGCCCAGGAGGCGGAGGTTGCGGTGAGCCGAGATCGCGCCATTGCACTCCAGGCTGGGTAACAAGAGCAAAACTCCGACTCAAAAAAAAAAAAAAAAAAGAAAAGAAAAAACAAAAAATAAAAATAATTTAAACATGCGTAAAACAAAACATATATCATGCCCTTAATTATTCAGATGTGTCAGATTTGTTGAATCTTTAAAAATGTATAATAATGAGAAACTGATTATATTCATGAAAAAGATTTTCTATTACCTTGGTATCTTTTATTGTTCTGCCATATGTTTACATTAAGAATACAATATGAATTATTTTCATAAGCTTTGAAGAACACAGAGAAATCCTTTTGGATTTAGAAATCAGATTGTGTCAAAACTCTGCTTTCAACACTCAATTATTCCCATCACTGAATTTCTCTAAATTTACATTTGATACGACCTTTCACCTGTAACCTAGTAAGCCCATCAAATTTAGAACATACTCTAGTCGTTGTCTTGACCTACATCCCTCTCTGCTACCTCTCTAAGCTCAGTTCCTGGATTCTCCCCTTTATTAGCTATTTTCCACCTACCTGGCTTCCTAGACAGTTTCTCAGGTTTACCAGATACTTTTCAGTCCCAGCTTCTTTGTCCTCCCTGTTTCTCTGCCCGAAATGGTGTTCCTCTGCCCGAAATGGTGTTCCTCAACTATAAGAGTTGTATAGTTCATTTCTGCTTAAATGTCACCTCTGAGGAGCTTCTTCATACCAACTCTCCCACCCTCTAACATCGTACTCTATCTTTTTGAGCTGCTTATTCTTCAAAATAAGTATCACTATCTGTCATGCTGACATACTTTTTATCTATACCTGTCTTCAGCACAGCAATAGATAAAAATTAATGTAAGCTTCGGGAGAGCAGAAATTTCTGTATCATTCAACATTCTTTCCACAGCAATGAAAATTGTAAATAGTACAATGTAGATGCTCAAAAATTCATTGAATAAAGAAATTAATCAATATAAATATTTTCAAATTGTAATAAAAATATACTGCTAGTTTAGAAACAAATTATATTAATTTATCTCTATTTGTGTGAGAATTATTTTAAAATTAGCATTCATCCATAAACTAACTTCAAATTATTCTCAAAGCTCCTATCAAAGAACCTACTCTTAAAAGTGAAACACAAATCTAAGTGTAAATGAATGCACTGAATTCTTTTATTGACCATATAATGGTGTTGAAAAGTGTTTTTTTTTTTCTTGAATTAAACTGGAATAGTTTTGTAATCAAGCTGAAATCTTTTTACAATTTTAAAAACAAATAAAATGTAATCATAAAAGAAGATGGAGAATGTATACTAGGATAACACAATGTTGATAAGGATAACAATGTTGATAATTTTATATACTTATGGAGAATAATGTTTAAGACTTGACATTCAATTTTATTTGATCATGCTGAAAATAACATCTCTTAGCCTATATAACTATTTTGATAACTAAAATTATCTCAAAGATTATTGTCTGTTCTTTAACCTAATTGTTCAAGTCCACAAATGGCTGGTATTTAGAAACTACGGCCTTTAGGTTTGGAATGGACTGTCCAGTTTTATGTTAAAGCTTCTACAGTCTAAGGACATACTGGTTTGATAATTCACTGTAGATCTTCCACAGAAATGATTCATTTGAGAATGATGGAAAGGCTAATTTTAGAGCATATATTTAAATTCTTTGACCTGGATGTTATTCAAAAGGGAGACAATACATGTAACCCATTATCAACCCCTGAAGAACACTTGATTTTCATGTTTATATTTTTTCCCCAATACTGTTTATAAGCTGGTGATGAACAATGGACTATTTCTAATTACTTAGTTTGGGAGGGAGGGATGGTCAAGGTTACAGGTCCAGTAGGCTTTGGCCAAGAAAGAGAATAGAACTCATTAGTCCTTGTGGGGTTTGAACCTGCAACCTCGTACTCATTAACTGCACAGGTAATCAAACTCCTCTACCTAGACCAAAACTTACTAAGCAATTATTTTCAAGGATGTGATTTATATCTAGTTGGCATTAGTTTTTAAGGACAAAATTAAAATATAGTGTTTTACTAATTATTTGCCTATTCAAGGACAAATAATTTGAGGGAGATATAAGAAAAATATCCAAGTCTCCTATAAATGCCTAATTTTTAAAAAGCTATTCTAAAGGCACATAGCTGAACGCCAAAAAATGTTTGAGGTTTCTAAAAATGCAGTGTATTTAATTAAAGTGTCAATCCCAAATCAAAATAGTATTAATCATTTTCCTAATAAAGGGATTTCAATTTGAAAAGGCATATTTTGAATAGAAAGACATTGACATTTTGCAGAATTCATTAAATTTAACTTTAACCCAAATACCAATGCTTTATCTTCAAGTTTTATGCAATTTGGGGGGATACATTTTTCATTCCTCTTGAGCTTTTTTTAGCTATTCTATTCTTTATCTTCTCTTCCTAGGTTATTTTCTCTTAATTTATGCTGCCCTAAATGTTAGTTACACTACTCTATCTCTACTCCTTTACAAGCTGATCATTTCCACTTAGCAGGAGGATTCTTTGGTTTCAGGGTCTCAAACCCACTGTCTTCTCAGTACCTTAATAGAACAGCCATTCATTCAACATGAACTTAGTACTGAGAAATACTCATATTTTATCTCACAAGTAAGTTTTTCCTATCACACCGAAGACTCCTTTTTTTAATTAAAAATATCAGCCTTATATTTATGCCTAACCTTTCTCTTATTTTTTTCCTTTTCGACAATAGACCCTTCACAATTCTGACTTTTCCTTATAAAACTGGGACTAAAGACTTCCCTTACAATCTCTATTTATGCACATTGCTCCCCCTGCAAATCCTGATCGTTCCAAAAATAGAGACAGTTCAACTTCCTCTGCCATTGCAAATACATTAGTACTGTCCCTGAGAGCCTGCAATTTAGCAGCATAAACAGCACAAGTAGTTTGCAGAAGAGTAGCTATAGCAATTTTTGAGAAAAGAATCTGATTTCCCCATTTCCCCTCCTTAAAAAAAGTGGTTGCTTCTGTCTCTCCAGAATTTTCTCCTCCTAAATGCAGGTGAGGTGCCAATAATGATATAGAATGATTCAACTTCTTCATTTATTCATTAAATAAGATGTTAGATATAAATATTATAAATAATGTGAATAATCAAAGGAAGAAAATTTTCTGCATTTCAAATTTTGCATTTTCTCAACCCTAAAATTCTAAAATAAATATTGGTTTTTGTTGTGTTTTGTTTTGTTTTGTTTTGTGATGGAGTCTTGCCCTGTCACCCAGGCTGGAGTGCAGTGGTGTGATCTCTGCTCACTGCAATCTCTGCCTCCTGGTTTCAAGTGATTCTCCTGCCTTAGCCTCCCAAGTAGCTGCAGGTGTGCACAACCACACAAACTAATTTTTTGTATTTTTAGTAGAGACAGGGTTTCACCATGTTGGCTAGGCAGGTCTAAAACTGCTGACCTCAAGTTATCCACCCACCTCATCATCCCAATGTGCTGGGATTACAGGCATGAGGCACTGTGTCTGCCCAAAAATATTATTACTTTTGGATAAAGAGAATAATTAAAATGTTTTTATTTTCTATTAAAGTGTTATTGAAATTGCCAAGAATCATAATAGTATTTTAAATGATAAACATATGTAACAAAGATCATTCACCGTTTCTAAATTCAGTCAAAACATTAATAACTTACCCAACTTAGGCTTTGTTATTTTTCCAATCTGTAGGCATACAAAACAGAATATTTTGTTGACGTCTGATAAAATTCTTCTAACCAGCTGCAATATTTCTTAGTTACCAGCATGTTACTCAATGTTTATAAGGAATTAAATCTGGGAAACGGGTGAGCATACATAATAGGCCCTTTTCTCAAATTAACTAAAAGATGATGAACTAACAAGACTCTTTCTCAGAAACACATTATTTCTTCCAGGGCCTTGATGTCTACTATCCAGGTAGTTGCAACAAGATGGGGCTCTGCTGCATACCCTGAATCACACGGTACTTTGTGATCCAGTAATCTCTGAATAATTTTCCCCACAGCAGAAATATTTACAATCGTATAAAAGAAAAGCGGAAGATATCTGATGGTCCAGCTTAGACAGTAAAGTCAACAAACTACTGCCATGCACTGATACACCAGCCTCTATAGGTGATGATATGGCTCTTATATCCACCAAATGGACTGAGGGCTGTAGAAACTGTTCACTAAAAATACAAGGTGGCAAAGTATCATGCATGATTTGAGTCTAATTTTGCAAAAAAAAATGTGAATATATGCAGAAAGTAATATACATAAGCATTTTAAACAATAGTTTTCTACGAATGGTAGGATTTAGGTTATTTTTAGTTTCTTCTTTATAATTTTCAGTAGTGTTTGACCCTTTGAAATTAGTTTATTTCTTTATATTTAGGAATAAATTCAAGAGATATATTTGTATTTCTGAAAAATAAGTTATTTCATCCCAAGCAGGAAAAACAAATATCTATTTTGTTTTCAAACACACTCTACTTTTATTTTTAAAGCACTTATCACATTAGATCAGAGTTACTTGATCACTTATCAGTCTTCTGGCTTATAAATGAGCTCCAAAAAGAGCAATCATAAGTTTTAACCCATATTGTTTCCCTGTGCTTAGCACAGGGTATGGCACATTATAGATGCTCACTAAGTTTTGAGTGTCTACTTGGATTCTACCTTCATCCAGCAACTTCTTTTTCCCATACATGGCTCTAGTAGAATTACTATTGCCTCCGCAAGATGCTGCCCAGTCTTTAATATGGGACCAAAATTAAAGTGTTTTCAGCATCATGGTGAAAAATAATTTGGGTCAAAAAGATGTCATTTGGGAAAATCAGTTGAGCCTCTACTAGGATCTCTATTGACATACTGAGACCTTCCACTACTAAACCAACTACTTGCTACTCCCCAGGCCCTACTACACCCTGAGTTCCCACAATTTTGGTGTTACTGTACATATGGTGACCAGTATTTTGTCTCCAGTTAATTATTCCTGCTACCAGGAACAATTCTTTCCCTCAGATTAGGCTGGAACCTGTCACCTGTTTTGGGTTTCTGCAACAGATTCTGCACATCCCTTTGTTTCTATTTCAACCAGCATCAACTTACTCATTGTCTCTCTCCGATCATTATCTACTAAATAGGAAGATTCATGAAACAATCAAGTTCCACTCTTCCTTTTTTCCAACTGAAACTGTAGTTTCCTGGAAACTTGGAAGTTTCCTAGATTAAATATATTTCTTAGATTTTACATGAAATGGCTAAACTACTTTATATATATTTTTTCACGTATCACACATATAACTATTACAGCAAGAAAGTTTTTTAATTTGTAAAAAAGATAACTTTCTTATATAGGATATTTTAAAGCTGGGAGAATTGCTTAGGTAGTTGTTACTATGCCTATAACTATTCCAGCCTATACTTTTAAAATTCCTAGATTTTCGATGTGAGTCCCAACAGGCATCCTGCACTCCCGACATTAACCTCAGAGTTACATTTTAAAATCAACACATGGATATAGTCAAGTAATACAATGTCAGGTTAGGCAGACTACACGGTTCACAGATTGCAGGACATTTTGACTAGAAGCACAGTGGTAACATTGACAAGAAAGACAAGCAGAGGGAGTCTGGTGGAAGTGGAACTCAGAATCACAGGGGCAAACACTGGCAGTGTTGCTCCAACTCCTAGAAACAAAGAAGCAGCCCTGCGAGGCTCACCTCTGTTTGGCAGATGGATCCTTTATTGATAGATATATTCTGCCAAGTATACTCTATCCTGAATCCTTTGAACACTGGTGGCACGTAGCTCTCCTTGTTATGATTACATGGTTATCGGTCAAACTTCGGATTTAGTTTGTAGTTTTCCACAGAGAAAGCACTAGTCAGGCTAAATCAAGCATCACATACACTTAAATGTTGCATGTCTTATTTTAAATTAATAATCCTTCAGCCTAGTTAATTTTCCCATATCAGTCAATATTTTCATGTCTTAGTTTCTAGATTTCAAAACAGAGAGTCTGATGAGGGACTGGAATAACTTAACTAAATTAATGTAATGATAAGTTACTATTCATTCTTATTAAAATATTTATAAAACAATGATCCCCAAAATATAAACTAGATGTTAGGAATGCAGAAGAATTACAAAGGTTATTATGAAAAAGAGAAGGTTAAGGATGTCTAAACTATTTATCAGTGACATAAATCAGTGACTTGTTTTTCATGTTTTAGATTTACTTTCTTGTTTCCTTTGCTGTTAACACTTGGGAAACCCAAATGCTAAGAGGGAGAATGAAGATGCCAAACATCTCACAGCTGCATGATGGGGCGACACTGGGAAAACAAATTAATAGCTCCCTGCATTGAAATCTAATGCAGAACACTAGCTAGACTCCAGGGCAGTGCTGATAAAAATATCCAAGAATCATTTCTATAAAATTTGAGCCTGTAACATGGAAAGGGTTCTTACAAATTCCAGATAGATGAATTCTATAAGATAGCCTCATAATTTAAAGCTTTTAGAAGGATAATGTTTATTTACCATTGAATTGCCTCCTTTATAATTTTTCACTCATTTCCATGGCATGCACTTACAGAATATCTACTAAATTCTAGGTGCTGTGTTGGACAACTGGGCTGGAACCATGACATGCAATCTCCCACTTTGTGGAGTTCACTGTGTTTTGGAGCAACAATCATCTCCTCACATCACATCAAAGCAGTTAATAAAAGTATGCACTGAGATGCACCGAAGTCAGACCTATTTGTCAGTCCTGCCCTGAGTCTGTGACCAGGCCATGCCGCACACTCTCCTGAAATACAACAGTCATACCTGTTTCAATCTCCTCCTCCTCCTCCTCCTTTTCCTTCCCCCTCCCACCTCCTCCTCACTCTTTGACATGTTGCCTGCTTTTTGAGAATTCATCTCTTACACACAATTTGCCAGGAGTATAATTCCTTTAAGGAAATGTGTCAAGGTCTCTCAGGAGCTTCAGAGGATTCACAAGTGCTATGAAGATGATGTTTTTAAAAACTTTTAATAACTTAATTTCATAATATAAGTAAAAACATACTGTGCAGTAATAATTCACAATTTAAATACAATTTCTGTTTTATTATACTTCAGCTTAATTCGGGTTTTTTGTTTGTTTGTTTGTTTGTTTTTTTGTTTTTTTTTTTTTTTTGTCAGACTGAGATCCTAGCACCCCGGCCAAAAGATCCAAGGCTATCTTCTAGGGAGTCCATGAAAAGCAGGTCCTTCAGAAATATGACTCCATACAAATAATTATATCGTTGCCCTAAAAAAATTGCTTACTTCATTACAAATAAATTTATGGAGCTAAGTTGAGCCAATAACAACTGTTAAATCTGATGCTATCTACATTTCCAGCACAAATTGAAGAGCAAGGATAAAACAGGTTCTTAAAGAAATGGAAAAGATTACCACATTTTCCTTATATTCACTTATTGAATACTGTGAATTTGTATAAATGTCACTTATACATCTCTTTACATAAAAAAATCAAAGTTCAATAAGACACCTTCAAATTTATCCCTGCTAACATTGCTCTTCATTGCTATTGAAAAGCTCACTATTTGTCAGAAAAATATCTTTACACTTTTTAAAAATCCCAAACAGCTTTTAAACATGCACTAAAAGTCGAAGATTATTCAGAATGCCAGCTATTTAGAGATATGCATCTATAACAAATTTCTCTCTTCCATATTTAAGTTCTATTCACTTTAATCTGGGTAGATTTGTTCCAATACAAAACCTAAAGAAAAGAAGTACTGATGAGCAAATATCTACCCCTCTGGTACCCACCTACCTTATAGCAAGGAATATTGAAAAGATATTATATTACTTCTCTCTCTCCTATGGTATGCTGGGAAGAAATATATTGGATGTCACTGGGATTCAGTGTAAGGTTTGAGTCCTTTCCAGAGTCCCCAGATATCATAGCACTGAAAGTGTCAGACTTCTAATCCTAGATTTCTTTCCTTACCCTAACATGGGACAATAATCTTTGGAAACCAGATTTTAAGTTTTCTATCTGCCCAAGTTCTGCCAGTACAACTCCTTCACAAAACATTGCTCATGATATATATTTATTTACATTTAAGAAAGCCATTAACTCACCATGATATATTAGATACAGACATTGCAGCAACTTGTTGAGGAGTATCTTCTTGATTCCAGAACAGGGAACTAGCAGGTCAAGACGACAACACCACTAAAAATGCTAGCTTTGCTTCTGGAATGATGCACAAATCTCTTAGTTACTCAGTTTGGAAGGACCTATAAAGAAAAGAAATGCAATGAATGTCTCTAGTACCTGGTTTGTATGATTTGTCACAGATTTATTTCATCCAAATCAATCGTTTTGTCATGGTACAAGACACAAAAGAAAATATGATTTTTTTTTCTTAAACTGTAAAGAAAAAATTAAACCAAACATATGATAAGCTGAGTGGTTTACTTTTAAAACCAACTGAAAGTTTAATAAAATGTTCAATCCCCAAAGTAGAGAAGTCAAGGAAATAAGAGAATGTGATTTGGAGTCATCAAATGTCTTCTCATAAGACAATTCAGTTTTATATACCTATGATAAAAGGATTAGAACAAAGATCCTGATTAGCCTATAGCAGATACAAGAAAGAAAGAGAAAGAAAAGAAAAGAAAAGAAAAGAAAGAAAGAAAGAAAGAAAGAAAGAAAGAAAGAAAGAAAGAAAGAAAGAAAGAGAAGAAAGGAAAAAGAAAAGAAAGAAAGAAAAAAGAAAGAAAGAAAGAAAAGAAAAGAAAAAGAAAGAAAGAAAGAAAGAAAGAGAGAGAGAAAGGGAGAGAGAGAGAAATTCCATGACACAAATTACAATCACACCTGAGGCTTTAACAAAAATGCTACTACATATGGGTGAAAAAGGATTTTTATTGATTAATATGGGGGAAGTAAGCCAGGGTGTATTCATATAACAAATATAACAGCCATCTCCACACATATTTTTTGATGTTTACGATAATGTCCTATGATTCTGAATCAAAATCAATCAAATTAATTCCACAGTACTGTTAGCACTTTATTCAGTTCAGGTCATTAATCCAGTGTTTTTCAATTAAACAAATACTTGTTGAGCATATATTATATGCACATACACTATCCTAGCTATAGCTCAGGGATAAAGATGAATGGCACATGAATAAGACATTATCCTTGTCCTCAAAGAATGTTTTATGTAAAATAAGATGATTTCAATAAAATAGGGAAAGCGCTCTAATAAAGGTACATACAGGGTATGCAGGAGCACAGAAGAAGGGCTTCCTGCCTAGTCTTAGGGAATTGGAAAGAATTTCCAAAGATGTGCCCCAAATGATGACCATTAGGTTTGGCTACAAATTTATGAAAAAGCAACCCGAAATAAAGTGGCTTGGAAAAGAGTTTATTTTTCTCTCATGCAAATAAATCTTGACCTAAGAAGGGAAGGCACATATGGCAACTCCATGGACACCTGGGAAGAGAGCATCTTCTTTCTTGCAGTTTCACCCTTCTCAATTATGTGGTTCCCTTCATGGTCCAAGAGGTTGTTGAGTTCCAGTGAGCATGTCTGCATTCCTGCCAGCAGAAAGCAGGAGGAAGAAAAGGATGCTTCCTAACATTTACGCATGACATTTCTGCCTGATTTTTATTGGCCAGAGTTTAGTCACTTGGCCACTTTTAATCTAAGGATGACTGGAAAATGCAGCCATTATTTGAGGCATCTAGTGTCAACTGTAAACCAAAGTGCCTATCGGTAAGAAAGGCGGAGAAGTGGATACTGGCAGAAAACTAGCAGTGTCTGCCACTATGTTTAAGGCTTGGTGACTTTGGCCCCCAAAGTTTTGTGGTTTTGTACATACTGCAAAGTAGAAAACATGGGGCGAAGGAGAAATAGAATCAGTCCATTGTTTACTGATAATTTTACATATTATAATTTTAAATATCAAACTTTAGCTTCCTTAAGTCATTTATAAGTTTGCAAAACATTTCTCATGCTCTACTATTCTAAGTATCAATTATACAAAGATAAATAAAATATAGCATTTACACATAAAGAACTCACCATTTAACGTAGAGGCCATCACATTAAAAAAAAAAAAAGGACAAAAGCAAAGCACTCTCTGAAAATTGTTGTTGTGTACATACAAGCAGATATGAGTGGCTATCAAGGAATAAAGCAAGAAAAATGATTTTAATGAATTCTAATTTTAACTGGACCCTGACAGCCAGAATAATATCAGCCTGCTGGTGAAGTGAGCAGCTATGAAGGTCCATCCACATCCTAAGTTGTCTGTTTACATTCCAAAAGGGGGTGTCTATCCTGTCCTTGGTAAAATTGTTATGGCATATAGATGTACATCTGTAAAGACATGGGAACTCCAAATTCTGACACAACAGTTAACTTCAAAATTTTCCAAGCTTTATTGTCTGATTTTTATTGAGGGTACAGTTTACCAAAAACAAAAAAAAAAGTATGGAATATTGTCTGATGCAATTCATTTTTCTAGATATATTTAATTCCATCTTTAGATAACTGTATATCTGGATGTTATTTTCGTACCTAATCAAATTGCTTTTACTGAATTACATTTTGGAGTTTTGCCAAGTTTGCATTGAAAGACATCATTTAAAAAAAGATAAGCAACAAGCAAAAACCCAGACTATGAAATCAACTACTAGGGTTAGTGGATAAGTTGCCAACAGACAAATGCTGCCTTTATGAGCACTTAAAGGAAAAAACTGTTTTACTATTTTAGGTCTCAACACCTATAAAACTATTATTTTAAATTTCTGGTTTGCTTTTCTCCTAGGGTCATGACTGCAGCTTACTATACTTCTTTCCTTGAAGCTCTGAAACAAACCTGTGACGTTTCTTTAAGAACTATTCAAGACTTCTGCTAACCTTTTTTTTTTTTTAACGTTTTTGCCAAATTCAATTTTAACCTTTCTTAAATAAACACATAGATATATACATATGTATGAATACAAATATATATCATTTAATGTAAATACACAAAAAATCCCCTCCAAGTCATTTTTGAAATAAGAAAGTATAAAATTAAAAACACAAGTCGAGATTTGTTTGCTTCTGCAGAATGTAGAAATAATACAAAAACAAACTGGATCGTAGGATCTTACATAGAGCCATCTGAACCCATTGCTTTTGTAGGTCAAAAATGGTCAAATATTGTCAATGTGTATGATACAACTTAATATAACTGAAGAGTTAACCAAGATAACCTTAATGTTTCCCTCAGTTTGACAACTTTAGGTGGTTTTCTTCCTGTTTATGGCTTCCTGACTTCCTTTTCCTTAATGTATTTATTTCAGAAAACTTGCAACTGTAAATCCATTCTCTGCCCCTTTGAGATGTAAATCTTGTTTCAACCACCTGTCAGTTTCATAATCCAGTAATGTATTTCTCAAGGATCTGGGAGCCATCCCTTTAAAATGCAGCCATTGAAAAAGATAGCTTTGCTAGCTGCCTCTCCCTGTGGGAGGGTAAAAGTCTAATTTAAATAAGTGCCAACTAGTAAACAAAGATGGCATAATCAATTGACCAACCATGCCCTCCTAAAATGTCCTCTAGAACTTTTCTACTAGTTCATTCCAGCACTTAAAAACACTTCTGCCTTTTGTTTAGTGGAGTTGGGTTCAGTCTCTCCCCTCTATTACAATTATATGGAATCCAGTTTTCCTCACAGCTGTTTAACTCTGGTGCATTTTTTTCTTTGACAGGGTATTGCTTTTAGTCCATAAAGTTGAGGATAATTTCCTAAGATCCTAGCCACAATGTTTAAAAGTGCGATCTTTGCTCAATGTCCTTTACCTGCAACTAACAACTTGCAATTTGATAAGCTTAGATGTAGATTTCTAAAATGAAATAAATATTAGAGAATTGCATGTTTTCTGATGACATCAAAAAATAAAAAGAAAAATTTAAAAAGAAAAAAATCATACATGTTTATAAGAAGTAAATATTCAAACACACAAAAAAATTTATAGTGACCGTTTACAGCAATTATGATCATAACTCTAAGGTTCATTTTGGTGTTTTCTTTTCTTTTACAACTTATACCTATCTGATTTATTTTGTCAAGAATAGGCACAGTGTGCTATGCATCTACCAGGCACTCAAAGCTTACTGAATTGAAAAAAATTAAAAAGCCTGTTATATTTACGTTTTTATGATGTGCTATTTTAAATAAACTCTTGTACTGGGCTTATTTCTTTAAATTCCATTTAAATGATTCATTGCTTATCAATGCAATCCTTCCAGAGAGAATATCTTTCAAATCTCCACACAAGTTTAAATTTTGTGTTCATTTTGGTGATTTACAATCAATACAAATCTCCAACATCATTCTCCACACTTAAGTATGAATTCATAGCTTTCAGCCAAAATTCTAACATTACTAAGAGCCAGATCTGCCTCTTTGTCACAAGAGGAAGACTATATCTTCATGTTAGAGGAAACTTTTTAAAATACATGGAGTGATTTGACTTCCGCTGTATGCCTAGCTATAAGTTGTATGCATAGACAAAATTGTTTTCTTTAAGTCACTCCTTTAGTCCAATATTAAGGAAAATAGCATGTAATTTAATAAAGCCCATCTCTTTTAACATATTTATTAAAATGTGAATAGTCTTTGAATACAATGGATTATTGAGATGATACTTTACCAAAATAATTATTTTAATCATTTTATTCATGAATGAGATTTTAGGCTTCAAATCCAGCTGGAAAAAAACACTATATTTTAATAAATTCTTTTAGTTGTAATTACTTTGCCATTTCACAGAACTTCCATGAAGTGATTTTATTTAAGGAAAAGACACATTTTTCTAACCTACTTCTATGCATGCCTAGATGCTTCCGTATCATTAAGATCTTAAAATTCTGTGAATATCAGTTTAAGTAACCTACCATATAATTAATATAGGTTTTCTATATTTCATATTTAAAACAGTAAATCTGTAAAAACATTTCTTGGAAGAGGAACCAAAATGTTTCAAGATTTTGACCATAAGCACTGTAAGCATTAAGTGTACATAGTGAATTACATCGTTTTGCCTGAAGAAAAGAAGACTTCAATTCCAAGGGGGATATTAAACATTATAGATAATTTCAAACTGGGATATCCAAGGGTCCATTGGATTTTGTTTTAAGTGATGTACTGTGCAGGTAATGAGGTACATAAATACTGAAATTCTACTCAGGGCACTACAAGAGATAATAGGCATAAAATGTAGAAGAAAATGGATGAGGTATGAAGAGAAGGCTTTTATGGTAAAGATTCAAATAAATGTTAGCAGAACAAATTATCAAAGAAATACTAGATTCTTTTGAGTTTTACAAGGTGGATTCCTTTTTATTTTCCCATCAAATCTAAAGTCTCTTTCTTGTTTTCTTGTTTCCCTATAAATTTACCTTATTGATATTTCCCAACCTAGGCTCTCTACTCTTTGTGAACTTGCTTACTTACAATGCCCATACCTGAACTCTGAATATGCTATACATTTCTGATTTGTCTCTGTACTGAAATTTTCTTTTCCCTCTAATCTTACTTATCCAAATTCTTCAAGAATTAATACAAGGTCCACGAATCCTGTGAATTCTTGCCAGATAGTTTCATGCTCCTCTGATCTCCCCTCTTTCTGAACCAATCTACATCCAACTTAGCAACTAAAATACATTTTACATTAAAATGTGCACTACATTTTTTGTATTACTTTTGCTTTCCTAAATAAACTAGAGTTTGAAAAGGTCTAATTGTGTCTTTTATGTCCAAACTCCAGAGCATCTGGCTAAGTACCAAGAACTCTCCAGGTGTTAATACACTAAGGAGCAGTCAGAAAGTAGTCCTGCCTGCCCAGGGACTCAAAGAGACTCATGCCCACCTGCCTTCCAGGAAGTTCAGCTGACCTAGGTCCCACAGCAGATCCTGACACAACCCTGAAAAGTGGTTCCAGCCCATCTCACCTGCAGCTTGAGACAAGTTTGCCCACAGAGGTACCTGGAGGGAGATAAGCTGATCAGTGCTCCTGCAGGCTGACTCTGACCCTGGCCCCCTGTGGGTCTTAAAATAGCTCTGTATTAGGATCCAGCCCCTCTCAACTGCAATTTAAGAGCAGGCTTGTTTGCTCAGGGACCTGCTGGGAGACACACCTGTCCATAACTCCAGAGACAGACTTGAAGACTCAGTCTCAGCTGGAGATCCTGAAGCAGCCCTAGACTTGGTTCTAATTCCCTTCAGTCACAGACCAGGGTAGTATGGAGCTTTCCCAGGGATGTGGAGGATGCCACACTTCCTCCCAGGGTCCTGTAAGCTATACTTATCCACACATGTAGTAACAGTGTAGATGTAACTTTCCCAGGAACCCGTGAGCCACACTCATCCACACATACAGTAACAGTCCACCATCTGTGGACCCTGAAGCTGGTCCTTATCCCAGAACCAGCTCTGTAGACCAAGGTCCCGGAGACACCCCAGTCCAGGGACCAGATGGGATCTGTGCCCACTAGAGCCCTTGTACCAGGCCTGTCAACTTTGGATCCTGCTGCATACTCAGAAGCAGTAACGTGACACAGATCCAATCCCATTCCACAATGATCCTGGAGTAATCCCATCAGCCAGGGAACGTAACAAGAGAAGGGAGAATGGGAGAAAACTTTTTCCAACAAGATAACTGAAAAGGGGTTAATATCCAAAATATATAAGGAACTCAACAAACTTGATAGCAAGAAGATAAATGACTCCATTAAAAAAAAAATGGGCAAAGGACCTGAATGGACATTTCTTGAAAGAAAGAAATTCTGTCATTTGTAACAATTTGGATAGCCTGAAAGATAGTACGTTAAAATAAGACAGGAACAGAAAAATAAATATTGTATGATCTCAATCGTACGTGCAATCTACAAAAGCAGAACTCATAGACACAGAAAGAATGGTGTTACTAGGGGCTGCAGGCTTGAGGTAGTGGCGGAGATTGGTAAGATATTAGTCCAGTGATACAAAATTTCAGTTAGACTGGAGAAATTACATTCAGGAGATCTACTGTACAACACAACACGGTGACTATAGTTAATAACAGTGTATTGCATTCTTGAAAATTGCTAAGATAGCAGATTTTTTTAATGGTATCACCATAATAGTATGATAAATTAGTGAGGTAATGGACATGTTCATTAGCTTGATTTAGCCATTCCACACTGTATACATATATCAAAACATCATGTTGTATGTGATAAATACATATAATTTATGTTTGCCAATTATAAAATAAGAAAAATATTAATTTAAAAATGAATAAAAAGTTAGCAACAATATGACTTGAATGACTCAGAAATAATTTAAATTGTGACATTATTATATTCTTACACTTGAATTATGAATTTTAGTAGCTCCAGGACTTTGGAAGTATATAAGTCAATCACTGGGGAAAGATATTACTTTTCCTGTGAAAACGGATTGTCTACATAGTTAAATTGTTTATTTTTTGTTTTTGAGATAGAGTCTCACTCTGTCATCCAGGCTGGAGTTGCCCAGGCTGGAGTTGCCCAGGCTATGATCTTGACTCACTACAGCCTCTGCCTCCTGGGTTCAAACAGTTCTCTTGCTTCAACCACCCCAGTAGCTGGAACTACAGGTATGCTCCACCACACCCAGCTAATGTTTGTATTTTTTGTAGAAATTTTTGTAATTGTTGGCCAGGCTGGTCTCGAACTCCTGACCTGAGGCGATCTGCCTGCCTCGACCTCCCATGGTGCTGGGATTACAGGCATGAGCCATCACACCCAACCCATAGTTAAATTCTTAATGAGGCACAAAAGAAACAAGGAAACCAAACTAACAGTTTTACTTTTCCCTTAAGATAAACTTTCTCTAGAGACAAGATTTTAAAAGAGGGAGTTCTGCCTTGAATTTTTATAATTTGTCTTATCTTGTTATTAATTCTTAAAATAAGAAATCTATGTATATAGAGTAAAATCAAAAGGATATTCCCTGAAGAATAAACATCTTTCCCTTTTCTGTCCTTTGTACCCTGCTATCAGATTTATATCTAATTTGATATCTATCTACTTGGCTTTAATAAAATGGTAGTCTAACATAAATAGTTTTACCTACATCCTTATTTTCTACATACATACATAGTCATAAAGTCATATATATATACAATATTTCTCTATCAATACACATATAGAGATGCCTCCTTCCCATCTGGGATTTTAGAGCATTTCATTGAGCGGGTTTACCCTAATTCATCAGCCAGTCTCACACTGAAGGGGACTGACTTTGTATACAATATTTGCAATTACATAAGATGCTGCCCTGTATATCCTTGTTCATATGATATAATGTCAGCTTCTATTTGTGTATAAATATCTAACATAAAATTTCTACGTCAATCCTATGCACATTTTTAATTCTAAAATACACTGGTAAGCTTTCTTTCATAGATGTTGTACTAATTTACATTCCTACCAGAAATGTATAAATGTAATCTTTCTGACATTAGCGCTTCTTAGAGAAGCAACATATCCAGTGGATTTTACAAATACACTTCCTGAAATACACTGATCATCCAAGCCAGAAGTATATCGTTCCACACATCCAATTAATCTGTAAGCCTGGTTGATTCTACCTCTGAGATATTTGGAATACATCCACTTTTCTCCATTCTCACTACCTCTACCCACAGTCTTCTAATGCCTGATTAATAACAATAACTTCATAACTAGCCCCCTTTCCAGCAATACATCATCTGCAATACACTGCAAACTGAGTGCCCTTGGGGGAACGCAGTCATTTTCTACATAAGAATTGCAGAGTAGAAAGGCAGGGACTATGGTGTCAGAAACACCTGGGTGTGATTACCAACTGTGCTTATTGTTAACCGTGAGCTTGGGGAAATTAAGACCATTCCTTGCTTATTTCTTCATGTTTAAAACAGGAATATTAGATGTACTAATAAGGTTATGATATAAATTTTATTTAAAAACGCATGAACTAACTTGATATTGCCTGACACATAGTGAGTTCAAACAACGATAATGATGATGATGATGACAATGATCAGTAAGAACAAGAAGGAGACGCTAGTGGTTAACAGGTGTCTTCCTCATCCCCCTTTAATTGCTCTATTTTGCCCTCACAGTAAAGTTTCAGTTCCTTGAGATGGTTTACAAGACTCGAGGTGATCTAACTGACACCTGCTTTACTTTCCACCTTCTCTCACTGAGGCCCTTACCTCCTTTTCTCCTGCTCCCCAATACACACTATATTTCAGTTAAACTGATTTGCATTTTCCCAAATGCATCTCTCCACAGCTTACAGGCCTTTGATGTGCTATTCTCTCTTTGTCTACTACGCTCATCCCTTTCCTTTCCCATCGGCTTGGCTAACTTTTAAGTCATTATATGTCAACATTGACATCATTTTTTCCAAGTTTTCCTAATCCTCATTATGTGCAGCCCCTGTGTTCTTTCACAACATCTTGTTCTTATTCCATGAAAACCTTTCAAAAATGTGGTTTAATTCCTTGGGCTGGTGTGTTTTCTATATAGATTGTAAATTCCTTGAGGACAGACAACAAGTCTTAATGACTTTTCAAACCTATGACCTAGCACAGTGCCTGGGACAGAAGAGGTATTTAATCAACGTTTGTTGAAAAAACGATAAATGTTTTAGATTAAGAAATGTTAAACTCTATACAATTTTGAGCTAAAAGCAGTCTCCCTTTTCCTTTTAGACTATCAAAATACTATTTCTTTAATTTGGGGCCATATGTTTTAAGTTCTAGACTCCAAAAATGTCTATGCTTTTACAGCTTTTTTTTTTATATTTGCTTGAGACTTGTATATTACTTATGAAATAATAACTATGAAAACTCTAGAGTAGAAGTCATCCAATTTTTCAAATCCATTTTCCCCCTCAATTTTATCCAGAAGGCAGTTTGGTTGTATAACATATAAATTCACCTCTTCTTGTTTGTATATGCAATGTGGAGTCAAATAATCCTGACATTCTTTTTCCACAATCATTGTACAAAATTTCTGACAGAACACAGACACGTGTCTCTCTAGAACAACTGAGTGATTAAGTCAGCATGGATGTATTCCAAATAAATGCTCAAGTAACTTCCAAGCTGCTTTTATATACTATTCATACCACTCCTGCAAATATAGTCTTTACACAGGTTGAGAAATCCCACACATTGAAACTTCAGATCAGCACAGATGGTAACCTTGGAGACAAACTAATGGAAAGCTTTATGTGTCCTCTCACTGCAGTGCAGCTGTCATTTTACTTGTATTAAAGTCATTTCATGGGAGGTGTTAGTATTCAATTGAGTATGTCAGCAATTAGTCTAAAGCATTTATTTATCACAGCAACGTGGCTATATTTGTGATTAGTCTAAGCACCTCCTTCAGAAACATCCTCATGTTCAAATTACAGGAAGCATTTACCATAGCCAGGGAACTGAACAGTTACGAACCTTAAAGCAACTTTTAAATAAATTATTACTTCAAACAAAGATCACCCTAAAACAGTTTGAGATTATTTTCTTCAGAATAATTAACTATATCATATATTGCTATGATTTTCTAAGAAAAAATATCACTTCATTCATGTATGAACTATAAAGACAACTTTTCCTACCTGTGTGTTGCTCTCGTTTTCTCCGTAACCTTAATGCAATTGTAAGCTTCTTTGGTGCCTCCATCTTTCATGTGTGCCTCTTATTGGTTCTTTCTCCTTTGTTTCTGATTTTATACAATCTTCCCTTGCCTCAGCTGTGACTTCAAACTATTCCTTTCTCTCACTTCTTCCCTGTATTCACAAATGCCACCAAATATTACCCTATACCCACAGCCTTCCCCTTTTCACATCCACTCTTGTTTTCTGAGCTCCACCCTAACGTTCTCATCACCTGTCAACTGGTGTATTGACTTAACTACTGATTCCAATAGGCTTCTATCAGACTCCACTTCGTCCACTTGTTTCTGAGTTCTCCTTTGCATTTTCCTGAGTGCATCTGTGCCTCTTTACCTCACAGGACGTTGATATGCTATTCTCTTTGCCTGCTATACTCATCCTTTTTTTTCCCTCTCTGTTTGGGTAACTTGTATCCCTTGACTTCCAGGATCCTGAAACATCCAAGCCCTCCTAGCTTTCACTGTTCTTCAATGATCTATCATATTTTCCCATATGGCAATACTGTTCAACTTTCTATCTAATGTGACTTTCTCAGGAGATAATTTTCAAATTTTTCATGTATGGAATTGTTCCTTCTCTTTTGCTTCCAGAATAATTTCCCCTAATTTTTTATTAAATGGTTGCCAGGGCTTGTTTTTGTTTCTGTTTTGTTTACTGCTCAATTGCCTATCCTGAAGTCACTTTCTCCTCTTCTTCTGATTGCCATCCCCCATGTTCAAGTCTTTATTATCTTTTGTCTTGACCAGTTTATTTTTTTCAGATATTTTAAAGTGTCTGAATAATATTTGAAATCTTAAGAATGGACAAATATCCTAATTTTTTTAAAAAAGTTAAATTCTTCGAGCAGTTTAAAATGTTCAGTGTTTGATGGAGAACATATTGTTTGCAAATACTTGAATCACCTCCACTGATCATTGTTGCTCCTGATACACAGTTTGCACAACACTGGCTGGAAATTATTGCATTGGCCTTCAAACTTGTCTTTAACCCTCCAATGCAGATTACAATATATTTTTATTAAGGGAAAGCACTTATATATGCAAATTTCTTATTTAGAAAACCTCTGATGACTATTTCTACGACCTAACTATTACCCCTGAGATCCTCTTCAGTGTGGCCTATGCTGTATCTTCTGGCTTGTCTTCCCTCAATTACTACTGCTGCTCAGTGTTTCTACTCTCTGCTGAAGGCCTAGCACAGCACTCTTCACTTGGAACGCATCAAAAATCAAATAGAATTCTCAGTTCGAAACTCATGTTTTTCAGGTGTCCTTTATTGTACTCAAGGGTAGTGCTAAATAATCATTTTTAAGAGGACAAGATCTCAAAACTACCCGTTTGATGTATTATCAATGTTTTTATAATGTTTCACCAATACATTTTCATGAGTCATTTAATGTTCAATCCCATGTGGATTACCCAGTAAAAAAGATTGCCAAAAATAAGTTTAATTTTTAAAAAGCTGCAGATTATAGGCACATTTAATGAATCTTTCTGTATTCTCAGAAGATAAGCATGTTAATGTTTCAGATTAACGAGGGAAGAGTCTAGGAAAACCAGCCTTTGAAAACAATGCACTTAGGAATGTAACATAAAAATTGGTAGGGGTGTGTGTGTGTGTGTGTGTGTGTGTGTGTGTGTGTGTGTGTGTGTGTGTGTGTGTTTTCTGAAGACTTTTCAGGCATCGCTTCACTTTCCTTCATAGCACAGCCCAAGTCACCTTGTTGACATTCATCCTAAACAATCCCATCCCTCCTGTCCCCTAAGCCCGGCAACATGTACCTGGTTTCTCTCTGACTAAACTAAATGTATCCATGACCTTATGTTTCACAATGAACAAATCTGATCATTATGTTCCCATTCGAGGAATGTCCTTTACTTCTTGAACAAAAATATTAGTCTTGCAAAATCTAGCTCAAAAATCAATACCTACTGTAATTAAAACTTGGAAAATTTCAATTCCCTTCATCTACTTACTCTTCACATTTTATACACTTTGTACATATTTCTATTCAAGGTTTATCAGAAAACTCATGTTATGGTTTACCTATCTATGAAAGGTGAACACTAAATGTTAATAATTTGATATTATTTAACTATTTAAGAAACACTGAATTTGAAGTTTCTAGCCATGGGAATCAGAGAGCACCCTTTTGCTCTAACAAATGAGAGTCAATGAAAGAGCAGATACAGTAATAGTCACATAAAATATAATTAATCATTTGTAGATCTTTTAGAAAATGTACAAAAGCAAAATAAACCCAATAACTATTTATTTACTTATTTGATCTGGGTTCTACTAATTCCTCAAGAACACTAATTATGTCTTGATTTTTTTCCTAGTCCCTGTACAACGTAGTATAGTTTATTGCCTACAATAAACAATCAATAAATATCTGTTAAGTCAATTTTAGTTGAATTGCTATGTTATTAAGGTCATATAATTTATTGATACTTTCTCTGTTTCACAGCAAAGACATCTGTATCTACTGTTTGACTAGTACTCAAACAATAGATACTAGAAAACTAATGCCTGCTTCTGAGGGAAGAAATCTTAGAGGTTAAGAGTTTGTCTGGTGATAACCACTACTCGGTCCCCAGGCACAGGCGGTATTTATTTGTTAGAGCATACTGCAATCCTGAAGTTTGGCATTTTTCACAAATACAGATCACAAAAGAAATCTGCACGTCACTCTTTCCTTATGAAAGTATTTTCTTCTTTAGGGCATTATTGGAAAATACACAACATGATCAAAATCAATTTGCTTCTTTTAAACAAGTCCTTTCATTGAGCCTGGAGAAGAACTGACTATTCTCTAAAAGCCTTTGGCTTTCATTCCACAAGCACTGACATGCTTAATTAAAACCGAACACCAAAGAGCTTCCATTTTTTGGAACTAAACAGAAAGCGCCTGTAAACATCAGAGCATACCAATGAAGATTCAGTGAAGCCACAGCATCCTTGGAGGGATCATGTTGCCACTGGTAAAATGAATTAAGGATAGAAAAATAATTCAGATATTCATGCTGATGTGAAAAACATTTTTTTCTTAGCTTATCCAAACTAGGTTTCTTCAAGGCAACTTCATTAACCATTTATTTTATTAAATAAAATTTACCCAAACCTCAGCCACAATTCTTTGGGTTCCAAGATTCTATACCCCTCAGGAATAGACCACTGGAAACTATGACTCCTAGAAAAATGACTGAATACCTCCTTTTTCAACAAAGTTTTAGATTTAAGAGCCACATAATAGACAGTTTACCCTTCCACATTTCCTTAATGGTCCTGAGTGTTCAGAATTACAAATGTAGAGATGTTTTAGTTTACTATCACCTCTATAATTTTCACTTAAAAGTTAGTCCATCTTTAGATATGTAGTATCCTAGTTTTTTTTATTATCTCCTAGTAACACTTATTTATAAAAAGCCAGATAATATCAAGAAAATTGATATTACTGAAATTTTGTTTGTTACCTTTGTCAATAGTTTTCTGCAATTCACTGGAGAAAATGAACTGTTGCAGCCCCATTCCTAGGAAGTTGCCTCCTCTATGATCTTCATTCCAATGATTCTATCTTGCATAGTTTTTAAATCTTTTGTAGTAGCCCAGAATTTTAGTCGAAAGTGAATTTTTACCAAATGATAAAATTCTTTCAGCTCCTTCAAATCTTCAAAGACTTATAGTGCCATCAGCAGGTTATCCATGGTTTCAATCTTTACGATTGTCCACCCACCACATGAGATACATCAGTAGCTTCTCAAACATACCATGCTATGCTTGAGTGACACAGGGAAGCTTTCAAAAAACAAATGACCATAATATGTTTTAAATTTGTCTTACATGTGGAAAATATAAGCATTATAGAGAAAGGCATGTACATGATCAAATATATGTTTTATGTGTTAATCTTTCTCTGTATATTTTATGCACCAATGTTTCTTTTAATACATGGGATTCTCTAGACCTCTTGTACTCACTAACTTTCTTCACAGGCTTTCCTACTTCCTTAGAAGACACTCACATGATTCTATATGGAAATACTCTACATCCTCCTACATGGACTCACCTACGACTTAAACATTTCCATTCTTACACTTACATAAATGTTATGGTAGAATTTTCTATTTGGATACTAAAATTTTTGTGAAAATTCTAGCAAAAAGTGTCAGTAAATATTTGGATAGCAAACCCTATCTTTATTGCAGAAAGATATGTGTTTAATGGTCTTAAATCTAGAATCTTAGAGTGAGAAGCTTTGCCCAACTCATCCCTCCTAGCCCTAGCCAGCTTTAATTCCTGCCAATTAGGAGTCCCTGTTATAGTTTCTGCATATTTCTTATGTTATTCATTTACTTATCTAATATTTATTGAGCACCTGCTATGTGTTCTTACGTTATTCATTCACTTATCTAACATTTATTGAGAACGTGCTATGTGTCAGGCACTTTTCTAAGGACACAAGATTTAACAAAATGTGCTCCCTGCTCTCAAGAATCTTGCAGCATAATAGAAGTAGACAAATATAAAAACAGAAACACAGTAATTAGTTACAGAAACCATGGGAAATGTTCTTGTAAGTGCAATTGGGACACAAAAAGCAGCACAGCTGTTTCCTCACAAGCAGTGTGATTCCAGGAAGGTATTCACTGAGAAGATGACACTTGACACAACTTTTGAGAGATGATCTGTCAGATGCAGAGGGTACAGCATTTGTCAAGACACAAAAGAGTTGTGAAAGGCACATAAGGGAAAGGAATACTGAATTTTAGAGTAAAGGAGTGAATGTAAGGGATATGTGGTAAGTGGTAAGGAATACAAGAGCATTACATGTCATATACAAAATTTCACCTTTCATGCATCGGCTGGTTAAATTCTTCCTGTCCACTGCTTCCACTGGGAGAAAGGCCAGAATCCTATAATTCCCTCTTCATTCAAGTAGTTTAAAAAATTGGTGGCTAACTATCTTTGCACCCTGATCCCTGTGGAAGGATTAGAGAGAAACAGTAGTTCATGGGAAGCAGATAACCTGCTGCAAGCAGCGGGGACTTAACATCGCCACCCAACCCAACCCCAAGCTATCAACCTTCTAAAGCCACTCTGACATTTCTATGCATTCTAAAAGCTACCTGGTGCTGTGGAAGACAGGGTATGTGAGAAATCTCCAGCGGTTTTTGGCTCTTTGAATATGGAGCACATTTACTTTATATTTTTTTAAGTTAGTTTTGAACTACCAGTCATCTGGCTAAGAAATATTCTCAGGAACTTGTTAGGTAAGAAAGTAAAGGAAGGCCCGTAATCAGAATTTTGTATTTTGCAATAAATGCCAGTAATTTTCTGTGTCTAACCTAGCTACACTATCTAACCCTTCTGTATATCAGTTTCTTCCCTTCCTCATGATGTGGTTTTAAAAGTTAAGTAAGTGAACACATGCAAAACACTGGAAGCACTACCTGAGATATACAAATGCCTATTAGATTATTTCATTATAAGTAGTAGGTTTCCCAGTGTCCATTCTTCTAGCAAGAGTTTGAATTTCCATTTGAGGATATACCCTCGTCAACTTTCATGTGGCTTGGATATAGGCCAATCAACATATTACAGTTTACTAGCAATGGTGAATCCTTTTGGGTAGGCACATGGCCCAATTGCAATGAGATAATTATGAATCTCTTCATGGGAAGGTTGGAGTTTCTTGTTTCTTTCTTGCTATACGTTAAAGTTGGGAGGTTACACAGCTACAGTGGCTGCCACCATCTTGCTATCACACTGAACCTGAGACTGAAACCAACACAACAGAAGGCAGAACTGAAATATGAAGGGAAACAAATTCCTGTTGACATCATTCAACCCAGATCCATTCTCTAGAATATTCAGTTGCCATCAGTTCAATTTTCTTAAGCAATCTGGGTGTGGTCCTGTTATTTGTGACAAAATATTATATAATAAAGAAATTATCCCAGAGGCTGTGAAGAGCCACGGAAGGATTTTAAGTAGAGAAGAAACTTGATCAGGTTTACATTTTTAAAACACATCATTCCAGTGCCATTGGGAAGAACTGGCTGAGTCTGACAGAAGGCAGGAGGAAAAACTGGGAGAAGATTATAACAATCTACGTAAGAAAGGATAAAGATTTGAAAGAAGGTAGCTGGAGGTGAGAATGGAGTGATGAAGGAGGAGGGACAGAAAGATAGTCAGGGACTGATTGGATTTGCAGAGTGAAGAAAAGCAAGGAGTCTGAGATGACTCCCAGGGTCTTCATGCTGCTGGCTTGGTGGGTAGTGAGGCCATTCATCTGAACAGAAAATACACAAGGTGGAGTAGAATTTAAAAGGGAAAATTAAATTAAGGCTTTGACATGTTAAGTTTCATGTGCATGTGACGTCACTAGATAGAGATATTAAGAAGACAATGGGACATGCTAATCTGAAACTCAAGTTAAATGTTTGGCCTGGAGCTTTACATGTGGCAGTTACTAGTGGAATGATTTGAAGCTTTGGGCATTAATGAGTTAGCCAATTTAAAGTGGGTAGAAGTGTCACGCCTGTAATCCCAGCACTTAGGGAGGCGGAGGCAGACAGATCACTTGAGCCCAGGAATCCAAGACCAGCCTGGGCAACATGGTGAAACCCTGTTTCTCCAAAATATTTTTAAAATAGCAGGTATGGTGGTGCACACCTGTAGTCCCAGCTATTCGGGAGGCTGAGTTGGGAGGTAGAGGTTGCAATGAGCCACGATGGTGCCACTGTGCTCCAGTCTGGGCGACAGAGTGAGACCACAGATCAAAAAAAAAAAAGTATGTAGAAGAGGACTATAACCGGAATCATGAGAACTTCAAGAATTAGGAGCAAAGAAAGAGGATCTAGCTTCCGGGCGTGGTGGCTCACCCCTGTAATCACAGCACTTCGGGAGGCCGAGGCAGGTGGATCACCTGAGGTTGGGAGTTTGAGACCAGCCTGACCAACTTGGAGAAATTTCATCTCTACTAAAAAAAAAAATTACAAAAAATTAGCCTGGCATCATGGCGCATGCCTATAATCCCAGTTACTTGGGAGGCTGAGGCAGGAGAATCACTTGAACCCAGGAAGCAGAGGTTGCAGTGACCCGAGATTGGGCCATTGCACTCCAGCCTAGGCCACAAGAGTGAAACTCCAACAAAAAAAAAGAGAGAGAGAAAAAAAATAAAGAAAAAAAGGAAAGAGAGAGAAAGAAAGAAAAAAACGAAAGAGAGAGAAAGAAAGAAAAGAAAGAGAAAGAAAGAAGAAAGAAAGAAAAGGAAAGAAAGAGAGAAAGAAAGAAAGAAAGAAAGAAAGAAAGAAAGAAAGGAAAGAAAAAGAAAGAAAGAGAGAAAGAAAAAAAGAAAGAGAAAGAAAGAAAGAGAGAAAGAGAGAAAGAAAAAGAAAGAAAAAGAAAGAAAGAGAAAGAAAAGAAAGAAAGAGAGAGAAACTATCTAATAAAAGAGGCAAAATAAAAAATGGTCAGAGAAGTGGTAGAAGAATCAAGAGATACCATATCAGGATAATAATAAGAGGTTTTCAGAAAGCAAGAGGAAAGCAGCAACAAACATAGCTGGTCATAACAGCATTTTCCCTCCTTGCTATAGGACTTCCAGTAGAAACAAGGGCAGGTGTCTAATTTCAGAGATTTGATGTGAAGTGAGGAAGCTGGTAGATTTAGAGTAGACTCTTTACAAGAACACAGTTTTAAGGGAAGGTGGGGGACTACAGCAGCATTTTGCCTGTAAATGTTTCACAACCAGTGCTGGAGTGTGGAGGAGAATTTGATTCACAGAATTTGCCAATTTCCCTCATATAAATAACCCCACTATAGTGAGGGAAATTTCAATCTACCAGTGTGACACTGAAAACAAAGTTGGGAAGAGATGCTCACAATATACTCTCAGATGCAAACTGGTATGGGTTGCACATAGATAAACTCTGAAAAAACAACCCAGAGGTGAGAGACAGGGTATGGCACAGAGCCAGTAGAGACGGAAAAGCTAACAAAATACATAAGAAATGAAAAGAGAAGCCCGGCGCGGTGGCTCATGCCTATAATCCTAGTACTTTGGGAAGCCAAGGCAGACAGATCACTTGAGGTCAGGAATTCAAAACCAGCCTGGCCAACATGGTGAAACCCTGTCTCTACTAAAAATACAAAAAAATTTAAAAATAGCAGGGCATGGTGGTAATCCTAGCTACTTAGGAAGCGGAGGCAGGAGAATCGCTTGAACCTGGGAGGCAGAGGTTACAGTGAGCCAAGATTACACCACTGCACTCCAGCCTAGGCAAGAGAGCAAGACTCCATCTTGAAGAAAAAAAACAAAGGAAAAAGAAGTAAGAAAATTCCTGGAAAGACAAAATCAGATTAAGGATACAGATGGGGTCGGGTATGATGGCTCACACCTATAATCCCAGCACTGTTGGAGGCTGAGGCAGGAGGATCTCACAAAGCTAGGAATTTGACACCAGGCTGAGCAACATAGTGAAACACTGTCTCTGCAATTTTTTTTAAATCAGCTTGGCATGGTGGTATGTATCTGCAGTCCCAGCTACTCTGGAGGCTGAGGTGGGAGGATCGATTGAGCACAGGATCAAGGATGCAATGAGCTATAATGGAGCCACTGCACTCCTGCCTGGTAACAGAGTGAAACCCTGAATCTAAAATAAAATAAAAAGAGAAAGAGGTGGGGGCTACAGATGGAAGGATGATCCTAGTCCAGAAAAAGAGGAGAAAACCTTCTCTGAAGCTTGACAAAAGGAGGTGATCTTGGGTGCAGATAGAGAAACACTTCTTAAGCACAGAAATGGGAAAATGGGAAACAGTGGTACTTATGACTAAGCAAATGTATGGCCTCCAATTCCTTTAGAGGTGAGATATCATTTGGTTAGCAGTCAGGTGGATAGAAGAATAGGGCTCTCAGAGGACAGAAGAACTTGTGTGGGAAACAGTAGCAGATGGTGAACAGGACAGAACACTAAATATATATATGTTGTATGTATGTGTGCAGACACATTCGCACACATATTTGATATGCCTGTCTTCCTCCAGCGAAGTCCCTGTAGAGATGTGAGACTATAGTATTTCTCTTTGCTTCATTAACATATATTCTATCACATTTAGTTGTCTTTGAATAATATTGTTTGTTAGAAAGTGTATATATAGGTATGTTGGCTAATTGAATAAATGAGGAAATCAATATATAAGTATTTCTTAAAAGATGTACTATTTTAAATGTTTTCTTTTTTTTCTCAATCTTATTCAAGCCTCATTAACCTGAATTTATATATCCTATTTATACATAGCATTTACTGTTGTTTTAGCTATATGAGCACATTTATTTGAAAAATAGTAGCCTTAGTCCCAAGATATAAAATTAAGCAAGGTGAAGGCTATAAAATAAATTATATATACAGAGGTGACCTAGAAAAAAACATTGGAATGGCTTCACCTTTTTTACATATTAAGTAAAATGAAACTTTAGTAGCAGGAGTTGAAATATGTTCATTGCTTTTAAGGCAGACAAGATGTTCAAGCTTGGGCTTATCTCTTGGTATCTTCATGTACTGTGTTTATATTTGCCTATTCTACATTATGAATAATGCAAGTTTGCCTAAGGTATCTTTCAGATTACAGTAAGATTTGCTATAAACTCTTTGCAAATATCAGTAAATGTTGAATAATACAGAGGCTTTAAGATAAAATGTTTGAGATTCCTAAAATTATAGTAGGTAGTATAAATGTAAATCATCGTTTCCTGCTGTGTTCCTTGGTGGTTTTAAATTCCTCATTCAATCATTCAACACATATTTGAATGCCTATATATGAGAGGCACTGTTTTAAGTGCCATGAACATAGCACAAAACCAGGAAAAGGCTGTTGTCACCACAGTTGTCACAAAAAGCTGTTGTGATTGATATCCTGGCAGAGGAAAAAGACAGCAACCACTAAATTACAGGGATATATAATATCAAGAAATTATAAACGCTATGAAGAAAAATACAGCAATTATGTAAGGGGCTAGTGGGTTACAGGGACTACTATTTTAGATATGGTGGTCTGGGAAGGCCTATCTAAAAGTTACACTTAAGCAGAAAACATGAAAGGAAGCAATTTAAACTTTCTTCTGAAGTATTTATGGATTTTGAATGATTCTTAAAAGTTGTATCAAAAATAAGATATGGTATTCAGTAGCTTACGTAGAACTTCTAAAGCATATCATTACACACCTTTGCTTTTTAAATGGACCAAAATAAAGATAATTTAAGTGCTTCCTGTTGAGTAGGGGTGGCAGGTCATTATTATGATCCATTCAAACCAGAAGGCTTTTTATTTTTTCCCTTTCCCTCACAACTGCTCCAATCACATCCTATCAGTTGACTGCTGCTAACCACTGTAGTATGAAAACCAGAGTTAAGTTTAAAAGGATTCAGGGTAAACAGTTAAAACTTTTGAATGATGGTGTTAGAGCTTTCCTGCAGAAGAGCTTTAGGCTGGAAGCTTATAACAATTCTTTCAACATCTAAGAAAACTTTCGTAAAGTGACTATGGGAAAAGAATTACATAAATGCAAAAAATGTACATATCAGATCATAGAAGCTAATATTTATTGATTCACATTTATATACTATAATATTTACAGTGCTTACTACATTTTAGACTTTGTTCTAAGTACTTTATCTCATTTAATCCTTCAAAAAGCTAAGCTCTGCCTTAGTTTTATTATCTGTAAAATAGGGAAAACAGTAGTGCTTTCCTCAGAGGTTTACTAATGAATTTATGATCTACAAAATATCCCATTTTGCACAGAAAGAATGCAAAGTCAAAAGAAAGAGAGAATAACGAATAAAGGCCCTGACACAAAAATGGATTTGGCATGTTTTAGGTACAGCTAAAAAGCCAGTATGACTTATTAAATACGTATATCTAAACAGCAGCACATGCTAGTCTCTAGAATGATTACTGATTATCTATTTTATCTGTGATTTTGTTATATTTATCAATATTTATAGCCGAATACATGCAATTAGGGAATAATCCCCAAAGAGGAGTATTTCAAATAAATTTCCCAATGTGGACACAAAAGAATGTAAGTATGTTCTTAAAGAGAAACATGAAATGAAAAATGCAAATTTCCTTGTAAGAAAAGAAGCAGCTTTAAACTAAGAGAAAGTTGGGGAAAAACATTTCTGTTTATATAGCTAATATGTGTAAATTCCTTCTTTTGATGAGGGCAGCTTGAAGAGACAGAGAGTATTAGCAGTCCTATTTGCTAAATAATCAGGTAAACATTAGAGAGTAAATCAAAGAGAGAGGGAGATAGTGAATGAGAGAGTTACAGAAAGAGAGACAGAGAGAAAAACAATGTGATAACAAGTAAGTACGTATCTGCCCTCCAAATAGTAAACCTTTGCACAAATACCAAGAATCACAAAATATGTTTTAGAGAATTACAAGTTATAAAGTATGGATGGTTTAGGATATGTCAAAAAATAAAACTACAAAAATTTAGTAATAGATATAATCGGCTTTTGAGACTCATAATTCAAATAGCCTCCATTTTATAAAAAAAGGATGAGAGCTGCCACCGGGTTATAGCAGAACAGTGTTTTTTTTTTTTGTTTTTTTTTTTTTTTTTTTTTTTTTTTTTTTTTTTTTTTTGTGTGTGTGTGTGTGTGTGTGTGTGTGTGTGTGTGTGGCAGGGGGAACAAGGAAAGAGAACAATGGGAAAAATGGATTAGTTAACATCGGGTCACTTTTTTTTTTTTTTTTGTGATGGAGTCTCGCTCTGTCACCCATGCTAGAGTACAGTGGTGTGATCTTGGCTCACTGCAAACTCCACCTGCTGGGTTCAAGTGACTCTCCCGCCTCAGCCACTCAAGTAGCTGGGATTACAGGTGTGCGTCACCACACCTGGCTAATTTTTGTATTTTTAGTAGAGACAGGGTTTCACCATGTTGAACAGGCTGGTCTTGAACCTCTTACCTCAGGTGATCCGCCCACCTCGGCCTCCCAAAGTGCTGAAATTACAGGTATGAGGCACCACGTCCAGCCCTTCTTGTAAGGGCTAAAGCAGAGTGGACTTTTTTATTATGCTGATTCAGGTATACTAGAATCTCCTATTTTGAGGAAAAATTGGTCTGTTTGGGACTCTGTCCTTTAATGTTTCAGTTTGATTATGTGGCATTTGGCCTGAGTGACTCCATTCTGGTTTGGTCTGGTCTGTTGGGGCCCAGAACAGGAGCTCAGTCCAAAACAATGGCCTCCTATAATTTTGTTTAACAGATAAAGTGGGAGTTCATGAACTATACTTGTAAATCCCTTCAGATACAACCAGAACAATGAATGATCTGAGATTTCCCACAAAAGAGTTCAGTATTTGTTCTCCCAAACCTATAAAAAGCCACATTAACTTTTAGTGTTTTAAATAGCTATTATAATTCTACATCTTTAATAAGTACAATTTTAACTATTGAAAATAAAACTTATTCTGATAGTGCATAAAACCAGACAAGATATAGAATTCTGTTTATACATCAACATAAGAGAAAGGTAATTTCCACTTCCACTGCCTTTGTTAGGAAGAATATTTTATTTTTTCTTCATATCATGAAGGAAAAGATATGATCTTAAGAACATTTGTGTTTGAAACTCTGAAACACTGTACAAATTCTGACCATTTTAAGTATTTTTAAAATCCTGATCAATAAGCATCTGAGAAGTTGTTTCATAATGAGAGTTCCCTATGGGGGACAACATAAAATTGATGGCTTAGAAACTTGGGTTCTGCCCCAGAATGCTGCCAGTAACTTGTGTGATCCTCGTCTGGCCACTCGAAGAATCTCAAGTTTATTCTCTATTCATGAAAAAAGAATGCTGAATTAGGTCATCAGTCTAATGTGACACAGTAATGAAATATCTCATAAAATGTCAACCATTTACAGGCTTTTCTTCATTTTCTCTATATTTCCTAGTTTATGCTATTTTCACATTTTCTATAAGCTCTTACTTCCAATTTTTAATTGCAGTCAGTAAGCCCAGATCATATGCGGTACCTATCTAGGCCATAGAATTATTTTTTCATAATAATAATTATTTCCAAATTGTTCTGACTCATTAAATAAGCCATATGATGGAGATAGTTTAGCCTTTAAAAGCACAATTAAAATCTCATCTGTAAACAATGAGAATGAGAATGTTTATGTTCCATGCAAATTACAAATTAAATATTTTAAGTCATGCTTTATAATTCATGGATATTTCCCGATTAGAAAACTGACTAAGCATAGCTTCTTGATTTTAAATTTATATTTGCCAAACATAAGTACTGTTTTATTTACTAAGGGCTTATAATATCCTATCACAATGGTGTAGATATTTGCCTAACAAATTTTGAATTAGCCCAGTATCTAAATGACTCTAGGTGATGTCATAAGCCATAGGTTTATGTCAACATTTTCAGGTTATTAAAGAGCCATTATGATCCAGTGTTTATGACATCAAGTACCAGGAAGTTCTGCCAATCTGCCACAGGGCTCAAAATTCTCCTATTTGGTGTTCATCTAAGGATGGCTTTAAGAGTTCACCAAAAATAAAATACATTCAGAAGAAAAAGCTGGAGTCAATATCTGGGCCTTGCCAGTGCCCCTTCCCCAAAGTAATAAGAGATTTAGTGGGTGGAGGGGGCAACACACTCTACCTGATGTTAGTTAAATATGGGTGACATAATTTGATTCTAATTCATCAGTTTGAATTTAGGCACTCTACATTTGAGATGTGAAAGTGAGGTAGAAATATGTTACAAATGGATTGGTGGATACAGTCATGCATAGGTAAACTAATCCCTTAATGATGAGGATCAGGTCTACTGTTTCCATAGGGAGTGGTTCATAAGACCATCATCCAGGGCACCCTGATGGAACACAGTCTCTGAATCTGTCACTGGAATTGCTGAATCTCTACAGTAACGTTTCTGCCCTTCCCTATATCACATAATGAAAGCCTGTGTCCTTGGGGATCCACTGCAGTGCCAGACAATGGCTACTCCTGCTCTACACTGACAACATATACCTTGTCTCACCTGGAGAAACCGTGATCCTTTTATCTCATTTTTGGCTAGCCCTGCCACCACTGCCTTTTTCCAAGTGGGCTTTAGGAAAATGAGATTAACATTAAAATCAGCCTTTTATATTTACTATTATTATTTTTTGAAACAGAGTCTCATTCTGTCACCCAGGCTGGAGTGCAGTGGCACAATCTTGACTCACTACAACTTCTGTCTCCTGTGTTCAGGTGATTCTCCTGCCTCAGACTACCAAGTAGCTGGGATTATGGGCACCCACCACCACGCCCAGCTCATTTTTGTATTTTTGGTAGAGACAGGGTTTTGCTATGTTCACCAGGCTGGTCTCAAACTCCTCATCTCAGGTGATCTGCCCACCTCAGCCTCCAGGCATGAGCCACCATGCCCAGCCTTAAAATTAGCCTTTTTATCAATATCTCATGTCTCCATGCTATCTGAATTAAAAAATCACTCCTTTGTAAGAAAAAAATAAAAACAAAACCCTGAACATAATTTTAACTATTGATCTGGAGAATTATTACTCAGATTAGGAATCAAATAATCTGTAAATCACTTAGTTCAAATCAAATTTTTGATGATTTTTTCTTCAGTGAACAGTGTACTGTAGTAATTATAACCAAGCAGACAGAATGGACTGAAAGAGGGATAAAAGTAGGAAAGATTCAGGATGTCATGTCATATCCTATCTTTCCATGGAGAAACGTATAACTCAGTATTTAATTCTGGATAGCCAAAAGGGCAGTGTGAGTATACTATTAATTATAAGCATTCATTCAAATATTTTTGAGCATTTACTCCATACCACTGTTCAGCTCTAGATATCCAGAAACCAAAAATAGAATTTGATTTCAAGAAACTCAAGGGGCAAGGTGAGTGGCAGACATGTAAATCAATAATTCAAATATAGTATAATATATACTTGGGTGTTAGAAGAGGAAAGTGGATAATAGAAAGCTATCAGGCAGAAAAAGGGAAGCTGGGCAAGCTTCCTGAAGAAGGTAATGTGAGAGTCTGAAACTTTGAGGCACCATAGGTGAGAGAGGAAATAAGAATGTTTCAGCAGATGAAACAACATATGGAAAGGAGAGAATGACATACTTGTGAAGTGATTAGGAACAGGATGGTTAAAAGAGTAAGGATGTGTGTGTTTGCATTTGTGTGCATGTGTGTCAATGTGTATGTCTGTATGTAAAGGGTAGAGCATCAGAAGAAGCAGAGAAGATAATAGGAGGTTTCAAGAAAGGTGCTGAGATGGCAGCCAAGGAATTGGCATTTGTTATTGAAGTCAATACAGAGCCACTGAAGCATTTGTCAGCAGTAGAAGGATGGTGTGAGATGATACGATCAAATATGCATTTTCCTGACTTCAGCATGGAGAATAAACAAGAGGACAGAAAGAGTGGAATATCAGGAAATAGTTTTAAAGTTCCTGCAATAGGCCCAGCAAAAATGAAAATAGCTAAAACCAAGAACGGCAGCAGAAAGAGGAAGCATGCAATAAATTCCCAAGGTTTTGGAGTGCAGTTTAGAAAAGAGTTGATGAATTATTTTGTTAGTGGTTGCCCCAGTGACTACAACCTACATCTAAATTCATAACAATCTAATTCAAGTTAAATGAACTTAAATAGTATCCAAATTTCACAGCTAACATCACACTTAATGGTAAAAGACTAAAAGCTTTCCCCTAAGATCAGGAACCAGAAAGGATGACCACTTCACCACTTCTATTTTGGAGGCTCTAGTCAGAGAAAGTAAGCAAAAAGTAAAACAAAAGGGATCAAGATCACAGAGGAAAAAGTAAAAATACTTGCACATATCTTAAGGATTACACACACACAAAGAAATAACTATTAGTGTTAATAGTGTGTTCAGCAAAGTTGGAGGACACAAGATCAATTTACAAAGTTCAGTTGTATTTCTATAAATTACCAATGAACAAGCTGTAAATTAAATTTTAAAAATTCATTTAAAATAGCAACCAAGTATAAAAAAGTACTTAGGAAAACATTTAACAAAAAAAGCAAAATTTGTACACTGAAAATTATAAAACATTATTGAAAGAAATTAAAGAAGACCTAAGCAAATGGAGACATGTTCATGTTCATGGTCTAGAAGAATTAATGCTGCAAAGATTGTAATCCCCTTAAATTAATCTACAGATTCAATACAATTCCTCTACAAATTTCAACTACTTTTTATCTTTTTTACAGAAATAGACGAGTTTATCTACAAGTTTATATGAAAATACAAGGGACCCAGCAAAGACAAAACAATCTTGAAAAAGAACAAAGATGGGAGGACTTAGTCTTACTGATTTCAAAACTTAATATAGAGTTACAATAATAAAAACAATACAGAATTGGCATAGGATAAACATAAAAGTCAATAAACTGTAATTGAAAGTCCAGAAACAAATTCATACATCCATGTCAACTGAATTTCAACAAGAGTGCCAAAAAGGGCAGTCATTTCAAAAAATGCTGAAACAATCATTATCTACATGCAAAAAGAAGCAGATTGGACTTCACCATATACAAATATTAATTTAAAATAGATCACAAACATAAGTGTAAGAACTAAAACTATGATAATCTTAGAAGAAAACATAGGTATAATTTTCCAGGAGATTGTATTAGAGAAATATTTTTTGATATAAAAACTAAAGAACAGCCAACCAAAAAAAAACCCAAAAAGATAAGTTGGAGTTCAAAACTAAAAACTGGTACATGTTAAAGGATATTATAAAGTAAAAATGCAACCCACATAATAGGAAAATATATTTCCAAAGTATATCTCTGATAAGGCTCTAAGATCTACAATATATGAAAAATTATTATGACTCAACAATAAAAAGATAAATAACTCAAAAATAGGCAACTCCAAAATAAAATGTTGACTAGAAGGTGAAGAAACTTGAATCCCTATATATTGCTGAGAATATAAAATGGTTCACAGCTGCTGTGAAAAAGTATGGCAGTTCCTCAAACACTCAAACATAGAGTTATCATATGTTCAGTCATCCCAGTCCTCGGTATTCACACAAGAGTATTAAAAACACATGTTCACACAAAAACTTACACATGAATGTTGATAGAAGTGTTATTCACAATAGCCAAAAAGTGAAAGTATTCCAGTTTATCAACTGATAAATGGATAAAAAAATGTAGTATATGTGCACAATGGAATATTATTCAATCATAAAACAGAATAAAGAAATAATACATGTTACAACATCAATGGACCTTGAAAACATTATGCAAAGCAAAAGAAGTCAGATGAAAAAGGGCACAGATTGTATGATTTCACTTATATGAAATGTCCATGAGAGGCGAATCCATAGAGACAGAAAGGATATGTGGTGTCTAGGGGCTAAGAGAAGAAGGAAGGAAGAAATGACTACTCATGGGTACAGTTTCTTTTAAAGGTGATGGAAATATTCTGGATTAGATAGTGATGATGGTTACACAGCTTTCTGAGTACACTACAATTCACTAAATTGCACACTTTATAAGGGTGAATTTTATGGTATGTGTATTATATTTGAATTTTTAAAAAAAGAATTAATGCATTGCCAAAGGAAATGTAAACGCTCAGGCACACACGGTAGGACTGGGTCTCCAATACAAGGTGCAGGTCTCCAAAACCTACCTTATCTTTCTTAGTTTATCCTATAATTAGCCTTCATTCTATCATATATATGCAGTTTCTTACCAATAAGTTACTTGGGCATTGGCAAAAATCAAATTCATAAGTATTAAGAATTTGTAATAAGCATTTTCTTAAATATACATGACAAGATTCTAAGTGTCCATAATTTTTAATAAAGTGGATATCCAACTGGAAGATTCAACTGAAAGAAGAAATATGGCAAAGACAAACTACTAAAACATAGCTTCTTATGTACAGCTCTAACTTTAAACCTCATGATTTAATACGTGAACAGCTTAAATTTTTGGTTGATCCTCTCTCATATTTGCTTCCCACCTTAACACATGACTTGATATTATTAATTCTCAAATCCAAAAATATTATCACTTATTTTCTGAAAATAAGAAACTAGTATGTGGGGCATAGGGAGGAAGAAGGGTACACACACACACACACACACACACACACACACACACTGTGTTCTTTCTAAGAAATAAATATAACAAAGAATGCCAAAAGAATTATCTTTTCTTTCTCTTTTTCTTTTTTTTTTTTTTTTTGAGACAGAGTCTCACTCTGTCACCCAGGCTGGGATCAGTAGTGTGATCTAGACTCACTGTAACCTCTGCCTCCTGGGTTCGTTATTCTCATGCCTCAGCCTTCTTAGTACTGAGATTACAGGTACATGCCACCATGTCCATTTAATTTTTTGCATTTTTAGTAGAGATGGGGTATCATCATGTTGGCCAGGCTGGTATTGAACATCTGATCTGTCCACCTTGACCTCCCAAAGTGCTGGGGTTACAGGCATGAGCCACCACTCTTGGCCTCAAAAGAATTATCTCAAAGATATTCTATGTAATGATTCTCTTTACCATTACAAAGAATAAAAAGTTTGTCAGAATGGGATTTATGACGTTTCCTTTTGTAGTTCAACACAAATAATTTCAAAGCCATCATTTATTATATTTTTATTATAAAGCTAATATAAATTTTTTAAAAATATTTTATAATTTATTTCTAAGACACCTCTAAGAGAATGTAATTGCAATGAGTTTGCAAATAACTTATATTTGTATAAGTGTTTCAATGACAAATTAATCTATGGAGGCAATAATTTTAATTGTGAAAAATATTTGAAGCAACTTTTCAAACATTTCATTTTAATCAACTAACGAAAAATATCCAATCAAATTTGCATAAAGTTAATTTAAAAATGTTTTGGTGATATTAGACAATTAGAATACATTGCTTTTTTTGTCACTGGATGAGATGTTTGTTTACTTGGGGAATTAAGATAAAATGAACCTAAATATTTATAAAGTAGGGCAAATAGTGGTGTGTTCATACACAAACAAGTAACAAGCATGTCTTGAACAAGACAGCCATTTACTGTATTGAAGCAATTCTGGGCAACTCACCAACAATTAATCATTGCAATATCCAAATAAAGTAACTCTAATCTGAAAGATATTTACAATAAACCTTCATTTCTCTTAGCACTTCACACTTTTCTCTTTTTGACGACCATTTTTTTAAATCACTTTTATCAAGACTGGCTGTGGAAATCAGGGAAGAATTAATATATTTATCAGAAGTTGCCAATTAGCAATCACACATTTGAGTAGAAGAAATGCTTCTAATATATTTTATGCTGGACAAATCACCCAGGTTGAACAGTTCAGTGTTGATGAAAATGAGAGCGCCAGTGAGCAGTTCTTCATACCTTGATGGTACAGCCCAATACCTTCAATATTAGTGACCTGCACTTATAGGGGGTCATGTTGGTTCTTTCTCTCCAGTGCAGGAAAGGTGGAGTCTTAGGAAGACATGTCATAATCTCAAAGTTCTTAACACCCAGCAGTCATAAACCCCATTCAAAACCCCCAAAACAGCTCCAGAGAAACTTCTACCTGAGAAAATTTTTGTATTTTCTCTTATAACCCTGTAAATAAACATGTTTTCTTTTTTAAATGATCTAATGTTAGCTTTAGGTGAAACAGGTTGATCATACAATTTTTTTTCACGAAGTCTTTGGGACAAGATAGAAAAATTTAAGACTGTCAGTAAATTACTACACTTAGTCCACAGGACCCATTCTGTAACACTTTCATACCTCTGACCCTAGGGTAAAATAGTTTTCTTCAAAGAGGCTTCTGCACTACCCCACTATGAAGCTGAACTAAGGCAAGTACACAAAGACGCCAATTCAATCTTGAGAAATGAATAGTTTTCCTCATCCAGCAGTATTTGTTACAGTCTTCAGCAAAGTGCCTGGCATTTGTGGTAAGTACTGTAAAAGCAAGGAAGATAGAATTACTAACTTTAAACTGTTCAGTCTAGTGGAAGAAATAGAAGAGGCAGTATGAAGGAAGGCTGAGAAGTGTGAAACAGAGTGGCAAATGAGAAACTCAGAAGGTTGCTGTGGCTAAATCATAGGGCAAATTTAGGAGAGTGTCCATCGATGGGGCTACAGGGGGAGAGAGATCAGAGAATAGCCAACATTCATTTAAAGTTTAGTATTTGCCAAATGCTGTGGTGAATATGTCACACATATTTTTTGTTTTTGCGTTTAGGTCTCACAACAGCAGTCTGTAAGGCAGATGCTATTTTGATCCCCCATTATAGGTGAGGAAAGTAAGACCCAGAAAATTACACTGGTGTGGATGCACACTGACACCCGTGCAACCTGCTAGTAGGCAGGGAGATGGGAGACTGTCATGTGATCACTGCTCCCACTCGTCAGAGCCTAGATATATATTGTAAAAGGTCCTGTGCTCCAAAACATGTATCTGTAGTTAACAAAGTGTCACTGATGAGTATTACACAGATAAGCAGCATGATTAGCTTTGTATTTCAAAATGGTGTGGCCTGGTGCGGTGGCTAACTGTAATCCCAGCACTTTGGGAGGCCAAAGTGAGTGGATCACCTGAGGTCAGGAGTTCAAGTCCAGCCTGGCAAACATGGTGAAACCCTGTCTTTACTAAAAATACAAAAATTAGCCAGGTGTGGTGGTGCACCCCTATAATCCCAGCTACTCAGAAGGCTGAGGTAGAACAATCGCTTGAACCTGGGAGGTGGAGGATGCAGTGAGCCAAGATTGCACCACTGCACTCCAGGCTTGGCAACAGAGAAAGACTCCAACTCAGGAAAAAAAAAAAAAATTGGTGAGCCTGACCCCATGTTGAGCTCTGATCCTCTCCGCACGTGTGATAAGCAGAGGGCCAAAGAGGTAATTTGAGGTTAGGGATGATGAGATCAAAAATTCTGACAGCAGAAGAGAAAAAGGGAAATGGCCCTATGGGAGCACTAACTCCCCTAGGCTATTTCAGTTGCTGACTATTGACTCCTGTTGATCTCTGAGACTCGTTAAATGTGTTGGTCTGAAAGGATGGTGGTGATCTTGTTATGGCACTATTCCTGTTAAAGGGTCTCCTTTTTTCTTATTACTTTCCTGTTTTTTAATCTTTATTCTTTGCTCTGAGACATAATTGTCACCTTCTCAATAACTGAATCTCAGAAAGATGGCAGGCTGACATTGAAGTTTCACATACCCCCAACAACCAACTTCCAGCACAGTTGTGCTGTGTTTCACAGTATCTTTACAAACACCTTTCAGAGTGTAGCAGAACTACCTTTGCTTATTAGATTTATTCTTAACTTTTAAAGTTGGATGTTTTAGAATCTGAAAGAGGATTTTACTGGACAGGAAAGATAAGCAAAGGATAAACATGTCATCATCATCTTTCCCTTTATTGTGAAACAAATGAAACTAACCCACATTGGAATTTGTTACTGCTGTGGTTCATCTTGCATCTCTGGTTTTAAAGTCTCCCATTCTCTGTTCCTGCCATTTCACCTTTCCTACCTCAGTTGAGCACTCAACGCATATTAATTTCCCATTCCTCTGGATAAAGACTTGTCCAGGGGTGTGCTCATGACAAGAATGCCCAAATATAGCCCTTGTGGGGAAAATGATAAGCACTGGATTGTTAGCAACGAGTCTCGTAAGCCTGGGACTGACGGAGAGCCAATTTGCTGCCATGTGTTGCTTGAAAATGATGCTTCACTCAGGAGTTGATGAAGTGAGAGAGACACACAGACAGTCAGAATCCTAGTGATATCATTTGAATACCAAATCCACTGGGTTGGAAGCAACCTCACACCCTTTGGTCTCCCCTCATCCCTTTCTAAACACAGTAATTTGAGTTGGATTTCTGCTACTTGCAGCTGAAGTAGTCCTGATGACTAACGCAAGGACAACAATAAATTATTTTCTTTTCTTGGAAAACACAAAACAATAGAATGCTGGTACATTATATGGTGAAGTAAATTTATACTTTGCTTATTGATAGATTAACTTGAATTATGAGCTGGTACTCACAATTCCTCCAGCATGAGCAACCAAATATTAGAGAACTTTGAGTACAAAGCCAAATGAGTATTCCTTTAAAACGAAACTTTTATAAAGAAAGCCAATGATAAAACAAACCAAAAGAGATTTTTTTTGCAAGTATAAAAATATTAGGAATCTGAAGATTTAAGCAACATTGAAAACAATGTGGTGAGCTGCATTTAGCAAGACACATTGCAATTAAGGAAGATCAAAAACAAGAGTGAATATATTTCATGAATCATGCATTGTATCAGAATCCCATTTGTTAAGTATTTTGACCTCTGCTATTTCTGTGCTGGTGTCTGTTTTACTCCCAATTAATCAGAAAGGAAATTAGCATGGTAGATAATAGATAATGCTAGAATTAAGGACAGAAAGTTGAAAACCCTTATAGTAATTTAACATTTAAAGGCATGAAATTAGTTTTAAAATTAAAATGAAATCAAAAAGCAGGAACAAAAAGTAACCTTTTCTTGGTTCAAACTATAATTTTTGAAAGGACATAAAATTGCTCACTGTACTTTTAATCTCCACAAAGAGTTCATTTGCTTTTGAACTACTTTCTGTCAAAAATATAGAGAACAATTAGCTAACCAATGTATGTTCTTCATTCAAACTGAATATAGCATATTAAAAATTATCTGATGGCCAAATACAGAAAACAACTTTTACGAAGGATACTTAATTACTGAAACTGTAAGCAAAAGTTTCCCCAGATGGAAAATTAAAATGATGTTATAAGTATTTGTGAATTTTCCTAAAAATTAAAATAATTTCATGATTTCTCTCACAAAGGAAGTATTAGTTATAAAATTAATTTCCTTTACAAAAATGGACTATTTACTATATACAAAGTTCTAAACAGGGAAATTAAAAAGGTGCCATTTCCTACAAAGTCACAGAAAGCTCTCATGATGTCCCTCTACCTTTGCCTACTGCCTCTCTGACTCCATTCCCTATTGCTTTCCTCTGCTCACTGTGCACCAGTCAAACTGACCTCCTTTTTCTTCCTCAAATGTTCCAGGCATGTTCCCACCTTATGGTCCTTGAACTGGCTGGTCCCTCTGCCTGGAATGTTCTTTACCCTATATTCACATGGCTCTCTCCCTTCAGGATTTTGTTCTAGTGTCATTTTCTCAATAAGGCCTCCCTTGACAACTCTATCTAAAACTGCCCTACAGCAAAGCTGAAAGATCTCCAGCTTAGATTAAAACAAAATTTTCTAATCAGAAGTAAAAATTAACTGGTAACTTTATTCTTTTTCTGTCTTCATTGACTAGAGAAAGAATTGACTTGTCTTGCCAGAGGCAGAATTTAGGCTGGAAAACAAGAACCACTTTTTTTAATATAGTTTCCTTTCCTTTTTCTTGTCTTACTGGAATTATGCTGCAGGCAAGGTTAACATTTTAAGATTCATGTAAACACAAGAAAATTTACCTAGCCAGAGTACCACTGCACTCATCATGGTGGTTGTTTTCTACATCAACACACTAGGGACATCCTTCCGTTTTAATAAGACTGCTTTACCTTGGGAAAGCTTCTTGGAAGTGAGAGGTAGAGAGAGACAGGAGACATACTTAAATTTTGACAGAAGATGTGGTCAAAGATGGTACATTCCCACCAATATTATAATTATCAGTGATCACAGTTAAAACCTTCACCCAAACTTATTATAATTCCAAAGACGGCAAAGCAACTGACTTTATATAGTTGGTATCTAGGGTCTAAAAGATTAATCGCAATGATTATAACTTAATGACTATACATATGTCTTTTATTTACTGTTATTTATAAGTAACAAAAATGAATTGTGCTTAGATAACATCACCTAAATGTATTCTTCTTCAGATCCTCATATACAAATGCTTCCACCTTGAATAAGAATTTTACTTTATAGTAAACTTAATTTTAAAAGGCATTCCTCTTTTAATAAAGAGCAATTAAAATCAAAATAATCTATGTATATTTGCATAAAAATGTAAATGCAAAATATATTTTAAGTTTTTCTCTTTATGGGTATATTCCTAAAGCCATCAGATCTGTGCAAAAAATATAAATCAAGTAAAAATAAATGTGAATGGTAAATTTCAGGGTGACTCAAGGATTGACTTACATTAAAAACAAGAGTGGTAAGGGATCACATGTACTGAGCAAGCTGGAGTGCAACCAGCATGTCCTCAGTGAGTGCTCTCATGCAGTAACCATAACCTTCACTGCAACCCTAGGTCATAGATGCTATTATTATACCCACTGTACAGTTAAGAAATTTAGGCACAGGGAAGTTGTTTGATAAATATAAATAGCAGAGTTGGGGGTAAAAATCTAGGAAATTTCATTTTAGCTCTTGTGGGTCTTCTGTAGAAAAAAGGTATGCAAATACATGGAGAACACATGCAGATTATTTTTAAAGAAAAATTTTGTAGATTGAGAAAGAATAATAGCAAAGTAAAGACAGTCAAGTCTTCTTTACATCGTTAGCAGAATATGTTATAGGGCAATATATTAAGAGTTAAGGAAGCAATAATAGGACAAGCAATTCATTGTTCTATTGGGAAAGAAAGATTTCTATGAAATAAAAAATTCTTTCCAAGAGTTTCTTCCTCTTTCATCTTCTATTACTTTTATTATTTTCCTAAAGAGTCTGTTATCCACTTATAGAAGAAAATGCATCTTTTTTTTAACCTACAAAATTTCCTTTACAGTATAGGAGGTCACATTATTGGCAGGAATTATGGAAAGATTATAACATTTCAAGCTGAATGACCAGGATTCTACCTGTAACTCCTTTACCTTGAAGTGTGTGAATTTTATTTCAACACAATATATATAGTCTCATGGCATTATTTTCCTTTCATCAGCAAAGATGAATAATTGTGACAGAGACCTTATGGTTCCAAAAAGCCTAAAGTATTTATTAACTGGCCATTTACAAAGAAAAGTTTGACCAAGCTTGGTCTAAATAATCAATGAGAAAATGCATAGCTAATACAGAGTTTCTGGCACAGGGTGAGCACTCAACAGAGTGCATTTTCTCAGCATCTGCGGCAGTGGGTGCTTTAATGACGATGGAGGGCACTAGGCATGCCTTAAAAAAAGGAAGGAAATTTCATGATACCCAAGAGTCCTTGATGCAGTATATGTGCCCCCAAAGAGTTCTAAATTGTTTTTTTCTTTTTTTTATATATAGAACCTTCCTTTAAATAAAATAAAATAAAAACTTTTATTTTAGGTTTGGGGGTACACTTGAAGGTCTGTTACATAGGTAAACACGTGTCAGGTGGAGGGTTGTTGTATAGATTATTTCATCACCCAGGTATTCAGCCCAGTAACCCAAGACTTATCTTTTCTGCTCCTCTCCCTCCTCACACCCTCCACCCTTAAGTAGACCCCAGTATCTGTTGTTTCCTTCTTTGTGTTTGTAAGTTTTATGATTTAGCTCCCATTTATAAGTGAGAGCATGCAGTATTTGGTTTTCTGTTCCTGTGTTAATTTGGTAAGGAAAATAACCTCCACCTCCATCCATGTTGCCACAAAAGACATGATCTCATTCTTTTTTATGACTGCATAGTATTCCATTGTGTATATGTACCACATTTTCTTTATCCAATCTGTCACTGATGGACATTTAGGTTGATTCCATGTCTTTGCTATTTTCAACACTGCTGCAATGAACATTTACATGCATGTGTCTTTATGGTAGAATGATTTCTATTCCTCCAGGTATATACTCAGTAATAGGATTGCTGGGTTGAACAGTAGGTCTGCTTTTAGTTCTGGGTTACATGGTAGTTTGCTTAGCTCACTGAGGAATCACCATACTGCTTTCTATAATGGTTGAACTAATCTCTACACTCCCAACAGTGTATAAGTGTTCCCTTTTCTCCACAACCTAGCCAGCATCTATTATTTTTTGACATTTTATAATACCCATTCTGACTGGTGTAAGATGGTATCTCATTGCAGTTTTGATTTGCTTTTCTCTAATGGCCAGTGATATTGAGCTTTTTTTCTATGCTGGTTGGCCACAAGTATTTCTTCTTAGGAGAACTGCCTATTCATATTGTTTGCCCACTTTTTAATGGTTTTATTTTTTAATCTTGTAAATTTGTTTAAGTTCCTTATAGATACTGGATATTAGAACTTTGTCAGATACATAGTTTGCAAATATTCGCTCCCATTCTGCAGGTTGTCATTTACTCTGTTGATCATTTCTTTTGCTGTGAAGAAGCTCTTAAGTTTAATTAGATCCCGCTTGTCAATTTTGCTTTTGTCACAATTGCTTTTGGTGTCTTTGTCATGAAATCATTGCCTGGTCCTATGTCCACAAGGTATTGCCTAGGTTGTCTTCCAGGGATTTTTATTTTGGGTTTTACACTTAAGTCTTTAATCAATCTTGAGTTGACTTTTATATATGGTATAAGGAAGGGGTTCAGCTTCAATCTGCATACGGCTAGCCAATTATCCCAGTACCATTTATTGAATAGGAGGTCTTTTTACCATTGATTTGTTTTCATTAGTTTTGTTAAAGGTAAGATGATCATAGACGTGCCGCCTGCTTTCTAGGCTCTCTACTCTGTTCCATTGGTATGTGCCTGTTTTTGCATCAGTACCAGGCTGTTTTCATTACTGCAGCCTTGTAATATAGTTTGAAGTCAGGTAACGTGACAGTTCCAGCTTTGTTCTTTTTGCTTACAATTGCCTTGGCTATTCCGGCTCTTTTTTCATTCCATATGAATTTTCAAATAGTTTTTTTTTTTTTTTTCTAGTTCTATGAAGAATGACATTGGTAGTTTGATAGGAACAGCACTGAATCTGTAAATTGCTTTGGGCAGTATAGTCATTTTAATGATATTGCTTCTTCCTATCCACATGCATAGAGTGTCTTTCCATTTGCTTGTGTCTTCTCTGATTTCTTTGAGGAGTATTTTGTAATTCTCCTTGTAGTGTTCTACCTCTCTAGTTAGCTGTATTCCTGGGTATTATATTCTTTTTGTGGGAATTGTGAATGGGATTGCCTTTCTAATTTAGCTCTCAGTTTCACTGTTGCTAGTGTATAGGGATGCTAGCAATTTTTTACATTGATTTTGTATTCTGCAACTTTGCTGAAGCTGTTTATCAGCTGGAAGAGCTTTTGGGCTGAGACGATGGGGTTTTCTAGATATGGAATCATGGCATCTGCAAACAGAGATAGTTTCACTTCCTCTCTTCGTATTTGGATGCCCTTTATTTCCTTTGCTTGCCTGATTGCTCTGGCTAGGACTTCCAATACTATGTTGGATAGAAGTGGCGATGGCCTTGTGCCTGTTTTCAAGGAAAATGCTTCCAGCTTTTGCCTATTGAGCATAATGTCAGCTGTGGGTTTGTTATAAATGGCTCTTATTGTTTTTTAAGTATGTTCCTTTAATACCTAGTTTACTATGAGTTTTTAACATGAAGGGATGTTGAATTTTATCGAAAGTATTTTTTGTATCTATTGAGATAATCATGTGGTTTTTGTCTTTAGTTCTATTTATGTGATGAATCACATTTATTAATTTGTGCATGTTGACCCAAACCTGCATCTCAGGGATGAAGCCAACTTGATCATGGTGGATTAGCTTTTTGATGTGCTGCTGGATTCTGTTTGTAAGTATTTTGTTGAAGAACCCTCTTTTCAACTAAAGTATTATACTGAAACTAAATATGCAAAACAAATAAAAGCAATACTGCACTTGTTGTGGATGGAGATGGCAGAACTAAAATTCAGGCATATTGTTTATCAGCCTTTAGTTCTTTCCTCTGCATCATATTCTATTTTTTATGTAATAATGTTTTCTTATTACTGAGTTTTTATTTAATTGAGTAATGAAGATATATAAAGTTGTATAAAGAGGTGTCATGACAAATTTATCTTTCAACTTATAAACTAGGTCCTTCTCAGCAAACGGTTCATATCATGTTTTTCCAACATCAAACATCACAGATATTTGGTAGTTCCCAATTAATTGTTGAAGATTGTTTTACAACTCTATCATTAATTATCATTCCAGAAAATACTACCTTATGAAGGGAGGCAAAAGCAATTTCTAACATAAGTCAGAATGCACTTTGGGGTAGAATCTGGAGGCTGTGCCTTTAATTGGTAGAAAAGCCTGAATGTGAAGGAAGGACTACACCCTAATTTTCTTCTCTCTCCTCCCTCTTACTTCTTACTGCTCACTCAACATCTTTTCTAAATAGTCTTAACACCATTTAGAAATTGGTGTAAAACATGTGGGGCTACTTGCCCATCTGTGTCCTCTTCCACCACTACCACCAGCACCCCAACCTCAACATCAACCTCCAACTTCTGCCTCCTAGCTATTCCTGCAGTGCCTTGGACCACATGTTATTACCAGTCACAGGTCCACTGTCCAAGAACCCTCCTCACCATAAAGATTTCATTTCATTAGTTGTAGTAGAAAAATAAATATGCCAACAAGCTATAAAATCCATTATATTTTTTCTTTGAAACATAGTCAATTCAAAACATATAATATAGAAAAATGTATTTAACATCAGTTGGATTATCAACAAACAAGATTTTTCACAAAGTTCTGTTTTGTTGTGATTTCAAATTACTTTTTATATTACATAAAAAATTTTTTTCAACTTATTATTTATAGAGATAAAATGGTTCCTATAATAGATTTGAAAAACATTTGCTCTTGTTACATGAAGTTCTACAGATTTGTGTTACTAAGTCTTATAGGCATTAATCAACACTTTTTAGCTATCAAAAAAGTGTAAGTGATAACTGGTACCAAGAATGAGAGAGAAAGAGGCTGGGCACGGAGGCTCACGCTTGTAATCCCAGCACTTTGGGAGGCCAAGGAAGGTGGATCACTTCAGGCCAGGAGTTTGAGACCAGTCTGGCCAACATGGCAAAACTCCATCTCAACAAAAAACACAAAAATTAGCTAGGCATGGTGGTACATGCCTGTAATCCCAGCTACTAGAGAAGCTAAGGCACGAGAACCACTTGAACCCAGGAGGCAGAGTTGCAGTGAGCCGAGACTGTGTCACTGCACTCCAGCCTGGGCAAAAAGAAAAAAAGAGAGAGAGAGAGAAAAGTGATGAGAGAAAACAAGAATTTAAAAACACAGGGAACTTTTATACTTAATCACCAATAAATTATTTGTGAGAAGGAATATGCTCAGTAAATTCTGAGCTGTTAAAATATTACTTTGCCCTAAATCCTAAACAGATGGGCATATTTAATTAACACTATTCTAGGCAAATAAATGGAATTATAAGCCTAGGTTAAAGAGTAAGTTCTCACAACTATTCTCCCTCTATCCTGTATAAAAATGAGTTTTGCTGCCTTGTCATTGTGAGCTAACCAGAGGTAAAGGGCACAAATACTTGGAGAAACCCGAGTCTGTGACAAGGAGATCCTGAAGCGGGAGTGGGTGTAACCCAGAGAAGAAAACATCTGTGGGGACAATGGGAGAAAGAAAGTGAGAGAAAGTGAGGGAAGTCACAGAAAATTGTGAATATGGATGTTGGCACTTCAGAATGAGGGGCTAAACTTCATTCAGAACTTCAGAATGAGGATTTAGCACTTAGATTCAACTTCAGAATGAAGATTTGGTCTTGCTATGTGATGTGTGCTGTGACTGCATCATTACATGTCAATCATAGTTACTGCTGCTCTAAGGCCTGCAGCCTGAGAGACAATATGCCAGCAAAGGGGTACAGAGTGTGCCCTCAGCCACCGATCCACAAAAGGCCACCTCTCAAACTTTTACAAACTTGGAAACAGAGAAAAGAACCATAACCATCCACAGGACTGTGCAGCAAAACTTCAAAACAAAAAAAATACTGCTGACCTGCAACTATTCCTAATCAAAAAGTCATGTTGATTTTTAGCTTGGGCTAACCAGCAAATTCACAGAAGTGCCCACAGTATGAAAAATAAAGAATTGCCTTTATTTCTCCTACCCAAGGCTCCTGAGGAACCCATTTATCTTTGGAGAGTTATTCTCTTAAATATTCCCTCAGAATCCTGCCTAAGGGAAAACGGCTGCAGCTGCTTTTTAATGCAATTTTTGTCAGGAAGATAAGTTTCCTCATTGAGAGGGTAAATGAAAGAAGAACAGGCTTCTGCAAACTGTCATATTTCACAAGAAAAGGGCCTTTTAAAATTCCCTTGGAGTTTGATTTTCTCTTCTAGACCAAAAGAGCTTTAATTGCTCTACCTCAATATGCCTTGTTTCTTCGGTCCAAAACTAGACAAAAAGTTTAATTCTCTGACAGACTACTCCTTTTCTGTTAAATCGCTTTCCTTCTGGATATAAAGTTTGCCAATAATCAGTCTGAAATGGGCTGTCTTTAGTGGAATGTGATTCTTTTTAGTCAATGGAAAGACACTTTTCAGCCTGTCCTTCTGGTTCTGCAGCAAAGAGGCAGGCAGCCTGCTTTTCTGTCCTCTTTAAGGAGAGAGAGCTCCACTTCAGTGCTATCCGCTAGACAGAAGACTTTCAGATAGACACCAACCAGATATTACTTCTGCTAGGAGATCTTATGGAAATAAGAACCCATGAAGCAATCAGTTTGAAGAAAATAATATGATATACTTTTGCTAGTTATTAAATTAATTTTATAAGGCATCTTTATGATGCCCACAGTTTGGGATTAATGGTAAAACATAGGATCAATGTATATTACCTTTGGAATATACAAACTAATTATAAAGATCAACTATTCAAGTAGTCCATCCACTTAAGCAATAAGATTGATAGACTCAGATAAAAGAAAAACATTTTGGATATTTTCTCCCTTGTTTATTAAAATGATTTTTAACATCTGGAGATAGACCTATGATTCAATTCATTAATTTCTCTCCTTTACCATACTGGGCTCTAATGATAAAAAGATAAATAACATATTGAACCTGCACTCCAAAAGACTAAGAAACTAGCAGAAAAGCAAGTATCTTATAATAATTGTGTAATCTAAGTCAAACGTGTGATATGAACAAAGGAATCAGGGAATGTAAGGGAGGAAGAAAGTAATTTGGCCAGAAGTCAAAAGAAAGAAGAATGCAGGATCCCCTCACTAGAGAGTAAATTTAAGCCGACGCTTGAGAACGATAGGAATTTGCTAAGCAGAAAAGTGATCAGAGGGCATTTCAAAGACCGAAGTCTATAACATTTGAGGCAAGGCAAAGAACTTTGTGAACATAGGAAGCAGGATGAAAGGAGGGGAGAGGAGGCTAGCAAGGAAAGCCTTTGTGAAACCTTGAATACCATACCAAAAAATTAGTTTTCCTAGAGACTCTGAGGAGCTGCCAAAGATTTCTGATAAAGGAAGAACCTTCAAACAAACTACTGGCCAGAAAGATTATCATGACTTTGCCTTTTTAGCTAAAGTTGAAGCAAATGATAGCTGCAATAAATACTATATAACATAGTTTTTTAAAAACATACTTTCTTACAGTTGGTTTTTAACAGTTCAGTTCTAGGGCAGGGAACAAGGGAGAAATCGTAACCATTTACTTTTGGCTCTTCATTTTAGTGTGTGTGCTTATGCTCAAATAGCAAAGACACTGATTTTTTAAAATTATCAATTTTGTCATGATCATTCTCAAGGTCAAATTCTGCTTGAGATGCCTACATGTATAATAAGCATCACATATGCTCAGTATATCTAAAATTTATGGTAAAGACACTAGAGTTTAATGTTATCATTATTACCTGTCACGGTTATTAGGAATATACTAATTTTATCTTTTCACATTCATTTTTATTCTTTACAGCCTTATTTTCTTTGTTAGTCTTTCCTTTGTGTCCTCTTTCATGAGCAGAAGGAAGACTGGAATATTAATGCACATAATTGTTGCTTAATGCAAAAATAAGGTATTTTCTAAGTTTTTATTTTCAGGAGAACAATACAAACTGTTCCACTTCTTTTTTTTTTTTTGGAATTTAGTTAGAAAAGATGAAGTAGAGAGAGAATGAGAGAGAGTTCTCCATAAAAAAGCTATTCTGAAGCATCCTGCTGTGTCAGTCTGATCCTCAAACTGCCAGAAATAGGAAATATCCAGAAGCACTATGCTGTGTAGTGGGAGAGGGGCTCCCATGGTTTTGACTACCTTGCTCCAATGATGTCCTAACTAAAAAGGCACCTCGGAGATGAAGCAAAGAAAAATACACATTAAGGTTATACTTTATGCAAAAAGCATTAATAAGATCAGTATTTAAAACCCGACCTTACTGAACAAAGTAAGGGGCTCATATCCTTTATTGGTTTTCCTTTAGTAAATACTTGCCTAAATTTGGTATAGTTTCCTATATTCCTATTGCTATAAATAAGTAAATAAAAATTGGGGAACTGTTTAGATACCTCTAGGTCAACCACCCATAGACACTTAAGCAAAGCTTAGATCATCCTGACTTCCTGGAAATCCAAACCCTGAATATAGAAATGCAAACGTTACATTTTTGTCCCTCACAGCATGATTCAGTGAAATTAAACCAATCAGCTATGGACAAATCAGCTTTAAAAGCTCTATCTGCCTTAGAAAAGAACACATGACAGCCCATCATGACAAAGGTGAACACACTTCGTCTTTTATGCCCTGTAAACTGTCCTGTAACTGCTGTAGAATTGGGGCTTAATGCCATTTTTCAGTTTTGGGGCTCCCAGTTTGCAAACTGTTGCTCTTCAAACTCAAAATTAGTCAGGCATGGTGGTTCATGCCTATAATCTCAGATACTTGGGAGGCTGAGGCAGGAGAATCGCTTGAACCTGGGAAATGGAGGTTGCAGTAAGCCAAGATGGCGCCATTGCACTCTGGCCTGGGCAAGAAGAGCGAAACTCCATCTCAGAAAAAAAAAAAAAAAAAGAAATATATATGCCAATTTAAGTGTTGCGAATATTTTTCCCCAGAATGTTTTCTGCTTTTTAACATTTTAGTTGCATGTTTTACTATGCTGGGTTTTTGTTTGTTTGTTTTTGTTGTTGTTGCTTTTGAGACGGAGCCTCGTTCTGTCGCCCAGGCTGGAGCTTGGAGTGCAGTGGCACGATCTCAGCTCACTGCAACCTCCACCT
>NW_022436943.1:30407813-30543349 GCF_009761245.1 Sapajus apella | reverse complement strand
CACAAAATTTTATATATATATATATATAAAAAAATTTATATATATATGGGGGATATATATATATATCCCCCTCTCTTTCTAGTGATAGTTAGATAGAAAAGCAAATACATTAAGCCACTAACCTTTCCTAGCCCAATGTTTTACCTAAGTTTTAAAGGGAAAAAATTCAACATTGAGTCTCTATAAGGACCCAGATTAAATGAGGAAACAAGGATGTGATTTAATATTGTAGGCTCATTTATCTTCGTTTGTAAAAAGACAAACGATAAATCACTGTAAGTAAATGGTTATAGCCCTCAATGACCAACAGAGGTAAGAAGATGGCAGATAAATGCAAAATGCAATGAGGGAAGACTGTCCAAAAAGCCCTGCCTGTCTTCAGTGTAGATCCTTTTCAATAAAGATTGACTGTAGCCTTCAAGGCAAAATGTATGCCATCATTCTTCAGACAGCTCTTCCTGGGAGACTGAACTCCCTGGCTATTTTTATTAACCTGGGTTTGTCTATACTGACAAAGAAAAAGAAAAAAAGCTTTAAATTTTGTATTTTTGAAGTGTACCCTCATATAACCAAAGCCAGAGGTTTGCATTAATGTAATCATCTAATATGTGTGGCTATATTTCTGAAATTGTCAGAATCTTCTCTACACACTCCATTACCAATGTTGAGCCACATCAGTAAATGCACATCATGAATGCACTGTGGATTTACTACAGCTTTTTATTTGACAAAAACTGTTATAAAGTTACACAAATTGTCCCAGACTAATTACCTATCTAAATGGTCTAACCTACAGATTATCTGTTTTTAATGGCTTTTGAAGAAATACATTTCATGATTCTTCTTTAGTTCACGTCAAAGTTTAAAAATAATACATACACATAAAAAGGGTATTTTGTAATCTACTCCACATGCCTCTTGTTTCCAATTTGGCTCATCCGGATTTACTCTTTGTGGAATTAAGGGCTTGTGTTAAGTATAAGTAGACATAATCTTCTCTGAAAAGTGGAATCTGAGTCTTTTCTCCACCTACTGCTACACAGGTATTTTGAACTTCAGTTTCTTTTCAATGAAATGGAGAAAATAATAATTTATATGTAATGGATTTCAACACATTTCTTTGCTGCATTAGCCAGTATGTTTCTACTATATTTCCTCCATTCGAAGGTGCCACTGATTGCAAGTCCCACTAGTAAATGAATAACAGCTTTCCTAAACATTTCCGAAATATTAAATGAGTAAAAACATTGGTCTTAATATCAAAAAAGAAGGATTTTTAAGGCAGTTTTTAGCCAGGCTTTATACAGATATCCAACTACAAATTAGTTTGTTAGGAGGATAACATCCAGTTGTAGAAGGTTTAGGATATTTTATCTTGGGATTTAACATCTATATTAAAGTAGTTAATTTCAATAACAAAAATGTAAAATATTACTAAAATAAAGAAAAGGGGGAAAATGGGGTATCAACTATTTGCCTTGTACCATGTGTTTTAGGTAAGTTATTTCATTTAGTATTTATAACAATCCTATGAAATAAATACTACTTTACCCATTTTAAATTGAAGGAAATTCAGGCTCTAAAGAAGTAAAACAAAACAAAAAACAAACAAAAAACTTGACCAAAATATAATAATGATAGGGTATCTAGTGAGTGAATGAATAGAAATTTTTAAATCTAGGACCCTTCCACTACTATGCCTCAAATAAATGCCAACTTAATAAGCTTACAAAAAAAAAAACCTCTAATAAAATATAGTTCCACATGCTTAAAACAGTTTGCTTAGAAATACACCTTTTATATTATCTTGATCTAATTATTCAAGGGTATTTACTCACTGAGCACTACCTTTAAAGCCAATGACATTCCAGAGACAAAATTCTGAGTGTCTACACTGTTATGTTCTAATATACATTATCATTTTTAAAATGCAGGTAAAATTCCATTATTTTTACTTAAATTAGAATACTCTTTTCTCTGATAAGGCTCAACAATTATTATTAATACCATTCTATCTGTGCCTATATATGCTGGAGGCAGTTAGGAGCTTGTGTGAAGTCAGACTGAAGTAGGTTTGAGTCCCTGAATCACTGAGTTACCAGCCATGGGACCCTGGACTAGTTTACTGAGCCTGTTTAAAACACAATCTCATCGTCATTTATGAGTTCATGTTCGTAAAGCTCTGCCTAGCATAGAGTAAACCCAGATGATTCATTCCATAAATATTTTAAATGTTACTGAGGTAAATAGCCTATAAAAGGGAATTCAAATTCTCAACACATTTAACTTCAGCTTAGTCAGTGAGCAAACCGTGCTCAATGTCTTATATATAGAAGTAATTAAGCCTAATTTTAGACTCAAGAATATTATATTCATCTTCATCACTAATTAACATATCAAATATTGCCTTCCCCATAGAATTAGAGAAGTACTGGTGAAAATGGCATGGTGGTCCATAATAAGCACCTGTGAGAGATTACTTCTTGATCAAGAATATCAAGAACCAAAGTGAACTTCAGTTTCCAGTGAATGAAAATTACCTGCACAGGTGTTTCCCAGATTTTGTTCCATAGACACTGACCTCATAACATACTTTTAGAGAAAAAAAGGGTCTTTGCAATTTTGGATACACATAAAACTCTCTTTTGGTGATCCATGCTGCATATGTGTTCCTGGTGACCTGCAGTAAGGAAGCCTGTTTAACTTGGTTTACAGATTCACAATTTTCCAAATTTGTATGATGACAGAATTATTTTTGTTACATGAAAGCTATTAAAACTAGTTTGATGGAAACACAGTCTAGGATTCAACAGGCTTCTTTTGAGTCTCCAATTAGAAAGATGAGAAAAACATTCTTCTTTAATCTGTAGTATCAATAGTGGTATGATTGATTCCCTTTTCAGTTTTCAGAAAGTTTCTGCTACAGAAAAAGGAAGGTACATGCTAAAATTTCAACTAATTCAATGTTGAGGGCGATAGGATGAAAGCAGCATATGGCAGTGAGTCTTACACTTCCTACCTACATGAACTGTTTTAGTTCCATAAACAACATGGTTTTTATTTTTAGCAATGGATTCCTGCCACAGAAATAATGTATCTCTAGGCTCTGATATGGCTGGAATAATTCATTTTGTCCTAGAAAAAGGGAGAAAAAAACCTACATTGCATTGGTAGGTTCTTCCTCATTATGATATAGCAATGTGTACTACGCAATGATTTACTGTGCTTATTAAAACAAAAAAATATCCTTCCCCAGTAAAACATGATGTCAGCTTACTCGTCACTAAATCAGGAAAATCTCATTAAATTCAAAACACCTGAATGAATCAAACAACCATGGAAAATAGTGTGCTTCATTTGCATGTTTCTAAAATCTACTACAGGACAGAATATGCTGTACCCTAATTCTATTGGTTTCTACCCCCACAAAGTACACATTTAGGGAATTTTTAAAATCCCAAAATTGAACCTGTAATTTCAATGGCATGATGTAAGGCAATATTAAATTTTCACCAATCTCTAAAGCAAGCATGATAATGGCAATTTCTCAAAAAAGAGAGGCCAGTATTGTCTCATCATGCAATGATATTTCACAAAGCACTGTAACTACTTGGAGTATTAGGATAAAAAAAATGCATACTGGAGAAAAAAATAAAGATCCTCTCTGCCCTCCCTAAATTTCACATTGGTAAGTGATTTCTGATGCTCCTTATAATCACATTTCTAATAATCACTTTTCTAAATAAGAAAATCCAAAGTACATTCTATGGAGTTCAAAACATTCGCCCTTCCAAACAGAAGTCCCTATTTGGGTATCATCTCATTCCTGACCTACCCAGATGAAACGCTGGATACATACACAATGTGGGTACCCTTTATTAACATCTTGAAGGATAATTTTATGTTGGGCCATTTGATCTGTCCCAATGATCTGACAACTGAATGCATAATACATAACAAATTATGAAGGTTGGTGTTTTAAGCTTTTTAAAGGGCTTTCAAAAACTGACATTTTAAAAATTTGATTCTTCACAAGTAACACCATCAGATTTAATTTATATAGGTGCGCCAACCTGAATCATTAAAGCTTGGATCTTAGAGTAACTTAATAAGTGAGGGAGCCTGAGTAAATATGCAGTCTGGTAGCCAACTTCCAGTATGGCCCTTGGCGGTTTTTGCCTCTGAGTATTCCTATCCCTGTGCTACCTCTTCCACAGTGAATAGACTAGCCTATCTCTGTATTTTATAGGATGCTGTATTTTATAGGATGCTGTATTTTATAGGATGCTCTGTAATTAATAGGATGCTGAATAAATGAGGTAATGTGACATCTGAGGCCAGGTCACAGATGACACTGTGGTTTCTGCCTCGTTTCCTGTCTTGCTCACTCTGGTGGAAGCCAATCACCATACCCTGTGGACTCTCTTCCAAGACTACTCTCTATTTCTGACTATAAATGATCCCCTATTGAAACTGAAGCTGGCCTTGGACTGATCTGCGATTGAATTTAGCTGTTTATCTTAATGTATTCAGGGTAGAATTTGGTAACATTACGATTGTTAACCGCACAAGAGGCAAAAGAGGGTGCAGCACAAGGTTTATATTCAAGACACATTTAATTCAAATCACTTTAGTGTATATCACCAAAATGATTCTTTAAAATCTCTTAAAATCTTTAAGACTCCCAGTCAATCAAGTTAGCCTCTGCCCCCTCCTATAACTACACACAAGTGAAATAAAGGTTATGGGCGGGGCGGAGGTGAAGATGAGGATATAAAAGTCAGAGGCCCAGAAGAACAATTAGAATAAAAAGGAGAACAGTAGCAGAGAGAAGAGGCAGAGGGGGACAGACAGGGTGCAAATTATAAATGCTGGAAAGTGAAAGGATGGAAAACAACTAACTTAGCAGAGCAGATAAAGCTGACAGTCCAATGCCAAGAATGTCAAGGAAGAGAAATAGCCAATTCACGAGCAAATTCACTTGACAGAAACCAGAAAAGGGTGTAGGAATAGGGCGCATATTTGTATTTTTGAAGGGAGTGGCATAGGTGGGACTGAGAAAAATGGTTGGTTGAACATCTAAGAAGCATATAGGCTCTTAGATCCAATCCTCTGCCCTAAGCAACCAGATGACTACATCTCCTCCAACCAGTAAGAGAATAGCAGCTGGGTCTCCTAAAAAGTTAAACCAATAGCCTGGCAGGAATGAGTTCAGAATATTCCTTTCTGAGTAAATCAACACACACAGGAAAAAAAATACCTAGAATTACTGATAGTTTGTTATATAAACTAAATATACCAAATAAAATAAACAAGTGATAAAATGGTAGTGCTTACCACTTAACAAGTTCTACACATAAATACCAGGTATCTAATTAGCTTTTAAATGCTTTATTTGCAAACATGAATGGACAATCCAGACAGAGACACAAGAAACTAAAAAAAAAAAAAAATGAACAATGCAAAAACAGAGGAAAACTTTAGAAAACTATGACCAATATGAGAAGACATGCAAACATGAAACAAGAACAGGATATTATTTAAAACATTTTTGTTGAAATTTAAATAAGAGCAGAAATAACAAATCCCATAAAGGAGCTGGAAAATAAAGTGGAAGAAATCATACTCACAAAGTAGAACAAGAATAAGAAAAAGATAAAAATTGAGATAAATAATAAGAAAGTTAGAAGACTGATCAAGCTGGTACAATATACATATTATAGGAGCTCCAGAAATGTCAAACCGAAAACCAAGAGATTTATCCAAGACAATATTCCAGAACATACACTAGAACTGAAGTACATGAGTTATCAAGATAGAAAGGATCCACTAAGTATTTTACACAATGAATAAAAAATGATCTAACCTGAGGCAAAAAATGTAAGATTTTGGAACACTGAAGACAAACAGAAATCCCTAAAAGCCTCAATCAAAGAAAATAAAGCCGTAATTTAAAAAGCAAGCCAAAAAGCCAAATGCTAGGTAGCAGAATAGCATCACACTCTTCAATAACTGAGTGCTAGAAGAAAACAGAAAAATGCCTTCAGAATTTAGAAAGAACTTATTTCTAGCCTATACATACTATCAATCAAATGTGAGTTTAGAATAAAGGCATTTTCAGACCATGTGATAGCACACAAATGTATACTTCCAATTATGGAAGCCTTCTCTAGAAGTTATAAGAGGATTGCCTGACTAAAATTAGGAAGAAAACTAAGAAAAAGGAAGACATGAGACCTCAAGGGGAAAAAATCCAAGACAAGAGAAAAGCTAAGGGAATTGTCAGGATGACAGTGAAGGGAAATGGTGTATGACAATGGTGCAGTAGAATTACAGAGCAGCTAACTCATTGGAACTGGAGGGCAGACAACCAGGAGACAACTGTCTGAGGAATGTCTCCAGGAAAGCAAAACCAAAACCAAAGCCATGACAGAATACCTGATTTTCACAAAGTTATTGAGAAGCGGTTTACATTTCTATAGAGAGTTTGGAAAGAGTTTTTTTTTTTTGTTTTTTTTTTTTTTTTTTTTTTTAAAGTTCACAGCGATGGTACCAATTATTAACTCTGGGAAAAACAAAACGTTGTTAAAGAAATGTAATCATATAATAAAATATAACAATTTTATAGCCATAATTGTACTAATATTGATTTAATTAAAAATTTATATGACTAACTGAAAAAATATAGAAAAACATATATTTAAAATCATTCCCATTTTCCACAGTAGGAAATCAGAAGACAATATGCTAAACAGAAACATACAAATTGAAGGTATTCAGAATCACAGAGATAAACCTGAAGAAAAAACAGTTTAAAATGTTGAACATGCTTTCCCTAAGGAATAAGAATACAGAGATGGGAAGAAGGGGGCAGAGTAATGGTACATTTTCTTATACATTTGTAAAACTGCAAACTTCCACACTCAGTAAATATATGGATATATACATATTTATATTTTTTTTGACTTTCAAATTTACATTTAAAACACCAAATCTATTGGTTTGTCCCAAGAGCAATACAATTTTACATTTAATATTAGAAAATTTTACCACATGTGAAAACAAATTTTATCTCTCAAAGGAAAAAATATTTCCTGCTGTAAGATTGAGATATTCCATTTTATTCATTTTTCTCAGGCAGAAAAGTCTTCAATAACTAATTTTTATATTAATATAGATCCATAGATAGATTCAAATACTCATATAAAAGCTAAACAAAGTGACTCACATTAGGTCCACCAAAATGGCTATAAATAGCTTATTTTCCTGGAGTGAGTTCCTGCTAATTTATTATTTAAATGTTGTACATATGATACATATACACATACATATATATAATTATTTAAGATGTGTATGTGGGATTATGAAAGATAATTTTGCTATGATTAGTACAGAATGGATTTTATTTTTCTGAAGATGCTTTGCTCAATATTAGAATTTAGCTGAGTGCAGTGGCTCACACCTGTAATCTCAATACTATGGGAGGCTGAAGCAGGAGGATCACTTGATCGCAACAGACACATTATTTCTAGATGTGTCTGTGTGGGTGTTTCTGGAAAAGATTAACATTTGAATCGGCAGGCTGAGTAAAGAAGATCACTTCACCACTTCATCAATGTGCCTGGGGACCACCCAATCACCGAAGGCCTAAATAAACAAAAAGGTAGGGCAAATTTGCTATCTTCCTGAGATGGAACTTCTGACAACCTGAGACATCAGTGCCTTTACTTCTTAGGCCTTTAAACTCAGACCAGGACTTACACTATCAGCTCCTTGGTCCTCAGGCTTTCTGTCCTTGATTGAATCTATATCACTGGCTTTCCTGGGCCCCCAGCTTGCAGACAGCATATTGTGAAATTTCTCAGTCTCCATAATCATCTGAGTCAATCTCTTCTAATAAATTTCTCGCTTTCTCTCTCTCTCTCTCTCTCCCCCCACCCCGTGTGTGTGTGTGTGTGCGCGTGTGTGTGTGTGTGTGTGTGTGTGTGTGTGTCCCATTTTGGTTCCATTTCTCTGGAAATCACTGATTAATACAAGTGGTTCTCACTTATTTAAAGAAAACGGACATATGACAGTCACTGCTTTTACTCTGTCCACAGAAACATCACCCCAAGATTTTGTACCCATTGACCTAATATCTTGAGAGCTATCTACAAACAGGAAGAGATTTAGACGTCGACACTTAACTGCTTCTTAAATTCAAGCCACTATTTTAAAATGTCAAACTATGTACTCATTTTAAATATATGACTGAGAATCAACTATATCTCTAGGTACCTGTTATAGCTGGTATGGATGTAACCTTCCAAAAGATCCACATAGACTTCCCACCCTTAGGATGTTTCCGTTCTGGAGGTAGATACATACAGATTAAAACAGAGAACCACAAAATAGGACCAAAAAACCCCTTAGGCCAGTGAGCATGGGAACTGAAGAGTCTGAATCACAACCATTTAGTGTTTGAACCTGAGAAAACATTATGGGAAAAAGCCCAGGATGAAACAGAGTAAGACACATTCTGGAAACCAAAAGACGATGGGTGGATAAGGAGTGTGAGGAGGAAAAAGGACTAGCAAAAGATAAGGCCAGAGGAGCAAGGGGATGCCAGACCATAAAGAACAGAAGCTTCTAAATGTGATCCCGGGGACAATCGAAAATCATAACATCTTTAAAATGTCATTTTCATCAAAGCGCCATGTGTACACAATAACAAATTTCATCCATGGACAAACTTACACTGTAAAGCACTGCTCTAGTATGCCCACGGCTTGCTCCACAGTACAGCAACCTCCCCTAACGTTTTCTTATTTTAGGTCACTTGTTGGCTACCAACTCTGAATAAAATGCTGTTTCTTGACGATTCATGCTATTCCTTCCTCCTTTTCCCAATCGTTGATAATCTTGTTATTATTTTTAGAAATTTAAGTAGAGTCAGTATCCCCTTCTCCTGTTAGGTTAGGTGAAGCTATGAGTGCTTCTAGTTCTTCCCTACATCTTTGCAATCCTTTTTACTTCTCTCCCTTTGGCTGGCTGACATTTTCCTTTATTATCACAAGCTTGTTAACATATACATTCTATTTTGAAAATCTACATAAAATCTACACAGAGCAAAATGCACAGATACCAAGTGTACAATTGGGTGTTAGCAGTTGTATACAACCACATAACCAACATCCCAATCAAGAAATAAGACATCTCCATTACTCCAGAAAATTGTCTTGCTTCCCCTTCCACCCCATAACCAACTCCTCTTCTGATTTCTATCACCCATATTAATTTTGTCTGTTCTAGAAATTCATAAAAATTGAATCATACAAAATGTACTATTCTGTCACTCAAAGTAACATCATGGAGACATTCACGATTTTGTGTGTGAACAATACACCATTTTCTCTGTACAGCTAAGTAGTATTCCATTTTATAAATATACCACAATTTGTAAAACTTGTTTTTTTTTTTTTAGTTTTTAGCTATTATAATTAAAACTGCTATGAACATCCATGCACAGCTATTTTTGTAAACAAAGCTTTCCATCTGCTTTTGGTAAATATCTTGAACTATTTTAATAGGGAGCTTGTTCCTCACTATTAACTGATTTCTAGTCATAGGTTAAGAGTATGTTTAATGAAACCAAGATATAATGGATTCCTGTAGCTTTAAATCCCAATGTATTATGATTTAAGAATGAAATAAAATGATTAATTTTAAGGATTTGTACATCAGTGCTTTGTGAATCCAAAATTGTTGAATCTTACTTGCAGATTAAATCTGAACACTTACGTCTAATATTGCCCCAGCCATCAAGAAAATCATCCCTTATGTCCCCAAAGGAGACCCATCTCAGTGCAAAGGAAGTTTTTAAACTAATGTGTATAGTAGTATCCCTAGTTCTTTAAGATCCAGATAGTCAGATTCATTCTGTACTTTAATGAAAAAAAAAAAAAAAAAAAAAAGAGCTCTGAAGGAATTGGGGGGTGGAGCGGAGTAATGCACAAGAATGGTAACCTAAAAATAAGAAATAACTCAAACATGTTGCCTTCTAAAAATCTAAGTCGACTGTGCAGTGTCTTACCCTCTTTTGAGGTATTTAAGAAGAACAAAGAATCCTCAGTTTTGTCTCTAGTATACAACTGTGTCTTTGAGTCAGAAATAGTAAATAAAATGCTCTCTATCCTCCTTACATGTTAGAAAATAGAAGGAAGGACCAAGGAATATAGTTACATAATGGCAATGAAGGAAATACATAAAACAGAAATTGAATCTTAGACACAGAAGACTACTAGGAAGAGATATTGCACCTGGATAAATCAAGGGGTATAGTGGCAGATAAAAAACATAAAAGAAGCCACTGCAGAGGATAACGGGTGTGTGTTTTGGGGATTGATGGAGTGCATGGCCAAAAAAGTAGTGTAACACCTTCAATTTCAGTGAATATGATCCTTCTCTACATAGTAATTTTCCTGGACCTAAGTAGAATTTCTTCTAATTTGGAAAGCAAAATCACAAAGTCTCTGAACCCAGTTTTAATTTTTCTTTATAAAACATTATAATCCTTTAAGGGTCACTTAGCAAAAAGAAAGGTAATTTTGATATAAATATTTATACTTTTATCTCAATCAAAAATAAGGAATATACTTAAACTAGGCAGGTGGACTTCTGCCTATACATTAGCTAAAGTAATAACTATGGTGAATTACGTTATTATCACTGCTAATATTAACACCAATTAACCATGAAACTAAAATTCCCTTGAGTAAAAGGTAGAACCTGCCAAGATATGTTCCGTCTAATAGACCTGAGCTGTCCAATAGGGTCTAGCCATATGTGGCTACTGAGCCCTTGAAAAGAGGCTAATTTGAGATATGCTATAAATTTAAAATACATACCAGATTTTGAAGACTTAATATAAGAAATGTTAAATATTGCAGTAATACGTTTTGTATTCTTACAAATTGAAATGAAAATATATTCGACACATTGAGCTAGATAAAATACACTATTAAAAATAATTTCACCTACTTCTTTTTACTTTTTCAATGTTGCTACTAGAAAATTTAAAATTATATATGTGGCTCACATTATATTTCTAGTAGATAGCTCTGGCTTAGAGCCTTTAAAGCAAAATGAACTTTTCTGGCTCTCATAGATTTTTAAAGCTATGGATTCATTTGTCTTCAAATTAAAATGCACAATGATTATGTCCAACAGTTTTTGAGACTAGCTGGCCGGTCTGACAATTTGCTTATTAGACATAATTTAAGCTTAGATTTTAGACAGAAGAAATGTTCAAATTCAAAACACTTTTCCAGGAAAATGTGTCTTCAAGTAAAAGACATAGAATCCACTTTGTCTTAAAAAGAAAAAAACAACAACTAAATAGGAATTTGAAGTGATAAGTCAAGATTTTGGTTTAGCATAGAGTTCACTTACCATTTAGAGATGGATGAGAGACAGATTAAATTGTGTTACAGTAACCAACTAAATTAGAGATGATTTGATATAAAACACACATTTAGTCAGGATTACCATCACTAGTCAGAAAAGACTTGATTGAATCAATTTTCCTGTGAAAGTTATTAAAACTAAGGCAAGGTTATTTAATGAAATACATAAGACATTTTAAAGTAATGTTTTTTACTATTTACAGATTAATTTATTAATAATTTGCATGGCTAAAAAAGAGAGAAGTGAATAATGATGTCTTTGTTTTGTCTTAAGCAAAAATAACTGAAACGTATATGGTACTTATTAAATCACTAGTAGATATAACAATTTTGGAAGGAGAAACACATACTCAAATTATACTTACCTTAAGGGTATTGGAAGGGAAGCCACATCAATTTAAAAATATTTAGTTAAATTTTAATTAAAACAAGTTTATGTGTTATATATATTTTATTCCAACATATAAAATATTTCATTATATAGGTTTTTGTGTCTTTGAGCATGTATACCATAAATTCTACGCCAACAGTAACTTTGAATCCTGGTTTTAAATCTATGTAGCAGGTTTCCTTGAATGGCTGAATAAAGTGAAGTTATACAAATTGCCAAGTTCCTGGCAGAGTAAGCATCTAATAAAGTCGATTCTGTATATATGTGAAATGTAAGCCTTCTAAAAGTTTAGGAAAAATTCAGCGAATCTATATGGAAAAATTGAAATATTAGGCTAACTTATTCAGGGCTTTCCTTTTCATATTTGTAATTAAAAAAAACAGGTATGCTTGTTTATCCCTTTTTTCCTCCCAAATATCCAATTGATAATTTTTCTCTCTGTCATTATATTTTACTGCCATTATTTTTCTCTGTCATCATATTATACTTAGGTCATAATTTCTTTCTATATATATACATATGTATATATATGTATATATGTCATATTATACTTAGGTCATAATTTACATATATATGTCATCATATACTTTTCATAATTTCTTTATATATGTATATATGTCATCATATTATACTTAGGTATAATATATATATATTTATATATATATTTATTATATTTATATATATAATAAATATATATAAATTTATATATATATTTATTATATTTATATATATAATAAATATATATATATAAATTTATATATAAATTTCTTTATATAAAGAAACAGAACATCTCTATAAATCTTTAAGGCTTTCTGAGGAAAAAACCATTATTCCCTTACCTTTTTAACAGATCAGGAAATTAAAGCTCAAAGAGGTTATTATTTAATTTACCAAAATCAGACAGGTATACATATTTCTCAGATTCTTTGCCTCCCTAAAATCAGGATCCTGTTTACAATCAATGGTGTCTTGACTGGATAAAATTTGCTAACAAGGACATCACAGCAGGGATTCAGAGGCAGGTTTGTTTGATACAAACTCACTTGCTCTTCTACACAACTGCATTACAAAAGTTAGATGGGCCTAAACCTGGAGTTCAAAACCTGAGTAAGCTCCCATCCCTGTAAATTTCAAAGCCTGATTACATCTTTTTAATTTTCCTATTGAGTACTGAAATCAATCAAAATAAAAAACAAATTATTATAATAAATTTTAAATAGTTGTTGTATTCTACATATGTAACATGGAAGCCACCTCAATTCTCAAATAAATGACTCAATTTTCTAAGTAGTGAAATCAGTACATGAGTATTGTTGAAATATAAAGTGACTGCAAAATTTATAAACAACACCCTATTAGTGACAAACATTGCTTCTTCAAATCTTTGGCTATAGGTAATGTGTTCACTATTATTATTCTGGAGCAATTTTACAGTTATATCCCCCAAAACACTATATAGAAAGTCAAAAATGCTGGTTTATAGTCTCATCTTTCACATGACATGGGTTTTATCACTTACATTTTTGTACCTAAAAATGTCACATTTTAAAACATATGGGTTTGAGTCACTCTGAAATATTCTAGCTCTAAACCCAAACTATCCACCGTTGAATCAAGACATAAAAAAGAAAAAGAGTTTGGAAAAAAGAATAACATTGTCCATCTAATTTCTGCAGAGATATACCCTGAAAGGCAGTGTATGAAGAGATTGTTCCACCCTAAAGTAAAGCATTGATACATAGTGTTCCCAACTTCAATTCAATAGAATCTCTTCAAAAACATAATGCACAAGAGCTTCTTGTGTAATATCTGTACCACTAACTTTTTGAAAAAGTAACTAAAGCAATGATGGTTTTCCTAGCAGGTTACCTTTTGATCCGTTTCTGAAATGTCTGAACAGCACAGTCCTTATGCCACAGATGAGTCACTGAACGCCTTGGGTCAAATAATTGTAGAACATCAGAAAAACAATGATTCACAGTGCATTTCATGTTGCAAATGACTCATTTTGTTGAATTAATTCATTTTTCTAAACACATTAACTGTAGGATCTAGTTTATCAAGGGACATTGTATATGTTGGAAAGAAATATGGAAATTAACATGGGAAAGTAAGTTAGAGGAGGGTCATCTTTTAGATGACTCATTGGAGTTAGGTTATTCTATCCAAATGGAATAAGCCATAATAAAGATGCTGACTGAAGCAAAAATCTTAGGTAGACATAAAAAATGGAAAATGCCAGGCTCAAATTAATCAAAGTTAATACACACAAAGCAGCCATGGGACTCACCCTGGGACACTGCTCAACTGAAAAGAGTGAGTAAAAAGGAAAAACTCAGACTGCACAGTTAGGGTTCCAGTGAGAATACTTAAAATTTCAGGAAGGTTGACCTTTCTAGATAGAAATGAATTGTATCAAATATCTGTAATTTCTCTTATTATATACATCCAGACATATATTTATGCTTTCCCCAAATTCTATAGCCTAACTATGAAGAACTAGTTTCATTTCTTAGGCATGCTTTATGTTTATATGCTCTTCATTATACTGATTTCTTTGCCTAGAAGGCTTTCATCCCACTTCTTCCTTGACTTCTGACAAAATCCCATCAATATTTCTCTATAACTATGCTCCCAAGAACTCTGTAAACTTTTCTACAATATGTCTGTCTCTTCCCACAAAACTGTGTCGTAATTTCATTCATGCACTATGATACTTCATCAATGTGTTTTTTATCTGAAATCAACTGTTCATTCAGGGCTTAAATCACTAGTAAACAGTGTTTCTGAATGAGATCAAGGTATAATCAAGCATGCAGCTAGGTGCCTGACAGTTCTCAATAGGTATCTGTTTATTTATAAATATTGGGAGTGAACTTTACAATATAGAAATAGTGACTCAATGACATTAAAATGAAGGATAAAGAGAAAGAGCATATGAGAACAAATGAGGCTCATGCCACAAAGAAGGATTCTATTATTATCACCATCACCCTAATTACTTAGAAAAAAAAAAGTACACACCTAGAATCAGATGGAACAGTTGCCCTGGGTACAATTACATTCTGAAAATTACAATGCATTAAACACCCACCAATGCTTTCTCCAACAGATATAGTATTCATTTTGTATATCACTCTAATGTGCTACTATACTATAGTAGCTTGCATTATTATTCAAAAATATTTTCTGCAAGAGGATAATATATACTTGTCCCATGCTGACATTAAATTGCTTTGACCAAATGACATGTGGAAAGAATTGATTCATGTGAGCAGAAGCTCTTAAATACAGTATGATGTCTGCCATGTTCTTATTTTTCTCTCTGTTAAAAGATAGGTAATATTACAGGTATAGCCTACACTGCCAGCCTCAGTTCAGAATAAAATGAGGTAAAAGAGAGGTGCAGTTAATCTTCAATGGACACAAAGTGATAAAGCAAGCTCGCATGAGTAAGCAATAAACTTCTGTGGTCTAAATCACCGAGATTTGGGGTTTGATTTTAACGTACAATATTGACTAGCTTATCCCAACTCATTGTGTATCTGTATATATTTGAGATTAAATAAGCAATGTTATTATATAACACACATACATACATACAAAATATACACAGACACATATATATGTATAAATGCATCTTTCTCATGTTTTGTTTTTCAGGGTCACTGGCGGGTAAAGAAAGAAAGTTTTCAATCTGGACAGATTAGTAAAGGTTTTCTCCTTGTGCCAATAAATGCAATTGCTTTTGTTCTGTTTTTTTTTGTTATTTGTTTTCTTTTTTCTTCCAGAAAGTTTTTCTTTCAATAAAAAAATATTATTTGATATTACAGCTCAAATCAGCTATGTGCATCTTCCATCTGTCAATATTTATGGCTCTGAGTATCAACATTTGCACATTTCCTATTCCATTGCAGTCTATTCTATTCCACTTACCTTCATAAAATACTGCAGAAACACTGGCATAACAGAGACAGAGACTTTATTATCATGATTGATTCTGATATGATCTGGCTAGGTCCCCAACCAAATCTTATCTTGAATTTTAGCTCCCATAATCCCCATATGTCATGGGAGGTAACTGAATCATGGGGGCCAGATTTTTCCTGTGCTGTTATCTTGATAATGAGTAAGTCTCATGAGATCTGATGGTTTTATAAAGGGCAGTTCCGCTGCACACACTCCCTTGCCTGCCGTCATGTAAGACATGCCTTTGCTCCTCCTTTGCCTTCCACCATGATTGTGAGGCCTCTCCAGCTATGTGGATCTGCAAGTCCATTAAATCTCTTTTTCTTATAAATTACCCAGTCTTAGGTATGTCCTTGTTAGCAGCATGAAAACAGACTAATATAGATTCCTATTGTAAGGATGTATTTTCCCCCATCCCTACTTGGGGTGCATCAATAAGCAGAAGCATATCTGATAAGGAAGGCAGAGAAACAAATCATACTTATTATACGAAAAATATAATAAAAATATAAAAATATAATAAAAATAAAAATATATATAAAAATATAATAAAAGTTGTTGACTACCAATCACATTTTATTGCAATATTTCTTTGCAAGGTTTCTGTTTGGTCTGTTGCCAGATCATTCCCTCCCACAGTGAAAACGTTTATGTATCTTCCAGGGCAATCGCTTGCTAGCAAAGATCTCTTCTCAACATTAAACATCTGCTCAATATTCATTAAGCCTTTTCTCTACTTTTTGTTTATTTCCTTTATCTTATAGATTTCTCCCTATTCCTTGCCCAAGGTGTTCTTAGACAAAGAGTTGTGCATCTTTGAAAATACATTCTGAATCCATATTTACACTAAATCATAAGATTGAAGATTTATAGAAATAAGAAACTATTTGGAAATAGCTAGGATAGTGTCCCACAAACAGCAGGTACAGTCATACCTGGCATAACATTTGAGTCAACTATAGACAGCATAAAGGACAGTGGTCCCATAAGATTATAATACTGTGTTTTTACTGTTCCTTTTCTATGTTTAGCAATGTTTAGATACACAAACACTTACCATTGTGTTACAACTGCCTACAGTATTCAGTACAATAACATGCTGTACAGATTTGTGGCCTAGGAATAAAAGTCTATACCATACAGCCAAGGTGTATAATGAGCTGTACCATCTAGGTTTGTATAAGCACACACTGATGTTCACATAACAATAAAATCACCTAAAGATTAATTTCTCAGAATGAATCCCTGTTATTAAGAGGCACATGACTGTATTTAATAAGTGGTAAGATCCTCCTCCATAGAAAAATTATCTAATCCAAGAAAATATAATATATCTGATATAAGACAAAATAAAATTATATAATCAAAGACAAAATAAAATAAAATAAATAAAATCTGAGTCCATTCATCTAATGTTTTCCCAATCATAAGGTCAAGTCATTTTATTTATTTATTTATTTATTTATTTATTTATTTTTATAAAGGAATGGAATAATCAGCCACAAGGATTGCTATATGCAGATTATTGTATTCATAAAACAGTGGATTCAACCTCATGAGGTTTTTATGAGTATTAAATGAAATAATGCACAGGAACACACGCAGTTTCAGGCATAAGTGTCTCTAAATGGTGCTGATAATGTTGAGTGGCATTACCATCACAGCTCTGGGGTGTGCTTGGACTCCTAGAGATGAAGACTAACTTTTTCAAGGAAAATCAATGTTCACACAGCATCTGTTGCCAATTCAGGTCAAAATAAATACATGGAAATTATAAGACAACATTTAGAAACACTCATACTAGCATGGGCAAAGACTTACGTGTCAGAACCCGAGACTAGTCTTGTCCCAGTGTTCTTTCCTCTCTTAAACCTGCATCAGCCTTTGATACAAGCTCAAGAACCATGCAAACAAACATTCACTGCTTGTCCAAGGATAGCATGATAGCCATAGATGATATTTAGACCACAATATGTACACTGGTCTTACTACTATTCATCAACTCAAACAAGTGATCATTAGAGTTCAGTCAATCACAGGAAGTTTATGGGAAAACCAGAACCCAATACGGGGCTGGTTTTATAGGTGGTGCTAAGAAATGAGGATGGTGATAGGCAAGAACTTCTCTTTGACTAGACTACTCATCTTAAAATGCACTAATAATGCTAGCTTCCTCCCACAGTTATAAAGAACAAATGAGAAAATATCTGTCAATCATTTAGAGTGGGAACTCACCTATTTCTAGCCCTTAATAAATATTAGTAATTTTATTAATAGGATTATCATCATCATTATCGCCACCTAGAAGAGCTTGGGGCAACCACTAATTCCTTTTTACACATGCTTTTAGGAACAGGGTAAGAAAGAGAACTTTGGAGAACTCATCTGCAGCTAAGTGAAAGTTGATAGAACCATTGATTGCCTCAGGGCAAAACAAGGAAATGAGAAGGGATCGGGAGTATGATGCAAGTTAATTATAAGCCCATGAGACTCTCGAAGAACTGCAGACTGGGAAAATCAGCAGGAAACTTCAAACAACACTGGTTTTGAAAAGTGCTGTCGCAGTTGGGATCTTTTCTAATGAGTGGTACACCTACAGGAACAATTGCAAGAACTGAAGAAAGCAGTCACTTCTGGGAACAATCACTGGGAAGCGCAGACATGACACTGTCAGGCTAGAAGACTTTCAGGCTCGGAGAACTCTACCAAGGACGCGTGACTCACTTTTTAGGACAGAGGTTCAGTTTGCATTGTCCTTCAACATGTGGAGGTATGGGCAACAAAGAAATGGAAGATATTTCATCTCACTCTTACCTAAGGACAAGATTCATGTCTAATTCATCTTTCTATTCCCCTATAGTGCCTAGCACTTTAATGGCACCTGGTACTTTTTCACATGGTAGATGCTCAAAAAATGTTTTGAATGAAAAACACCTTAGCTTCACATATTGTGATTTGTTAAGGAACCTAGATGCACTGGATGGTAACTGATCAGCTTGTAAACTATAATTGAGTCTTCAGATTCTCCAGGGTTTTTGCCAAATATCACTTCTGAACTCCAGCAGATACTAAAGAAGCAAGTAAGAAAAAAAATTACTAGATCCCAGCACCTCAAATCTTATGGTAACATTATATAATGAGTTATACATATAATGAGTCATGCATAATATGTTGTATAACAAGTGACAATGAGATTATTATATGTATACATTATAATATATACATCACATATATACAATAGACATAAATAGTGTATATATAGGTATATATACACAATATATAGAGTAATGTTCTTTAGTTTTGAAGCATTATCACTCATGCCAATTGCTCTCTTTTAATAGAGATGGTTAAATTCAATGTGAAATACTTATTTAAACCCTAAAACCTCTTATCTTTATATTTGAGGTTGCAACTGATTGTCATTAGCCTAATGAAGGCTTTACCTTGGTAGTTACCCCAAAGTTAAGTGCTAACCATTATGCCCAGCAGTGCACACAATTATCCTAATGTTCCTTGAAATTAAGATCACAGCACTTAGCTTATAAGGACTTAATTAAATATCTACAATATTCTATACATCCTACTGGGTACTGAAGTTATAATACATAGTCTTCCTTCTACTTGCTTCCAGTTTGGGGGAGGCAGGTAAAGGTAAGTCAATTACCCGTGATTATAATAATGCTATGATAATGGTAAAATACACCGATTCCTATGAAAATACAAAGGAAAAACACATAGAATGGTTAAAAGATATGAAAGGTCTCAGAAAAGTGATGCATGAGTTAAGTTTTCAAGAACAAGTAAGGATTTGCTTGAGTTGCCCTACAATATGGTTTGGCTATTTGTCCCTGCCCAAATCTCATGTTGACTTGTAATCCCCAAAGCTGGAGGTGAGGCCTGGTGGGAGGTGTTTGGATCATGGAGGCAGATCCTTCATGGCTTGGTGCTGTCTTTGTGATAGGGAGTTCTCATGACATTTGGTTATTTAAAGTGCGTGACTCTCTCTCTCACTCTCTCTCTCTCTCTCTCTCTCTGTCTCCTGCATCTCCCATGTGATGTGCTTACTCCTCCATCTTCTGCCATTATTGCAAGTTTCCTGTGACCTCCCCATAATCCAAGCAGAGGCCAGCAACATGCTTCCTGTAAAGCCTGCAGAACCCTGAGACAGCTAAACTTCTTTTTGTTATAAATTACCCAGTCTCGGGCACTTTTTTTTTGAGAACAAGTCTCGCCCTGTTGCCCAGGCTAGAGTGCAATGGTGCAAGCTTGGCTCACTGCAACCTCTCCCTCCCGAGTTCACGTGATTATCCAGCCTCAGCCTCCTGAGTAGCTGGAATTACAGGTTCATGCCACCATACTCAGCTAATTTTTTGCAGCTTTAGCAAACGTAGGGTTTCACCATGTTGGCCAGGCTGGTCTCGAACTCCTGATCTCATGATCTGCCTGCCTCAGCCTCCCAAAGTGCTGGGATTACAGGCATGTGCCACCATGCCCAGCCTCTCTATAGCAGTGCAAGAATGGCCCAATACAGCCTGTGACCCTACTTCATAAACACAGAGTAATTCATTTAAAAAAAAAATGTTTTCCTGAGCTTATTCTATTTGTCTATTTACCAAAAAAAAAAAAAAAAAAATCAGTCCTATATTAAAATCTAGAAATCATAATGCTGATGTGTCCCCCAAAATTCATTTGTTGGTAACTTTATCCCCAACACAAAAGCGTTGGGAGGCAGGGTGTTTTGGGAAGTGATTAGGTCATGAAAGCTCCACCCTCACAAGTGAATTAGTGCCTCTATGAAAGGGCTTGCAGGAATGGGTTCTGTCTTTTGCCCTTTTGCCATGTAAGGACATTGAGTTCTTCCCTCTCTTGCCCTTCAGTCTTCTGCCATGTGAGGACACAGAAAAAAAGGCCCTCACCAGATGTTGAAACCTTGATCTTGGAGTATACAGCCTCCAAGAATCATAGAGAGAATAAATTTCTGTTCTTCACAAATTATCCAGTCTCAGATACTCTGTTATAGCAGCACATAACAACCCAAGACACGTAAGTTTAAGAAGGCATTGCTCCACAAAGTATGTTATAACTTATCTGTGAAGTTTCAAGTAATGTTGGCAACCACAACACCCCTGTAAAACTGAAAAATCAGCAATTCTTCAAGAATGTGACTGGATAAACCACTAGGTAATAATGGCTTTCACTGATGACTTCATCTAATTCAATGTTGCAATATAAGATCTGCATATGAAGCTGTCTGGAAGTGCCTTCCAGTCTATAACAAGATAAGGGACTTGTGCTAGAATGTAAATAAATGTATTTCCTTCATTGAAAGAATCTTGCTATGGAAAAAAGAGTGATTTAGATTGTGATGCAAGGTTCTATAGACCAGCTGCAAAATTTTAGATGAATATTTTCTGTAGCATTGATCTAAAAGAAGATTACCAGTTCTCTTTTCCTTGTGTCCAACATTGAATCCATCAGTAAATCTTATGTGTACTATCATTTTTTGCACATTACTTTTGAAATATATCCTAAACCCAGTTACCTTTACCACATCTACTGCTACAGTCATAGTCCAAGCAGTCCTTACTTCTCATGTTACAGCCCATTAAATGGTTTCTCTGCCTCTGCTCTTACCCTGCCCCCTTGGCAACCAGGGTGAAGCTTACTGAAAGCATGCATTTGATCAGGTCTCTCCTGGGCTTAACATTCTTCAGTGACAGAAACATTTGCTCAGGACTACTTCCTTGATTCTCGCTACCTCGCAGGCTGCTCCTTCTCAGTTTCCTTGCCTGGTGCCTCCTTGTGTTCTTATCCTCTAAATATTGATCTACTCTCAGGTCAAACCTCATATTTCCCTTTTCTGTTACTGCTCACCAACCCTCATGCTTGTCATGCTTTATCACAGTATCATAATATGTTTTCTTCAAAGCTTTTATTTATGTAGAGTAGTCCCTCCTTATCTGCGGAGGAATACATTCCAAGATCCCCCATTGAATACCTGAAACCAAGGATAATACCAAACCCATCAATCAGAACATGTTTCTATTCATGGTTTCCACCTACAAATTTAGTGCTTTTTCCATCTTAACTAGTCACTCCTCATGCACTGTGGCTGTCACTTTTGCAGTTTGAGCTGCAACAGCAAAACTAACACAAATTTTGTTTTCCTTCTCCACACTTTCTGGCTAAATGTATTCTTACTGTAGATTTTTGCAAACTCAGCATGTGATTAGTTTCCCTTTCCTTATGAAGTTTAGAACTTTCACCTTTTCACTTAAAGGAAGCACTTCCCAGCTTCTCTTTGGCATATGCAAATTCCAGCATCACTATTCTTGTGCTTTGGGGCCATTACGAATAGTAAATAAGGATGGCTTGAATACAAGTGCTACAATACTGCAACAATAGATCTGATAACTAAGACTACGGTGCATAGGATCTACAGCATGGATATGCTGGACATGATTCACACCCCAGGTGGGCCAGAGCAAGATGGCAGATTTCATCATGTGTTGATATGGTTTGGCTGTGTCCCCATCCAAATCTCATCATGAATTGTAGCTCCTATAGTCCCCACATGTTGTGGGAGGGACCTGGTGGGGGCGGGGTGGTAAATGATTCACGGAGGTAGGTTTTTCTCTTGCTGTTCTCGTGGTAGTGAATAAGTCTCACAAGATCTGATGGTTTTATAAAGGGCAGGTCCCCTGCACATGCTCTCTTGCCTACCACCATGTAAAGCATGCTTTTGCTCCTCCTTTGCCTTCTGCCATGATTATGAGGCCTCCCTAGCCATGTGGAACTGTGAGTCCATTAAACCTCTTTCTTTTTTTTTTTTCTAAATTACCCAGTCTTTGGTATTCCTTCGCAGCAATATGAAAATGAACTAATACATGTGTGCTACTCAGAATGATATGCAATTTAAAACTTATGAAATTTTTTATTTCTAGAATGTTCCATTTAATATTTTCAGACTGTGGTTGACTATTAGTAAAAGAAACCTTAAAAAGGAAAACTACTGTTAAGCGGGTGACTGCTGTATGTGCTTTTTTGTTTTGTTTATTTTTACTTCCAAGAATGATGCAATTTAATGCTAACACAAATTTTGCATTTACAATGGTTTCCACTTAGATTTTTTGTTCTACTTTTAGATACTGGAGTACACACGCAAGTTTGCTTCATGGGTGTGTTGCACCCACATAATGAGCACAATACCCAACAGGTAGCTTTTTGACTCACATATTCCTTTCTCCCTCCCCCTCTAGTAGTCTACAGTGTCTCCTGTTCCCATGTTTAGGTTCATGTGTTCTCAATGTTTAGCTCTAATTTATAAGTGAAAGCATGCAGTATTTCATCTTCTGCATTTATTAACTTAGGATTATGGCCTCCATCTAAACCCATGTTGCTGTAAAGGACATGATTTAATTTGTTTTTATGGCTGCATAGTATTCCATGATGTATATGTACCACAATTTCTATATAAAATCCACCATTAATAGGCACCTAGGTTGACTTCATGTCTTTGCTACTGTGAATAGCCCAGCAACGAACATAGCAGTGCATATGTCTTTTTAGTATAATGATTTGTTTTCCTTTTGGCATATACCAAGCAATGGGATTAGTGGGTCAAATGGAAGCTCTGTTTTAAGTTATTTGAGAAATTTCCAAACTGTTTTCCACTAAGTCTGAACTAATTTACCACCAACAATGTATAAGCATTCCCTTTTCTCTGCAGCCTTGCCAGCATCGACTGTTTTTTGACTTCAGTAATAGCCGTTCTGACTGGTGGGAGGTGTTATCTCATTGTGGTTTTGATTATTTATTTCTATGCCGATCAGTGAAGATGAGTATTTTTTCATCTGTGTGTTGGCTATTTGTATGTCTTCTTTTGAGAAGTGTTTGTGAATATCCGGTGCCCATTTTTAATGGGGTTATTTGGTTTTTGGCTGTTAAGTTCCTTATAGATTTTGGATGTTAGAACTTTGTTGGATGCTTAGTTTGTGAATATTTTCTCCCAGTTCTATAGGCTGTCTGTTTACTCTATTGATAGTTTATTTTGCTATACAGAAGCTCTTTAATTTAGTCACACTTGTCAATTCTTGGTTTTGTTGCAATTGCTTTTGGGACTTAGCCAAACATTCTTTGCCAAAGCCAATGTCAAGAAGGGTATCTCCTAGGGAATTTTGTAGTTTGAGATCTTACATTTAAATTTTTAATCCATCTTTAGTTAATTACTGTATTTGGTAAAAAAAAAAAAAAAAAAAGGTCCAGTTTCATTATTCTGCATATGGCTAGCCAGTTACGTTCATACCATTTATTGAATAGGGAGTCCTTTCCCTATTGCTTGTTTTTACCAACCTTGTTGAAGATCAGAATAAGTGTGTGGCTTTTATTTCTGAGTTTTTACTCTGTTCCATTGGTGTATGTGTGTATTAGTCTATTCCCACACTGCTAGGAAGAAATGCCTGAGACTGGATAATTTAAAAAGGAAAGAGGTTTGACCCACAGTTCTGCAGAGCTGAAGAGGCCTCAGGAAACTTATAATCATGGTGGAAGGGGAAGGAAATATGTACTTCTTCACATGGCACAAGCAAGGAGAAATGCCAAGAAAAGGTGAAAGTCTCTTACAAAACCACTGGATCTCATGAAACTCACTCACTTACTATCATGAGAACACTATAGGGGTAAAGGCCCCCATAATTCAATTACTTCCCACTGGGTCCCTCACATCACACATGGGAATTATAAGAACTACAATGCAACATGAAATTTCGGTGGGGACATAGCCAAACCATGTCAATGTGTCTGTCTGTATATCAGTACTATGTTGTTTTGGTTACTATAACTTTATAGCATAGTTTGACCTTGGGTAGTGTAATGTCTCCAGCTTTCTTCTTCCTTTTTAGGGTTGTTCTGGCAATTTGGGCTCTTTTTTGGTTCCATGTAAATTTTAGAACAGTATTTTTCTAATTCTTGGAAGAATGACATTGACGGTTTGATAGAAATAGCATCGAATCTATAAATTGCTTTAGACAGTATGGTCATTTTAGTGATACTGAATCTTCCAATCCATGAGCATAGAATGTTTTTCTATTCATTTGCATCATCTCTGATTTACTCCAGCAGTGTTTTGCAGTTATCCTTGTAGAAGTCTTCCACCTCCTTGGTTAGCTGTATTCCTAGTATTTCCTTTCTTTGTGGTTATTGTAAATGGGATTGTGATCTTGATTTAACTCTTAGCCTGGACATTATTGGTGTATACAAATGCTACTAATTTTTATACATTGATTTTATAGGCTGAAATCTTACTAAAATAACTTATCAGTTCTAGCAGTCTTTTGGACGAGTCTTTGGAGTTTTCTAGGTATAGAAGCAAAGGGAGATAGCTTGATGACTTATTTTCCTATTTGGATGCCTTGATCTCTTTCTCTTGCCTGACTGCTCCGCTAGGACTTCCAATACTATGTTGAATAGGAGTGGTTACAGTGGGCACCCTTGTCTTATTCCGGTTCTTAAGGGGAATGCTTCCAGTTTTTGCCCATTCAGTATGATGTTGGCTGTGAGTTTTTCATAGATGGCTCCTATTATTTTGAGGTATATTCCTCGGATGTTTGTCACCATAAACTGGAAAGCCAAGTCTGTGACAGCAAGGATTTCTCTGGTATTATTCACCACTTTTCGTTCCCAATGTTTGGCAATGAGTGCACAGTCAATATACTTGTTGAATGAAAGAATGAATGAATGAATGAGCTGTGAATCCCTGAAATTCAGAATTAAAATGACTTAGAGTTTATTATGCAGGTATCTTAAGTATAATATAATATATATGTACACACATATATGTACACATATATATTTATACACATACATATATACACACATGCATACTCTCTATATATATTTAGGTTGTCAGGGGAGGTGTTCCTAAATCAATTCAGATCAGAACCCACATTGATGATAGTCTATAGGAAATATTTGTACCTTCCTTCTACTTTTGTTGCCCAGATGTTGCTCCTTTGTGGTTCATGCTATTCTGCATTGGAACAGTCCCTTACTTGCATCAGGGTCTGTACTGTAAATAACAGAATGCTCAGGCTGTCAGCAATGTACCAAGTGCAGAATTCATAAATTCAGAGTCAACACTTGGACTTCTTGCAAGCCCAGCTCTCTCTTTTCTTAATTTCACAAAATTTAAGGAGGCTCCCACATCTTCCAATACACTTCACCTGCCAATACTAAATTCTCAGAGCCCAGGGACCCCATCTGTTTTCAGGGCCAACTGTCTTCAGGCTGCAGCAGTAGGTCCCATCCAGCAGCCTCTGCATTCTGCATGGGTGTGGCCATGGCAACAGGATATGCTTTACATCTCACTCCTTTTGGTAGAAGAACTTGCAGACAGATCGGAATCCACAGGAAGCTCTACCACACAGAAGTTTGGATTCCAGCCACTTCCCATGTGAGACTATGAAATGTTCCATCTGGCTGGAACAGCTCAGAGGAATTCTGTTCTGTTAACTACATAGGCTTGTAGAAATAGGAACTGATAACAAGTCAAGTACTGGAGGCAAACACCAAATTTAAATGTGAATGCTAATTTTGCTTAATAGAAAAATTTCTTATAGATAGAAAGGTCAGAACTTTTTTTTTTGTCACCAAGGCAACAGTTTATCAAGCCATCAGTTCACTAAATACAGCACAGAGTTTCATTATGCTCGTGCTACTTTCTTCTGCACAGAATTTTTTTTTTTTAAATGGGATGCTCTTCCCTATTAAATTACCTGGGAAGGAGAAACTTATTTTTCCTGTTGCAGTATCATTGAGGATAATAAACACCTTAGTACATTCGATGATGCCATGTGGGAAATTTTTTATTGCACTTTTCCCTCTAATTGGAAGTGAGCCAACCAAGGTGTTTCATAATGTACTTGGAGACTACTCTGACCACACCTTGGAAGACAATGTTTTCTGGTCAGTGAATTAATATGCAGATCTTCTTATAGCTTAGTAACCATGTTCTATTTTTAGTTAAAAGGCTTATCTTATAACCCTTCTTAGCAGAAATTACTATCCACAGGACAAGTATCAATATAAGATAAAGTGAATCTTAATAATACTTCCAATACCCCTGACCTTCTTTTAGCCATGAACAATCCTAATTTATACATGTTTCACGTCTTCTCATAAAGAAATCATGAAAAATAAGCCTTTAGCATAAACTGATACCAAAAATGTCATTATAGTTCCTCTCCTCTGCTTTTCTGCTTTCCACTTTAAGTCTACAGGACACTTGAAATACTCATTTTTATTACCACATTGGGTATCTTTTCTTTCCTGTTGTTAAAAGGAAATGTCTGTAAGAAACTGATACCTATGATACCAAATGGAATGAAGCTGTGGTAGAATTTTGCATCCAAAATGACTGACTCATATTTTATAGCTATTTAACGTCCAAATGAGAACACAAATGGCTATTATTGCTGAGTTACTAGAAATAGAGAATCGACAAGGTAATTTGTCTTTTATTATTTTTACTGCTTGTCCCTCTAATCTTGTTATTCATGTTAGAGACCATTATTGGAGTTGTAATACCTTATTCGTTTAACAATAGACCTTAGAATACCTCATGCTAAAATCAAATGAATAAGAAATACATGTAACCATGGATTTCAAATGGCAAAGCTGTAGCTAGGATTCATCCAGCTACCATTTATGTTTGCTTCTGTAATACATAGCAACACTTAAGCCTCTCATTTCTTTATATGTGAAAAACTAGGATTCTACAACCTCAGAATGTAGAAAGGTTTTGTTAAAACATCAAATGCTAAAGAAAATTTAAAAAGGACAGAAAAGTTAACCACATTCTTTAGTCTCTCTTACAAACTGTTTTTGACTCAGAACAACAGAAATTTTTACATCTGTACCAGATGATATCTTCAGCGCTCTTTCTTCCTGCTGCCACCTAAGTGTAGGGACAGTTTATAGGCAGCATTTATGTTTTAATTATTTTTATTGAAAAAAAAAACTAACTTAAATTAGCTTAAACAGAAGTGAAAAATAATGGGTTAATGCAGCTGAAATATTCAGAAATCATACTGGCTGCAGGTGTGGCAGGATTAATGGGCTAGATGTATTTTTTTACTTTTTGTTTTGTTTTGACTAATTTCACTTTCAGGCAGGCTTCCTCCATTGGACAACAAAGATGGCCATCGGCTGCACTAGACTAGAATCCTAACAGCTTTGTATGAGAAAGACAGCATGTTTTTAGCGTTCTGTCAAAATCCCAGGGAATACTGTCATCATTTTACCAGCTTAGATCCTGAATCTATCCTTGAGCAACTCACTGTAAGGAGAGGTGAGAGTTATTTGGCTGGATAGGTCACATGCTTCCCCCTAGGGGAACAGGAGCAAAAGTGGCAGATCAGCCCCACATCACCACAGGACTGAAAAAGTTGGCCAGGGAGTGAGGGCACTCCACAAAAGAATGTTGCGTAGATTACAGACACATATTTCCAAAAGGAGGGAAGTCCACAAAGGAATGTTGCATAAAGACACACATTCACAGAAGTACAGACTCAAAAACAGAACCTGCTAGAGAACAAGGTTCTCTGATAGTAGTCAGACTCTGAAGACATCATGCATAAAGATGCCAAACACAGAAAAAGGATTCTCTGCAACTGCTCTAACAACCTCCTCTGAATATCCTTTTCTAAGAGGCCTCTGAAAGTACCTCAGGATGCGATGCAGAATCAATATGCAACATCTTATGTCTTCTGCTTACTAGATAATAAGTACCTGGTGACTAATAATGAGCCTCCCAAGTGCAGGTGGAGGCCAGCTGTTTCAGCACAAGCTATCTCTGCTTCATGTGAAACGTTTCAGAAATTGCACATATGGGGACATACAGACCCAGGGTTGGTAGCATTAAACGTAATGACACTCGTTACTGTCCAATGCTCCAAAATATCCACAAACTTGAGTTTCCATGAAAATAATATAATGAGCTGACAAGCAATTAATCCCCACTGATAGTTAACACTAAAAATGAGGCAGAGCTGCCCAATTACTCTGCAGACAAAATTTTCCAATTAAAGAAATGCATATATGAAATGAAAACTGCATTTTACATTCTTACTCAAATGATGTAAAGATTACAAGGACTTACAATTCAGAGGAGTAGCTGAGAGGGTCATGTATACATTATTGTTCACTATGACTTTGGCCTATGTTTGCTAATAAAATGAGAGACTCAAAATTTTTCATCAATTTAAATGTACTACAGATTACCATCCCTAAGAGGGACTATTTTGCAAGTCAATTCAATTCAATTACAGTAACAATACCTCCATCCCTTTAATAAAGTTCAAATAAACAAGTGAACTAGGGCAATTAAAATAGCAAGCAAACAGCTGAATAATTTTAACAGCCTTTTTTAAAAAAAAGATTGAAGTTAATGTTAATAATTTTGTATAATGGAAACTTTACAAACAATTCTTCAAAGGTAAATGACAAAGGCAAGTGGTTTAGAATTCCCTGTGCTCAGAACCTCAGAGAAACAAGTAATTTAATCCTAGCACTGAAACTAAAAGCTTGCTATCTGGAAGTGAAGGCATATTTGTAATGTTACGTACATTTATCATGTCCATTATGTTTAAACAGAAGACTTTTTTTTAAAGTTTCTAGGCATGCTGATTTTGCTGAATACCATCTCTTCTCTTGGAAAATAAATATCATTATCTCTGTGACAATAAAGCATGGTTGATCATGTCACCCCCTGCTTCAAAGACCAAAATCCTCGGCCTCAGCAAGAGGGCTCTGGATTATCCGGCACTGGCATACCCCTTCACCTCCATCTGGTCCCACCCTCACCCTCCCCAGACTGACCATCTTTTGTGTCCTCATATGTGCCAATCTGTTTCCTCTGCCTGGGACACCTCTCTACTCCTGCCCCCAGCTCCAAGTGGCCTTCAACCTAGGCACCTTTCCATTATCAGTGTCATGTGCCCCTGTGGCACAACCTCCTGGCCACCATCTTCTAGGCCTTCAGGGCACCTCCCAGGTAGTCTAATTAACATCCCCTCCCAGCACACACATTATACTATTAGCACCACAAAAGCGTGGGCCATGTTTGCTTTACCCATTATTGTATCCTGTGTTCAGCTGAGTGCCTGGCACACACTTGGATCCCCAGCATTTGTTCAAAAAGTGTTCTCTGCATTTGGGAAGAGGCTGGTCAAAGGGTTTTTGTTTTGTTTTGTTTTTAAGTTCCATGCAACCTAAAACTGCCATTTCCCAGTAAATGTATTTTGATTTGGCACATGTTACTATGATTAACATTCCCTGAATATATCAGGAAGCCCGCAGTAACAGCATTTTAGTAACTTCAGGAAATTCCTAAATAATTGTGAGGTTTCACTGACCTGACCTAGGTCAATGATTGAAGTTAAACTAAAGCAGATTTTACCCGAAAAAAAGCAAAAATGAAATGAGCTATATTAAAATATTTAGAAAGTTTACCTTGCACAGTGCCTCATGCCTGTAATCCCAGCACTTTGAGAGGCCGAGGCAGGTGGATCACAAGGTCAACAGATCAAGACCATTCTAGCCAACATGGTGAAACCCCATCCCTACTAAAAATAAAAAAATTAGCTGGGCGTGGTGGTATGTGCCTGTAGTCTCAGCTATTCTGGAGGCTGAGGCAGGAGAATCACTTGAACCCAGGATGAAGAAGTTGCAGTGAGCCAGCATCATGCCACTGCACTCCAGCCTGGCGAGAGAGTGAGACTCTGTCTCAAAAAAAAAAAAAAAAAGAAAAGAAAGTTTACCTTTAGAATGGATATGTATCTAATTGTAAATACGACTCAAGGGGAAGCAATTCTCCTACTCCTCAGGGGGATGCCCTTTGACTACTACATCCACTGATATTTAAGTCACTCAAATGATATGCTTTGGGACGACAGCCCTTAGAACAAATGAAGTTTAAAACATAGTAACAGTATAGATCTTGGCAAGCGTGTTATGTTCATTTAAGTCATACCCAGCCCGACAGGGAACTACATTAAAACTTAGAAAAATGTCCCTGCCCTATGGGCCTGGAAGTTTTATGTCGGTCCTTCTGGAATTCACAGACGCATGAGGTTGAACCCAACAGACTCAGGGCTGTCTCTCCCCATTCCAGAGATCCAGAGGCATGCATATGGGATGGTCTGAAACCTAGGCCTCCTGATAGGAAGGGTTACAATGGGTTGTACAAAGCACTTAATTCTAAGGCTGCATTGGCTCCACATAGGAAAAGTCCTTTAGAAAGCCCACAGAGAACCTACAGATGCTCAGAAACGTGCCCACTGTACTCAGCAAATGGCAGGAAACTGGCAACAACCAGTGTTTCCTATGGAATTGCACAGTTGGCCTCTGGAGATCAAGCACAAGTATGGTAACAACACCCTCAATAGTTCTGGCTTTCTGGTTCAAGACAGTGTTCACATTGAATAGGGCTTACTACTGAGAGGTGTCAAAGAATGCTTTTAGGTTCTTCATCTTTTTTGGTTCTAGAAATCACTCTGGGAGTCTGCAAACCTATAATACATTTTAAAAATGAAATACATAGTATTTCAAATGAAACTAAATGCAATGAGAAACAGTTATCAAATTTTAAAAGAATGAATTTCTGATGCAGTCTGTGTGTTTCTTTATTAAAACAGTTGACTCTTGAACAACACAGGTTCGAACTGTATGGGCCCATTTATAAGTGAATTTTCTTCCATCTCTGCCACCCTAAGAAAGCAAGACGAATCCCTCTTCTTTCTCCTCCTTCTCAGCCTACTCAGTGTGAAGAGGATGAGGATAAAACCCTTTATGATTATTCACTTCCATTTAATGTTTAAACATATTTTCTCTTCCTTATAATTTTCTTTTTTTTTTTCTTTAATTGTACTTTAGGTTCTGGGGTACATGTGCAGATATGCAGGACTGTTGCATAGGTACATACATGGCAAGGTGGTTTGCTGCCTTTATCCCCCCCATCACCTATATCTGGTATTTCTCCCCATGTTATCCCCCCTCGACCTCCCTACCCCTCACTGTCCCTCCCCTAATCCCCTCAACTGATTGTAGTGTGTGATGCTCCCCTCCCTGTGTCCACGTGTTCTCATTGTTCAACACCCGCCTATGAGTGAGAACATGTGATGTTTGGTTTTCTGTTCTTGTGTCAGTTTGCTGAGAATGATGGTTTCCAGATTCATCCATGTCCCTGTGAAGCACACGAATTCATTGTTTTTTAAGGCTGCACAGTGTTCCATGGTGTATATGTGCCACATTTTATTTATCCAGTCTATCATTGATGGACATTTGGGTTGGTTCCAAGTCTTTGCTGTGGTAAACAATGCGGCAATGAACATACGTGTGCATGTGTCTTTATAACAGAAAAATTTATAATCCTTTGGGTATATACCCAGTAACAGGATTGCCAGGTCAAATGGAATTTCTATTTCTAGATCCTTGAGGAATCACCACACTGTCTTCCACAATGGTTGCACTAATTTATACTCCCACCAACAGTGCAAAAGTGTTCCTATTTCTCCACATCCTCTCCAGCATTGTTGTCTCCAGATTTTTTAATGATTGCCATACTAACGGGTGTGAGGTGGTATCTCAATGTGGTTTTGATTTGCATTTCTCTAATAACCAGTGATGATGAGCATTTTTTCATATGTTTATTGGTCTCGTATATGTCTTCTTTTGTAAAGTGTCTGTTCACATCCTTCACCCACTTTTGAATGGGTTTGTTTTTTTCTTGTAAATCTGTTTTTGTTCTTTGAAGATTCTGGATATTAGCCCTGTGTCAGATGGGTAGACTAAAAAAATTTTTCCCCATTCTGTTGGCTGCAGGTTCACTCTAATGATTGTTTCTTTGGCTGTACAGAAGCTCTGGAGTTTAATTAGATCCCATTTGTCTATTTTGGCTTTTGCTGCCATTGCTTTTGGTGTTTTAGCCATGAAGTCCTTGCCTATGCCTATATCCTGAATGGTTTTGCCTAGGTTTTCTTCTAGGGTTTTTATGGTGTTGGGTCTCATGTTTAGATTTTTAATTCATCTGGAATTAATTTTAGTGTAAAGTGTCAGGAAGGGGTCCAGTTTCTGCTTTCTGCACATTGATAACCAGTTTTCCCAACACCATTTATTAAACAGGGAATCCTTTCCCCATTGCTTGTTTTTGTCAGGTTTTTCAAAGATCAGATGATTGCAGATGTGTGGTGTTACTTCTGAGGCCTCTGTTCTGTTCCATTGGTCTATGTCTCTGTTTTGGTACCAGTACCTTGCTGTTTTGATTACTGTGTCCTTTTAGCATAGTTTGAAGTCAGGCAGCATGATGCCTCCAGATTTGTTCTTTTTGCTTAGGATTGTTTTGGCTATGTGGGCTCTCTTTTGATTCCATTTGAAGTTTGAAGCAGTATTTTCCAGTTCTGTGAAGAAGCTCATTGGTAGCTTGATGGGGATGAGGTGAATCTATAAATTACTTGGGCAGTATGGCCATTTTCATGATATTGATTCTTCCCCTTATAATTTTCTTAATAGTATTTTTTTCTAGCTTACTTTATTGTAAGAATACAGTATATATTGTAAGAATATAGTATATATAACACACAAAATCAACTATGTTATTGGTAAAGCTTCTGGTCATTAGTAGTTACGTTTTTGAGGGGTCAAAAGTTATACGTGGATTTTCAAATGCGTGGCAGGTCAGCACCACTAACTCTCATATTGTTTGAGCCAACTAAAAACTAAAAGATCTAACAGCAGGTCTACTAATCATATTTTCAAAGTTGTGATGAGCATAAATGATTTTTTCAAAATATCTGCAAACAACTGTAATGTGATATATTCTACTGGTGACAAAGTGACAGGTACTGCTGATTATGTGGTTTGTGACCCACACCCATAGTTAATGAATATGCCAAATTTAAATTAGAGGTCAGTAACAATAAAGATGTCATTTTCTCTGTCCAGGTTTGTGTATTAACTGAATTCTATTCATGTCAGTGAGCTACAGGTTAAAAATCCCTATTTTAGAACGATTTTAGATGAATTTTTTAAATCCCTTAAACTTGGAAACTCTATAATTAACTTGATGTAAGTTTGGGGTATGGGAAAAGTTTTATATATATTGATAAAAGGCTTTTGAGGCTTAAAAATAGTACACAGCATATAAATCAGTAGTATTTTGTGTGTGATAATGAAAAAAAATTCAGACTGTATATAGGATATTTTCCTTACTGAAAAATTACGGCCACTCATTCCCAGCCTTATATTCTCCCCTTATAATCAGCCCTTCTAAGTACTCCTGCTTTCTATCTAACTGTCTTAATCTACTTCCAAACATTTACATTTTCCAATTGTTCTCATGAAACGTTCATGGCTCCTGCCCCAATGATTATCCTCAGTGATCACTGCTACAGTGGTGAGGTCTGCAAAATTTTCTCTATTCCTTTCTATTGCCAAGTAAAATTCTATTCTGTGGAATCTATGACTATAATTTGTTTATCCATTCCTCAATTGGTAGACATCTGGGTTACTTCCAATTTGGGGCAATTGTGAATGCAGCTGCTGTAAACTTTTGAGTTATCTGGGTCCAACTTTAGTCTTGGGCCCAATGGACCTGGGCCTTGGGCTGACTTTTCCTCAACTTTTCTGCCCCTCCCTCTTCATGTGGCACCAAAATATGCTCTGTATCTCTTGCAGACCTCTGCTTGGGATCAGTGTAGGACCCTAGGCCCTAGAATTTCAGCCCTTCCCCTAGTTGTGGAGGGCTTTTCACATGAGAGAAAAATCTGAGGTGATATGTGGGATTTTTGCACCTGTTCCTAAGAGCAGAGTCTCGGTACCTGCAAACCTGTCGAACCAAAGGGGGCTTCAACTTCTCTGTTCCCAAAATTTCTGATAAGTACTAAGCAAAAGTCCCTGGGAAAGAACTCGTGGATGAACACAGATTTCCCTTGTGTCTGAGGCTCCCAGTTACTCTCAACTATACTACTGGCCCTCACTTGACTTTTAAGAATTAAAAATTTTCACTAATTTCTTCTTCTTCTTCACTTTTTACAGGTTTACTTTTTTTTAATTGTGGTAAAATACACATGACATTACATTTACCATGTTAACTGTTTTTAAGCGTAAACTTCAGTGGTATCCAGTACCTTCAAAGCATTGTGCAACCATCACCACCATCCATCCCCGATAGTCTTTCACCTTTCAAAGCTGAAAATCGGTACCCATTAAACAATGACTCCCTGTGCCCCCATCCCTCCATCCCCTTGCAACAACCATTCTACTTTCTGTCTCTATGAATTTGAGTCAGAAACAGCGGAGAAGGCCATGAGATGATGAAGACAGAGACTGGTGGCATGATGAGTCTATAAACCAACAAATGCCAGGTACTGCCAGCAAAACTAGAAGCTAAGAGAAAGGCATGAAGAAGATTCTCCCCATACAGCCTCCAAAGCCTGAATGACCATGCCAACACCTTGACTTTAGGTTTCTAGCCTCTAGAACTATGAGAGAATACATTTCTGTTAAGCTACCCAGTTTGTGGTAGTTTGTTACGCAGCCTTAGGAAATGAAAACAGTATTTCTGTCTGCCATATAGACACTGTTGAGATAATATACTCAAGGGTTTTGTCTTTCTTTTTCTCTTTCTAGTAATTCATGATCACTAAAGCAAGTTTCTGCATCCTGAATGGACATCAGTCTAATGTGCCTGTTCTGTTATCATTTATTCCTCTCTTCCAGTAGTAATGGATTATAGATTGTGCTTTAGGACTATTGGACAAAGTGGCCTATTCTTCCCCCAAAACTCTGTCTCTCTGTCTCTGTCCTTTCTAAATCCTAAGTCATGAAAACAGCTAGAGCTGATCCATTCCAGCACTGGAAGACTATCCTGTCCAAGGTCTTGCTCTTCAGAATTTCCTTCAATTCCATGAAGTCTGCCATAACCATCCAATGGATTCCTTTCTACTTAGTCTGAATAGAACCCATTTCTATTTAAGTCAGTAAAGGAACTCTGATAAATTACAACATTGTAACATTGAGTTTTGTTCTGTTTTCTTTTAAGGTTTGCCTTATTTGGACTTACCACTATTAATAAGTTCCAGTGAAATCTCAGCCTTACTCCATTCCCTTCCACAATAATCTAAATGATTAGCTCAGAGTTTTTCTATCTACAGTTATCTATAATGTATCTATTACTGTTTTTGCAAATCTCTGTGCTTCAGTCAAAAGAGGCAGTTGATGGAAAACTTTTAAAAAGTGCATAGTTTCTAACTAGGCTACTAACAACCTTTTATTCTGTCCCATCATACAGCAAAAATAATTTAAAAACTGCAATACCAAATAAAACTTTATCTATAATATTTAGGGACAAACATAAGGTGTGCATGATACTGAAACATAAAACTCTTAATGTATAATCAACAGCTGTGTCTTCAAGGCTATGTTTTAATGATCTCTCTCTAGGTATTTCTTAAAATTACAGATTATTTTTATCATGCCAGAATGGTAATTTTTTCTTAATTGTTCATTTCATATTTCAGATAATTAAATGCTGTATCTGAAACATTCACATGACTTTATTCTTTCTCTGTTATACACCCACCAATGTGACTGCTGATTTGAAATTTAAAAACATGCTGGTAAAGAGGTAAAATCTCACTTCAATGATACTTTAGTCATGTGAAAGAACACCTTTCAACTTTTTGGTCTTAAGAGTATAAGAACCTAAATAGATACAACAGGTAATGAATGTCTAGTTCATTTCTGTGGTTTTTAATTTTTTAACTTCAGTGTGCTAGAGTATCTCTGCCACCTCCCATGTTGGAAACTACATATGGAAAAATCAATTCCTACACTGACATACTTACCACAAGTAGACTACATTTTATAGTGGCATGAAAGCTACTAGCTTTAAAAATGCAAAGATATGTGATTTTATTTTCCCATTTTAAGACATTTTAAAATAAGGCACTTACATTTATTTATGTGACTAAACCATTTGGATGAATGAAAACAGAAGAAAATATTTTTTTACTCAAAGCCATTTATCATGGCTGTTAACATTCTTCCGCTTAATAGGTGATATATGACATCCAGTCTCTCTATGCAAATGGTGAAAAATAAATGAGAGAAAACATCATTAGTCCATAAATGTATTAATTTAAAAGGATCACATTTTATTTTAGAAAATGACTGCATTTAAGAGACTTCTGTCACAACAGCCCCAATGGATGATGCGGAATTTGTTTTAATATACAAACATTTAACAAGTTAATTTTGTTTAGTTGCCCATGTTTGCAGAGACTAAGACTTGTTTGTTGCATAAATCTGAGTAGCCTTACTGAAAAGTATAATTTGGTATCAAGATGAAGGACCAGAGGCCAGTAAGGTAACCCAGAAACAAAGGAATACATCACTGGATGTTAGATTAACTACTTACATGATGACAGCTTCTCCTGACTTTTATCAGAAAACAGTGATTCTATGACCTAGTATCTAATGTAAGAAAGTATATTAATTTGTTCCTTGAACAAACAGTTGCTTGTAGCAAACCGTAAATTCTAGTGTGTATCCAGCCAGTCTAATGATGTATATTGAAGGAAGAGAGCTAATGTGCACTGGTGCCATTAATCTTGAAAATTCAGATCAATCACTAGAAATATGTATTCAGTAATGGTACAGAAAGAATCCTCTAGACTTTAACCATGACCCAGATGAAATAAAACCATGACTCTAACATTGTTTTTTGGGGCCAAACAGTAATGTAAATGCTGTGGTAGCTTCTTATTCGTTATCTTGCTAGCATACAATCAGTATACAAACGACAATCCCTCAATTTTCTATGGGAAAACATACTTCCTCAACCAGTATGTATATTCCACATTTCTGGCCACTATGACTGGTGGAGGGCTCTTGACATGATTAGGGATATTTACTGGAATTTCTAGGAAGAGCAGCCTCCTCTTTCCTCTGTAAAATGTATAGGGAGAGACTGTCCTCCTCACTAGGTTTGAACCTGGGAATATGAAGCTCTGAAAGCCTCTGGCAGCCATCTCAGAAATCTGAGGAGCGAGCCTGTCAAGAACAGAGCCAAGATGTAGGAAGAGAAGCTAAGACATTGCAATGAAAACTGCAATGGAACTGGTCACAAGGTGTGAGCCCTGAATCAGGTCCCCTCAGGAGTCAGATAGAGCCCCCAAGCTCCACTCACTCACGCAGTCATGAATCATGTCTCTTTTTTGTCCCTCAAGAAACTTGGTATCAGGGGGATTTGCTTTTTTTGTTTGTTTGTTTTTGGTTTTGTTTTTGATTCTTAAGAGTAAAACAGTTGGAACAGATTCAAGCATAAATGTTCACTTGCAAGGGCACAGCTGCTATGTGATGGAATTAGCAGAGTACAAGGACAAAGCGGGTGCCAGACATCATGCTAGCATCTTTACTTGCTTATCTCACCGAATCATCACAGGAATCGTAACATATAATCTGGTGGATATGATTCTCAAAAAGTAGTAAGGTAGAAAGTAATTTCCCCAACTTTTTATAGCTAGTAACTAAGAAATAGAGATTTGAATTTAAAGTTGTCTGATGCTAAAGGGAATGTTCTTTCAAAGTTGCCATCTGTTCTGGTTTCCAACTTTAAGTGTTTCATTATTCCAATTGATTGTACACATATCAATCACCAAAATTACAAATAAGAATACATACATTATTTACTTTACAATGAACAACATGTAGGTTTTCAGATTTTTATTGAATCTGAAATGCTTCAATAAACCATAACAGCAACAGCACTGAACTGGAATAAAAACATATATCAACTTAATAACAGAATTATCAACAAGGGCCAATTTTCAATTTTCTGATCATCAAAAAAATATATCCTAGTTGAAAGATATTATGTATATGGTGTTGATTGGTTTTAGATATCTTTACTTAAAGCTCTACTTATGTTCATCCCAATTAGGAAAAAATAAAAAGGTGTTTTTGACCATTTAGGTGAATACCTGAATTGAACATAATTAGAGACCCTTCAGTTACTTTTTTCTTTTTTTTTTTTTTTTTTTTTTTTTGCCTCTCGAAGACCTAGAATCTAACAACTGAAAGGAGAGGTTCTTGAGCTCAATATAGGTTCTGGAGCATTTTTAAATAAACAGAAGAAACATGGATTTAACCAAGAAAATAAGCATGCTCTTAAGAAGGAGAAGGTTTGGATGGAGATTCTGAAAACTGTAAACCAAATTGAAATGATTCAGAGTGGCCACTGACCTCAGGCAAATCACTTCATAATCATTTTCATTTTAAAGATGAAGAAATAGAAGTTCCATAAAGTTAAGTTCATCTAAAGTCACAAACTACTAAGCAGCAGTGCCAGATTTGACTGCAAAGCTCTTGATCTAAATGACCTAAATGCCTACGTCTTTTTCCTTGTAAATGAATAGTTAGTATTCCGGCTTAACAGTCAGTGTTTTCCAAATACATGAGTCGACTGTCAAACCTGGTCAAAACACTGTTGTTCAAATCAAAATTTCAAAAATCAGGTTTCATGATCCAGAAGGCTGAGTTCAATGTTTTGGTCAGTGGAGTCCCAGACCAAGGTCAAGCAACATGCATGTAATTCTGTAAAACAGACTACAGCCTGCACCTACTACTGTACCCTCAATAGCAAATAGCATGTCTCTTTTACCTTCTTTAGGAAGATAGAGACAACTCTAAATCACAAAATTAGAAGGAGCCATATCAGCCATCTGAGCCCAGGATTCAGATTCCAAAAGACGTCACATAATGAATATTCCAGAGATAGAAGAGACACACTATTTACAAAGAAGGCTGAAAGCCTGGGGAAATGTTCCAGGTTTGTTGCCTCCCCAAAGTTGTGACAACCAAAAATGTCTCCAGACATTGTCAGTATCCCCTAGGGGGCAAAACTACCCCCAGTGGAGAATCACTGCTCTAAGCCTATCAAGATCTATCTCCAAAGTGAGAGAAAGTGATTTCTCTTCCTCCACTTTAACTGGCATCTCTATTTCTCATTCTTGTTTCTTAAGATGAATAAACATTTGTAAACAAAAGTAAAACCTTCCACAAACAAGGTTTTTTTCCTGCAATGCTATTGCTTATCTTTAACAACTATAAGATAAAATGAAATTTTAAAAAAGATATTCACTTTGCCTTTGCTACAACATAAATTTCAAAATCTTGCTGTGTGTGTTTGTTATTGTTCCTAAATTTAGCAAAAGCAACATATAGTGTTTGATAAAATTTTCACATGACTCTCAGTCCAGCTGGGACAATAACTGACATGCCAGAGTGAGCAGCAAGTTTGTTTTTAGGTAAAAGGACCTGCCATCTTATTACTATTTCCTTTTCCTCCAAATAAATATGCTTTCCCCAAATAAGTATACTTTAAAGCATAAGTATTGCCTAGTACCCAAAATAACAAAAATGCTCAGTTCTGTAGTCTCTATATTAGTCTCCTCAAAATAGTGACACAGAATGCTCAGTCTTTGAAAGTGTGTGGTTAAAGCCTTTGCTGCAAACACCATTAGAACAGAACTGATTTGAAATTCTCCTTCCTCTAACTACCAGTGCTAGCCAGCCCACTGTCTTCTACCACTGTGGCTATCAGAAGTGCAAAAGGGCACACGTCCATTCAACAAGTATCTGCAAGGAAGGAAGCCACCTCTACTTGCTCAGATGTCAAACAAAATCAATAACTATTTGCTAAGAAAAGGAAAAGGGAGACAAGAACTGACCCCTTTCACCTCAAATTTCTCATTCCCTCCTTGTCTAGCCTGTATAGAAATCCATGTAACTGTTTTCCACTTAATGATTTCTTCTGCCTTCTGCATCTCACCAATTGCATTCTGAAGTCTTTTCAAGAATCAGGGAATATCTCTATAATTGCTCCAAATTCAATGAAAATGAATGCCCATCTTACATTTCTTTGTACAGATAGACTTTTAGAGATATATCTGGGTATTTCAAGTGCAAGAGTTCCAGTGTCTAGAACAGAACCTGCTACTGTTGAGTTTACAAATGCTTACTGAATTTACAAATATAATTATAATTGGTTCAAATTATATTTATTGGGCTTTCACGTAGTCCTATGACAGGTGCATTCTATCAATACCAGTGTTGCTTACAAGGAAGTCATGTTTTCCTCAGCTCTTTCACTATTCTCTTGGGAAAGAGGAAGCTGAAATAGCAAGAATATGCAACTGAACAAACCAATTCAGTAAAGATACAAGCAGAGAAACTGAGGCTGCCTTTCTGAAAAGCAAAGGCTCTTCCCATGGCCTTTTTCCAAGACAGGCACAAATCCCCGTTCCACCTAGAAGCAAATAAGAACTGTTTGTGTCTGTACACACAGGAGAAAGGGAGAGGGTTACTGGTGCCCCAGAGTCTTAGCAGGAGTATCAAGTCTGCTGCAACACAAATCCCTGAAGGATAGTAATAGGTAAGGGTGAATGGAATGGTTATTAGAACAAGAAAGGAAGTAAGCAACCCTAACAATAACACCTTCAGAATGAATTCTGAAACAAACCAACAGCAACAACAAAAATGGATGACAGGGTGGGAGAGGGGGTCGAAACAATGACCAAATTTTTGTTTCTCTAGGCCTCATTGTGCTAATGACATGGCTTTTACCTAATAAGTGCTCTGAGTTCCTGCGTGCAGGGGATATTAGAACAGTATCTTATTACGTTTATGGATGTAAGGTATTGTTCTTCCTTTCTAGGCAATGTATTGTGCTACAGAATCGAAAGGCTTGATGTTTCTCAATACACTCCATGCTGTCGATTTCAAATGGAAACTGAATACAGTACAAGAAAATTATACGACATTCTTACCTTTCTATGTAGACACCTATAAATACTAAGGTTTCATTCTGGAATATTTTTTGTGGCTTCAAACAAATATTTACTTAACATTTTTCTCTAATTGTTCAATCCTTCACTTGGTAAGAAATTTACAAATTGTAATTTTAATTAAATTAATCTCATTTTAATTAAACATTAAGATTATATATTTTAAAAAGCAATTACCAAACAAGTTCAGTGAAATTGGTACAGCAGAATAGTTTTGATTTGGTTTTAATCAAACAATGTTTACCTAGTTTACATGCACACATGCATATAATTCGCCTTTTAGAAATTCTCAATATATCTTAGGATTGTTATTTTAAAGGCTGAAAGAAAAGTTCTGCCAAAAGGAAGCCTCTTTAATTTCCTTAAAACAAGTGTTTTTGAACATGGGACCATTTTGCAAAGAAAGTCTCTTATTAACTAACTACTCTTTATAGTCAAGATGGACTTCCGATGGAAATACTTGTATGTATCCTAAAAGGGGTTGCTTTTAATGTTAAGCACATCTTATTGAAAGCTAAGGTTTCACAAATTAAGCATTATTGACATTTGGGCTGGATAATTGCAGGAGGCTGTCCTGTTTATTGTAAAATGTTCACAGCATCCCTGGCCTGACCCACAAGATGCCACCAGCACCTCTTTCCCAAAGTTGTGACAACCAAAAATATTTCCAGACACTGTCAATATCCCCCAGGGGCAAAACTGCCCCCAGTGGAGAATCACTGCTCTAAGCCTGTCAATAAGATCTATCTCTAAAGTGAGAGAAAGTGACTTCTTTTCTTCTAGGTTAACTGACATCTCTATTTCTCGTTCTGCCTCCTCAAGCCAATTCACCAGCTTTTCTTTCTTTCTTTCTTTCTTTCTTTCTTTTTTTTTTTTTTTTAATGACTTTACCTTAGGGCAACAAAGATTCCATTGACTATTTTCTTTTCTTTTTTTTTCTCTTTTCTTTCTTTTTTTTTTTTTTTTTGAAAATAAGTCCAGGGGAAAGCTCCAACGCAGTCCCCCACTACCACAAATTATGCAGTCAAGTTTCCCACATTTGGGGAAATCGCAGGGGTCAGCACATCCGGAGTGCAATGGATAAGCCTCGCCCTGGGAAAGGCTTTGTGATCATGGTATCTCCCCTGCCAGGTAAGTATCCATTGACTATTTTCTAAAGCTTACCAGATTTAGGGAACAATCCTCCAGAAAAAAAGTGCCAAGTTAGGCTTCCATTTAAGGGCTAGGAACTAGCCCAAGGGTACAATCCTTTGTATTTCAAATGCAGGAGGTGGAGAGTAAAAGATTCTCTTATCTCAGGTTAAATTTTGCATTCTATAATTAAGACTTTTCCTGCACAACTCATAAGATCTAATCTCTGCTTTTATATGACATCCTAATCAATTTAGTTGACTTTCCCTCTTCCTTGACCCCCCAAAAAACAAAACAATACAGGCAAGCATATCAGATGATGTTTTATTTGAACAGCATTCTGGGGAGAACAGAATTAATGGCTGAAATAATCATTTATTTTACCTTCACAGGCTTTATAATAATGAATGGAAAAAAAAAATCATAGCAATAAAAGCCAATAGCAGAAGCCTTTTTATTCAAATTTCCCATCTTACCGATGTCCAGGATAATCAACATATTTCAAAGAGTATATTTCAAAAATGTACTAGAAACTCAGCCAGCCACTGTCACATGGAATAAGAGGACAGGCCCTGGCCATTAGAACCGTGTTGTCCTCGCTGTTGTGTCCCTCCACGGGACAGACATCGCCTTGCAAGACAACCTGTTTCACTGTCCCCAACAGTTTTCCACAGAGTTCTTGTTTCCTTTCATCTGAATCTTCTCTCTGCAATTTGATGTCCTGAACTATTTCTGATGGTTGCACACAAGATCTCAGGGACTGGGTCTCTTAGCTATGAGACCAGCCCTCTTAGATAGCAGACAGTAGGTAAAGTACTTGCTCTCCCTTCTTTGCATCCTTCCAGAGTTGCCTTCATCCTCATTTCCTATATCTGGTCAAATCTCTCTGAAAATGTGAAACCGACGACAGAACATGGCAAACTGGATGGAAAAGCCGACAACCCCTCCCCCATTCTCACCCCCCTGCCCCACGCCCAAGCCATGCTCGTCCTGTTTCCGATCCTGCACGTTGTGGAAGCTTCTTGCCTCCCTGTTTTGGTGGGTGAAATTTTTACTGTTCAAAAAGGCGTTTTTGCATAAGCTTTTAGGACATGTTTATTCTAGTAACCTGATGTTTTCTTTTATTTTCTTTTCTTTTTTGCTATATTTACATGTGGTAAACTCCAGGAAGACCCCCGCCAGAGATCCCTTAAGTGCTGGTTTCTGTCCCTGCTTCTTGGCCCCACTGGCCTTTTGGAGCCATCGTGCTTCCCTGTCCAAAGGCAACAATCACAGCGTCACCTGCAAGGGGCAGTAGAGTGAACCGCGGACCCCCTGAGTGACGCCTCGAAGATGGACCCTTCGGATGCGGGAACCCCTCTGACGGCCGGGACTCCCAGGATTCCCTTCCACAGAGGGAGTCCACTGTGGTCGCAGCCGGCAGCTGAGTCCTCCTTAGAGTGCCGAATCAGAGAAGACCGGCATCAGGTTTGGGATGTAAGGGGATAGGGAGAGGTTAGAGGTATCACCGGATAAGCAAAGAATGCTACCCTGGGAAAAGGAGGCAGAAAAGACGTAGGAAAGCGCGTTCCCCTAATCCCCTCCCCGTGCCGCCTGTGGATCCCTGGATCTTCTTGTCATGGAGACAGTCTGCAGCCACACACGCGACCCCGGGCCGGAAACATGCACACACGCGCGCGCACAAACACACACACGCCCCGACCCGAGTTGCAGGCTGCAGACTTCTGCCTGACTTCCTGGCCAAAAACACCGCACCTCTGGGGCCAGACCACAAATTCCCGTGGCCTAGAACTGACACTACTCCCCCTACCCCACCCTACCCCTGCAACACACACATTCAGACCCTACACAGCACCCCCAGAGTGCCAGGAACCACTTAAGGGAAGCCCGAGCAGCTCCCCCCGCCCCCAAACGACTACATTCCTCACTGCCTGATGTCTATCTAAAGCTCCTACAAGCTCGCCTACAGGGAGCCGAGGTGCGCCCAGGCCAGGTAGTAGACGGAGGAGGAGCCGGGGTGAAAGTGAACCTTGGAGAACAGTACTATATCACTATTCCAAGCGGCACAGGGAAACCTCCAGCCCTCTCCTGAACCTTTCGGGCCCTACCAGCAGCCCAGTTCCTCCACCCGATCCCTCACCACTCCCCGCCTCTTCACCCAAATCCCTCAGCGATTTTCCAGCTGGCACTTCCAGGCCACTTTCTACATCATCCTCTCTCCAGCCAGTTCCCAACATGTGGCCTCGCATATTCTATCCGGAGATTGATTCCAGGCTGACTCCATCATTACGTGCCCCTAACCTTATACTGATTCCCCAAATTATCCGAGTCCACTCGCCACTCCGGAGACCAATGTCCCTTCCACGGGCGTCCTTTGCTCTCGTTCAAATCCGCTTTCCACGCGCCCCACTTTCCACCCATCCTCCTGCAGCTCTGGTCAAGACACTCTTGCCCTCCACTCTGCGCCCCCAACAGTGTGCTCTCACGCTGCTCCCACCCTATCCACCGGCGACACCCCCACTTTCCTTCTGCGGCTGTCCCTGGCCGGGCTCCCGCGCCCCAAACCCAGCCTCCCCGCCCGGTCCCCTCCCTCGCCGCGCGTTCTTTCCTTCTTCCCAAGTCCGCCCTCTGGGCCCCCGTTGGAGCTAGTTCTGCCCTCCTGCTCTGCCCGTCGCCCCGCTCGAGCATCCCAATGGCCACCCGCTTTCAAATTGGCTAAGCGGCTCCGAGAGGCGCCAGGCACAGGGGGCAGAGGCCAGCCGGCTCTCCTGGGCGCCAGCCGCGCCTCCCGCTAGCCCACCTGGACTCCCCCGCGCGCCAAGCCCTCGCCCCACCGCCCAGCAGCCTCACAAACTTACTTGCGGGTCGCCGGGAGGGGGCTGCGGTGAGCGGCGGCGGGCCCCGCGGCGGCGAGTGCGCCCCTCTCGGCGGGGCTGGGCGGCGCGGCGTCGGCGCTGCGCTCCTGCGGCCGCGCGGTGAATGGGATCAGCCTGACGCAGCGCAGCTCTGCCCCCGCTGCCGCCGGCGCCGCCGAGCGCTTGCAGACATGCTCAGTTTCCGGACCTGCCGCGTGGAAGCTACCAAGAGCCGACAGCGGCAGGGGAGACCGAGAGGAGTCGCGGGGCGCCGCGAGCCGGAGGCTACCACGCCCGGGGCGGGGGGGGGGGAGCCACGCGCTGCTAAAAATAGCTCCTGCGGAAGCCGCGCGGGCTTAGCGCGCACCCCTCTCCGCGCGCCGCCCCTCAGGCCCAGACTCGGGCTTCTCTGCTCGCTACCGCGGCGGGACCCCAGTTCGCCGAGTCTTGCCAGGCTTCTGCCTGCACTCAGATCTCCACGCGGGTGGAGACGGCGCCTCCCGGGGAGGCGCCCACTTGAATAGCTTGGACTAAGCCAGAGGTGCCCCGATTTCGGGGTCCTGCCTGACGGGCAGCTCTAATACTAGGTTCTCCCTAGAGAAACAGAAGAAAGTTTTGTTAAAGCAATTAAAAAGCTTCTGCTCTACGAGGAAATGTGTTCAGATTTACGGAGGAAAAAAAAAATGTTTTTCAGATGCTTTGGTTGCTGGAAAAAACAAGGAGGAAAGGAAGGCAAAGTCCGACAGCTTAGAGAGGGACCCGAGGCAGCTTGCCGCGGACTGAAGGGAGCTCTGCAAAGAGCTTCTAAAATTCAGAATTCTTTGCAAGGCGTTTGTGACTCCTCATTCCGCAGTATTTTGCATAATTCGTTGACACCCGACCCTGACCTTGGAGATTTTCTTGTTCCTGTCACCTGAACTGTAATGTACTTTCTCCACATCTTCCTTCACTCCTTTCCCTTCCAACCCGGTTTTAAATTGCAAAACGAAAAGGGTGCAAACTCCAGATGGGTAGATTTCCAGACCTGAACTGAAACCTGGCTGTTGTGTAACCTTGAGGGAAGGAGTTGATCCTCTTGCCGAGTTCGGGATGTATCCCAGATCGCCTATGCATTCAGCAAACTCTTTGAGGGTAGGAGCCTTTCAGCCACCTCACCTGCACATTAGCTATTTCCCGCTATTCGTGTTCGCTATATTCTACCTTCGTTTCTGATCATTTTTTAATTCCCTCCTTTAAACTGAGAGATATAAATATTTCCTGGGTCAAATTGTAGTCTTGTTTCACTCACCTCCACAACCACCCAATGAGAGAATCATTCTTATTCCCGTCTGACAGACGGGATGTTGTCATTTAGCGAGAGGCACTCACCTCTTGCCTGGAATAATAGAGTATTGAACCCAGGGTCGGCCAGACTAGAAACTTTCATGGTTTCTGCGTAACCTGTTTCCCCGAGTTAATAGCTTTACCTGAGATAAGGGCTCAAGAAAATTAGAAACTATTCTCAGTGGCGTGGCGTGTCAACAATAAGCCGATTGATAAGCCGATTGCAGGTTTTGTCCTCCATTATTTTTCTCCTAATTTCTTTCTGAGCATTCGCAGCTTAAATTTTGTGTGATGTTGAAAGTGATAGCGTTTCATTTTTATTAAATCAGAAAGAATTTACTGAGACTCTCCTACAAGCAATGTATAGACTAGGTATGTATTTTATAATTATCTCAGTTCAGACTCTGTAATAAAGCTGCTTTGTTTTGGCAGTGTTATAAATTAGTTAGGCTTTGCTAATCCTACTAAGCAATGTAGATGTGCTTTTTCATGGAACTGTACTGTTCCATGAAATTTATCTATTTGGGTCAAGATGTCCTCTCTCCTATGATGCACCCTTCCATCCCCACTTGCAATTTAGTGCCATGTGCAGCCCAGATTCAGTAATCGATTAATGTTTGATCTTTTACTTTTTTACTAAAGTTGCAAATGCCATCTACAGGACTAGAGCCACTTTATAGTGACAACATCCTGTTTCTAATTTTCCATAGGTGATTCACTGGGAGATCAAAATGTGACTTTCCTTAGAGTATCAGCACAACTCATTCCTTTCTATCAGTGGTGAAAGAAGATGAAAAATAAACTTTATTTTCATCCTGGTTGCATTCATTTTTCCTCTCTCAGTAATTATTCTTAAGGTGGCATGGCCCTCTGAACATCTTCCTGCTACAGCATACATACTACCCATAACCATGAAATAGGGAAGATCTTGATTTCAAAGTCTTTTTGGTGTCCTGTGGAAAAGTGTAGCTCAAAAACATACTGCATTCAGGTCTCTCAGTAGCAAGTGACAGGAGCTCAGTTCTAACTTAGGCAGAGAAATTCCATGGGCCCACGTAAGTCATAAGTACAAGAAATAGCAGGGCTTGTCCTGAGCTTAACAACATTAGGAGGAATATTATTTTCTCTTTCTCTAACTTGCTCTCAGCATTGCTTCCTGTGTTGGTTTCATTCCCCTCACGTTATGTCCATAACTACACAGATGACGAAGAAGTTTGTAACCTTAAAAAGAAGTCAAGTCTCGTGTTCTATTGAGCAGATCAATCTTCAAAGGCGTACTCTTATTGACTGTCCTGGCTCACACAATTAACCACCTGCATCCTCTTGGGGATGAAAGATTCCCAAAAGGGAAAAATGTATTTGGTTAGCAAAAGAAGGAATAGGGGATGTTTGCAAGATCGAAATAATGGATAATACCCACTACACTCATAGACTGGCCTGTTTCCCCATGGACAAAAAAAAAAAAAAAAAAAGGACAGCAAGCCTGTTGGGACATCTGTTGATTTTAGTTATTCAGAAATGAGCAAGATAATAATAGTGCTTTGAAATGATCTTTTCCCATCTCTTTTTAGGCTCGGTTGCTTTGATTTGCCTGCCTAAGGGTAACAGAGAGTCCCCTCTTTGTTGCCTTTTCATCTTTATTTCAGGGCCCTGCCTATTTCCAAGGCAGTGCCACTCATTAAAGACAGCTAATGAGCCGTCCAGACAAATGTAGCTTTCAGTCCCCAATCAGTCTCTACAGGAAAAGGATATTTTCCATATTATTAAAGTCACTTTTTTTCTGTTTTGATTTAATGTAGTTGAGCATTATGTATAATACAAAGTGGGGGGTTTTCCATTGTGCCTCAAAACATGAACAGATGGGGGAAACACTGCTGTCCTTATAATTATTGTATTCTTTCTTTCTTATGCTAGAAGTACTGAAATAACTGGCTGTCTTTTCTTTTCTCTTTACTTATGTAATTTGTTTGCTACCTCCTTTAATATTTGTTATTCTAGGAATAAATGAATGAAATCCACGAGTCACCTTAAATTAAACTGCATTCTACAGTTATATTAAACTTATCAAATCCAGGATCTTTTCCTTGACTGTCTTCCTTATGGCTTTACACATTATCTTCTAGGAACTCTTCCCTTAGCTCTGTTGCACCACACACACCACAGATCCTTCTTTCTTTTCTTTTCTTTTCTTTCTTTATTTCTTTCTCCTTCCTTCCTTTCTTTCTTTCCTTCCTTCCTTCCTTTTTTCTTTTCTTTCTTTCTTTCTTTCTTTCTTTCTTCCTTTCTTTCTTCCTTTCTTTCTTTCTTTTCTTTCTTTCTTTCCTTTCTCTTATCTTTTTTTTCTGAGATGAAATCTCACTCTGTTGCCCAGACTGGAGCACAGTGGCATGATCTCAGCTCATTGCAACCTCCATCTCCAGGGTTCAAGCGATCCTCCTGCCTCAGCCTCCCACACACCACATCTTAACCTACACCGCAGATTATTCCTCTTTTCTTTTGCTAGTTCTCTTGTATCTCATCTCTGTAGCTCTTTGTCCTTCTCTACAGCACTCTGCCTTTTATTTTAGTTATCTACATACTTGCTTCTCCTCCGCCAATAAACTGCAAGTTTGTGGAGGATTGGGACAATGGCAAATTTATATTTGTGTGTATTTTATCTTCATCAGTGCTCAACAGGTGCTTGCTGATGCATTGAGGGATTATAGGACAGGGGGTTTAATATTTAAATCTGAAACGGGGATGCATGAGATGGGCACTAATTTATCTGGTTTCAGGGAGTTAAGGAAAAATGGAGAGAGCTGATGCTGGAGGTAGGCTGACATGCAATGTCGACTACTTCTTTCACCATTTTGTGAAGGGATACCTCTGTATAGTCCCTTCTTTTTCTTACTCTTACCAAACTTCTCTAATTTTGGATTCCTTCACGGAGATCTATGCTACACTGCCAAGCATCTGGCATACTTCCAGCTATTGACACTGACCACTGAGCATATTCTCCTTCCACTGCATAGAGGCAAATCATTTTAGATACTTGGACACTAGCCTGTCTTCCTATTGCACCTCTTTCATATCAAATTTGCTTTTAGAAAGTTAGAACCAAGGTAGAAATATGAAACAATTTATAAGTGAGTTCTTTAAGAGAAAAGGAAATATCAAGACAACTTCATTAAAAAGCTATTAAAAGTTTGCCTTCTTGATAGCTATTTCCCCATTGTAAAAAAATTAAATTTGTAGAACTAAATAAGAGTAATTCAAAGTCACTTATGCCCAAATTATGTTTTAATTTTATGACTATAGATAAGTGTCACAACAGATTTCATTAATGATAGGTACTAAAGATATAAATGCACATTTCCCCCCTTTCTCTGCACTTTAAGTTTGCAACAATTCTAGATAATAGTCTTGGGACATTAAGGATCACACAGTATTTGTGAATCAAGGATGCTTCTTGACTAAAAGACTTAGCTCTGATGGCCCTTTCCTTAGGAAAGAAGAATGTAGATCATTGTGTACTTCAAATATCAGGCTGCTCTTTTCTTGTCTATGAATCTAACACAAACCTGACTTAGTTCTTGCAGAAGCAGCAAGATCCTGATAAAGCTACAACTCATTTCACTTCTCTTTGAGTCCAATGCTACAATAACAAATAAGTTTAATGTGTGATCTCAAATTCTCAAATATTACTAAGAAATCCATGATTGTTAGTTTAGTTTATTTCCACAATATTTTTAATATAATGGATTCAAAGTACTAGTCTGCATCAATTAATATTAATAATAATATTCAACATTTATTGGTACTTTTATGTGTCTTTTTCTGTGGTAGGCACTCCCTTCACATACTGCTTCTTTAATTCTCATAGCAATCCAATGAGGTATATGCTATGTTAGCCTATTTTTGGTTGGAAATATAGAAATTCAACCTAAAGTGGTGTCAGTGAAAAGGGAAATTTTCTGGCACAATAGTAGTGTGAAATATAATCTCCAGAAGACAGGAAGCTTCTCTGAGCCCCAGAAGGAAATGCCATCACAATTCTGTCCATATCTCATCAGCAGCTTTATTTTCCCACCTTGCAGACAGGCTTTTTTTTCACAGACTGTATATTCCTAGGATCCCTTCATTAAATAAGGACAGAATCTATTCAATTTGCTTGGGTTTAAAAGTTTCCAAAGAACTCAGTGGCTTGCTTCCAAAGAATATAGGAAAGGAAGAATAGCAGCTTTACAGTGGAGAATGCTGGCTGACACTACCTTAACCAAGTGATGAAGGCTTAACATCACCACTGATGTCATGTGATTATCATTCACCACCTAATATGATGTAATGACAAGGGCACCTCATCTCTGTGGATTTCTTTCCAGAAACCTAAAACTCCAGTTGAATCATGAGAAAAATATCAGATAAACCCAAATTAAAAGGCATTTTACAAAATATTTGACCAGTACTCCTTAAAACTGACTGTCACAAAAAGCAAAGACTAAGAAACTATCATACACCAAAAGAGACCAAAAAGACACAATAGTTAAACCCGCTGTGATATCTTAAATTGTATCCTGAACAGAAGGACATTAATGAAAACAATTGGTGAAATATGGAGTTCAATTAATAGTAATGTACCAATGTTAACATTAGTAGTAATTAACCAATATCAATGTTTTGACAAATGTAAGATGTTAACCATGGGGCAAATTGGGTGAAGGGTTACAGGAACTCTCTATACTATTATTTCAGCTTTTCTAAAAACATGAAACTATTCTAAAATTTTAAAAATGTATATTTTTAAAATACAGAGGAAAAGAAATCCCTGGGAAAAAAACATGATCCAAGAAACTTGGGTTAGATGCCCTTCCAAGACAGATTAACTGAATAGCAGGCAAGTTCATTCAGCAGAAAAATGTCCCCTGGGGTCCAGACTTGATATTCCAGCCATTCCCAGAGAATGAGAGTGGGCAAGAGGGATGGAAGAATATAGTTGTCAAGGAGGCAGGACTGCAGATTTTGAGCAATGTAGATGAAAAAGCTGAAGGTGAAAGAACTAAGTAGCCTATTTCATCAATTCTAAGTTAAAATAATCCACATTTTAACCTTTATAAAATTGGGTTGTATCGTTTCTTTCTTGGTTGACAAACTGTAATTTGTCTATAAACATAGTAAGTTATGAGACACAGGATTCCAGCACAAGTTCTTAGTTTGACTGTCACTCCTTTCAGGCTTTCCTCAATATTGACCACACTGACATATAAAACCAGTGCTGATTCTGTAGACCAAACTGCAAGAACAAAAGTAAAATTGAAACCATGACAAATTTACCTAAGAGTTTATTAATCTGATAAAGTTATCAAGACACTATACACAACTAGAGACACAAAATTAGAATTTTGTGAAATTAGGATAGTCAAGGACCAAGATTTAGGCTATTTGACATGTAATATACAAGATAAGTTATAACACTCCATTTTTGAAATTTTAAGTTTACATTTCAGTCCAAGTAGCTAGAAAGAAGCTAGATATATTTTGAAAATAGCTTTTCTTGGCCCTCTACCTCATTAGTTTAATAAGATACTTATGAAACCAGGTAACATGGCATTTGTGTTTCATTCCTTTAATACACAATAACATACTATTAGAAAAACAACTTAAGACAATGAGTCAGAGCCTGTACCAATTCCACTTTTTAATTCATCATCATTTATTGTATACTTGTTGTTAGCCATATACCCTAGTGATGTATTTTTAAAAAGATAGATGTACTTGGTTCTTGCTTTCATGAAGCTTGTGTTTAAGCATAAAAGAATGAGGTTTCAGAGTGTAATTACAAATGAGGTAAGAATTTTAAAACTGTAGAAGTTTTGGGAGCATGTAACCAGGGAATTTAATCTAGTCCAGAAGGACAGAAATGACCTAAGGAAGTGATGCTTAAGCTAATACTTTTAATAAGTACAGACATTTATTGAGCACATGCTGGGTGCCAGGCACTAACTTCAGTGCTTTGCCCAAAGTGACAGACACAATCCAGATGGCTGGCTTATCATATGTTCAGACCTCTTTCTAGAGGTTTTATTTTAGGTCTAAGCTGAAAGGCCAAACGTCCACCTTTCTCAAACATCATTGTAGCTGGACACCCAGGTATAATGTACATTCTACCAGTTAGAAGTTTTTGGCTAGCACACTATCCCAAAACTCCATTGATCCTTACTTGCCTCCAGAAACACTTTTGTCTGATTGTTTTACCTATAACTACCCTATCTGAGGTAGTTGCCTTGAATGATTCTGTATATTTTCCATTCATTCACTTCTACAAATTTTCTTGGCCTCTAAGACTATAGCATGAGTAAAATTTTAGCAACCCAAGGAGGTTAGGGAGCAGGGGGAAATTGCAAAGTCATCTCAAAGGAAATTCTGCATGCTTACAGAATAGCAATATTTATCTGTTTTTAAATTGTATTTGGATGAACCAGGAGAATATGTGTATGTGAATGGATTCAAGGTTGCCAGACCAAGGAGGAAAGAGGAGCATAATTTATTAATGTGGGGTCACTCATCAGAGAGTTTGTCTTTAGTGTACTAGCAGTTGGAAAACGTTCTAACAATTTATTCACTTTGTTAACTTAATCCTGGTCTTAATGTAAATGTAAAATATGCAGTGAACCGTGATAAATGAAGATGTTAAAAATTCCTAGCTGTGATATATCAAGGATCTGAGAAGGTATGGAGATGGGGATGTTGAAGTGGCATTATCCATGATAATTGGCTTAGCAGCTCCCTAACTGTTGGTCTCTGAGAAGGTCCAGAAGACCCTGCTTCCACCAAAACACCAAGTGCTGCATTGACTTTCCTCTTTTTCCAAAAATAAAGGTGGGATATACTGATATTAAAATGGTTTCTAAGATTTGATGTAAGTGAAATGCTATTAGATGGAGGAGGCCAGGGAGAAATTTAATCACCAGAATCAAGGCGGGTGTGATTATCATGATGTCGTTATAGATTATCATTATACCATTATCAATCTATTTATTTGATAAGGCTAAAACGGTTATCAGAAGGTGTGATCCACAGAGATCTTTAGAAGTGTCTAAAATATCATAGGGTCCTTAGGATGGAAAACTTAAGTATTACTCTAAGGTCCTGCTTAATCTATATAACTGAGATACCTTTAGTTTTGGTGAACACACACCTGACTTAAACCATCAAAACAGAGAATCATGACTCTTCCTCTAAATTCCATACATGAATTAAAATGGTGAATATGAGGCAGGACTAGCTTGCAGCTCCCGCTCAAATGGACATGTGGATTCTCACATTGTGAACTTTTGCTCCAAGATCTGCTGCAGGAACATACTAGGAAAGCTGAGAGGATTCACAGGCCCTTTGAAGGATCCACAGATCCTTTGCAGGATCTGGATCACTGCTGCAGGCCCCCTGAGATGCTGAAAAACTGTGACTCTGTTTGCATTCTCAATGGAGAGGCTCATGGTCTGGGGGAAGTTCTAAGCCCTGGTCACTGGCTACCTGGAAATACGCTTCGTGCTGTTGCAGCAAAACTAATCTTCATTAATGAAGGGAAAGATATAGTTTTTTCTAGACAAACAAATGCTGAAAGATTTTGCCACTACCAAGCCAATACTACAAGAACTGCTAAAAGGAGCTCTAAATCTTGAAACAAATTCTCAAAGTACACCAAAATAGAACCTCTTAAAGCATAAATATCAAAGAAAATATCTAACAATAACACAATGAAAAAAAACCAAGGCATTCAGGCAACAAATAGCACAATGAATAGAATAATATCTCAAATCTCAAAGCTAACATTGAATGTAAATGGCCTAAATGGTTCACTTAAAAGATGTGGAAGGCAGAATTCACCAAGCAAGTTTTTGCTGTCTTTAGGAGACTCATCTAACATATAAGCATGTACATAAACTTAAGATAAAGGAGTGGAAAAAGATATTCCATGCAAATGGACACCAAAAGTGAGTAGGAGTAGCTATTATTAAATCAGACAAAACAAACTCTAAAGCAATAGCAGTTAAAAAAGACAAAGAAAGACATTACTTAATGATAAAAGGACTAGTCCAACAAAAAAATATCAGAATCCTAATAGATGCACTTAACACTGGAGCTCCCAAATTTATAAAGCAATTACTAATTGGTTTAGATTTAAGAAATGAGATAGACGGCAACACAATAATGGTGAGGGATTTTAATAATCCACTGACAGCATTAGATGGGTCAAAAAGACAGAAAGTCACAAAAAAAAAATACTGGACTTAAACTATACCCTATAACAAATGGACTTAATAGATATTTACAGAATATTATATCCAACAACTGCAGAATATATATTATTTTCATTAGCACATAAAACACTCTCCAAGATAGGCCACAAAACAAGTCTCAGTAAATTTAAGAAAATCAAAGTTACATCAAGTTCTCTCTCAGAAGACAGTAGAATAACATTGGAAATCAACTCTAAAAGGAACCCTAAAAATAATGCAAATACATAGAAATTAAATAACCTGCTCCTGAATGATCATTGGGTCAACAATGAAATCAAGATGAAAATTAAAAAATTCTTTGAACTGAACCATAATAGTGCACAACCTATTAAACCTGTGGGATACAGCAAAAGTAGTGCTAAGAGGAAAGCTCATAGCGTTAAATGCCTACATCAAAAACTCCGAAAGAGCATAAATAGGAAATCTAAGGTGACACATCATGGAACTGGAGAACCAAGAACAATCCAAACCCAAACCCAGCAGAAGAAAATAAATAATGAATATCCGAGCAGAACTAAATAAAATTCAAACAAACAAAAAATACAGAAGATAAATGCAACAAAAACCTGGTTCTTTGAAAAGATATGTAAAATTGACAGACCATTAGTGACATTAACCAAGAAAAGAAGAGAGAAGATCCAAATAAGCTCAATTAGAAATGAAATGGGAGATGTTACAACTGATACCACAGAAATACAAAAGATTATTCAAGGATACTGTGAACACCTTTATGCACATAAACTTGAAAATCTAGAGGAGATGGATAAATTCCCGGAAATAAACAACCCTTCTTTATTAAACCAGGAAGATATAGAATCTCTGAATAGACCAAAGCAAGTAGAGAAATTGAAATGGTAATAAAAAAGTTGTCAATAACAACAAAAATCCAGCACCAGACAGATTCACAGGTGAATTCTATTAGACATTCAAAGAAGAATTGGTACCAATCCCATTGACACTATTCTAAAAAATATAGACAGAGGGAATCCTCCCTAAATCATTCTACAAAGCCAGTATCATCCTAATACCAAAACAAGGAAAGGGCATAACAGTAAAAGAAAACTACAGACCAATATTCCTTATGAACATAGATGCTAAAATCCTCAGCAAAATACTAGCAATCCAAATCCAACAGTATATCAAAGAGATAATCTACTATGATCAAGTGGGTTTCATATCAGGGATGCAGGAATGGCTTAATATACCTAAGTCAATAAATGTGATACACTACATAAACAGAATTAAAAACAAAAATCACATGCTCATCTCAATAGACACGTAAAAGCATTTGCCAAAATCCAGCATTCCTTTGTGATTAAAACCCTCAGCATAACTGGCATAGAAGGGACATACCTAAATGGCATGTTGCATACATAGCAGCCTGGATAGAATTGGAGACTATTATTCTACATGAAGTAACTCAGTAATGGAAAACCAACATTGTATATTCTCACTCATATGTGGGAGCTAAGCTATGAGGACACAAAGGCATAGAATGATACACTGGACTTTGGGGACTCAAGGGAAAGGGGCAAAGGTGGTGAGGGCTAAAAGACTACACATTGGATACAGTGTACACTTGACATGGTTTGGCTCTGTGTCCCTACCCAAATCTCAGCTTGAATTGTAGCTCCCGTGATTTTCATGTGTTGTGGAAGGGGCCTGGTGGGAGATGATTGAATCACAGGGGCATTTTCCCCATAGTATTCTCATGGTAGTGAATAAGTTTCACTAGGTCTGATGGTTTTATAAGGAGTTTCTGCTTTCACTTCTTTCTCATTCTCTGTTGCTACCACCATGTAAGAAGTGCTTTTTGCCTTCTGCTATGGTTGTGAAGCCTCCCTAGTCATATGGAATTGTGAGTCAATTAAATCTATTTTTCTTCCAGTTATCAGGTATGTCTTTATCAGCAGCATGAAAACGAACTAATACAACACTGTTTGGGTGATGGGTGCAACGAAATTTCAGAAATCACCCTAACTGACTTATTCATGTAACCAAACACCACCTGTTCCCCCAAAACCTATTGAAATTAAAATTAAATAAAAAAGAACTCCAGACCTAAGATAGGTCCCTGAAGTATGGATATATTATAGAGGTGTCTTGCATTACAAGCAAATATTTATTTTTCTGATCTTACCCCAAAGGACTTGTAGTTATTGACCAGGATAACTATATCTCAGAAAAAGGGAAGTACCCAGACTGTTCTGAGGGTTGCTTTATTCTAATTCCTAACCAGAATGCCACTGTGATCTGCTCTATGCCACTGTGAGGTCATAAATAAAAATCCTGTGCTGAATCAGTGTTATACTGGGCCCAATGGTTCTGCAAACTCATCCTATGCTAATTTCCCACTCCCTGAGTGAAGAGTTGGAATAGATGTACTTAGCAAGTGCTATTAACTCCCTGACATTATCCATGAATGCTGTGTCAAGGGAGAAAATACAAAACCAACCAACAAACAGAAGCCTCTAGACTTCAACCTCCCTAGTGGTATCACAAACTTGGGGAATTACAGAGAAAAGTATCACCACCAAAGACAGGAAAGATACAAGAGCAGTGACGAAAATCACATATCCCATTTAACTCACCTGTTTAATTTATGCACAAGCAATATGTATCCTGGGAAAAAGACAGAGGAGTCTCAAAAGCCTAATTAAGTGATTATTTCAATTGCAGTTGATTTTTTAAAGGTGACCTCATTACTGGAAGAACTCAAGGCAGCCTCTGGAATCCAATATGCAGCTATTTATTTTCCAGGTGTATTTCTCATTATATCCATAAATTCAGAACCCTAGAAAGTGTTTGCTTTCACCTATACTTGACATAGAGGCAGAACAGTATAATTCACTGTCTCATCTAAGGGAAAGATCAACTCTTTGGTTCGGTGTCATAATATGTAATCCAGAGGTTCCTTGATTATGTCACCATCCCCCGATTATATTCTGGAGAACTACATTGATGACATCATGCTAGTGGGATCTGATTTCTGGAAAATAGTTGGCACATTAGGTCCCTTAATAAGACAAATATGTACCCAGAAGATAAATTCAGATAAAAATCTACCTATTTATTTGATTTCCAATTATTTATTTAAGATTGCCTCTGTCAACTAGACTGTATGTTTGATGAGAGCAAGGATTATGTCAGCCTCATTCACCACTGCATTGTCAGCACAGTACTGGCACTTACAATAAACAAGTGTTCAATGGTTAGGTGTGTCCTTTACCGTACACTCTCTTCTAAAGAATGGTAAAGGTTTTATAACAGCTGTCTCCCCAAGGTAGAGATGAAGTTTTGTACTGCTAGGCATTATAATTCAGAAAGGTTTTGAATTCTGCTGAAACAAGATTTGATATGAAATCATTTGGAGGAAGAAGCATGGTTTGGAATAGATAATAAACATAAATTTTCTAAATTCTCAGTAACTTGTGCTTGAAAGAACTCCCATTTATAAGAAGGGACAGAGTAATTACTTACTTTGAGAGATGCTAGGAAGATATTGGTCACATAGGGCAATCATAATATTCTATTGCATATTTGTTGTTTTCTTTTAACATTTATTATTGAGCAATGAATCTTGAAACACCAAAATGCTGCATATTTATTAGGACAGGAGGTCAGAGAAAGAAAAGAAAGGAATAAACAAAAGTGAAGCATCACTAAGACTATTTCACATCATATTTTTTAACAGACATTAATGAGGAGAAACATAATTTTTTGCCTATCTAAATAACATTTGGTAAAAATTTTTTTAACCAAAATTTAAATTGCATTTTTAAATGCTTTTAGGAAAAGATTTAAGAATGAGCAGAGACTCTTTCTTAAATAACAAATACATTCTGCCAACAGAAAAAAAATCTACAGGGAAAACCAGAATGGGTCATCTGCATGCCACATTTACTAGAACAGGACAGATAAATATGCTTCATCTACCCACCATCATCTGTCTAGATTGAGCTTACAACTTACTTTACTGACGCTCCACTCTTCCTAAGGACTCTCATATTACCATGTTCTGTTCATGCCTCCATAATACTCAGTGATTGCATTTGCCTGTGTTCTTCTCTGATATCCAGATTTAAGTAAGAGGCTACATTTTGTTTCAGATAATAGTCCCAACACTAGCACAGTGCTTAGGCACAGGGTAGCCTCCAAAAAAATATGGACTCAAAGGAAGGATTCAAAATACAACATTTGGCCGGGCGCGATGGCTCACGCCTATAATCCCCGCCCTTTGGGAAGCTGAGGTGGGCGGATCACGACATCAGGAGATAGAGAGAATCCTGGCCAACATGGTGAAACATGGTCTCTACTAAAAATACAAAAATTAGCCGGGTGTGGTGGTGCATGCCTGTAGTCCCAGCTACTCAGGAGGCTGAGGCAGGAGAATAGCTTTGGGAGGCCGAGGTTGCAGTGAGCGGAGATCACACTACTGCACTCCAGCCTAGCGACAGTGCAAGACTCCGTTTCAAAAACTAAACAAAAGAAAAGAAAAAAAAAAAAAAGATGACAATTGACTCTCTCTCTCTCTACTGACAAAGCATCTTCCTGGATTTTATGGAGAACGGCTTGAATACTCCTGATGACACTCTTAATTCAGAGAAGCAAGGGCAGAGGTGAGGATTGACTAAGGGGTTAGAAGGGCCACAGATTGGACTTGCACTTTCTTCTGAGGATTAGCAGCATTTTGATCCATTCAGAATTAGGCGAAAGCTCTGTGTTTTGCCCATAGTGCAAACTCTTGAACAACAGAGGAACAGGTGCAGTGAGGTAAGAGGATTTTCTGAAGCATTCTCTGCTGAGCCATGGAGATCATCAAGCTGTTTCCCCGTTGCCTAAAGGCTGTGATAATTTTTTTTCTTTTGTGGTTTGTACTTACGTTCTGTCTAAAAGGCCATAAGACTATTTTGTAATACTATTGTGAATAGTATTGTTTTTAAATTTCATTTTCCTTCCTTTCTTTCTTCCTTCCTTCCCTTCCTCCCTTCCTCTCTCTCTCTCTCTCTCTCTCTCCCCCCCCTTCTTTTTAGATAGGGTCTCACTCTGTCACCCAGGCGTGCAGTGGTGTGATCTTACCTCACTGCAACCTCCACCTCCCAGGTTCAAGTGATTCTCCCCCATCGGCCTCCTGAGTAGCTGAGACTACAGAACATGCCACCACGCCCAGCTAATTTTTATATTTTTGGGTAGATATGGGGTTTCACCATGTTGGCCAGGCTGGTATCGAACACCCGACCTCAAGTGATCTGCCTTCCTTTTCCTCCCAAAGTGTTAGGATTGCAGATGTCAGCCACCACACCAAGCCACCGCACCCAATCATTTCCAATTGTTTGCTGCTCATATATGGAAATGCAATTTCTCTTGTATATTGACCATGTATTTGGAAATTAACTGGTTAGTTCTAGTACCTGTTTCATACATTGGATTTTCTATCTAGAGTATCATGTTATCTGCAAATAAGACAGCTTCACTTCTTTCTTTCCAACGTTTAGGTCTTTTATTTCTTTTTATTTCCTTATTACAGTGGCCAGGAATTGCATTATAATAATGAGAAGATGGGACAAAGCAGACATCCTTGCCTTTTCCTGAGCTTAGATAAAGTATACTTTTAGGTATACCACTATATGTGTAATTAAATATGGTATTAGTTGTAGTTTCTTCATGCTGTTCTTTATTACATTAAAAGGGTGCCTTCTCTTCCTGATTTATTAATATATTTTATGATAAATGGGTGCTGATTTAAGCTCAGTACCCAATAATTATCTTTTCTGCTCCTCTCCATCCTCCCACCCTCTCCCATCAAGTCACCCTGGTGTCTGTTGCTTCCTGCTTTGTGTTCATAAGTGTGCTAAGGGATTCTTAAACCAATTGTATTAATCTTTTAAAAAATAACCTTAGATTTTTTTCCTGTTGTTTTCTATTTTATTGATTTCTGTTATTTTCTTTTTTATTTATTTCCTTCTAATTACTTTGAGTTTAATTACTTTCTCAGCTTAAGGTAGTCATTTAGATAACTGATTGAACCTTTTTTTGGTATACACATTTAAAGATATATGTTTACTTTAAGCACAACGTCAGCTGTATCCAATACATTTTGATACACATTATCATTCAGTTCAAAATATTTTTAAATTTCCTTTTCTTTGAACCATTGGCTATTTTCCAAATATTTGCACCTTTTTCTGGATATTTTGTTATTGATTTTTAATTTAATTCATTGTACAATTTTGAGACTTATTACATATTCTAATGTATTTTCTATATTGGAGAATGTTCCATGTGCACCTGAAAAGTATGTGCATTACATAGCTGTTTGGTGTAGTGTTAATAACAATAGTGTCAAGCTAGTTAATAGAATTGATGAGATGTTCTATTTTCTTACAATTTTTTGTCTACTTCTATCAGTTATTAAGAGTGGAGTGTGAAATTTTCCAACTACACTGTAAATATCTTTCTTTAGTTGTGTTAGTTTTTGTTCCATTTATCGTAAAGATTATTATGTATATGTCTTACTCATGAATTGCCTCTTTAATAATTAAATAATGTTTATCTTTAGCTCCATATCTGATATTAACATTGTTATTAACGTATTAATATAATAACAGCTGTCTTCTCTTTACTGTTTATACAATATAGCTTTTTTCATTATTTTACTTTCACTGTAATTGTGTATTTGCATTTAATATGCATCTTTATTAGACAACTTATAGTGGGATCTTCCTTCTTGATGATTTTGAGTGTTAATTTCATGTACATTACATATAATTATTGGTATAATATGTTTTAAGCTGACTATCTTGCAATTTATTTTTCATTCATGATTTTTTTAAGTTAGTCAAATTTTAAATATTACATTTTTCTTTATTGTTTTCTTAGCTATATTTCTTTTTTATTTTCCTTTTTATTGATTCAGAATGGATATACATATTTTCAGGATACATTGTGATATTTTGATACATTCATATAATATATAACAATGCAGGATAATTGGAATGTCCATCATCTTAAACATTTATCTTCTTTATGCTGGAAACATTTGAATTATTCTCTAATAGCTGTTTTGAAATATACAACAGATTATTGTTTACTGTAGTCATCCTACTGACTTATGAAACACTGTCTTAATTTTATATCTAACTTTATTTCATACCCATTAATCGGTCACTCTTTTTCCCTCTCTTCCCCCATTTTTCTAGGCCTCTGGTAACCACCAATCCACTCTCTATCTTCTAGAAATCCATTTCTTTCCTAGTTTGCATATATGAGTAAGAACATGAGATATTCATCTTTGTGTGACTGGGTTATTTCACTTAACATGATGATCTCTAATTAGCACAGATCTCTAGTTAACATAATGACCTACAGCTCCATCCATGTTTCTGCAAATGACAGGATTGTATTCTTTTTATGGCTAAATAACATTCCATTGTGTATATCAGTAGTCCCCAACTTTTTTGGCACTAGGTACTGGTTTCATTAAAGACAATTTTTCCACGGACTGACAGGGATGGTTTCGCAATGATTCAAGTGCATTACATTTATTGTGCGCTTTATTTCTATTATTATGTTGTAATATATTATGAAATATTATACAGCTCACCATAATGTAGAATTATTGGGAGCCCTGAGCTTGTTTTCCTGCAACTATTAATAAATGGTCCCATCTAAGGGTGATGGGAGACAGTGACACCCAAAGTGTGTTGCTTATGTCCAGTCTACTTCTTAATCTAACTTTGGCTGCTGTCACCGCAGAAAACCCTTCTTCACAAAGATAGGATATTGGAAATGGCTTTTCAGTGCTTTGGTGGCAATCTCAGGATATTCTACCTTGACTTTAATCCAGAACATATGGAGATTTGAAGCTGTCTCAAACATACTTTTGAGGCACCCCATCATTTACCATTTCAACCAGTTGATCATTTTCTAACACAGATAAACTCAATTCAGTTAGTTTATTCACACATGGGTCATGGATCCATTCCTCCCAAGTTCAGGGGTCTTTCATGATTCGGGAGTAATGCTCAAATTCTTTTGAAAATTGAGATAGGTGAACATGCACCAGCTGGGAGAAAGAAGTTTCTTGCTCAGTCTTTTTCAAAATTTCTGCTAATGTTTGAAATATGTCAGAAATCCCAATGTTCACTTGTCAACCCCATAATTCCAGTTTGGCTTTGAATGCAGCCACTTTATCTGCTGACTTGAACACAGTTGTCCTTCTCCCCGGAGATGACAGATTGAGTTCATTAAGCAGGTTGAATGTGCCACATAAGTAAGCAAGTTTTGCGACCCATTCTGTGTCATGGAAGTATACTGCCAGTTGTGACTGTTTTTCTAAAGGAAATCTATGGGACAGCTCTCTTGACTCAGAAACTCTGGCCAATAATCTAACTTTAGAAAGCCATTTCACGTCTGTGTATAAGAGAAGATGTGTGTGCTCTGCATCTATCTCCTTGCAGACGTGAGTTAAGGGCATATACTTTAACATAGTTGGTAATTTTATTCACATCCTGCAAAATGTTTGTTAAGTTCAAGTGGATATTTTTTGGCTAGCCAGCATTTCTCTGTGGTTGATATAGTGTGTAAACTCACATTCAGAAGTGGCCCCTTTAACCCAAGTGGTGAAACCAGAAAGCTGTCCAGTCATGACAGCGACTATGTCCGTGAATATACCAACACAAAATGACCAATTCAGCTTTCCTGATATGTAATCATTCAAAGACCTGAATAGTTATGTAGCTGTGGTGTTGGTTGGCAAAAAAAAGTAAACATAACATATCTTCATGCTGTACATCCTCCTAAAAAATATATTGCACGAAAACAATCGTTGTTCTGTTGTCAATATCAGTAGACATGTCAACCTGGATTGCATACCATGGTGGCTCATTAATCCTCTAACAATTGTGCCTCAACATTCTCTGCTATTTCATCAATTTGTTTAGTTATGGTGCTAGCTTAAACAGGAACACACACCACCTTTTGAACTTCAGCCACTCCTAAAAGTTCATGACAAAAGTCCTTAGCAGCAGGCAAAACCAACTCTTCACCAATTGTACAGGACTTCTTAGCTTTAGCAATGCAGTTAGCTACTAAGAATGATGCTGTTAGTGCAGACACATTTGATGAAGTGGTGGCCCTCAATAACTGCTTCTGTTCTTTGTGTTCACTTTTTTTTTTCCTTTTAAAAAACTCTAAAGTGTTGTCTTCTAATTCAGAGTGCTTGGTCCCCATGTGGCAAAGCAGGTTTGGAGACTTCATGGCTTCATTGGATAGCTGATCACCACATTTTATACAAAATGGGCTTGGAGAATATGTAGCACCTGTTTCAATAAACCCATAATTTAAATAAGATTCTTGGTATTTTCTTTTAAATGCAGCTCTTTTTTTGTTGGCAGTCTTAGAGTTTTCTGCTGTCTCATCATTGGGTCTCTCCCCCTTTTTCAAAGAAGCTCTCCAGTGACTTTTTTTTTTTTTTTCTACTTTTGGCTAGGGTTAACTTGTATGATTTACCAAAACTTGAACTGAGAAAAGTGTGCAGCATGGAAAAGAGGCACGAATGGAAGTGGTAAATAAAATAATGTGCAGACCGTGCATGGACTAAAGTAAGTGTCAGATTCTGTCTTAAAGCCTCCTGCCAGATGCCACTGTACAATTGAAGTACATCAACTCACTTGCCACTATAAAGCCTGGTGGCAACTATAAACTGGTGGCAACCAGTTGCAGCTTAATTGTCACTTCCTACTCACTGATAGGGTTTTAATATACATCTATAAGCAATTGATTTATTAAGGTCTCTGTGCAGTCAAACCTCTCTGCTAATGTTAATCTGCACTTGCAACCACTCCCCAGTGCTAGCATCACCACTTCAGCTCCACCACAGATCATCAGGCAATAGTCTCATAAGTAGCATGCAGCCTAGATCCCTCACATGTACAGTCCACAATAGGGTTCATGCTCCTATGAGAATCTAATGCCTTGGTTGATCTGACAGAAGGTGAAGCTCAGGAGGTATTGCGAGTGATAGGGAGTGGCTGTAAATACAGATGAAGCTTTGCTCACTTGCCTGCTGCTCACCTACTGCTGAGTGGCCTGGTTCCTAACAGGCCACAGACCAGCACTGGAGACTGGGGACCCTTGGTGTGTATTTATTTACTACATTTTCTTTATCCATTCATCCACTGATGGGCACTTAGATGAATTCCATATTTTGGCTATTTTGAACGTTTCAATAAACATGGAAGTGCAGATTTCACTGATACATTGATTTTCTTTCTTTTGGATATATATTCAGTAATGAGATAGCTGGATCATATGGTTTTTTGAGAAACCTCCATACTATTTTCCTAACTGGTTGTATTAATTTACATTCCCACCAATAGCACACAGGAATTCTCCTTGCTTCACATCTTCACTGGCATTCTTTATTGCTGCTCATTTTGATAAAAGCCATTTTTACTGGAGTGAAATGATACCTTATTGTGATTTTGATTTGCATTTCTCTGATAATTAGTGATGTTGAGCATTTTTTATATACCTGTTAGCCATTTGTATGTTTTTTTTTTTCCAGAAATGTTTTTTCAGATTGTTTGCCTATTTTTCAGTTGGATTAGTTGTTTTTTCGCTATTGAGTTGTTTGAGTTCCTCATATATTCTGGCTCCTAATCCTATGTCAGATGGATAAATTGAAAATATTTCCTCCAATTTTCTGGCTTATGTCTTCACCTTCTTAATTGTTTCCTTTGCTGTGCATAAGCTATGTAGCTTGATGGAATCCCATTTCTTTATTTTTGCTTTTGTTGTCTCTACTTTTGAGGTAGTACAGAAAAACTCTTTGCTCAGACCCATGTCCTAGAGTATTTCTGCACTGTTTTCTTCCAGTACTTTATAATTTGAGGTCTTAAAGCCTTTAATCCATTTTGATTTGATTTTTGTATACAGCATGCAAAAATTGTGTATGGCAAGTGACAGGGATATAGTTTAGTTCTTCTGCACATAGTTATCTACTTTCCCAGCACCGTTTATTGAAGAGACTCATTTTTTCCCCAATGCATGTTCTTGGTAACTTTGCTATAAATTAGTTGGCTGTAAATGTGTAAATTTATTTCTGGGTTCTCTACTTTGTTTCATTGGCCTATGTGTCTGTTTTTATGCTGCTACCATGCTGTTTGGGTTTCTATAACTCTGTATATATTTTAAACTCAAATTAGTGCTATGACTCCAGCTTTGTTCTTTCTGTTCAAGATTGCTTTGGCTCTTCTGGGTCTTCTGTGGTTCCATATACATTTTAGGATATTTTTTCTATTTTTGTGAAGACTGTCATGATATTTTGATAGGGCTTATACTGAATCTGTTGAACATTTTGGGTATTATAGGCATTTTGACAGTATCAATTCTCCCAATCTATGAATACAGGATATCTTTTTAGTTTTTCTGCCCTCTTCTATTACTTTTATGAGAATTTTATAGTTTTCTTTGCAGAGACCTTTAACTTCTTGGGTTAAATTTATTCACACATATTTAATATTTTTTGTAGTTATTGTAAGTGGGATTGCTTTCCTTTCTTAATTTCTTTTTCAGAGCATTTGCTACTGGTGTATACAAATGTTACTGATTTTTATATGTTTACTTTGTATCCTGAGACTTTACTAAACGTATCAGTTTTCATTCTAACCTTTTATAGCAAAGTCTCTGGGGCTTTTTAAGAATAAAATCAAGTTATCTGTGAATAAGGATAATCTGACTTATTCCTTTCTAACCTGGATGCCATTTATTTCCTTCTCTTCTCTGATGGCTCTGGCCAGGACTTCTAGTATTATGTTGAATAAAAGTGGCTAAAATGGGTAGCCTTGTATTGTTCCAGATTTTAGAGGAAAGCCTTCCAGCTATTCCCCATTCAGTATGATGTTAGCTGTGGATTTGTCACATATGACCTTTATTGTTTTCAGCTATATTTTTTCTATATCCAGTTTGTTCAACATTTTTAGATCTTTCAGATAAAAGATGGAGCAGTGAAAAAATAATCAACCAGAATGCCAACAGTGATGATTTTTGAAAGGTGACAGTAAGTCATATTCTTTTTTAAGTTTTCCAAACAATAACAAAGGTAAACTTTATTATAAATATATATTTCCCCTTTGTTGTCATATCAAGGCCCCAGACACTTAAAGTATGAAGCAGATCTACTTTTTACTTCACAAATATTTCTGTGCAAGAAATGTTTCCTTTGAGTCAACTTAATTCATCCAAAGGCCCCTTCCTTCCAGGCTGATGGGAAATTGACTCTTAGTAAATCCTGTAACTGTCTCTTATGATAGAATCCTGCAAAGGCCCTGATTGTTGTATAAGCAACACAGCACATGGAAGTCCCATCTTCATTGATACACAGTGGTTACTGCTCAACTGACTGGTGTCTAGAAAGACCTGTACCCTTGAAGGGCAAGAGATCTCACTATCTTGCCACCTGGCATGTAGAAACCTTTCCATTTCTCTGAGGTCCTGCTATTCACAGAATTTATGGATCTTCTCTGCTTCTTAGTGTGGAGTCAGTTATCATCTCTGTACCACTTTCCTCACTCCCCCAAAGGAATGACTTTTCTTCTCTCTTTTTTTTGAGTTCTTATGAGATGATTCCTTTTTTAGTTAAGGCAGGAAGAAAGATTGTCTTTGGGCTTCTTATTCCTCCTCCTCCTCTTCCCTTCCTTCTCCTCCTCCTCTTCCTCCTCCTCCTCCTCTTCTTCTTCTTCTCTGCAAATATTCATTTTGTTTTTAATGATGTATAGGCAGTCAAAGTTTTTTGACAGCCAGTGCAGATAAAGGCTCTTTAGCTAGGTGTTGAAGTTGAAAGAAAGTCACAGCCCAGCTGGGAAGACAGGCTACTCATATGGATAATCAGCCAGACAGAGCCAATGTGTAAATGTTAAGTACAAATTGGTGGTGCCGGTTTCATTGTCGTCTCCTCCCAAAGTCTTTTCTACATCTTTTTACTTTTTTTTTTCTCTTGCATATCCTTAATCAGTATCTTCAGTCCTTTTCCCGCAAATGGAAGCTGACAGATTTCTTCCTTCCTACACAGTTTATACAGTCAGTATGTCAGAAAAGTTTTGTTTTTCTCACAAAGCAAATTAGAAATTTAAAATGTCAGGTAGACAGATGTGTTAAAAATCCTTGTCAGGTAGAGAAAGAGAGATAAATCAGCATGTATATATACAGGAAGCACAACAGAATTCAGTTATATTGTGTTTTAGAGAGCATAAATGTCATAAATTGTGGTTCTGAATTACTTCAACAAAATATTTGCCTTTTCAAAAGATTTCTTAAAAAGTACACCCTTGATTATTATTATTTTAGAGACAGGATCTCACTATGTTGCCCAGGCTGGAGTGCAGTGGCTATTCACAAATACGATCATTGTGCACTGCAGTCTCAAATTTCTGGCCTCAATTTTCCTACCTCAGCCTCCCATTAGCTGGAACTACCTTGGTTGTTTCTTTTTATTTTTTGTTTTAGAAGCAAATTGCTGTTACAACACAACTGACTGGTTCTCTAATTTCATCCTTTGAGTTTTCAATTAATAAGATTTTCTTTCTTCTTTAATATGCCTGCTTTAATGAAAGAAACTTAAGCTTTTTCTACATGGGCTAGTTTGTCCAATATAGTATAATCGTGACTAGCTTTCTAAGTTATCTCAAAGCCAGTTTATTCAAGCCATCAGAAAGAAAAAATAGGGAAGAAAAAAAGAGCGAAGGAATATATAACTATTTGCAATGCTCTAATATTGAAAGATTGGAATGAAACATAGAGAAAGCCTTACTGTACCACTTGGCACTTCTTCACATTCACCTTTTTTATGTCTCTTTGTGATCAGTTTGAAGCATTGATTCTTAACATTTCCTATGTTTGAGGTCCCAAGAAACACATGAATAGCGTATACAGCATGCATATTGTATTACACATTATTCTTCTGAGTTGAAATTTAGATAATAGAAGCTATTGTGCTGGACATCACAATTTTAATACCAAGACTTCAGTTTTAGTTCTAATTCTCACGTGTCTCTTGGACAAGTAATGTCGTAGAAGCAACAACTACTCTGTGTTTTAGTTTTCCTCACTGATAAAATAAGGAAAATAATGAAATCTAGTTCCTAGAATGGCAAGGAATACAAGAGGTACTCTAAGTCTCAGAGTCTATTATGTAGAAAGTACATATTTGCAATTTTTAAATACTTTCATGAATATAAAGTAAAAAAGAGTTTATAGGTTATATATATATATATATATATATATATATATCTCAGTTCTGTATCTGAGGCTATGGACAGAACCTTTTAAAAATAGCATGGTTCTATACAGTATTCTCTGCCAGGCATCTGATTTACTTCTAGCATTTATTACTTTTTTAAAAAATGATTTCATTGTGCTAAGAACATCTGACAGGAGATCTATCTTCTTAACCAGTTTTTAAGTGTATAATATAGCATTGCTAACTATAGTCATCTACTTTTTTTTCTTTTTTTAGACTCTGTCTTGCTCTGTCATCCAGGCTGGAGTGCAGTGGCGTGATCTTGGCTCACTGCAACCTGTGCCTCCTGGGTTCAAGCAGTTCTCCTGCCTCACTCAGCCTCCTGAGTAGCTGGGATTATAGGCGTGCACCACCACACCTGGCTAATTTTTGTATTTTTAGTAGAGACAGGGTTTCACCATGTTGGCCAGGCTGGTCTTGAACTTGTGGCCTCAGGCAATCCACCTGCCTAGGCCTTCCAAAGTGCTGGGATTACAGGCATGAGCTGCTGCACCCGGCCGCTTCTACCATTTTTTGAATTTGACTTCTGTTCATAAACTATTTGTGATATCTTTTGGTGTTTTCCATCTCAATTACAAATTATCAGCTGCCCTTTGCCACCCATTATATTTTTCCCTTGACTTTGACATGGACTGCCCAAGAAAACCAATTGTCTCTCATCTTCACACCTTTAGAGATTACCCTAGCAGTGATATCTAGCATAGTTCGACTGTGCTTCCCAAAGGAGCATGAGAAGTAATTTAAAAGATATTTCGGAGTGAGTGTCAAAGGAAGAAGTATTAGTAAGATAATAGTAATAAAGGTTACTACTTTATAACTCAGTGCTTCTTTACTTAATGAATTTATTTCTCTCTTTTTTTTCCAAAGCATAGCAAGTCTCTGAAACATCTTTAGTCATAAAATGGAAGATAAACATTATTTAAATTTTAAAAGACAAAGAAGACTGAGTGACATCTAAGATAGGATTTTCAGCTCAGTACATTTGCTTATTTGTTTATTTTATGAATTTTACATAAACAGTTAATAAAAGAAATGCTTCTGGGATTTTTAAGATACCATGCAATAAAGAGCAATAATGTCAGAAAGCAAATTAAAAGTAAATGTTAGTGGAATAAAGTCTCATGGGAATATAAAGGAAAGAGGTTATTTCTGGCTGGGAAAAATCCAGAAGGCCCTCCTGCAGGAGGTGGTTGTCTGTTTCTTTTTTCATTGTTCATTAATGTTTTTGTGAAAAAAATAAGTGGAGGGCAAGAAAAATGAAAGAAAGTCAAAGGACATATACAGGGAAATGTAGTTAACGAAATAAAACTTTTACTTCCAATGTTTCGCAGTGTCATGTTGATTAATCTATGGCAAGTGTGAGAATCTGAACTCTAAGAAAGGCAATGCATTAGACCATATAACTGAAAAGTCCAGAAGGATGCTAATTTCAGGCATAACTAGATTCAGGTGCTCAAATGATGTCGCTAGACACTCTCAGTCTTAGCTTGATGGCTGTGCTTTCTTCCGAATCGTTTTGTATTCAGAGAAGTTCCTTGCACAGTGGCTGTTGGTTGCTCTAAGCCACACAGAGCTAGGCAAGTGAAAGGAGGTCCTGGGGCGGACCTCGTGGGTCTGTTTGGTAAAGCTTGACTTTATGCTTGTCTCTAAGCCAATTACTCTGGACAAGGAAACATGGTTCTTTAACCATGCCTGCATTATGTGCAAACCCTTAGTGCCTGAGAATGGGGCTAGCCCTTAGGTAGCCAGGTGGACTGAGAATGGAGAGAGGTTTAACCATGAAAAGCAAGGGCGATGCCACTAGCAGAAAAATGACTTTATGCTGAGGAAACAAGTACGCCAAATACTCTATTACCAGGAGGAAACACCCGATCATGGGGAAAGAGTGGCTGACCCAGCAGCTCTGACCGTCTCCCTGGTCACTGCAATCATCTTGCTGGCATTGCACTATTCTTTCTCTAATTCTCTGGTTCAAGTTTTCTTTTTAAAAAGCAAACAAACCTTGGCTGGGTCTCTTTAGTCCAGATAGGCAGATGGGATCTCTAAGTAACTAAAGAACAAAAGAAAATAGATGCAAAGGAGTGTAAGTACTGGTATTACAAAACAAAAATTCATTTAAAAATATAGTTAAGGGGGAAATATTGGTTGCCAGCATGATTTCCAGCTTCCTTCTTTCCAGTTAATTCCTATATTTTTTATTCCAATTCCCTCAGCTCTCCAATAGTGTCTATGTACTTGAAAGGAAACTGAATGCTTCTTCAGCTCCAAGGGAACTGATATAAATGTCCTCACCACAGGGCATGAGACCTCATTCAGAAAAATAAGATGTGAGGAAACAGTTTCCTGAGGTTTTCCGGAGAGGTTTCCCCCTTCCTTAGAATAAGCCTCTTGAAGGAATACTGTTTCTTTCTAGGTTGCATTGTATAGCTGTTCAATATGATACTGTTACTTAGCTACCAGATAGAGAGCAGTCTCCTCCTCCTCCCGGTCCCCGACTCTTTTTCTTCACTTTCTCTTCCTTTTTCTCTTTACTGAACAACAAAAACAACAACTAACCAATGGGAAAGGGATTTCTAAAAAAAAAAAAAAAAATTAGCTTTTGGAGCAAAGAGATAGGATTTTCTAACTTTAGTGCTATCTCAGAAAGTAACAATGTCAAACAATCTGCACCCCTACAAAAACAAAAACAAAAACAAAAAATGCATTCACTATGCTTGTTTCCTACCTTATCAGGTTACTTGGTTCATGTCCAGAGCTCAGTTAATGTGATCTGATCTGATTGTTTCATGACCAATTAGATGTGGGCCATTTGTTCACAAAGATCTTAAACGCCACTGGTTAAAACATGTATCATGGACACATTGTCTTCTGCATGTTTTTGTCCCTTCAATTAGATTAATTGCCCAATTACAGAAGCTTAAATAAAAACAATTGTTGACCTTTTTATAAACACTTTCAACATAGGTGTTCTTTAGAGCTATAGGCTTAAAGGTAGAATATTTATCTTACTTCTCTTGGCTTTTCTTTTGTTAGAGTCACTGTTGGCAGCAAAATGTCATTTCTGCATCTGTTTGCATGTTCAGAGCTTGAGTGATGTCACGGAAAGCAGAGTGGAACGGAATGTGAAAGGCCAGGTCAAAATTCATCTTGCTTTATAATAGTGAAGGGCCAGGACATCTTGGGATGCTTGTTTGTTCATTCCACTCAGATGACACTGGCTGTGATATGTGTTTTCACTCTAGTTAAAAATTTGTCAAAAACTTGATGAGAATAAATAAGATCTAGCAACATTGACACTTGAAAAGAAAATTCTCCACTACACTATGGATCATTCTTTGCATTTATGAAAATAGCACAGTATAAAAGCCATTTATGTCTATGTCAAAATATACGTGGGGCACTCATTAAACTAATTGCATTTACTATGGACAGTGTAACGTTTAATAATGAGTCAAAATAAGACCAATTAGAATAATTGTTGTATTTCTTCATATTTTGGGACTTGCTTTCTTTTCCAAAACATAAACCATTTTTGTACATGAAGTCATTCAAATATTTGAACTATAAACAGGTTTAAAATAAAATATGTTTTAATGTTGTTATAATCCTTTTTTTTTTTAACCCTTGTTAGGTTTTTTGTTTGTTTGCTTATTTGGTTGTTTGTGTTGTAATTATCAGGTTAAAGCCTTTAAAAAGCTTATATAGAAAGCCATATATATATATAATTTATGTAGAAAGTTCTATATAAGAACTTTCATAGAAGTTTTTTGTTCCCTAGATTTGGAGGTCTGAAGGAAACCACTAGATTCTCTCCAGGGGAGAAAAGGTTTCTATTATCCAATAAATGTAGAAAACATTAAGCACGACAAAACAGATCTGTTTAACTTCAGCATTTTGGGAGACTCTACTAAGCTAATGTGTGTGCGGAATCTGAGAGGGTGGATCTGACACACAGCATTTTCCTAACTCTTCTGTCCGCCAAATCTTTTGGTAATGACCATCTTACCGAGCACTGTTCCTTAGAGCACATTGTGAGAAAAGCCCATTATAATGCCTTTCGGAAGTGGGAGAGCAGCAGTTATGAATGGCTTGTTTCCTTCTGGTTGAGACATTTGGAGTCTATGGTAAATTGATAAATTCTGTGGCTCCATTTATCTATTCCATTTTCTTGTTTACTGCCAGCTCAAAGTTTTATCTAAAAGATTTCGTTATCAAAATGTCACGTTCTAATAGCTTAGGCAATTTAGAAAAACTCTTGTAAAACCATGCTCATTTTTTTAAAGTTCAAAGTAACCAAAAATGTTTTCAAGAGGAAGATGTAAGCATTTTTAAAAAAGACCTACATATGTTAGTAACAATATACTTTAATTGTTTGCAGTGTATTTTAAATTTTGAAGATGATATCTGTCGTTACATCATGGTCTCTAAAATGTGTTTGGAAGAATTTTATAATGAATTATGCAAAGAGCAGAAGTGACAACACTTAAGTCTCTATTTTCAATAATAATGTGTGTAGAGAGAGTGAAGTGACATTTTAAAACCTCTAATAATTTTTGAAATAAGTCAGAAAAAGATTCACATTTTCACATTCTTTCAAACTCAGAAAGAATATTTACCAAGTAATTTTTAGAGCTAGATTTTTTTTTATTTAAAAAAATCTCCATGAATAATTCTAGCATCTTTCAAAATATAGACATTGCTATCAGATAGTTGTACTTTCTGGGAATTTTACTTTACATTTCATTTATTCCTATATTCATGTGTACATACATTTGTATATGAATAAAAACTTATTAGTGTGCCTTTTGTGAGTTCATATATAGACATTTTGTTCAATTCATTTACCATTTCTTCTTCCTTCTGTTATCTGAAAATACCTGAACTATAGAATAGGTACTTCCAATCTTCTTGTGGCTTTACTGCTATGTTAGAAAATAAATTTTTTTTGAAAGTGTGGGGCAGGGTTTTAATTTCCACTTAAAAACACCCAAGGTTTAAAAAGCAATTGATGCAATAAGTGGTGCTTACACAAGGAATAAATACTACCTTAATAAAGAAGTAATGCCTATATTTTCCCCTACCCTACTCTTTCCCTTCCTTTCAGCTTTATTGAGGTATAATTGACAAATTAAAAGTCTATACATTTAAGATATACAATGTAATGTTTTGATATACATATGCATTGATAAATGATTACTACAATTAAGCTAATTAACAAATTTATTACCTTACAGAGTTGCAGGGTTTTTTTAAATTTTATTTTGTTAGCAAATTTCAAGTACAAAATACATTATTATTAGCTATATTCACTGTGCTCTATATTAGGCTTCCAGAAATTATTCATCTTAAAACTGAAAGCTTATTCCAGGTTCATCAATGTTGTCACAAACGACAGGTATTCCTAGTTCTTTAAGGCTGAAAAACATTCCATTGTGTGTATACACAACTCATTTTCCTTATCCATTCATCAGTTGGTGGACAACAAGCTTGTTTCTATATCTTAGCTATAATGAATCATGCTGCAAGTGATGTGAGAGTGTAGATATTTCTTAACGTGTCAATTTTACTTCCTTTGGCTGTACACTCAGAAAAGGGATTTCTGAATCATATGGTTATTCTATTTTTAACTTTTTGAACAACCTCCATACTGTTATCCATAATCACTGTATTGATTTACATTCCCAGAAATAGTGCACAAAGCTTCCCTTTTCTCCATACTCTTGTTACCGTTTGTTATCTTTTGACTCTGATAGTAGCCATCCTAACAGATGTGAGGTGATATCTCACTGTGGTTTTGATTTGCATTTCCTTGATTTAGTGATGGTGAGCATCTTCAAATCTACCTGGTAGTCATTTGTCTTCTTTGAAAAAATTGTCTATTCATACAATGTTTAAATTGAGTTATTAGCTTGTTTGCTATAGATTTATGAGAGTTCCTTATCTATCTTGGATATTAAATATCTCTTTATCATATATGTAGTTTGCAAATGTTTTCTCCTCATCTATAGACTAATTTTCCATTTTGTTTACTGTTTCATTTGCTGCGCAGAATGATTTTCTGCATCTACTAAGGAGATCATTTAAAAAATACTTCATTCTGTTAATGTGGTGTATTATCATTTGACTTACATATATTGAAAAATCTTTGCATCCTGGGAGGGAAGAAACCACTTGGTCATAGTTACAACTGAAGCCTCTGCCTTCTGGGTTCAAGAGATTCTCCTGCCTCAGCCTCCGTATAGGCACCCGCAATCACACTTGGCTAATTTTCATATTTTTAGTAGAGATGGGGTTTCACCATGTTGGTCAGGCTGGTCTTGAACTCCCAGTCTCAGGTGATCTGTCCCCCTCAGCTTCCCAAAGTGCTGGGATTGCAGGCATGAGCCATTGTGCCTGGCCAGACTATGTTAAATTCCGTTTTCTAGTGTTTTGTTGAGGATTTTTGCATCTGTTTTAATCAGGGATATTGGCCTGTAATTTTCTTTCCTTGTAGTGCTCTTGTCAATCTTTAGTATCAAGAGATTGCTGGCCTCATAAAATTAGTCTGGAAACATTCTTTCTTCTTCAATTTTGGTAACAGTTTGAGAGGATAGTTATTAGTTCTTCTTTAAATGTTTGGTAAAATTTACCAGTGAAACCATCTGGTCCTGGGCTTTTCTTTTCTGGGAAATTTGTAATTACTAATTCAATCTCCTTACTTGTCATTGGTCCATTGAAGATTTTTCCATTTCTTCATGACACAGTTTTTGTAGGTTCTATGTGTTTAGGGATGTATCCGTTTTGGAAGATGATCATAATCCTGAAAGACACGATCCCTAACACCTTAATCCTAAATGTTAAAATCCCAGAAGATCAAAATCCCAAGAACATAATCTGGAAAACATAAATTAACATATTTTCAAGACATATTTGTTTATGTTTTTAAAAGGGTATTGAGAAACACATAAAAACCTGATAGAACCCTTCATAGAACAATTGATACAATAAAATAGGCATCAACATTCATATTTTTGTAAGCATAAACACTAAGGTGTACTAATGACAGTCACACGGGTATAATAGCTATGAGAAGATTAACCATATTCACAAATTAAAAGGTCAACAAGTGATTATATAAACATATATCACTATGGTTGGTAATTGTGTGCACCTAGCTTTATAACTGGTCACCTGAAATACCATGATGGACTACTTAAGTCTTTGACAAGATTGATTAAAAACCACTACATATGTAGTCACCCAAGGGGCTGAGCTCTCAAGAAGTTTGATTTTTCACAAATGCAAATGGACATTTATTCACTTATGAGGAAGAAATGGAACTTGGCCATGCGGCCGTTATCAGTTCTGCAGTTGGATACACAGTTAATAGATGTATTACTAGGGGTGTGAGCAGATGTGGATCCTGCCAAATCCCCAGGTGTCTGGAATTGCCTCTGGAACTATAGTTGAGAAGGACTCGAGCGAGGTCATGATACTCTTCTGGGTCTGTAATGGAGTCTACAGATAGCAGGTCTATTACCAAGAGTGTGGATGCATGTGGCTCCATAGAGACCTTCAGTAGGCTCTTGCTGGATCCCTGAGCAGGTCCTTGGGTTAGTCCTTGGGTACATTTGACTGCCTTAAGGGCTTTGCTGGAGTGGGATTGGAGCTGGGTTACAGAACCACTTTAGAATCTGCAGTAGGGTCCATAGTGATTGCACTTGTTACCAGGGCAACAGAGAGCATGGTTCCTCCCAGATCCACGTGCAGATGGGATGGATGCAGAAATGAAGCAAAATAGGGTTGGAGCTGAGTTCACAAGGGGATGGGGCTGCCCTTGTTCTGCAGCTGGGGCCACATTTACTGAAACTACCACTGGATCATGAGCCTACCTTCTTACAGCATCGCTGCTCAGTCTTGGCTTCATCAGGGTTTTACAACCTCCTAAATGGATCCTAAAGCTCCCACAAAGGCATTTTTGTCTTTTGATGACTTCTAGATTGTTGCTTGTGGTAGAGGGAGGATATGTTGGAGATTCTGTCATCTTGCTCCCTACTCTCTAAACTTTTTTTTAAAATACAATTTATGTGTATTTAAATACCCAAGTCCATTGATGGCATATAAAAGACAAAATAAAACAAACAAAAAACAGAAACCCTTGCCCTTATCTTCAACATCACGGTCTTTGCAGAGTCCTTCCCAGAGTTTACAACAGCTTACCTGTCCAGTCTGCCAACCAGTTACATTGTGTGCCTCTGATATGTCACTCCTTTTCCGCCTTGCCTTTTTTGGGGATTTCACTGCTAACATCTCTTCCTGATCACAGACAGCTTTATCATTTGGAATGCAGTATCAACCATTGTTTGGTTTCTGGGAATACTGTAATGTCTGCTATTCATGTAATCATAATTTTAGCAGGAGTAAAAGGAAATGTCACAGTATCTCTTTCTCTAGATGAGTATTTTAACTTCTAAATTCAGGCCTTATTTCCCTCTTGTTTAATTTCTTTTCTTTCCTACCATTTACACCTACCATTGCATAGCTATTTCTGTTCTCTGGTTCTTCAAAGGTGTCATGGGATACTGGAAAGAGTAGTCTTGGGATCAAGTAAATCTCAGTTTGAATCTGGGTTACAACTCTTATTAGCTATTTGGTCTTAATGATTATTCTCATGCTCCCACAGAACACTCACCAAGACAGACCACATTCAGAGCTACAAAATGCATCTTAACAAATTTAAAACATTAGAAATCATTCAATATCTTTTCTTAGAAAACGATGGAATTAAAATAAAAATCAAAAACAGAAAGGAAGCTGGAAAATCCCCAAATACCTGGAGATTAAACAATGCAATTCTAAATAACATATGGGTCAAAGAAGAAATCTCAAGACAATTTAAAAAATATTTTGAACTAAATGAAAATATAACTTGTCAAAATTTGTGGGATGAAGTGAAAGTAAAAAAATGTAAAGCATTGAATACTTATATTAGAAAAAACAAAGATCTAAAATCAATAAGCTTTCTACCTTAGAAAACTAGAAAAAGAAGAACAAATTAAATCCAAAGTAAGTTGAAGAAAAGAAATAATAAAAATTAAGACAGAAATCAATAAAATACTTAGGCATAAATCTAATAAGATGTACAATATCTATATGAGGAAAACAAAATTCTGATGAACAAAATCAAAGAAATAGAGAGATATGCCATGTTTGCAAACAGGAAAACTCAATATCGTAAAGATGTCAATTCTTCCTAATTTGATCTAGAGACAATGAAGTCCCAATCAAAATCTCAGGAATCATTTTGTATATATCAACAAATTGATTCTTAAGCTTATATAGAACACAATTTGGCAGTATCTTACAAAACTAACATATTCCTATCATACCATTTAGCAGTTGTTCTCCTTTGTGTTTATCTAAATTTGTTAAATATGTATGTTCACTCAAAAACATGCATGCAAAGGTTTATAGAAGCTTTATTCTTAATTGCTGGAACTTGGAAGTAATGAAGATGTCCTTCAGCAGGTGAATGGATAAACTGTGGCATATCTATACAATGGAATATTATTCAGTGATAGGAAAGATATGAATTATCAAGTCTTGAAAAGGCATGGAGGAAAGTCAAATGGATATTGTGAAGTGAAGGAAGGCAATCAGAAAAGTCTACATACTGTATGATTTCAATGATATGACACCTAAAAAAGGCAAAAGTATGGAAACAGTAAAAGGACCAGTACTTACCAGGAGTTAGTAGGGAAGGTAGGATGAAAAGGCGTATTACTACAGAATTTTTAGGATTATAAAATGATATGTATCAGTGGATACATATCATGATACATTCCTCAAAACTTATAGAATGTACAACACCAAGACTGAATGCAAATTATGGACTGTGAATTATAATGTTGTGTCATTATAAGTTCATGAATTGTAACAAATGTACCACTTGGGTGCAAGAGTTTGATAATGCGGGGAGAGGATTGTGCATAGGTGGGTGCAGGACGTATATGGGAAATCTCTGTGCCTCCCACTCAATTTTGCTGTGAATCTAAAACTGCTCTAAAAATAAAGTCTATTTTTAAAAAAATAAACTTAGATTCAATTTCTTTAACTGAAGAAAAGTAAAAAGAATACCAATCTAGTAAAATTGTTGGCAGTATCAAATGATATAAATGTCTGTTAGAACTCTTGCATATAATTGGCATTCAATAAATATCAAAGTTCCTTGGAAAATTCTCTCTCTTCCTGAGCCATTGTACAAACCCCATGTCCCTTTCTGGAATAATTTCCTAATCCCAGTAAAAGCAGCAGGGGCAAAACTATCTGCTGGTTATTGCATTTTGACCCTTCAATGCAATAAAATAAGTAGGAATTAACTTACTTAGCAACTGATTTTTGTGCAAGCTATGTGCATTGTACTGCACTAAGGATACTGTAAAGATTAAAGTGGTATTTCCATTTAAAGATTGATTTCTTTACTGCTGGGCACGGTGGCTCAAGCCTGTAATCCCAGCACTTTGGGAGGCCGAGGCGGGTGGATCATGAGGTCAAGAGATCGAGACCATCCTGGTCAACATGGTGAAACCCCGTCTCTACAAAAAATACAAAACATTAGCAGGTCATGGTGGCGCATGGCTGTAATCCCAGCTACTCGGGAGGTTGAGGCAGGAGAATTGCCTGAACCCAGGAGGCGGAGGTTGCGGTGAGCCGAGATCGCGCCATTGCACTCCAGCCTGGGTAACAAGAGTGAAACTCCGTCTCAAAAAAAAAAAAAAAAAGATTGATTTCTTTAAATAGTAATACCACTTAAAATACTTTGGGGATAATATCGTAGAATTAAGAAACAGCATCTACTCTAGAAGAAACATTAAATCTCTTTGGGAAGAAATGAAATGAAACAGCAAAGTATCAATTCATAGATACATGTAATTAACTGTAAAAATGAGTGTTATAATAAGTCCTGTGGGATTTGTTTTTAACTGCAGATCTTAGCATAGGAATGTTTGGAGAAGGCCTTCTGAAATTAGTTAACCACCTACAAAAGATACTGTGGTAAATGGTCCCATAGGACTATCTGCCTTTCCTGTTTCAAGCTTGATGTTTTGAAGTATTTCATGTTTGATTGTTTGACTATTGTCTTCATTTTCTCTTTTAACAAAATCAAAGGCTTGCTTCTTAGAAGTAAGATAACTTTAAATTTTATGAGAAAAATGGTCACCACTTACTGATAAAAGAAGCATATTTAAATATTATTTAAGTTGTTAAAAAAAGACAAAAACCTATTTTAAGTAGAGATATAACATTTTTTTCTAACTTTTTTTTCAGAATAACTATTTTGAAATAAGTCATTCACAATTATGATTTACAAAGTATCATGTCTTGATGTTATAATTCAAATTCCTTTTTCATGTATTAATTCATCCACTCAATAAATACTACTAAGGGTCTTTCATATTAAAGATGATTCTTATCCTCCTGGAACTGTGGTTAATGAAGGAGACAGGCATTTTAATACAAATATATACTAAATAAGTAATTGTCTATTTTATAACAGATAATGGAGGACAAAAATGGGTATTGTAGGAGAAGAGGAGGCACAGGAATCACTAAAAGGGACCACATTTCGATTTGGGAAGGAGTCAGGAAAAGCCTCTCAGGAGAAGTATTTGGTAAACTGGAACTTAAAGAATGAGCGGTAGTTAGCTGGTGAAGAGTAGAGAGAAAGAATTCCAAGCACTGGGATTAGCATGTGCCAAGGCTGTAATGTTAGATAGAGCTCAGTACAATGCTTGAAGGCACTTAAAAAAGCCATATGATTAAAATGAAAGAGCAAGTGGGAGCGGCAAAACAAGAGAATGAGGAAGGTTTAGGAGGACAGGACAAAAGGCTTGGATTTTATTCTAAGTAAAAGAGGAAGCCATTAAATTTAAAAGTTATCTTCATAGAGTGGCTGTTATATAATAGCATATTTACATAATATATATAATATAGCTGTACACTAGTTCTTAGCAAGTACTAATAACTGGTGACTCATTTTGAGATCATTGGCAACATGAAAATGAATTAAATATGAAATTTCTACCCTAAGATAATTGCTATTCTTGAGTCTCCAATTTTATACGTTAATAATACAGATTATGATCTACTTAAAATATTAGCTTTTAGAGATTCTGATATCCTGAAGCATCAATGCCATAATGATGCCAGGTTTATTCAGTGAATCAAGAGATTGATTTCTTTACATAGTAATACCACTTAAAATACTTTGGGGATAATATCTTAGAATTCAAAAACTTGAACACTGTCATTATCAACAATGTGCATTCATTAAACTTCCACTGTGATCAGTACCTCAGCTACACATGGATATAAGAAATAGCCCCAGAGGAACTTGGAATCAGAAGACTCAAATTAAAATTGCACACACAAAGAGCAGGGAAGGTTCACACATTGTAGACATTCAGACAGGGAGTTACCAACAAGAATAGAAATAGAATCTGAAATTCTCTTCTAGGGACAGTTAAGCTTGAACTTAGAATTGAAAAGAGAGGAGCCCTTTGAAATAACACACTCTGAATGTTTGTAAATTTAACCAATGTTATTTAACCATAAGATACTAAAATATTATTGCCAAATGCATTATCTGGAGAAAAAAGAGTATCATTCCTGTACTTCTCATCAGTGAGAAAATCCACAATTGGAGAAATTCACCCAAGGCTGGTTAATTAACTGAAAAGAAATTCCACACTTTAATTACAAGCAGCAAATATGAGAAGGTTTATTTTAGATGCTCTGTTAGCATTAATAAAGGTAAATCTTCCAAAATATGACTTTATTACTAAAGGGAACATTGAATCTTGGTGCTCTGTTACAGCTACAGAATCCATCGGTAGCTTTAATTTGGTGTCAATTCCATAAAATGATTGTTAAACTCAATAGAGGTTTTCTCTTAATCTCCAATCTAGTAAACTAATACTTTTATGTTACTCCAAAATTTTAATTTTAATTTTTAACTTACATTTTCACTTTCTGCCATATAAAGAAGTACAACTTCACTTTCATATTTTCAAGATTACTTAAGTTTCAAAGGAAGCCTTTTTATCTAAAATCTGGTGACCAAAGTGATGTTCCCTTTATTCATTCTATATAGGATATTCATAGACAAACTTGGGGAGAAAGTAATGTCCAATGAAGAAAGAAGATGGATTACGTGCAATATTTGATTAGCTATGAGAAAAAGACTCAGAGTGTACAATAGCCAAACTATTTTATTTATTTACTTATAATTTTAAAAATTATTGTGGGTACATAGTTTTTAATCACATCATGAAAAAATGGGGTATCCATTCCCTCAACCATTTATTCTTTCTGTTACAGTCTAATTCTATTATTTTAGTTATTTTTAAATGTACACTTAAATTATTACTGACTATAGTCACTTGGTTGTGCTTTCAAATACCAGGTCTTATTCATTGTTTCTATTTTTTGTACCCACTGTCCCTACCTCCCCCTCAATTTCCCACCACCCTTCCCAGCCTCTGGTAAGCACCCTTCTGTTCTGTAATTCCATGAGTACAATTGTTTTGATATTTAGATCCCATAGATAGGTGAGAACATATGATGTTTGTCTTTCTGTGTGTTTCTTTTCTGTTTAATGTAGTGACCCCAATGTTATCCATTTTTAAGATCAATACACGTTATTTTTTTTTAGAGCTGTTTTAAGCTTACAGAAAAATTGAACAAAAAGCAGTGTTTCCTAACACTTGCATCAGGGTGGCACATTTGTTACAAGTGATGAGTCAATATTTTTTAATATTGTATATTTTAATATTGTATATTTTGATATTTATTTTACATTATTAAATATTTTAATTTTTAATTTTAATTTTAATATTTTACATTATTAAATATTAAAATATGCAGTATTTAAATATTGTATATTTTAATATTTAATAATGTAAAATAATATTTTACCATATTATCAGCTTAAGTGTGTAGTAGTTTTATATCCACCATTACAGTATCATATAGAATAGTTTCACTGCCCTTAACTTTCTGTGTGCTCCACCTATTCGTCATTTCTTTCTTTCCTTCAAGCCCCTAGCAACCACTGATCCTTTTACTGTCTCCATGGCTTTGCCTTTTGCAGAATGCCTTTTACTTGAAATCGTACAATACTTTCAGTTTTAGCCCAACTCCATTTCTCTTCCACTTAAGAAAGCATATAGGTTCACAGTAAGTCAGGGAGTTGTTATTATCAGAATATCTTGGACTTGCCCCAATTTAAAGATAAAAAGGTAAATCAGAATCATTTGAACCTGAGAGGTGGGGGTTGCAGTGATCCCAGATTGCGCCACTGCACTTCAGCCTGAATGTATGAGAGACACTATCTCAGAAAAAAAAAAAAAAAGGCAAATCATTTATAAATTTGAAAAGTCTACTATAAAAGTCACATTACTAAGGGCAGTATAGCATAATGATGAAATTCAAGGTTCATGGAGGTAGACTGCCCATGTTTGAATCCCAGCTTCTCTACATAATCTGGATGATAACAGGTAAATTACTGAACACCAGTATCCTGGATAGATTCTGTTTGCTCTTCCGGATCCTCTTCCCATGGTTCTTCACCATGTTCTGTGCTTCTGAGACACACCTGATGACCTATATCACTGGACTCATTTGTCCTCCAGCTTGTGCCTAAGATAATGGGATGAAATTAGAGGGTGAAAAGAGACTGAGATGTAGGCTTTTATCCCTTTGATTTCTACTCACCATCTTATTGGTTGGCAATACACAAGTTCCTCAACCAAAGGTTGTCTCACCAAGCCTTCTCCTTTACCTGTGGTTCCCAAAGTTACTGCTCCTGTCCCTTGCCTCTTCAGACCCAGAGTTGTAAAGACTCCCACTGTTGCTAGTCCTCGGGTGCTTTACCATCCATTTAGCGTCAATTTTAACCTTTCTTATTCAGTTGCTTTATTAAACTTCTTAATAAGCAGTTCCTTTATTAAACTTCTTAAGTTGCCGCTTTTGGGTGTTTCCCGTTGGGTCTCTGATACATGGAATTTATGTCTCTATAAAAAGAATGTGGCCAGGCAGATGGCTTATGCCTGTAATCCCTGCACTTTGGGAGGCTGAGGCGGGTTGAATCCCTTGAGGTCAGGCTTTCGAGTCCAGGCTGGCCAATGTCTCTATTAAAATTATAAAAATTATTAGCTGGGCATGGTGGAGCACACCTGTAATCCTAGCTACTAGGGAGCTGAGGCAGGGCAATCACTTGAATCCAGGAGGTGGAGGCTGCAGTGGGCTGAGATCACAACATTGCACTCCAGTCTGGGCAACAGAGGGAGACTCTGTTTCAATAAAATAAAATAAAATAAAATAAAATAAAATAAAATAAAATAAACAAAGCTATTACCTCATAAAGTTGTGAGAATTGGATATTTATATGTATTTTTAAAACAGTGCCTGGAACAAAGTGAGTTCTCTGTAAGTGTTACCTCCCACCACAATTCATGTTTCAAACCCAGCTATTGAGAAACTGCGTAAAGGAACCACTATCTGGAACTGAAAGAACTTTGGGTTTGGACAGAGATTGCTAGATCTTTAATAAAATTAGTTTCCTCCTCTTCCTGGGCAAACAGTGAATCTATATTTCCTGGCCTCTTTGCAGTTGTATATGGATGAAAGCCTGAAAGTTAGCCAGGTAGAATGTGAACAAAACTGATGAGTGAACTTTGCCACTTAAAACACTCAACCACATGTTCCGCTGTGGTCTTTTCTCCTTATGGCTAACTGAGACGGCAGCCACCAACACAGTCTTGCTCCTGAAGGTAGCAGAGTGGTCAACAGCCTGACCCTGAGATGACTGTGTGCAGAGATCATTCCACCAACCACAACACTTGAGTGGGGGCATTATATGAGCAACAAATAAACTTCTACCATATTTGAGCTAATATACACTTTTATGAAAATTTATTATGGCAGCTCATATTGCTCTACCTTATATAGTGGTTAATTACATTATCACCACCACCAAAAATATGTTGAGATGTTGTAAAAAGGTACAAAGCCAAAATCAATCAATGTACTTGAAAACTACATATTATTTGATTTGATGCTTAAGGGTACAATATGATTACACATATTATGATTAACCATGACAATGGTAAACACAACTGTAGTTTTGTTTGTCTTTCTGTTTGGGTCACATATCAAATTTTAATACTTTCTATCATAGTGATTTGATAAGTTGTAATTTTGTTTTACCACTTGACATAAAAATTTCTCACATTCATACATATCATTTTAAAACATGCATAATATTTTATTTGATTGATACACTACAAATTTATTAACATTCTCTCATTTGTATACAGTCAGGTGTTCTAGTTTTTTTTTTTTTTCCAAAATAAATATAAGGGCATAATAAATACCTTCTGTGTGTTTTCCTTAACAAATCTTAAACACAAATCACCAGGTCCATTTTGCAAACATTTTTATGACTTGATATATGTTTTCCAAATTAATTTATTTTAAACGTTGTTCCAAATGACTACACAAGAATAAGTGAGTTGTTAGGCCTGGTTCACAGCCACTTCTCCAACATTAGGACTTAGAATTTCCAAATGAGTAAAATGCATTAATCTTGTGGTAATGACCATAAGAATAAGGTAACCTCTTCTGTATATTCACAGGAATCATAATTCATCTAGCTAAGCATCTGCAGCATTAAAGTGCTCAAGAAACACTTGCTTAATGAATGCATGCATTAATGAATATATGTGTCCTAGTTGTGGTATCTCAATACATTAAATACTCTGGAGTATTTTTAAATTGCTCATCACAAGGAATAGGTGAGTCATCATATGAGGGCCCTGGCCAAGCCCACGGGGCTGGATCTCCAGAAATCACTTCTGAGCCTGTTTATTCACCTGAAGCAACCCAGCACAGGAAGAAACACAAAAAAGCCTCTGAGATAACTGCTTTAAAAAGAACCGAGAGTCAGGCTAGAAGGTCAGCAAGAAGCATCAAGGTCAAAAGTGGGAGTGTTTGCCTTGGTCATCTGTGAGATTGGCCTCTTGGCGCTCTTTAGGGGTACTGCCTCTTGCTATTTACATAGTTCCGTGGAAGCTGGCATGTGTTTTTATGACTCTGACCTCACCCCAATACCAAGGTATAGTTGATGTGTTTATGGTGGACACATGAGCCATGAGACAACTGAGTCCTTTCCAAGGGAATTGTGACAGAATAGAACGTGAGATAAATTTCTTTGTTGGAATTTGTAGTTTTAAGAGTAGGGCCTGGAAGCTGAGGATGTGCAAATATTCTGCCAAGGGGAATATTATATAAGGAGATTTTTTTTTAATACGTGTGGTGTTTGCCTCTTGTAAGGGTCCAAATTACCCAAGTTATTTATATAGGGAACCATGTGAAAGCTTCAGTATACTAAAATATGCCGATCAGAAGTGTTTTCTAACACCATCCCTTTATGTTCTTCTCAGCTGGAAATATGTAATAATTTGAGTTTTCCCTCACGGCTTCTTGGGATTCTGCTAAGTGAGCAGAATTCTCCTTATACTGTTTTAGAGATTTAATCAGAATTCAATTAAAATGTCCTTACATCAACCCCTGTTTCAGAAGGTGAGGGGTAGACATAATAAAAAGGTCTCTTATCATTCAATTTTATGGGTATGTTCCCAACATAGTATCTCCCACTTGAGATAAACTGTCTCTTTCTTTCATACTCAAGGTGATTAACCATGATATTGGCTGTGGTAAATTGTGTTATTTTTTAAAATTGTTTAACTATTTAATTTCTTGTTTTTAGTGTGTTGTTTAACTTTTAAGTTCAGGGGTATATGTGCAGGTTTGTTACATAGATAAACTTGTGTCATGGGGGTTTGTTGTATAGATTATTTCATCACCCAGGTATTAAGCCTAATACCCATTAGTTATTTTTCCTGATCTTCTCCCTTTTCCCAGACTCCACCCTCTGGTAGGCCCCAGTGTATCTTTCTTCCCCTAAGCTCTCATCATTTAGCTCCCACTTATAAATAAGAACACCCAGTATCTGGTTTTCTGTTCCTGCATTGGTTTGCAAAGGGTGATGGCCTCCATTTCCATCCATGTCCTCACTGATAACTCCATGAAACCCTTGTCCACTGGGCTTCTCTTTGATATTCCTCCCTGTAAGAGCACTATTCTTTCTGTTCCTTGGCTGTCAAACTTGCCATAACCTACTTTAGTCAATGGAACTTGAGCATAGGTGATGTATGCCATGTCTGAGCAGAAATGTTATAAACAATTGTGAGATTCAGTCATTGCTCCCTTCCGTCTGAAATATATTGGGGCTATTTGTTACTCTAGTATAACCTAGAGAAAACTGACCCTATGACAGCCAATGACTATTTTTCCCTTCTCACTTGAGGCAGTGATACAGGATCTTCTATTCTGTAATAGAGAGAAGACAAAATAGCTGCATGTGAAAATTCTCAAGATACCATCCAAGTTAAAAAGCCTACAGAATATCCTGTGCTTTTGTCTCATTTCCTTGTTAAAAATTATATAAATTCTTTCCTGGGAAAAACATGGATTAAGCCTTGCTGTATCATATCCTCTTAATGACAGCTTACCAATTCCATATGTTCAAAAAAAGAAGACAAAGTCATATGACAAATAGCTCAAACTTCTCTCGGTCTGATTAGGCAGGAATGACCAAGACACCATGGCATATTCAATTTCTTCTTGTTGCTTGTGAACAGATGGGAACTATGCTATTTAAGGAATAGTAAATTCTGGCATTTGGCCATTATCCAAAGCAAACTGAAAGAAGGGGCAGTATTCATGTGGCTCAGTAACAGAAGACAACTAAAAATAGGCAGCCAGCCCAAACCCAGCAATGCTGTGAGTTGCTAGGCAAGAATGCTTTTTCCATAGCAGTTTAGGGCCCTCCATTCACAAGTTTTCCATTGGCTATAAATTTGTCAACTATATTTATTTCATTTCTGTGTCTGATTAACATCCATCTCTATGGCCTCTTCATTTTATATTAATTTGAGATACAAATTAAGATAACTTACAAACTGAAGCCAGTCTTGTGTTTCTCAACCAATTGAGACTAAGTGTGATACTCTTATCGCTCAGAAGTATCTTCCAAAGGCTACTATTAATATTTCATTCTGAAAAGCAACCTTTTCCTCTAGCTACAAAAGTTACACTATAATCTTACAGGTGTGGTCCTCTGAGTGTTAATGATATTAACATTAGATGCATTAACATTTATTATTGAGAAATTGCTAGAATTGCTGTCTTTTTCTACAAAGGAATAGTTGAATATACAATATTAGTTTCTTAGAGCAAGGCCATATTTCTCTATCTATGCTGCAGCGAACACGATTTTAGACTTCCAGGCAGAGGAGTAAAACAACTCACTGAGAACAGTGTATATATAAGCATAGTGCTGGTAAATGGAACAGGCTATGGGAAGAACAAAAATGAACTGGAACTCCTGAAGCTCACAAGTGGTTATTCTACCATGCTCAGCTGACCTCACTTCTTTATATATATTGGAATTGCTGTTTATAAAAATCATACCTTAAAATGAAATAAACGGGCTGAGTACAGTGGCTCAGGCCTGTAATCTCAGCACTTTGGGAGACTGAGGCAGGAGGATTGCTTGAATTCAGGAGTCTGAGACCAGTCTGGGAAACATATTGAGACCCCATCTTTATTTTGATAAATTTTAAAAAAAATTAAAAATGACATAAACAAACTACAAACACATGATACAACATGGAAGAAACACACAAAATTAATATTGAACAAAAGAGGCCAGACACAAAAAAATACCCAATGTATAATAGCATGAATAAAGTTCAAAACCACATAAAAGTAATCTCTACTGTTAGAAGTCAGATTGTCTTTGCAGAGAAAAGCGACACTAGAAATTGGGATGAACATGAGGAGGCCTTCAGGGTTAGTACTCATATTTTATTTCTTGATCCAAGTGATAGTTACACAGATGTGTTCCATCCATGACGGTTTCTCAAAGTGTATACTTAGAATTTTTGCACTTTTATGCAGACACATTGCTCTTTAATAAAAAAGGGGAAAATAATCATACTCCATTGCTAAAGGCACAATCTTGGATGGCAATTTATTATTAGCTATGTAGCTATTATCGATTCTTCTTAATATATGAACTTGTGAGCTGTATATCATGATTTATTTTGAAACACTGCTTTGTACTTCTGTAAGTCCATTGAACCATATTTTATTCTTTTGCTAGCTCTTTCTAACCAATTGACAACCTCTGTCTCTTGAACATGGGCAAAGTCTGACCTACAATTAAATGTGGACTGACTCACACATTTCAAAGCACACAAAGGCATTGCTTATTGATTTCTATAACCTGACTGTCCTTGAAGTTAAGCTGACTGATTCTTATGTGTTCCAGTCATTGAGAACATTTATGTCAATTTGACCTAATTCTTTATTTCATGGAATTTTTAAATATTAGACAGCTCCAGTGAAATCTGGGTAACTTTCATATCCCAGTATGATTTAGCTCCATGTAGGTTCCTTAACACAGTTCAATTTTTTGCTGCGTACACTTCAGGATCTTATTCTTAAAATGTCTATGCATTTTCTCATTTGTTATTTATTTATTTTTGAGGCATGGTCTTGCTCTGTCGCCCAGGCTGGAGTGCAGTGATATGATCATGGCTTACTGAAATCTCTGTCTCCTGGGTTCAAGGGATTCTTCTATCTCAGCCCCCCAAGTAGCTGGGACCACAGTTGTGCACCACCAAATCGGGCTAATTTTTGTATTTTTGGTAGAGATAGGGTTTCGCTATGTTGGTCAGTCTGGTCTCAAGCTCCCGAACTCCAGAGATTCATCCACCTCAGCCTCCCAAAGTGCTGGGATTATAGGCATGAACCACTGTGCCTGGCCCCATTTGTTATTTCAATTATATTAGACTGATTATTTACCTGAATTGAGATTATTTTAAAATGGAATTCATTTTGAGTCTGCTACCACTCAGGGTACTAGCAAATACTTACTAAATGTTATGTCTGTTAATAGAAACATTTAATGTATAGTTAGGCATAGTTGAATGAGATCTAGTGTACTTTATAATTCTGTCCTCATATTAGAAACCTCAAGGTTGACTTAGATGCTCTACACACCAATTAACATTAACATTTATTTTTCCTCATAGATTCACTTACCCAGTAACTATACCACTTCTATAAAGCTCAGTTTCCACCTATATATACTGTGCAGATATGTGATTAGGTGTAATTGAAATTAAAACCCATAGTTGGTTTCTGGCATGGGAGCTGAGTTATCTTCATTTCTCCAGAAATCCTTGTGAGTGGTTTCCAGATATGCTTCAAAGAGGAATGGGTTTTCTTTCCATGTTTTGTAAGTATTTATAGCCAGGGAAATTTGGGTCAATTAAGTCATAATGACAGCCATGATCATAGTAGCCTGTCACTAGAAGGATTAGGGATCCATGCCAGAAAAGTAGAATTTTTGTCAAGTAAAATTTCTTAATATTCAGTAATTTGGGGACATAAAATTATATTTTTCTTGGGCTCTAAAGCATTACTTCTTTTTGCAGAATTAAACTATTGCATATTGTCTGTATGGTCAAAGGAAATTTTCATTTTTACTTAATATTTTTGATGAATCAAAAGTCATGAGTCCTTGATTTGGTTTAATCAAGAAGAAATGTTATATGTTTATTATTTTTTAAAGTTTTTTGTTTTAATTACTATGAGTTTTTTCATATAAATGTACTAAATAAGTAAGCTTCACTTTTACTTCCTCCACTTGGGCTTCAACAAAGAAATGTTCGAGTCTTATATAGTGGTACCTTCATGGTTATGATAAATATACCTGAAGCAGAAGGGCAGTGGGAATTATAGATCACATTTATTTCCTTCACTTAATTGTTTTCTATTCCTTGATCTTATCTGCTAGGAGGCAATTGGCTATGGAGATAGCAACATATAGGCAGGCTCTATAAGACAGGCCCCCAAAGAAAGGTTCTATTAATAGACTCAAACCTGCTAACGGTTTAGAGTGGGGAGAAATTCAATCTGGGATGTAAGGAATCTATTCCATAGTCCTATTACATTCATTGCTTGAAGGTGAGAGCATATAAAAAATTTGTGTTATATATATTCATATTGTGAACCCATTCATAGACAATAGTAATTGTGAAGTTTGTTTCCTAAGCAGATATATTAACATCAGAGATTCTGTATATTTGAATAACATTCTGCACAAGACTACACATAGTTGATACTGCCTTGCTGTCTTAACTAGAAAAGTGTTCCTATAGCCTGAATAAGAATATTACATATATAGACATTTATTTTTATGTGGAAGGCCTAATATGTCCCAGTAATGGATATACAAGTATTGCTACATGTACAAAAAGATAATCTAACTCATAATGAGGGAAATGACAGTTACAGCCAATCTCGGATCCTATTTTTTTATATATAAGACTAGTGATATCAAAACACTTAATAGTATTATGTTAAACATGGAGGGAATACAAATTGTTACAACTTATGTGGAATGTAATCTCACAATAGTTACCAAAATGACAGTGCATTTGTACTATGGCCCACATTTCCCTTTCTAGGAATTTATTTTACAGATGTACTTGTACTATGTAAAATGATATATATAGAATATTCATTGAAGCATTATAATTGTAATGGCAAAAGCCCAAAAGCAACTTAAATGTCAATCAATATGAAAGAAATTAAATATAGAAAGGTACATTTATACAATAAAATAATGCACGGTCATTTAAAAATATCAGAGAAGCTTTTTATGTATTGAATCGGAATGGATACATATGGCATTAAAGCAAGGTGCTGAACAGTGTGTGTAATATACCACTATTTATGCAAAAAAGGTAAGAATAATGAGGGTTTGTTCATATAACATAAGGATAGTGTTAGGCATAACAAATCTCTGATGGAATACATGAGAAACTGATAAGGCTGCCATCCCTGAGGAAAAGTACATGAGTGACTAGGGACAAATAGGGATAGAAGGAAGAATTTTCATTACCTATTCTTTTATTTGTTTTGAATTTTAAAATTTATGAATAAATTACTTACTCAAATATTAAACACAGGAAAATAAAGAAAAGAATATATTTTCCTCATCGGTGATCTCATTTAGTTAAGATTTAAAATATCATCCTCATATTAGGCACAATTCCAGATCCAGAACAATTATAGTTGGCACAACCTCACTTAGCTTCCAAACATCCACAATGAATATGCAGGGACTATCTGTCTTTGTATTCAACAAATTGGTGATTTAAGAGCTAGTCAGTTGGATGCCTTACCCAGTTCCTCTCACTCTCAAACCCCATTCTTGCTTTCAATCTCTTCTTCTGGGTCATGGTACAGCTTCCTATTTATAATTGTGATGGGGTGGGGACAATTCCAGAAGTTCCATTTCATGTCCTATCATCAACCCTGCTTGGTATCCACATTTCAAATTCAAGCCACAGTTCCTCCTTTCTGCCATATTATTCAAATACACATTAAGCACCAGTGAGGTAAATCCACCCCAGAGGATATCTTTAGTCCTTTGTATATAACTTCAAAAAATATATCGCAATTCATAAACTGAATCCTTGCTTGTCCAATTCTGTTGTTGGGCCCAAAAGGCCCTCTTATGACCATGGAATTAGTGCCTCCTCTGAACCTACATCTGAAAGCCTCTAAGATGATTATATTTATATATTTTCCCCCAAATACCTGGGCTCGGGCATAAGACCATCTTTCTGGAAAAACTTGATATTGTATATGGAGCAAACACACATATTTATTCTTCTCCTTAGACTGGGATATTTATCCTTCCCCTTAGACCAATGAGGCCAGAGAGGATAAATTGAAATTCATTTTCCTTAGCATTATCACTTAAAGTTGTAAGCGACTATTAATATAGTCAATTATTAAATTACTTCTCTCTTTGCTAGTTATACACACATGTAGTATAGAAAAATACACAATGAAAAGCTTTAATTCAGGCACAGGAAGCATATTTTTAACCCATACCAGCTACACAAGAATTCTGTGGATTTTCTCTTCATTTTAATGTAGATATGATACTTTCAAATTCTGCTCACTTAAAAGCTCCCATAGACTTCTTCCAATGGAATGAGAAGGAAGAATCCTATTCTTGCCTGACTGATTCCTGTAGCCAACATCACTTGTAAAGCTCTGACAGGATTGCTAGTTCACTAAAGCACAGTGTATTTGTTTCACATGCTGCTATTCCACATGTGAGCTTTGCCTGAGTGTTGGCTGCTTGGTGTGTGGGGACGGTCAGCTTGGATGTTGCTGTTCTGTTTTTTTTTTTTTTTTTTTTTAAGCTCTGGGATACACGTGCAGAATGTGAGGGTTTGTTAACACAGGTATGGATGTGCCATGGTGGTTTGTGGCACCGATCAACCCATCAGCTAGGTTTTAAGCCCTGCATGCATTGGATATTTGTCCTAATGCTCTCCCTCCCCTTTCCCCGGACCCCTAGACAGGCCCCAGTGTGTGATGTTCCCCTCCCTTTGTCCATGTGTTCTCATTGTTCAACTCCCACTAATGAGTGAGAACATGCAGTGTTTGGTTTTCCGTTCCTCTGTTAGCTTGCTGAGAATGACGACTTCCAGCTTCATCTGATATTGCTGTTCTTTATGCATGCAGTTGGCCCCTCGTTCTCAGAGACAAATGCATTTGCGAGTTTCCAATAGTTTTTTTTTTTTTTTCCCTTATTAAACTCAGCTACAGGAGTTACAATTTCCCACATACTTGGCTTGTTTTAGTTAATATCGGAGTATTCTTTAGAAGCCTTCCCTATTATCTTGAGGTTGGCACTATCATTGAAGTTAATAATCCTGTAGCCTCAGAAACATCTTTCACCTATGTGGACAGAGGGAGGAGAGAAACCTAGAAGAGATCTGCTGAGCTGCCCACTCATTCCCTTGCCCTCCCTAACACAGTGGTTCTTTAAGATAACTGCTGCCATTTAGTCACATTCCTTCACAGTTCTCTAAGTCTTTTCTCTCATTAAGTCTTATGCTTACAACTTTATGTTTGTACTTTTAGTCCTTGACTACGGCTTGCCTTCCTGTTCAATTTCAGCAAGTTTGACCTTGGCTGTAATTAAATGAGAGATAAATACACAGGAAGATGTATCCTGATCCCACCAGTCTCTGAGGGATAGCTGTGGTAGGAAATCCAAACATAAATTGTGAAAATCCATAAAGTTTTCAGTATAATCATGTCAATTTTCTTTTTCTTTCTTTCTTTTTTTCTTTTCTTTTATTTATTTTTATTTTTTTGAGACAGTCTCACTTTGTCTGCCAGGCTGGAGTGCAGTGGAATAGTCATGGCTCACTGCAGCCTCAACCTCCCAGACTCAAGTGATCCTTCCACCTCAGCCCCCTGAGTAGTGAGTAGCTAAGATCACACGTGCATGCCATCATGTCCTGCTAATTTTGTTGTTGTTGTTGTTGAGACAGACGTCTTACAATTTTGCCTAAGCTGGGCTCAAACTCCTGAGCTCAAGCCTCCTGCCTTGAACTCCCAATGTGCTGGGATTACAGGCATGAGCCACTGTGCCATGCCAATCATGTCAAGTTTGTTTCTTTCTCCAGATATTAGGCTGAGGTCCCTGAGTTTGGGAATATTTTGAAATATATCTTTATTCCTAGTATCTAGCCCAGTGCTTGACACATAGCGGGGACTTAGCAAATATTTAGAGGAATGCATTTGTTTCCTTTGTTCTCTCTATTCATGAAGTTGTTAGGCCAGCATGATTTCCTCTTCAGAAATCAGATTGTCTTAGGTTAGAAAGTGTAATGTGTACAGTGGCCCAACCTCTGAAATGACTCCTCGGCTGTAATTTCCATAGTTTCTTGCAGGACTCTTCTCATGTTCAAGTTCTTGTTGGAAAACTCTCATCCTCCATTATCATTGTACTTATAAAGAAAGGTGTTTGCATTTTGGCTAAGAGTTCAACAATTTCATCCTTGGGTTAATTTAAAATCTTCAGCAGCTACCGTCTGGTCTTATGGATCTAACTACATTTAGTCAGCTTATAATTTTCAGAATGCCTAAACATTTGCCAGTGTTTGCTCAAGTACCTTCAACCTGCACACTTCAAAAGTCAATTTGGAAGTACGAAAACATTTAATAACTTTCTCTTTAAAAATGTTGACAGATAATTTATTTATTCTCTCTGCTATCTGTTCTTTTTCTTTAATATGCCATTTAATCATGATCATCAAAGTGATTGTTTTCTGTATTTAAAGAAATCCTTTTTATATGAGGAACAAAGGCCTTTTCATCTTCCTTTCACATTTATACCATGCCTGCTATATCCTTTTTATTTTTATTTTTCTTTTTTCTTTTTTTTTTTTTTTGAGACAGAGTCTTGCTTGGTTGCCCAGGCTGGAGTACAGTGGCATAATCTGACTCACTGTTACCTCTGCCTCCTGGGCTCAAGCAATCCGCCCACCTCAGCCTCCTGAGTACTTGGGATTGTGGAGCAGCGCCACTACATCTGGCTAATTTTTGTATTTTTTGTAGAGATGGGGTTTTGCCCTGTTGCCTAGGCTGGTCTTGAACTTCTGGGCTCAAGCAATCCACCTGTCTCAGCCTCCTAAAATTCTGAGATTATAGGTATGAGCCACTGTGCCCAGACTACCTGCTGCTTTATAATGTGCTAAAATTATTTTTACTTTGCCTATATTGATATTTTTGGAAAAAAAAAGGAATATTTTCAGGATAATTCATTTTAATTTTCCAGCTAAGGTTGCCAGGGTTTTCTTGTTTAAATATCTAATAATCTTGATAGTATATTTAATCTCAAGGTTCTAATCAGGTATCTTTAGAAACTTTCCAGAATCTGTGTAAATTAATGGATTTTATATAGTTTCCATAAAAATTTCCAAACTTTGTTTCCTCATTCATTGAAAAATGTATATTTATAGGAAGATATATTGATATAGTATAATGGATTTCAACAAGACTTGTGACAAGATGCTTGATGGTATAAATTCTCTCAAATAGAGCACCATTGGGATAGACAATTACACAGGTAGAAATGTTTGAGGAGTTAGTAAAAAAAAAAAAACCCCAAGTGCTTTGAACATAGCATTCATGAAATAATTGAAGGATTGAGTCATCTTTAAGGAAAGAATCTGGAGTCAGGACAAAGGGCTCTGCAACTAACATTGTACTAATTTAACAAGAATTCAGGTAACTAACATTATCTTGGGTCTCAAAAATAGTAACACAAAAATAAAAAGAATCAGACTGTGTTCTTATCATATCTGCAGAGTACTCTTCCTTCTGGATCCCAGTATGTGTATTTTTTTAATTTAGGAAGAACGCTGCCAAAGTATAGCGTATTAGGGTACATATTACTAAATGACAACTACTTTAAAAACAAGATGAAGTGACCAAAGTGGGAACATGGACAGTAACTTGAAATTGTTGTGTGATATCACATGACATAGGGATTCATCTAACTTAACTCTGGAAAAAATACCTAGGGTCGATAATTAGAATTTAAGAGGCTGCCAGTTCAGTTCCACATAAAAAATGTTTTAAAGATTATTCCAACAAAATAGTGATTTAGCCTTGTTAGACAATAAGCTCCCTGCCATTAGACCTATTAAAGCAGACACTGAATAAAACTTGTCAGAAATTCCATCCAGTTGGAAGTTAAGATAAATTTATAATTTTCCCCTCCAAATTAAAGATAGCATGATTTTGATGCTTCCAGGTTGATTAATTCCATTTTCCACTACTAAGGAGGTAGGGCTGATCTGAAGTGCTACACTCACTTTCGAAATTTGTTCACAGGAACTCCCCATACTTACCTGACAGAGCCGTACCCATCACAGAGATGGCTGGGGGCTAATACTTCCTGGACTCTCATCTTTAGAGGAAATGTTAAGGAATGTAGCACACTCACAAGGGCCTGAACCTGAACCCGAACCTGTGAGAAGGCTGCTGGTTGCCTTCTTTCTTAATCAGCAGATGCAAACATTTACTGCTGGAGGACTACGTTTTACAACTGATATTTCTAGGGAAGCTGAGGCAGACACTTTCTGTTCGCTGACCCACCTCCATTTTCAACACTGCTCTGCCACCGCCCTCTGGGTTGTCATGAAACAGAGGCAGGGTCCTGTGCTAAGGTTTCTGGGAAAGCCTTTGCTTTCCTGATGCAGGCATTGCTACTGCCTCCTTCTAAACGGCTTAGTCATGAAAGCTGCTGATGGAGCTTCAGCGGCTAATGTACGGCCAGCCTTGAGCAAAAGGCCCTGGGGAACTGCAGACATCAGCGCTGACAACGACTGCCTTACAAACGCTCATTCGTTTAATCATCTCTGCTCAGACATTTCTGTCGCCAGCAGCTGAAAACATTTCTGACAGAGAGTGAGTGATCTTCATGCTTTCCCCCTTTGGGAATGTAATATTTCTAATCATTTGACTGTTTAAGCATCCTATATAACTACTTCCTTAAAGCCATCCTCATTGGTAACTGAGAGGTCTGAGGAACATATTGAACATTCACGGGAATCATAGAATCTTAGTGGTCAGAAAGAATCTTCAGAGCTCAGCAAGTTATTTTTAATCTCAGAAGTACAGAAGCTGTCTTCTATTAAGAACCCAAATAAATGCTGTCTTAGTCCATTTGGGCTATTATGGCAGAATACCACAAACTGGGTAGCTTATAAACAACAGAAACTTATTTCTCACCCGTCTGGAGGCTGGGAAGTCCATGGTGATCAAGGCAACAGAAAATTCAGTGTCTATTAAGGATCCGCTTATTGATTTATAGACATAGACTCTGTCCTCACACATTATAAGAAGTAAGGGAGCTCTCTAGGTTCCTTTATAAGGGCACTAACCCCACTCCTGAGGCCCCTGCCTTCATGACCTAATCCCCTCTACAGGCCCCATCTCCTAACATCAGCACTTTGAGGCTTAGAATTTCAACATGTGAATTTTGGGGGGACACAAACTTTCAGATTACAGCAAACGGTCATTCATTTATTTATACAGTAATTCACAAAACATTGATTGAGTGGCTACTAGATTGAATGCCTTCATTAAAAGATCTCAATACCTTATCAAGGTAGTTTTTGAATAGCTCTGATTGATAAAAATTCTTTTATAAGCCAAAACATTTTGATTTTACATGGGATATCATTTTTTAAAAATTATATCTTGGTTGTATAGAGCATATAATTTCTGAAATAGCTATTGCTATAATTTATAGAAAAAAATAACTTACCACATTGGCAACAGCTCATAGAGTTTACTAGCTATATGAATTTGGGGAAGCTATTTATACTGGCTTTTCTCTGTTTGCTCCCCTGACCCCCCCTCACCCTCTGTCCACTCTTTATACTAAATTTTCATTGTGCATCAACTAGACTCCCTTGGCTAGTGTCACTGGGGAGCATTGGTTAGTGGAGGCATCTGCTGGAGATTGGAGGATGGGAGGAGAGGGAGAAGAGAGGTGAGAGTATTGCTCCTGCAGTAGACTTCCTTATTCTCTGTTGGTTCTGCCAGTGTCTGCATCCCCCTGCAGCCTTCTTTAGGATGCTGTTTCTTCTCTGACCTTCCTATGGCTCTAGTAACATCCATCTCTGCCCTTTCTCCTTTGGGCCAGGACTAGATACATGGCAGTAGCTCCCTGTGGTTGCACATTCTGGTTGAGATTATTGTATTTCCTTTTCATGTTACACTTCCCCTTATAAGTTTCCTTTTTCCCAATTTCTATCCTTGAAAATTGTCACTTTTGAACATATCATCTGTTTCATATTGGGTCCCCACTTGCTGCATTATTAACTCTGTGCCTCAGTTTACTCATGTACATGAGGATACTAATAGCTACGTCAAAGAGATCCTGTGAAACTTTAAGTGAGATTAGCTCTGAAATACTGCATGATGCCTGACACATGGTAAGTGTTCCATAAATGTAGGACTGACTATATTAATATTAATCAGCATAGTAAAGAGTGAATCAAGAGCTTTCTTGCCACTTGTACATACTGGCAGAAACTATTTAAATACAAATATAGCCTAACACATAGGAGAAGTGAGAACATACAATAATATTAATGGCTGCAAGTGTAAGAAGAAGCATTGCTTCTCTTAAGATTCTTACCCTCCCCTACCAAGCCCATCTATCTTTTTCTCCCTGGGTGTCTGCTCATTCAAGGATGAGTAATAGGTAATTCTTCACTAGCTGAAAGCAGCGCCACCTTCATTCATTTTATCACCAATATAATTACCTGACTAAATGCAATTTAAAACACGTAGCACTACCATGAATTGTTTATATATATATATATATATATATATATATATATATGCCTTTTCTTGATATTTGAAAAGCTCCTTATGCACATTCTTGCCAATATGTAAATTCTTCCCTTAGAATTTGCATATGCCACTTTGTATCACTTATGAAATTTTTCATAGTTAGTTGCTTTCCTATTGCTCTTCTCTCTGTAACTTTTCTACCCACATCACTTTTAGATTGCCCTTCACATACTAGGCACTCAATAAATGCTTGCTGGATGAATGGCGCATATAATAAGTTAGCAGGGACTATTGGTTTTATTTAGGATCCAGAGTAAGACACAGATGGCTTGGCAGATGGCATGTGAGGTCATGCAATGACCTCCCAGGGAGCCTGAAATTATTCACCAAAAGCAATTGCGTCACCACTGTGACCAGCTTGAGCACTCCTGTGAATCTGAGCAGACACATTAGCTAGCAATAGAATGATTAATAAGGGAGAATTCTATATCGGACCCTCTGTTAACAAAAGACAATATACAGAACTGAGGGAAGTAATTGCCTGAGGACACCAGCATAGATCAATGAGAGACATATCTTTAGTTGAACCATGATCAGGGTCAAACACACAAAAAATGATATAGCATTTTTTTTCTTTTAACTGAGACCTTTTGGAGTTAGATGCTGAACATGCTAAAGGAATGGACAAACAAGAAAATGTAGTTATGATGGATTTAAAGTCATGGTTGAAAACATACCAGCAAATAAATCCAAGGTCTAATGAGAATTTCTTCACTGAGATCACATTGATTTACATTTACTGCAGTCATTATTCAAAAGATATGCAGCAACTCAAGTGATGTAGCTACTTCATACTTCCTGATTTATTTGTCATGGTGCAAAAGAAATACATTTGTAGTTTTTTTTTTGTTTGTTTGTTTTGTTTTGTTTTGTTTTTGGAGACGGAGTTTCGCTCTTGTTACCCAGGCTGGAGTGCAATGGCGCAATCTCGGCTCACCGCAACCTCCGCCTCCTGGGTTCAGGCAATTCTCCTGCCTCAGCCTCCTGAGTAGCTGGGATTACAGGCATGCGCCACCATGCCCAGCTAATTTTTTGTAGTTTTAGTAGAGATGGGGTTTCACCATGTTGACCAGGATGGTCTCTTGACCTCGTGATCCACCCGCCTTGGCCTCCCAAAGTGCTGGGATTACAGGCTTGAGCCACCATGCCCGGCCACATTTGTAGTTTTAACCTTCCAAACCTTTATTTCTTATGCAAAGAAAACTTCAATACTGGATGTCTTGCAGTGCATGAAACGTGACATATTTCTTTGTGTAAAACTGCTATGTCACTGCCTAAAATGCTCTCCTCTTCTCTTTGTCTATCTAAATCCTGAATGAGAAGTCTTCCATGGCTACACTAAGACAAACATAATTGTTCCTTCTATGTACTTATATGAAAATACCTTCACACAATAGATTTTGTCAGCAGCCTGAATAAATAACATCATCTGGAAACTCACATATAGCTGGCTAAAATTATTTTAAAGTATTCTAGTCAATATGTGGTTTCCCTAGTCTTTCATTATTTTTCTTCCAGTATTCATGGCAGTACTGGAGGTGCTAAGGGTTACTTGGCTCTATATTAGTCTTCCTGTTTTCAGTATGGCACATACCTTCTGGTGGATGCTTCAATATACTGTACAGAACAAGAAATGAAGAACTTACTCACCTAGTTTCTTGGAGTAATGGCAGGCAGCATCAGCTGTCAAGCCCCCTTGGAGGTGGCCTCAGCTGAAGACAGCACCCTTACCAAGTTGGGTGGGGAGACAGTTTTTCTCCCCAACTGAGACTGCTGTGAAGGGCTATTCTTTCTCTGGGACTTCCCATGGCGATGGGAAGCTTTAGCTGAGGCTGCATTGTTGCTCCATTTTTAACTCTGCCCAATCTGCTTTCTTCCTGCAGGTAGTGATTCCGAGAGCACTCCCTAAACATCCTGCAGGCAATTTCTGTCTGAGAATCTGCTTCTCAGGGACCCCAATTCAAGAGAGGTGGTGGCAGTGGTGGCCCAAAAGAGCACACACAGGAATAGCATTTGAAGCCGGATCACACAGCTGCCTGTCAGGCAGTAAGGATTTCATCACTGGTGGTAGGTACGGCATAGAGAGCCCCTGGCACAAGATAAGAAACCATATAAACTGCAGAGAAGAGGGATGGCAGACAGGTAGAAGGGAATGCACTGGATGATATCCAGTATTTGAGCAATATGGGAAAGATAGTAACTGTAAGGAGGATAGAGTTGGGTGGCTCTTGTTAAGCTTGATTGATGCTGTGGAAAAATGCCACAGAAAGATGAATTACAGCCTGCATTCAAAAGCTAAGCTTGAAATCTCTTTTATAGTATAAAAGAGACTCATCTCCTGCAGCAGGAGGGCAGAGAAACTGAGGACCAGGCTCAGGACCAAAGAACAGTTAAACCCCCCAAAATGTCTAAATCCTACCATGGCAAATCTGCTGTGTTAAGATCAGTGCTCTGATTGAAATAAACTGGATACTTGACCCACAGGATGGGGTTGATGCCCTAGAAACCTTGAATCCCTAGATCCTCTTGAGTCTTTTGAACTTTCAAAAAGGGTTACTTTTCCTAATTAAAGAGCAGTTACCTCCCTCCATTTGAAATGATGCAGAGGCCTCTCCCTCCCAAGGCAGTATGTGTTCACTCATTTCCCTAGAATCAACTCCCTTCTGTCTACTGGGGCAACAACTAGGGCTGGGTTATAGCCTCATCTAGTAATATGCTGGGCCTGACAAGTAAGGAAAGATCCTGCTATTGTGTGTCTGGGGGAGCTGGGAGGTACATATGGTCTAGGACCTGGGGGATGCTTGATCAGGCTGGGCATGACATAATGGTTGGATAGAGGAGTGTGTATTTAAATCTTGCTTAGGATATGTGACTTAACACCCTGAGAAAGACTTGGGGAGATGGTGAGGATAAGCAGAAAGTCATAGATGACACATGAGGAATAAATGCCAGAATTTCCATGACGTATAGTGTAAAAAGAGATTAAAAGGCTCAGAGATGGTTTGTTCTCACTCATAGGCTGGTGTTGAACAATGAGAACACATGGACACAGGGAGGGAAACATCACACACTGGGGTCTGTGGGGGGGAACTGGGGAGGGACAGCGGGGGGGGGGGAGTTGGGGAGGGATAACATGGGGAGTTAAATGCCCGATATAGGTGATGCAGGGGGGAAGGCAGCAAACCACATTGCCATGTATGTACCTATGCAACAATCTTGCATGTTCTTCACATGCACCCCAAAACCTAAAATGCAATAAAATATATATATATATATATATATATATATATATATATTTTTTTTTTTTAAGGCTCAGAAATGTGGACATGGTAGGGTGAATGTACTAGGAATGTATTACTCAAGGCTAGAAGTTCCTCAGGTGACTATGTTCCATAGAAAAGCCCAGAGGATATGTCACTCATCAAAGCAATGGAGAATGTACTGGTGCAAGGGGCATCAGCATCAGTACAACGTTCAATGTGGCCACCCTCTGTAGGCTAGGGCTAATGGTGAGTCTTGCCAGTACAAAACTGGCTCACTATTGCGGTGGGGATGCAAAGTCTCTTGAGACAACAGAGTCCATCGGCAGCACTTGATAAAAAGTCTGGTAGACACATTTTAATGAATGGCAGATTTGGAAAGGGGGCAAGGTGGGTGTGGTCTGACTCTCAGAGAGTTATGAAAATGGTTGACAGAACATGGTGTCTTTAGTAAAATGGTAGCTTAGTAAAAGTACTACTAAAACCATGTACTTAAAAGAAATCACAAATGAGCGATTGGGCAGTTGAGGGAAGTTGCCCTCCACAAAAGTTACAATTTCATGAGTAGATCTGAGCTAGTGTTAGACCTGGATCTACTGACTGAGTGAAAGGCCTGACCCCAGGAAGAAGGACCCTGAAACACCACAGCAAGTGCACATGTTGTGATGCCCTCAGGTTTTCCCTAGTCCATAGCTTTAAGCCACCAAGTTTTGGAATGGGTGGTTACACTACAGTAAGTAACAGATACAGCTACTGCAATCATTCTGTGCCTGAGCCCACCCAGCAAACACTGGGGCAACTGAGGAAGGATTCAGAGTGATTCATCTTTCTCCTGATTTCCACAGTGGAGGCCTTTGGTGAGAATTCATGTGATGAACACCCATCTTCATAGGCTGGATGTGCTCATAACATTTTTCCAAACTTTGTCACAAATCCTCTCTCTTTCCCTACCCCCATCCCCCAAATTCCTGACCATCAAGCCAAACCATTAGATCTTCACAAATTGGTATGGATCTTGATTTTAGGCTACCTTTTTTGAGGCAAAGAGGACAGTGACATCTATTGCCCAAGGTTTTGCCTACTGATTAGACTTTCTTTATCCGCTGCCTTTTAAGTCAAAGGATGTGACTCTGCAGTGGTCCACTTCCAGCTGATACTAGCATACTGAGCTGAGTCATTCGTAAACACATAGCTATGGGTGGAGGAGGAGGTGACGCACCAGGACATGGATCCATGCCGTCGACATGGATTTGAGGTTGGAGTGTCTCATTTGCCCTTTCAGCTGTCAAGTGCTATTAAAAGCCCTCATCTTATCTTGCCCTGAAGCTATTCAATATCTTATGCCCTTCATTTGGCCTTGGTGACATTCCCCAAACTATTGCCTTTGGTGGATAGTTCATTCATTCCAAAGGAACTTGGATGATAATTTCATTAGCTGTTTTGTCATGGTAGGCCATGGGCTACCAGTTTCCTATTCCGTAGATATTCCCTAACCCTCAGATTTCCTGGAGGTTGCATGCTACAGCCACTCCTGCTATCAATTTTCTTAAAGTCAGACTTTTTCCCTACCAGCAACAGAAGCTGACTTTGTCTTAACTAAGCCGAAAAATATTATATTGAACAGATATTGGGCAACCTGAAGAATTTTGGCAAAGATAAGGAAGCACCTGGAGAATGGGCAAGTTCAAAAGGTAATTGCACAACTAAAATAGAAAAGCAAAACAAACAAACAAAATTAGTTCTGAGAATCAGTCCAGTGAAATGACTAGAAATGCTGCCCCCAGACATGAACGCTGCAGCTTGCACCCATGCTATCATGTGCTCTGCCTGTCACCATGGCAACACTGCCACTCCTGCCTCTGGACACTTGATGTTGCTGCTGCTGCTTTTGCAACAGAAATAATTCCCCAGAGTCATGGCTTTTTTATGTTATTAGCTCCAGACTTCAGATCCATGATTTGGTTAACTGAGCCTAGATCCACATCTGCACAGCAGGTGTCTCAGGGGCTTGGAAAACAATAAACTGGTCTTTGTGAGCTTTTTTTAGTAAAAGATGCACTCAGATTCCTACTAAAACTCAGGTTCAGAAAATTTCCCAAACAGAAAAGAGGTTCAGATGTTAGACAAGGAAGAAAAAAAGAACGATGTCCTCTGCATAAGATCCCTCTGAGCTTTTTATCCCTGGCCTAGTTTCCCTACTGCATTGTATTATACATCCATCTTCTTCAAGAATCCATTTGTGTTGTAAGATTTGAAATAATACACTTCCTAAACTTGAACATGTTAGCCCCCAGCCTGGACTCTTAACATGTTCTGAAGAATAATAAAGCTGAATAAATAAAAAATTACTTTTCTTTTTCAGGTGAAGATGTTTGTACAAGAGGAACTCCAAGTTAAAGGAAAAACATTTGCTTTGAGAATGAGAGTTATGTAAGGTTCAGTAACTAATGTCCAAAGTCAGTTCTACAGAGTTAGAAATGGGCACTGTATTGTCTAAATGAAAATGAGTTATGAAGTTATGAAAAAGACTCATGTCAGAGCCATTAAAAATGAAGTTAACAAATTTAGATTAATAAAACTGTGGGAATATTTTTAAGATATCAGAATCTGAACTTAAGGTCTCTCATAAAAGAGTCAGTCATAATGAATGAAAAAAATAATTTTACTTTTTCTGAGACAACTTCAGTTGAGATGCTTAAACGTAATTTGGCCTATGGCCTCCTTTTCACGTACAGATCTTAATAAATGTGGAGAAGAGGTGAAAACTCAAATGCACACTTTACGAAAGACAGGAAAGGCAGGTCGTTTTACATGTGGCTGATGGCATGGGTGGCTAATAGAAAGGTGCCATAGATGTATCTAAAAATTATTCCTTGCATTACCACTCAAGTTGCTGGGTCAACAGAGGCTGTAGTCAGGAAATTTTCTTGAATGGACATACCAAGTGGGTAATGGAGCGTCAGCCAAATCTGAAAAGGTCATGGTGCATTTCAGAATCTTTGTAAGAATTGTGTAATAGGTCTGAAGCATAGGTTCTTTTTTTTTTTTTTGAGACAGAGTCTTGCTCTGTCGTCAGGTGCTAGGCTGGAGTGCAGTGGTGCGATCTCCGCTCACTGCAACCTCTGCCTCCCCGGTTCAAGCAATTCTCCTGCCTCAGCCTCCCGAGTAGCTGGGGCTACAGGCGCATGCCACCACGCCCAGCTAATTTTTGTATTTTTTTTAGTAGAGATGGGGTTTCACCATGTTAGCCAGGATGGTCTCGATCTCTTGACATTGTGATCCGCCCACCTTGGCCTCCCAAAGTGCTAGGATTACAGGCGTGAGCCACGGCGCCCGGCCTGAAATGTAGGTTCTAATACCACAAAGAAATTTTGCAGGTGGCTCATTGACATGCATGACGGTAGACTTTCAGAAATCAGAGAATCTCTATGATTATTTTCTAAGGCCTACTCACGCAGCCCTTACTAAGACATCACCCAATGGTATGTTTTCAGGTTCATATATTGTCCATTCTGAGATTCTCCCTCTATCTCGCGTATTTTTTGTTAAAGAGAAATTAAACCACAAACACAAAGAGACAGAGGAATATAAGTTAACTTTTAGGTACCATTTTTCAACTTCAATAACAATCAATGTTTTGTCATTTCTACCAGTCCCATGTTATTTTGAATCAAATGCCTGTCAATATAATTGGATCTGAAAATATTTTAGTCGATATCTCTAAAGGTTAATGTTTTTAAAAACAACCACAATACCATTATCACAAATAGAATTAACATTTTTTTAGTATCATCAATTATCCAGTTGGTATTCTAATTTCCAATTATCTCATATATCTTATAAATATGAGTGTGATTTGTTTTCAAAAAGTAGAATAAAAAATTCAGACAAGATCTGTGCATTTTGAGTGGTTACTGTTTCTTTAATCTTTCTCCATTGGTAAGTTCTTCCTTTATCTTGATCCATCTTCTCCCTCTCCTTGAAACTTATTTGGGGAAGAAACCAGGTTATTTGTCCCATAGTGTTTCCCACAGTCTGGAGTTGACAATTTTTGAAAACAAAATATAGTAGTGTGTGACATGTGAGTGTACACAATCTTGTGCTCCTGGACCCTAAGATTAATCAATGCCGTAATAGCAAAGTGAAAATGGGTAAAACGTCCTTCTCATTACACAGTCATGCTTATCCCAGCAGGGTTTGAGGGTAGAGAGTGTGACAAGAACATGACTAAGTGTGTTTGGATGGAATATTAATTTTGTTGTATTTCTTAGAAGCTTGACATAATGGTCAGCAGCTGGATAGGAAAGAAACCTAGGAGAGAAGAGGAGGGACAGGCTTTTACAATTCAGTTGTTGAGAGAACTTTTAAGGAGACTGCCCAAGTGAAAACAAGTGAAAAAAAAAGGAAAAACATTTTTTTTTTTTTTTCCAAGACGGAGTCTCACTCTGTGGCCCAGACTGGAGTGTAATGGTGCTCTCTTGGCTCACTGCAACCTCTGCCTCCTGGGTTCAAGCAATTCTCCTGCCTCAGCCTTCTGAGTAGCTGGGATTACAGGCATGCACCACCACACTGGCTAGTTTTGTAGTTTTAGTAGAGACGGGGTTTCTCCATGTTAGTTAGGCTGGACTCAAACTCCTGACCTTGTGATCCATCCTCCTTGGCCTCCCAAAGTGCTGGGATTACAGGTGTGAGCCACCGTACCTGGCCTGGAAGAAAGCTTTTACAAAGAGATTTGATCACGCAGGCCTCTAGATTCCAGGCACAAAATTTAACATTCTCCCATTCATTCCTTGACAAATATCACAAACACACTGCCTTACTACTTCCCCTCTAGCTATGCTCAGTTTTGTTTGCATAGATAAACTATAGACTATTTCTGCTGTAAGCTCGGAAAATATTTGCATGCATCTAATTATTCTGTATGTACAGCATTCATTACCTTTTTGGTCTTGAGTGAATCATATTCTGTACTGAGACAGAGTTCTATTTTCCATCCCTACTACAGTATTCAGGCATGTATCAAATGAAATCATTCCTCCAACATTTCTTTTCTTCTAGTACAGGTTTTCCCTGGATATATATATTCACCCATTTTGAGTCCTCAAAATATAATTTTTACATTGATGATATTTGTGTTAGCAAACATAGCCCAAGTTTCCTATCATCAAGCCTTAAAATCCTGAAAGCTAATCATTAATATGGGATCCAAGTCTTCTTGATGAATTCATTTCTTGTCCACTGGGATTCTCATGATGTGAAGACATTTTTTCTAATTAATACAGAGAAGCCTTTGTTTTCTCTATCTTGTGTCCCTTATTTATGCCATTTTAAACTCTTCATGAAAGTTTTCCAGGTCACTACCAATTGGGCCTATCATGCTAAGTTAATATGTCTACCTAAATATCTCACAGTTCTCATATTCTTCATCTCCAAATGGATCTTCTCATCTTTGCCCTCTATCCATCTCTTCTTACGTAGAGTATAATACATTTATTGACTTGTTTATTCTACCAAGCTTAGTGGTTGGTAATTTGAGTAATGAAATAATGCATGCCATAGTTCCCTTTTATTTATTTTGTTTATTTTTATTTTTATTTCGAGATGGACTTTCAATCTGTTGCCAGGCTGGAGTTCAGTGGCACAATCTCAGCTCACTGCATTCTCTGCCTCCTGGGTTCAAGAGATTCTCCTGCCTCGGCCTCCCAAGTAGCTGGGATTATAGACACGCACAATCACACCCAACTATTTTTTTTTTTTTTTAATTTTCAGTAGAGACAGGGTTTCACCATGTTGGCCAAAATGGTTTTGATCCCTTGACCTCGTGATCCACCCACCTCGGCCTCCCAAAGTGTTGGGATTACAGGCATAAGCCATCACGCCCGGCCATAGTTCCCTTCCTTAATATCTTACTCCACGATTTTATCTTCTAATGAAAAAAAAGAGAGAGGGAAATCAGTGATAATTGTCTTTGTTTTCTAAAATCCTATGTTGTTGGCTATGTATTAAAATCGAAAAAGATATTCATTCCAATTAGTGTAGATTTAGGAAAACACTTCTCTTTTTAAAAATTTCCAAGAGGTAACCTTTTTTTTTTAATTTTTGAAAATTTGTTGTTTTTAATTATTATGGGCCCAAAATAGTTGTATGTATTTGTGGAGTACCTGTGATGTTTTGATGCAGTTATGCAATTTGTAATGATCAAATCAGGGTAATTATAGTATGCATTACCTCAAGTATTTGTTATTTCTTTGTGCTAGAAATATTCCAATTCCACTCTTTCAGTTATTTAAGAAACATATGTTAAAGTGCTGTCAGCTATGGAACTGTGGCAACCTATTGGGCCACCAAATACTAGACCTTATTCATGCTCTCACATCGTATGTTTGTGACCTTTAACCATCCCCACTTCATGTCCCCTTCCCTGCTACCCTTCTCAGCCTCTGGCCTCCATCATTCTATTCCCGGAGATAACTTTACTAAGGAATTGGGGTCCTGCCAAATAAATAAAAGACAAAATGGCACAATGAAGCAATTGTTTTTTATCAAGATGATAAGCCTGATTGGTGGTGACCTTGAAAGCTTTTATTAAGGTTTTAAAGCGACACAATTTTCAATCAGGGACACCAGACAGAGAAAGCAATGGCTCATCTGTATTAAATTTAAAAAAATGTCTTAACACAAGGAGAATTCAAGTGGACAAAAAATCAGTTCAGAAAGAAGACTTGAATCACATAATTAGCTTTCAGGGACTCAGTCTACTTTCTCATCTGATAAAATCTTTCAGGATGACATGCTGTAAAGGTCAGCATTCTGTTAGGAAAAGTTCTTATACTCTAGTTTCTTAATAAAGATGACTTGCAGATAGTGCCTAAATTATGATTTCTGTGAAACATTCTTCTAACCATGGGTTAATGAAAATCATAATGTAAATAAAAATAAAATTGTGACTAAATAATAAGACAAAGAAGAAGTGAGTGCTCATTATGAGGTCTCCAAGGACACAGAGACTTGTCTTTAAGATGAGAAATTTGTAAGGAAAGGTGTCGTATTCACAAGCTCCTCCTACACAAGGCAAATTTTGATAATTTCTAGAAAATACAAACAGAGCTATGTGAATTCAAATAAAGGCAGGTCGTATTTAATAGCAGGAACAAGGCAGTATTCATGGACCACTTGAACTGGGTCTTGAAGATGAGCTGAGCAGGTAGTACTAGTTATTCAGCAACTGTTACTGAACCCATTTGCTAATTACATACAAAAGTGATCATTGAAATTGTCGGAATGAAATCAAGCAATGCCAATTCCATTCAGAGAGGACTTCGGGGGAGTAATTAGGAGGAGAAACAGCCAGAAAATAAGAAAGCATTGGTTAAATGTTGCACAGGACCAAGGATACACCAACCAGGAAAATAACCATTAAAAAATAAATTTCACTAGAGGAAAAAGCTAAATTTCAGAGTGGGATCCTTATAGTTGGGGATGCATATAATCATGCATAATGCAACTCCGACAATCACAGCTGGAGTCATTAAGTTATTAAGTATTATTTTATTTTTGACATCTTCAAAAATGCAGAAAGAATTAGCTTTTGCTATTTATTAAGTGTATTTGATCTGAAACTGTTTACTTAGCAATCTGAGATCTTAAACAAAAATGTCAAAAATTACAGATACACATTTTCATGGAGCTCTCAGATTGGTTGGACTTATCAGAACCAGTATATGAGGCTAGAGGAACTGTGAAGGGGAAATTAGGAAAGCTAGAACCAGAAACAGAAACAAGATAAGATGCAGCCCTTTTATTGGAGATAGTATTTTACTTATCTACTACTGCCTAAAACAACCTCAAAACTTAATGACTTAAAACAACAATCATTTTGTTATTTTTCATGTGTTTGTGGGTTGCCTAGGCTCACCTAGGTGGTTCTTCTGCTCCACATGAGATCAGCTGGCAATGCTATCATCTTAGGAATCCATTGGAATGCAATGACCAAAATTTCTTATTCATGTAGCTGAAAGTTAATGCTGGCTTAGATATATGCTCACCTGTGCTCTGGAGTACCTACATAGTATAGTTGCTGAATACTGAGATAAAGTGTTCCATGAGCAAGCACACTAAGCAAGAAGAAGCAGACTCATTCTCTTGGAGAATAGGTTTAGAAGCAGCACAGTGTCATTTACATCACAATCTATTGTTAGGTACTTCCTGGGTCAGCCAGAGTCAAGCTCACCTCTCAATGGGGAGAATGTTAAAAATTTTGCAGCTAACTTTCATCAATCATAGATAGTGACAGAAGTAAACTCTAGGAATCAAGAAATATAGCAATGGCAAGTGAATCAATTAGTTAAAGAAAGCCAATGCAGAAAGCTATTTTGCTAAATTTTTCAAACTGTTTATATATACTGAGCATTAGAAATGTCCTGAAATAGCCAAAAATACATTTTAAAAACTCCCTTAGGTGTCATATTATACCTAAACCAAATTTGGTCAGAAAAGCAAAGGAAGTCTTTACCTAAAAGGACCATTGTATTCAAAAGCAAAACATTTGGCAGAAAATAATTAATAATTGTTTAAAAATTCGTTTCCCCCCCACCACTAGATGGAGTAAAGCCTGAAAACAAAGGTTCCCTGGAGAGTCTGCATAATAGTTTGCCCCAGTAGACTGGAGTTTGAAACTACTTCAAAATTTGCTGTCAAAGTGACTTTCATTGACAAGTGAAAAAGTGTATTTGATCTGATTCTTATGTATGTATGTATTTCATTTCTAAGTGTGGGTTAATATTTTCTGCATAAAAGCAGGACATTGCTATGGCAAGAGCAATGATGAACTCTGTTCAAATGAACTCAAACCACGAATAAGTAGAATGATCAATGTAGGTGTGGTAATAATGAATCATTAATTATGCTGGTTTTTTTTTTAACCTTTTGTGTTTCATCATTAAAAATATTTCTAAGATCAGAAGTCATCTTACATGAGATTTTTTTTTAAACATGGAAAACTCTAAAATACTGACTCATTAACATTTTTATTCTTTGAATATATATTCAGAAAAATCGGTCTGAATTCAAACTTAGAACAAGAAAATCCTGAGCCTTTCGAATACCCGGGCTTGGTATGAGTTCATGTAGTGCATCAGTTCAACAGATTACCATAAACTTATCTCCAAATTGGATAAGAAACCAAGCCACTCATTCATTCATTGAAACCAGTCTTTATGTGTGTCTTCTCTGCATCATGTGCTGGACTAACTGTAGGTGTAAAATGGCGGGTGGGTAATAGAGACATGTTTCCTGGCTCCATAGAGCTGCAGACTCTGGGATTCAGGCCATTATACGGATAATAACACTAACAATTATAATTAAAAATTTAATTAAATGGGTCAATTCCAATTTTAGAAGCAATTAAAGAAGCTGTAAAAATTAGTGTATGCTTCTACTTCCTTTTTAATCCAATCTCATATTTTGAGGGACTTGGATCATTGTTTGTGGAGACAGTGTTCTCTACAGGATTCCTAGGCAAAATTTCTAAAAAGATTATCTTTGTTGCATTTGGAATTCTATCACCACTTCCATGTATCCTCTGAAGTATCCAGAGTGCTTAACACCCACTTCCTTTTGTCCAAGTGCATTTGTGTGCCTCTCTGACCTAATGACTACACTCAATCCCTCTGAAACCTACCAAGATTTTTGTTTCTTTTTAATCATCCACGTATCTTATGATCAGACTCCTAGTCTTTTGGTGCAGTTAATAAGAGATCAGTGTTGGGCATTTCTTCAGATGCTCCGAGTAGAAAATTCTGGGATGTGTATCTTTGTCTCAGGCCTTCCTGTTCGCCAAATCCAACTGGCTATTTCATATCCCCCATTTGGTACTTGAAATTGGCCATTTTAAAAGTTAAGCCATTTTAAATGGCTAAGCAAGGTTTTTTTTTTTTTTTTTTTTTTTTTTCTTTCAGACAGAGTCTTGCTCTGTCTCCCAGGCTGGAGGGCAGTGGCTCGATCTCCTTTCCCTGCAACATCAGCCTCAGGCCCCCAAGTAGCTAGAATTACAGGTGCTTGCCACCGGTCCTGGCTAATTTTTTGTATTTTTAGTAGAAATGGGGTTTTGCCATTTTGGTCTGAAACTCCTGACCTCAGGTAATCCTACCGTCTCAAAACTGCTGGGACTATAGGCATGAGCCTCCTCGCCTGGCCTAAAAGCTAAGCAACTTTTCTACCACACTTACAGCTCCTGCTCAGCTTCTTGTGACCACTCAACAGCTATTCTGTTGAATATTACTGCGGTATGTGAGGTGTGGGAAGCTCTGATCGGATCACATTATAACAAACTCTTTACCTGTCAAACTCTCTCATGTGCCCTCTATGTAAACATCACAGATTTTCCAGATTTTGGTGCAGATTAGAGGAGCACTAATATTTGTCTCTTTTGGAAAAGAATGAGAAGGGTTTTCTCGGAGAACTATTCCCGTCAAGGCTTCCGATATTTATCATCTTTTTAATTTTCCTCTTCACCTTCTCTAAACTTTGCCATTTGCAGTTATCCTTAATTTATCTTTTCAGCATCCAGAGACATTCCTCATATTATCTATTTCTGTAAGATTAGTAATTATCCTGATTGTCAGGTTGTTTCTATTTCTAACACTGTGGGTATTTAGCAGTAACTCCTTGTAGGCCAGAGCATAGAGAAAATGTTTAGCTGGTATGTAGGAAGTGGAGCCTATGTCTCCATCAGACATTCATAAAAATGGCTCTGTGAGAATAGCTTTTAAGATACGTATCTTTGAAGCATCCAGTGGTGTGCAGGTCTACCCAAATAGATGGAAACGTAGTCATACAATGTGAGAAAGTACTGGAAGAACAGATGAGCTTTAAAAATGTGATTCTCAACTGGTAAAATATAGAAAAATCCCATGAAGTTGGAGTCAATCACTATTTGGCTTCCAACCTCATGGTTTAAGATAAAAATAAAATGTCAAAATTTTTATTTAAGGAGAAATAAAAAATTCAGAAACATTTATAAGTGAAATTGAAAACATTTTTTTCCCTCTTGTTTTGCCAATTCCGTGACTTACCTGTTATGATTGAAGAAACTTTTACATCCATGTTTGGGGAAGTACCGATTATTTCATGAGAACCAAAGCTACTTTTGGCTAATAAGCAAGATATATGTGGAAGAATCTACTGTTTAGATCATTCACTCTGCTTATGACAGAGTTAATTTTCTTAGAACACACTAAAAAAATCACAGCTGGGTGTGGTGGTGTGCATCTGTAATCCTAGCTACTCAGGAGGTGGAGCAGGAGAATTGCTTGAGCCCAGGAGTTAGCAAGCAGCCTGGGCAACATAGTGAAACCCCATCTCAAAACAAACAACTTTAGTATCATCAAGTTTAATCTTTTAATGTTATTAGATTAAGAAAAAAAAGGAATTCGCGCTTATGCAATTAGGTGAGTTGTTTAAGTTCACCCAGCTTATAGAAGAGGCACATGGTATATTTAAACTAGGCTGGAAGCATCATGAGGTCAGAGAGCATATCTGTTCAATTCACCATTATTGCTTTAGCACCTGCCATTTTGACAGACATAGGGTAAAATTTAATATATATATGTTAGGTGAATGAAATAATGAGGAATAGATTATTTTATTCTTCATTTTACTTTTCCAAAGTGAATATGTCGATGAAGTCTCCTTAACCTCATGTATGTGGTTAAACATGTGGTTAAGTCTAAGTCCTTACTACTTATTTCTTACTATACCTAAGGTTGTTGGTTTTATTTATTTATTTATTTATTTTAGCTTAACTGTGGGCTACAAGAAGCATGGCCAGAACAAATTCTATTCAGACACTAAGACTCATATCCAGTGATAAAATAATCCCTATCTATAAGAGAAGAAAAAAACTATTCTGTCTGCATCTGAGAACCCAGCAGCATAAAGAACATGGATCACAGATAGGAAAGGAGTCCTACAGAAAGTGAGTTTGTAGGCATTTTACTTGAGAGTGTGTAGAAAATTACACTGAGGATATTCGGAAACAGTAGGATAACCAGCATAAACACTGACATCACTTGGTTATTCAGCTCCTGGGCTATTGGCTGGGGGTTGGGGTCAAGATCCTTGCCTCTAAAGAACCAGGGAAGTCCTTGTGACTATCAAAGATGAAAGGAAATTGAAATTTTACCTTACCAAATGTGTACTGTAAGATTTAAACAGGGGTTAAACTACTGAAAAAATAATGAAATTATTGTTCTAGAACAAACTGAATGTGAACAACTAAAATTATAAGTAGGTTAAAGTTTTCACATAAACTGTGCGCTTCTTTAGAACAGTATCCTTTCTTGGTAGCACTTTTAACAGAACATGTTCACGGGAAGAAGCTGAGGTGTCACCCTTAGTGTAATATAATACTCAGTAAGTAGGAGCAAATAGAAAATGTGGCAGATTGATGACCAGCATTGCTGTTTCCAGTTTTGCTTTATTCCTCTGATTTATAGTCAAGGTTCCTACTTGGAGGTTTAAAAAATTCAAAAATTTTGTATATCTGTTAAACACAAATTTCCAAGACAAATTTTAAAAGAATTTTGCCACAAAAATGTTTTGAAAGACAAAATTAGTATGTCCCAAAGGAAGTTTTATAGACATATTATAAAATTTAATGATGATGAGATGATGAATTAATTTAAAACTGTTAATGGATTATTGTGCAATATAGACAGTAATGGAAATTGGATTGTAGAGTCTTACTAATCCTGACATGAAAATAAGCTTGGGCACGTAAACCAAGACCTCAACTGAAGAGCAGCAAGCCACGAAACCCAACAGAGTTTCTCTTTTATTTTGTTGGAAATATGGGGTCTTGCAGTAAATTTTTGAACAAGGATGTCTTCAAAATGGATTCATGTAGAGGTAACACAACAAGCTGCTAATAACTGCTAATTATTGATGAAGCAGATGGCAGCAGTCGGGCAGGATTACTGAGCTAATAAGATGCCCAGGAAAAACGCAAAAACTGTAACAGAAATCCAAGATAATTTAAGACCAAATATCAACAGATTTTTCCAAGATTATCTGACTATTATTACCTGGTAATTTAGGTGACTCGAATAATCTTATTTATCTCCTTATTTTTCCCACTCCTCATTGCTGCCATAGTACCAAGTTCACAGTTGTAGTTAGGGGCAAAAGTTTCAGGTTTGCAACATACGGAGAAGTAGAAAGGCAAAGATCTGCCAGCTTGCCTTTTTTTCTTGAACCATATAACTTCACAGAGATCCCATTTTCCCCACCGTGGGGTTAGCCCCAAATACAAGTCTGAAACCATTTCTCTACGTGCTGTGATTTAAGTTTCTCTTGTTCACCATTTCAGTGGATAAGAATCACATCAGCCTGTAGTTTGGCCTGCTCTAACATTATCCCCTTTCTGGAACCTAAGCATTCGCCGCCCTCATGAATAAGCGCCAACTTGAACTGCAGTTCTAGAGATACTGTTGTATATATGTTTGCAGGAAAAAGATTTCAGCTCGAGGAACAGAGTAAAGATCTAATAACAAGAACTGTGATCTAAGGTGGGAATTTGTTTTAAGGTTCTAAGGAATACAATGGTAATCCAATTAGTAAAGCCAGAAATAAGGTCTGTCCGAGCAGATTCGCCAGCATATTTTACTTGCCACTAAGTACCCTGAGTATTGACAAGTATCTTCTTTAATCTCTTCTGTGTGAGGAATACAGAATAGGGCTATAAGAGTGGATCAAGCTGTCTCAGCAGTGAGGACAGGAAAGTAGCTGGTGGGTAGCCAAACATGGACTGGTATACTTAATGCAATGAATATTTTCAATCCCTTGTTGAACTGAAAGTGATGAAAAAAATTATTATTCTGCACCTAGGCTACATAAATCAATGGAACATCAGTAAATGACTGAACATGAAGTGCTTCCAACGTGTCATCTTTTTAAAAGGTTGTTTAGATAATTGTCGGAGCCTTCTCTGCCAGTGACTAAGGGTCCAGTTATTAGCAATCATTTTCACTGTGATTTCTAGTCTAGATTGTTTATGTGCGTGCATGCATGAATGTTTGTATTTCTCCCTATTGGAATGTTTTATATCTGAGGAAAGAGATTTTGTTTAGAAAAACTCAGAAAATTGGAACGTCTTCTGAAATCTGAGTCTTTTAAGTCGCAGATCCCTGCAGCTCTATCAAATTCTGCATGCCGCTTTTCTTACTTGCTGACTTTGGAGGTCATTATTTCCCTTTTTATTTTCCATGTGTGATTTTTTAGTAATGTAGAGATCTCTCAAATATATTCATAGTCAATGTTAAGCAATAAAAACATTCTGTGGTCAAATGCCTTTAGGAAATGCTGTGCAAATAAAGTTGAATACTTTTCTTTATAGAAGGATTTTGCAACAACTGAAAATGCTCATGGTTGTTGTAAATCCCTGAGAAGAATTACACTCCTGGCTCTTTGAAAACAGAACCCACTGTTTTGATCACCCATGAGGAGCTCTTGGAACTATTTTTTGTTGGAGTACATTTTGGGAAAAGCTGCTATGGAGCCCAAGGGGAAAGGCTTAAATAGAACTTTTCAATCCTTTTACGTTTATTCCTCTTTTGTCACTTTAAAAATCAGGAGAATATATTTTTTATAAAACAAATTCTATGGGATGATCAAAAAGCAGACCTTCTTTAGAGTGTTAACTTCACATTCCCTGCTCCTAAATCTGGCCCTGGTTCCTCTGCTTTGAGGCATGAGTTTTCTTTTCCAAAAATAGAAAAGGTTGCTGTAATCAGTGAAGCACAATCATGGTTCTGAAAGGCTCATTTTTAGATACTATTTGTATCATAGACATGACAGCTATATGCTAAAACCTGCCAGGGATATTTTTATGAAAAAAAACATCTCCAGGCAAGGTAATATTACTGGAATGTTAGAGATGTTTATTTTAGGTAGTAAAAGTACATAATATAACATATACATTAAATAATATCAAGGAGTTTAAAGGTTTATGTGAGTTATAAACTAATGTTAACCAATCTTCATGACAAAGAAATGCCTGTTTATAAACTAGTATAATGCTGAAATGTATAAATATTATGGGGAATTCACACATGAATTCACAATGAAACTTTTATGTTAAATACTATTTCTCTACTTTCTATTCTTGACTTGGTGGTTTTGAAAATACCTTCATTTTATTTTTTGTCCATGACAATAGTAAGATTTAACAAGGCTTTATATATTACCAGATGTACTCATGTCATTTACTTCCCATACTCTGTGAGTTATGTGTAATTATTAATCTCCTTACAGAGATGAATAGGATAGGTAAATCACTCAGCTGTAAACAACTATTAATTTCATAGAGCCAAGATATAGATGCACTTCTTACAGCCAAATTCAAAAGTCCATGTGACATCTAAATAGCTTGTCATTTGATATACATCTAAATAGTACTTATACAAAGTACTAAGTATATACTTAGTACTTTGAGTCTTCACCTAAAAAAACCGTAGCAAAGCATCTAATTATATCATTGGCTGTCACATTCAATTAATTCAATAGTATATCTTTTTAGATTATGATTCTTCTAATTTTTTCCCTGCTTCTCTGCCCATTTTTTTTCCCATTTCACTGCAACAGAGGAAAGGAATATGAGATGATAGAGAAGCTGTTCATCTAAGTGGCTCATGCAATCTGCTGAATAATTTTGTAACGTGAATATTATACATGGGGTTATCCAACATTCCAGAAAACTACAGGATAGCCTGCCACATACCTCTAGAACAAATACCAGAAAATGCTCAGGTACATAAAAGTGCCCAGTCACCTAGGTAAGTAAAGCATTTAGTTGTATACCTGATCTCTAGTTGTTTCTATCCTCATTCAAAAGGATTACGCCTCTAAAATCCTGCAAGTTTATGTTAGCACACCTAAAATCCCTGTAGAGACCATTCAGACACCCTCCTCAATTTCCCCTGTTATGATGCACAACTCCTTATTTTGGTTTTCCTTTTTTTTCTTGACTTCTTTTCAGCTCTGGTTGCAGCCCTGGCTTGATAATCCATTAGGACATGATGCTCTTGAGTCAGCCTGGTATTCGTCTTTGACAGGATTTTTTTTTTTTTTTTGAAACAGGGTCTTACCCTGTTGCCCAGGCTGAAGAGCAGTAGCCCTATCTCAGCTTCACTGGAGCCTCAACTTCCTTGGGCTCAAGCAACTCTCCCACCTCAGCCTCCCGCGTAGCTTGGACCACAGGCGTGCTCTACCATTCCCAGCTAAGTTTTGCATTTTTTGTGGAGATGGGATTTCACCAGGTTTCCCAGGCTTGTCTCAAACTCCTAAACTCAAACAATCTACCTGCCTGGGCCTCCCAAAGTGCAGGGATTACAGGCGTGAGCCACTGTGCCTGGATGACAGATTATTTTCACATTCACGGCACAGTTTCTGCCTGCTACCCACTCGACCACCTCAGCTTTATTGGATTTATCTTTTTATCCCTACACTCCACTTTCTGGCCTTCATGTCATAGAATGGAGATCAGACAGGTAAGCTGGACAAAGGATTAGGTCAGTATGTAAAGTGAAAATAATACTGTTTGAGCTTATAAAACCAGGAGATTCATTAATGTAGCAATGAATTTTAAAATAACCTCCCCAGTCATCAAATATTTACGGTACTCTTATTACATACCATGTTCTGTGTACAGTGATAGAGAAACAGTGATGAACACATCAGATGTAATACAATCTCTCCAGGAACCTCTACTGAATTTGTGTCTAGGCCATTTCCAGGGTTTATAAACAGTGTCAAAAATGTAAAGGAGGCAATGAAAGAGAACCCAAAGCCTGAATTATTTGCTTAATATCAAATTAAAACCGTGGGATACTGAAAGACTGCTATTTCATGAAGATAATATAAATAATTAATTCATCATATTAAGATGAGAGAGAAAGAAAAAGAACTGATATGCTTATGCAAGCACATTGTGATTACTACAGTTGACCTGTGTTGAATGGCTAAATATCTAAAAACAATTTATTTCTAAATATCTAGGATGTATTTGGTAGATTTCCAAGCCAATTATTACTGCTGATTTTCCTTCTTTGCCACACACTCCTTTTCAAAGTTTGTCAGTGATCCCCATGGGAGGAGTGAGGCAGATGGTGGTATTATTTCTTTCCATTTAGACCAAAGATTGCTCATCCTCCTCTTCTCCACAAGACAAAATAAATGAGAAAACCCTCTTCTCCATTAGAAAGCTTTTTTTCCTGTCAATGACAATGTACCGTATAGTAGTTGTTCAAACTTAAATATATAATTTGTTTTGAAATATTTCAAATAGACCAGTTCCACCTTCATCTACTAATTCCATTTTCTCCTTTTTGAGGCTATCTATAATCTTCTGCCTATTGTAAATGCATTGCCAGTATCCAATGCAGCCTCCCAGGGAAAAATGACACACATTAGATTCTTCCAAATGTATTGATTAATTCTCATTCAATTTATTTGATCTCTTTAGGACAAAGGCACAGGCATGACAATTTATTTCTATGGCTATCACTATGCATAATTTCATGAATTTAAAAGATATCTCCATAAAATAATGGCAAACAATTTATTGATGGGAAAAACCTAGGCCATGGAGGAGTGAAGGTCGGCATAAAGCTTAACAGAGCTTCATATTAACAGATAATTTAACAGAGATGGTAGGACCCGAACTTCCGTAGGTACTTACCATTTTTGATGTTTTTCAGAATTCAGGAAATGGCAAGAAAACTAAATATTAGACTTAGATTTAGAAGTCCTGGTCCTCAATCCCACTTCTGTTAGTTACTAGCTGTGTGAACTTAGCAAGTTATATAACCTCTTGGGACTTCAGTTTTCTTACCTGTTTGCTGGAGATAACATAATTTAGAGAGGTGGTAGGAGATTAAGTGAGAAAGCATATGTAAGCCTGCATGGCACTGGTAGAAGCCCACTAACTGTTAAATGTTATTTGTAGTTTTCCAGTAAGTTTCACTGAGCAAAAATAGAACAGTCTGCCTCATTTTTATAACTTTAACTTAAGACTGACACATCTATCTAAACAAATTAGTACCCCAGGCCACAGTCCCACAGTGTGAACATGGGGAAAATATCTGCACTGAAAACCTGCCTTAATAGAGAACAAATTGTCTCAACAACACATCCTAGGAAATGAGGGTAATGCACTGAGCAATTTAATCATATCCTTAAATAAGAAAGAGAGAAACTATAAATTAGGAAAATTTACAAAGAGAAGGGGTACTTTCTGTATAAGGGAAAGAAATAGAACCATGGAAATGAATTTGAGAAAAGGGAAGAGTGCTCCCAAAAGAGGAGATGCCAAAGGAAAAGTCCTTAGGCAATAATAACAGAACAGAACAGACCCTGAAGTGCTCCACTGTCTGTGCTGGAGAACTGTGGTGAGCTGCAGGCCCATGCTGTAGAATCCTCGTTACAGGGGAAGGCCTTGAGTCAGGGTTTTTATGTGGTGGTTTCACTGACTATTGTGGTAAGAAAGTGTAAAGAGGCTGCAGAAAACTGGGTGGAATTCCAAAGCTGGAGCAGAGAATAATCAGGAATAATGAATTCTGATAATTCAACTAATCGGTTGGCAAAACTTTGTTTTTCTGAGATTTACTAATGCAAAGCACCTAATTTTATTTATATGATTGAACTTAAATTCCTCAAATCAACTTTTAACTTTTGACATTTATAATATGAAAGTACCATGGCTCTACTAGGCCACATAAGCGGTTACCAGGGGAACGTCGATTATGAAAGAGTCCTTCTTCAGATAGAATAGAAAACAATGAGGGACTGACATAATTGCAACATGCCATTTCACTACTGAGGAGAATAAATGCTCATTTGTACTATGTGGTACTACATATTTTAACATGGAACTACAGATTATTGGAGAAGTCTGACCTCAAATTAAATATTTAATTGGTTGGGTGCAGTGGTGGCTTACACCTGTAATCATAGCTTTTTAATAGACTGAGTCTGGAGGATCCCTTGAGCTCTGGAGTTGGAGACCAGCTTGGGCCACATAGCAAGACCTTGTCTTACCAAAACAACAATGACAGCAACAAAAAGCTGGGCATGGTGGTGTGCACCTGACTAGTTCCAGCTACTCAGGAAGTTGAGACAGGAAGAGTACATGAGCCCAGGAGCTACAAGCTGCAGTGAGCTAGGACTGCACCACTGCACTCTGGCCAGGGTGACAGAGCAAGACTCTGAAAAGTAAAGAAATAAAAATAAACATAAGTTTAATAAAATTGTTTTAAGGCTTCCTTTTTTATGGCACATTTTAAAGCCGAACTCAAATTATGCAGAAGTTGGAAAAACAACAACAAAATCCCTACTCCTTGAAATAAGTTTTATTTTAAGCAAGCATTTCCACAGTTTTACAGCATGATTAACAATTTATATAATCTCTGTGAGTCACCAAGGGAAGCTGGCATAGTTGACCTAAATGCTTTTGATGTGCAACAAAGGAGACCAGGCACGCAATGGAAATGTATCTGAAACCCCACGTTAATATTTACTACTTTGAGAGGATTCTCTCTTGGGTCTCTTTTGCAAGACTCACTAGACATCATGTTGATCACTTAAATTACCATTAATTAAGATGAAGCTTGAATTCCATTTTTCTCTGTTTTCTTCATTTTGACTTTTGGGAATGCATTGATTAAGAATATAAAGGAATGATATGATGAATGTATAAACGAACAAATAGAAAGCAATGAATCAATTTATTTAATGTGTAATAAGGTTTTTTGTTTTTGTTTTTGTCGCCACATTGGTGTTTTTGGCTCAAGGGAATATCAGTGTTTTCAGGAATGCATAAAGTTTCTTAATCTGACAATTTTCAGAACCCTCGGGGGTTGTTAGTTAGGGAACTGTGGCTACAAAGGAGATGAGGTTTTAAAATTGTGATGGATCCAAAAAAGGTAATGAAAGTTGTAAATGTGATTTCAAAAAAATTTTTTTGAATTCTGAAATATTCACCTTAAGAAGTGAAAATCTTGCCCTTAATTTCATCTCCTGTTTCCTGTTAACAGTGTGGTACGAATTCTTAAGGACGCTTTCTCAGTGTTAATCCAATCTGATATAGCAGCTTTGATGTTGCTTCAAAAAATAACAGAGAATCATACCATGCATACATTTCTTCCTCAAACAATGTAAGCTGCGAAGTTGTTCTTTGTTAGAATAGAAAGAGCTATCTTTCTGTTTTAATAACTTCAAAATATTCTTTAACATAAATATAGTATAATTAATTTAATCTTTCCTGTCTTAATGAGCATTTATATTAACTCTAGTTTTTGATTTTCTACTTTTTTGACTGAAATAAGCATATTATATATACATCCAGAAACAATAATGTAAATATTTCTATGTTGTAAGTTCCTAAATGTGAAGTTATTGGATACAAGGATTGAGTATTTTATGTTTGATAATTGCTTCCTAAAACGTTGTTTTGATTTGCATTTTTGTCTCCGTGTATAAGAATGCCTATTTCCTCACGTTTGCCTACCCTGGACAATGCTGTTGTTTAAAATCAGTGATAATGTAATGGGTAATAAATGATATATAATTACTGTTTTTAATTTCCACAGATGAAAACATCCCTTCAATTCTCTAGATATAAGTTTTATACCCAAATGTTTTTAATCCTCCTTGTATTCCTACTTGATACATCATTATAGAATCACAGAAATTCAGAATGGGAAGGGGAGTTGGTAGAAACGTATTCCTTCTGCTCATTTGGTGCTTGGTTCATACCAAGAGGTCAGTTTATGCCTGAATACTTCCAGTGATGGAGAACGCATGATCTTCTGAGACAGCTTGTTCCTTCTTCCAATGGTTTTTCACTGTATGAAAGAATTTTCTAAGAAGGCAAAAGCTCTTTCCCTGTAGTTTCTAGCTATCACAGCTCATGAGTTTTCAATATGAAATCTAAAGCAGAGGCCGTTGCACCCTGTGTTCCAGCAGTTTCTCCTGTGGGTGCATTTCCCAACACTGTTTTACATGTCTACAAATTGTTTCAAATTAATTGCTTAACAGAAGTCTTGCTTACATTCTCCGGGACACTGCAAACATGTCAGATTATGGGTTAATTTTCTTCTTGGGTAACTAATGTTTATACACTGTGTCTACTTTTAGGCCTTAGATTCCTGTTAAGACACTTAAGACATTATAGTAACAATGTATGCTGTTTTCTCAGATAAAAAGAACAAACAGAGGCATTCTTAGAAAGCTACCTGCTTTCTTTTAAAAGAAATAAGTTACAAGTAATTAGATTTGTTTACTGGAAAGTGGATGGATAAAAGTTAAATAGGCTGGATATGCTATGGGATCTCTAAAGTGGTAAGTTACAAAAATCAATTCTCAGGATAGGATTAGACCAGGGAATAGGAAGACTTTTCTTTTCTCTTTCTATTTTTATTTTTGCATTTTAACCTTTGCATATATGTTGTCTTATTCTGTATATCTAAGAGAGGCATTTTTTCCTGGGTTGTTACTAATTCTTATATTTTCTCTTTCCAAATAAAAATAGGATTGTTTAAGATACACATATTTCAACTCTACTCCTTCGTCCCTGGGTTCATTAAAGCAGGAATTCTTAAGTCAAGGAAGGAGGCCTTCTCTCACTTAGGAATGGAGTAGGAGGTGGAAGTGGATGGTCATTTTTTCTCAGTCCGTACATCAGTTGTTATTATGGTCAATCTGGGCTAATGTTCATCAATCAGATGAACCAGGGAACCTGACTTAGAAATTGTAGATGTGATAGTATTTCCCGTTTCTTCTGTTTACTTGTGCCATATTATGGGAAAATGTAATATTAATATAATTTCAGTGCTGGATGAAACAGTTACAGAATTTTATCTGTATTTCCCTTCAAATTTATTAGCTAACTAAAGGGAATAGGAGGTTCGAAAAGCAATATACTGAAAAAATTTTTAAAAGGAATTCAGTACTTCTAAGTTGCTATCTCTATTTGGAGCAATCTGTAGAAAGGCTACTTAACTGAGAAAACAGGTGGTCGTTATTGAGATATAAGTTTAAAAGCCATTTTAGGTTTTCTCCCAAAGAAAGTAGGACTGGCTTAGATATTTGAGATCAATAGAGATCATTAAACTGAAGCACAGAGAGAAAATATAATAAGAAAATGGAAAGAATAGTGTATAAGAGACATGTAGGATCCACATAAAATACCTAACATATGAACAATTGGAAACAGAGGAGATCTTGCAGAAGCAATATTCAAAGAGATGATGGTTGAAAATTCTCAAAATCTGATGAAAGCATCAACCTGCAAACTCAAAATCTTGGTGAACCAGGATGAAGAAATGCAAGGGAGATATCAAATTTAAAGTGCTAAAACCAAGGAAAAAAAGAAATGTGAAGTAGTGAGATGAAAGTGCATAGTGATTAAAAAGAAGCAACAGTAAGGCTGACAGCTGTCTTTTCACCACAAATAGAGAAAACAGTGGAAAGCCAGAAAACATTTAAAAAGGGCATATTCAAAGAGCTGAACAAAAAGTAGCTTCCAGCCTAGTATTCTATATCCATGGAAAATAACTCTCAAAAATGAAGGGGAAATGAGTATGTTTCAAACAAATTGAAAGTAATTTGTCACAAGAAGGCCTTTACTTGAAACAAAGCAAAATTTTAAAATAATAATTTTAAAAAGTAAATACCCTAAGGAGAAATGTCCAATTAGAAGGAATATAACCTTAGACAGAAAAATTAAAATTAAGAAAGGGTACAATTTTATATCATTATAAATTAATATTGACTATAAAAATAATGGAAAGGTTTTATAGAGTTTATGACAACAAAAACGTGTAGCATGAAAACACATACGAAATGATGGAAGACATCAGGATAAATAATATTTAAAAGTGTTAAGCTACTTTAAAATACATGATATAAGGAAAGAGAAAAAATAGCAATTCCATAATCAGATTTGGAGGTTTTAAAGCCACACTCTGCAACTAATAGAACAACTAGAGAGAAAATCATTTGTAACAATGTTGATGCAAACAACCCTATCAATTACCTTCACCTAATTGATATTTATGAAACACCAAACCCAACAAGTCCAAAATACACATTTTAAAAAGTGAAAACGGTACACTTACCAAGCTAGATATGCTAGCTCATAAAACAAATCTTAGCACAGATTGTATATTGTTTCAGGGAAAAAAATACATAAATAACAATAAGGTAATCAGGAAATCACAAAATAGTTGGAAATTAAATAACTTACCTCTGCATAATTCATTGTGAAAGAAAAAATTAGAAGAATAACAAGAATATACTTTGAGTTGAATGATAATAAAAATGCATCATGTCGACTTTTGTGGGAAGCACCTAAAGCACTGCAGAAAGGGAAATTTATACATTTAAATGCTTGTATGAGTGCAAAAGAAAGGCCTAAAATCAATAGCTACTTCTCAAAGAAGACATACAAATGGCAAACAGGCATATTAAAAGTTACTCAACATCATTGATTATCAAATAAATGCAAATCAAAACTACAATGAGGTATCATCTCATCCCCACTAAAATGGCTTATATGCAAAAGACAGGCAATAACAAATTCAGGGAAGGTTGTGGAGAAAAAGGAACCCTTCTCCACTGTTGGTTGGAAATATAAATTGGTACAAATATCATGGAGAATCGTTTGGATGTTCCTCAAAAAACTAAAAATTGAGCTACCATGTGATCTAGCAACGCCAGTGCTGGGTATATACCCAAAATGAAGGAATTCACTATATTGCAGAGATATCTGCACTCCTATTTTTGTTGCAACACTGTTTACAAAAGCTAAGATTTGAAAGTAACCTAAATGCCCATCAACAGATGAATGGATAAAGAAAATGTGATAGATATACACAATGGAATACTATACAGCTGTGAAAAAGAATGAGATCCTTTCATTTGCAACAACATTGATGACACTGGAGATTATTATGCTAAGTAAAATAAGCCAGGCCCAGAAACAGAAACATAACATATTCTCACTTATCTGTGGGATCTAAAAATCAAGACAATTGAACTCATGGAGATAGAGACTAGAAGGATGCTTACCAGAGGCTGGGAAGTGTAGTGAGGGACTGTAGGGGAGGCAGGGATGGTTAGTGAGCACAAACAACATAAAAAGAATGAATAAGACCTACTATTTGATAGTACAGTAGGGTGACTATAGTCAGTAATAATTGTATATTTTTTAGTAACTTAAAGAATGTAATTGGATTGTTTGAACTCAAAGGATAAATGCTTGAGGGAATTGATGATACCCTATTCTTCATGATGTGCTTATTTCACATTGCATGTCTGTATTAAAGTACCTCATGTACTGCATAAATATATACATCTACTATGAAGCTCCCAAAATTTTTAAAAATTATGAAAATAAAATGAAATGAATAAAATAAATGGCATAAGATTCTACACTAGGAGGCTAGAATAGAAGAGCAGAATAAATGCAAGTAACTACCAGGAAGTAATAAAGTTAAGAGCAAATAATCAGTGAAATAGGAAACCAACACTTGATTTTGTAAACATTGACAAAATTGGTCAATCCTTAGTTAAATTGATCAAAAATAAGTGAATGAACAGAGGAATATAAACTAGGTTAAATATTAGAAAATCCATCAATTTAATTTACCTTAAGCGAAAAAAGAAACAATCTCTAAGATTATCTCAATATATGCAGAAGACTGTTTGACAAAATTCAACCTCCACTCATGATAAATGCTCTCAGAAACTAGGAATAAAGGTAACTTCTTCAATCTGACAAAGAACATTTATTTAAAAACCTGCAAAGAACACAATATTTAATAGTGAAATATGCAACTTGTTCTCTCTAATATTTGGAACAAAGCTAGGATGCTTACTCTCTCTCATCCCTTCTATTCAAAGATGGGCTGTTGTTGAGTAAGTGATTATTTTATATACATTACTGGCCATACATTAAGCACACAGCTATCCCTATTATTTTTATGTTAGTGCATGTCAGCTATCCCTATTCTTTTTATATTACTCGTTAGATTCTGCTGTGTGCTTTGAAGGGTATCATTTCACTTATTTTGTTCGTCATGTCTACCTGATTTAATGAGATCTTCGGAAAAGAGTAACTGCGCTGCAGAAAATATATCTGTCAATCCTAGCCAACAACCATCTTAACAGATGAAAATATAGGCAAAAATATTTGCTTAGATTCTAATGGAAGCTCATCACTACTACAGGAAAAGCAGTTGCACATAAGTTACGAGTGGTAAATTTGATTGTTTTCATTTATAAAGGGGCGAGTGTTTGTGAACTATTTGGTTAATTTTACTTACATCTCTGCTGGGCTGTGTCAAAGTGTTTATTTCAAACCAGAAGTAATATGTTACAACTTTCCAGGTACAAGAGGTAAAACATTTTTATATTATTATGGCATCTTCCAGCAAAACTGCATTTACGTACCTGCTCACATCAAGTCTGGTGCAAGCTGACAGTTATAAGGCAATGCTTGTCTGCAATCCTACTTTGGAAGTGGTATTATTTCACAAGACAATAGTGAGGGGCTGCCACGTGTTAAAAGAAGATAAGACAGATGTCAGATCCAACTGTTCAGCTGTTTGGGGGCATCCTGTATTTATCAGGTCTAGGATTGGAGTTATAAAATTATCAGAATTTTTAAACAGTGTTTTATTCATAAGTTTATGGAGGAGGCATGTGTGAGCAGTCAAAGAATATTTCCAGATGAAAATTATTTTATGAAATACATAGTGATAGCAGTGTGTTTGGCCCCTCTGTCTTCATTCTTCTCCTCAGATCTCAGATAACATACACACACAAAAAACATATTTCTGTTATTAGAGTGGCTTAATAAATGTATTCTTATCCTGGGAAATATTTTGTTTCTAGGAACCCTTCAAAACGTTTTATTTTTCTTCTAGCTTAAATTGGAAACCAGGATTTAGAGAACCATATTGAAATAAACTGTTAGTTGGCATTTGGTTGCCAACCTGGGTATCTCTTGTTACATTAAACATGATCCAAATGATTGATGGATAATACAGTAGTTTTATTTTTAAGTTTATGAGGAACCTCCAAACTGCTTTCCTTAATGGCTATGCTAATTTACATTCTTACCAACTGAATGCCCTTACATTTTCTGATAAGATCTCTGCTAAATTCAGTTTTCTTCAGAAATAAGTACACAAAACTAAGAAGAGCGTGAGTCCTGGGAAGCATCCTTCTCTCCTTTGCTTTGTTTTCCATCCCTTCCTCCAGCTCCCATGTGCAGCTTCCACCTCTGCTTCTTAGACTTGGGACTCAGGGGAAAAGCTTTTGATAATAAACATGACTTGCATTACCTCGTAGTTTATTTGTGCCCATTTCAATGGCATCAAGAATGACAAAGAGAGAAAGCGGCACCCAGGAAATGTGTCCCTGATCACCACCCTTGTTAAGCATTACCATGTGCAGTTGATCTCTGGACCAGTTTCTAGTAAAGTTGTGTTTGAAAGATAGCCTCTTAAAGAAGACAGTGCAATCTGTTTATCGGTGCCCATTATATCCTTAAATTTGGACATTTAGCTGACCTTCTCTTTTAACATGGGTCTAATTTATTTGCCACGTAATTTTCCATACAAATCACTTGATTTAAAAGTTCATTTCTCATACTGTGCATTAAAATAAAAATTTGAACAATTAAAAAAAAAAAAAAAAAAAACCACAACATCATCAAAGCGGCATCATCAAAGAAAGGTGGAGAAAGGGAACAGACTCTCCAGAAATGAAGTTAACTATTTACCAATCTGGAATAAACCTTATGGCGCTATTTCCCTCTTAAGTCTGGCATTGATCAAAAAAATTTTTTGGAAACTCTTATAAATGTTACCAAAGGTTTGATTTGGAGATGAATGAGTAGTCCTTTAAAAAAAATAGATCAGCTGGAGTTGGAGTGGCAAGGGGGGAGGTAATTTCTCATGGGTTTAAAAGAACACAGTGAATGAGTTAGAATTGGATAATGATGATGAAGAGGAAGAGGAAGTTTGGTCAGCAACAAATTATTTTAGGCTTCCTCAATTTTTTACATAATAAATTTTAGGCTATGAGACATCCAAGTGAAAATACCCTAAAGACAGCTGGGATTATAGGAATAGATCATGAATGATACACAGTAATGAAGATTTCTATTTGAGATTCAGAGAATCACAGTATTTTATTGCTTGAAGGAACTTTAGACGACATCTGGTACAATCTTCTCAACTTAAAGATTATGAAATTGAGCCTCAAGAGCTTAAATAATATGCCTGAAGTCACAAAGCAATTTAGTGTCAGAGTTAAAACTACCTCCCAGACTTTTTTGGCCATCAACTAATCCAGTGTTCTTAACATGCCATCCAGCTATTATCAGGATAGAGATGATTATTAAAAATATGAAAGAAGTGAATAAAATGGAAATGAAAACATTTTTAAAGAAAAAAATAAATGGAAAAAATGTGAATCTCAGGGTTCGATGATCACATTTATAATTACATTATGTATGCAGAAGGATGAGCACCATGTAAGGTAGATGGGTGATTAGGAAGATGGAAGGAAAGCAGCAAAGTTGTTTTCTTAGAAATCAATCATGAAATGCTTCAAAGTCCTTTTCAGCAGCTATTTTTCTTGTTGTTGAGTTGTGTAGGAAGCATTAGTGACCGTTAATTGAGGACATTCAGAACCTAAGATTTAGGGACAGATAATGATTTTGTAAGTTTTGTGCACTTGTGTGTCCCACACACATAGCAGGTCCTTAACGTAAGAAAATAATTCACTAGTAAACAATTGTTTCAAAGATGCTGTAAATATGTAACATGATCTATTTTGGGCCTGTTAACCTATAGGTTACCTACTACTATAGATTACAAAAAACTTCCTCTAAAAATTATAAGGACATTTGAAATTGAGGCAGGGTAACCATAGCATTAAGATTTAATTTTCATGTCGTAGATGCTCTGCATGTTTTGGAGGAATATGCTATGCAAAAAATGTATTGTTATAACTGGAATATTTAATATCAACATTGGCATTCTTAAAAATTGGAATTATAATTATGTTTTAATGTAACAACTACTCACTTAGTTTTATTGAGTTTTAGGATTTGGAACCATACATATAGACAGTTAATAAGCCCAGAAACTTACAAGGTGCAAAATAGATGCATATACATGAAATTCAAAATTCTTGTGTATCATCCTCATAACACCTTGTTTCTCTCTGCACCCTTTCTTTTTTCTCTTAATCAAAGTTTCTACTTTTATTTAAAATTAGATTATTAACTGCTTATTATGTGCAAGACTATGCTGTAAATGCTTTTCATGTATTAACTCATGTAACCTTTATAAAAATCTTGTAGAATAGTTACTATTAATGCTCTCACATATGTACTTACATCTGAGTAAATTGAGGTGCAGAGGAGTTAAATAACTTGCTCACATTCATACAACTATTAAATAGCTGATATTTAAACTGAAGAAATCTATCTCTGAAGACTCATTCTGAGCCATTGTCTTATGCCACTCATTATGGAATAAGTATTTACGCCCATCAAAGATATTCACCACTTACCCCTCGTATCTCAGGTTTACCCTATTTGGGGTTTCTAAGCTCCTGAATATGTGGGTTTATATGTTTTGTAAAATTTGGGAGACTGGGGACCATTTCTTTTTCTGTCATGTATTTTTATCTTTCTCCATTTCTTCTGGGCTTTCAATTATATATATAATATAGAGTTTATTATTATTATTTCATAGGTCACTAGGGCTCACTCAATTCCCTCAGTCTTACAGTCTTCTAGTCTTCTTAGCTCTTTGTACCTCCGGTTGAATTGTTTTTATTTACCTGTCTTCAAGTTCACTGATCCATTCTTCTCCAGTGTCAGTTTGCTCCAGTGTCTAATTTTAAGTCCATTGAGTAAATTTTTCATCACAGATACTACATTTCATATTTCTAAAATTTCTACCTGGTTTTCATAGTTTCATTTATCTGTTCACATTCTTCATATGTTTATTCATTAGATCTATATTTTACTTTACACTTTTAAACATATTTAGAATACTTTTTAATGTATTTTTTTACTAACTACAAAACTTTTTTCATCTCACAGTCTGGAAGAAAATGCAGAAAGGATAGCTTCAGCCAAAGCAAAGAAGCTGTGACTTCAAATTATACTACAGAGCTATAGTAACCAAAATAGAATGGTACCAGCATAAAAACAGTTACATAGGCCAATGGAACAGAACAGAAAATCCAGAAACAAGTCCACACACCTACGGTGAACTCGTTTTTGACAAAGGTGCCAATAACATATATTGGAGAAAGAACACTCCTTTCTATAAATGGTGCTGGGAAAACTGGATATGCATATGCAAAACAAGGAAAATTGACCCCTATCTCTTGCCATAAACAAAACTGAAAATCAAAATGGATTAAAGGCTTAAATCTAAGACCTCAAGCCATAAAAACACTACAGGGAATACTGGGGAAACCCTCCAGGACATTGGTCTGGGCAAAAATTCCCTGAGTAATACACCACCAGCACAGGCAACCAAAGCAAACATGGACAAATAGGATCACATCAAATTAAAAATCTTCTGCACGGCAAAGGAAACAATCAACAAATTGAGCATACAATCCACAGAATAGGAGAAAATATTTGCAAACTACCCATCTGACAAGAGATTAATAACCAGAATATATAAGGAGCTCAAACAACTCTATAGAAAAAAGTCTAATAAACTGATTAGAAATGAGCAAAATATTTAAACAGACTTACTGAACATCATTGATCATCAGAGAAATTCAAATCAAAAAGACAATGACATTATCATCTCACCCTAGTTAAAATTGACAAGCAGTAACAAATGCTGATAAGGATGTGGAAAAAGGGAAACATTGGTGCACTGCTGGTGCAAATGTAAACTAAGGCAACCATGATGGAGCACAGTTTGGAGATGCCTCAAAAAACTGAAAATAGAGCTACCATATGTTCCAGCAATCCCACCGCTGTATATCTACCCAACAGAAAGGAAATCAGCATATCAAAGAGATATCTGCACTCCCATGTTTGTTGTAGCACTGTTCACAATAGCCAAGATTGGAAGCGACCTAAATGTTCATCAACAAATAATTGGATAAAGAAAATGTGGTACATATCCAAAATGGAGTAGTACTCAGTTATAAAAAATGATATCCTGTTATTTGCAACAACATAGATGGAACCAGAGGTCATTTTGTTATGTGAAATAAGTCAGACACAGAAAGACAAACTTTCCATATTCTCACTTATTTGTGAGATCTAAAAATCCAAAATCAGTTGAACTCATTGACATAGAAAGTAGAAGAATAGTTACCCGTGGCCGGGAAGGGTAGTATGGGGCTGGGGGGAAGCTGGGGATGATTAATGGGTTCAAAAAATATATAGAAAATTAGAAAGAATGAATAAGACCTAATATTTGATAGCACAACAGGGTAACTACAGACAATAATAATTTAATTGGGCATTTAAAAATAACTAAAAGATTATAACTTTATGGTTTTTAGCACAAAGGATAAATGATTGAGGGATGAATAACCTATCTTACATTATGTGATTACTGTGTATTAAATGCCTATATCAAATTAATGTACTCCATAAATATATACACCTACATGTTGCCCCAAAAATTAAAAAAAAAGGGGGGGGAACACAAAGCTGGTGTCTGTGTGTTGAGGGAGTGGTCTGACAGGAGAGTTGAGTAATCCATTTACACAGTGGGTTTGTATAGGGCCATGAAAATTAATGACCTATGGCTAAGCTTATCAACATGGCTGAATTTCAGTAGCATAGTATTGAATGAAAAAGCAGTCACTGAGGACTTTTCACGACAATGTATCCTCTTTTCTTATTTATTTAGTTATTTATTTAGAGATGGAGTCTCACTCTGTCGCCCAGACTGGAGTGCAGTGGTGCAATCTTGTCTCACTGCAACCACTGCCTCCCAGGCTCAAGTGATTCTCTTGCCTCAGCCTCCTGAGTAGCTGGGATTAAAAGGGTGGGCCACCATGCCCAGCTAATTTTTGTATTTTTAGTAGAGACAAGGTTTTGTCATGTTGGCCAGGCTGGTCTCAGACTTCTGACCTCAGGTGATCCAGCTGCCTCAGCCTCCCAAAATGCTGGGATTACAATTGTGAGCCAGCACACCTGGTGTATCCTCTTTTTAGACTTGAAAAACAGGCAACAACAAACAATACATTATTTAAACATACCTACATGAATAAAAACAATATAACAAGAAACATTCTGGAGAGTATCCTATTCTGAATAGGACAGCTGGGGGCTTTGGGGGAGAAGAAAATTGGGAGATATTAATTTTATATGTTCCTGGAAAAATTATCAGAAATTCAATTTATATTCTACAGCAATACTCCACACAAAAAATTCCTCTCTTATCCACTAAAATTCCCCTCTTTTCTGCAAGTACTTTAGAGCTTATAATTTTGCTAAATCCTTAGACGCTCCTCCCTGGTCTACCCAAGTTGGTAGACATTGTTTGGCTAGTAGTTTTATGGATATTTATATATTATAAAATAAAAACTTAAATGTACAAAATACCAAGCAAATAAAGTAAGATAAAGGAGATTCACCATGCCAATGAGAGCAGAGTATTGTGAAAAGGGATTATGATTATGTAATGGGCAATTTTGAGCCCCTGGGTGACATGCCAAATATTTAAAAGCAATTCAGAAACAGGCAGTGGGATATAATGCAGAAAAGGTAGGAGATATCGACCCAATATGTTCTCTGCCCCGTCGTGTCCCTGAAACTCAGAGTTCGCTTCATTTACAAAAAGTAAGCAAATATTTAAATTTCATTTGAATTTCTGGGCCCATCCCTTCTAAAGTAGGAAGTATCCCAAAGAAGTCGGCATCCCCAACCTTCATTTAAAAGAGGTTCTACTTATGAGCTAATAATGCATTTGGGATTCAGGATGTTAGTCAGAATCACAGGCCTTTCAAGTTACCTGACATATCTGAAATCTCCAGCTTTGTGGAGTGACCCTGCACCTTTGCATAAGTGCAGCCTCCACTTGCTTCTCTCCATTTTGGTTTTCTCTGCCACCAACTATCACCACTCCCTATATCACTCCTGCTGCCTAAACACACACACACACACACACACACACACACACACACACACACACACA